>NC_054494.1:37498267-38128267 GCF_017639515.1 Carcharodon carcharias
TGTTTTTGTGATGTTGTGTGTGTTTTTTGTGAGTGTTGTGTGTGTTTTTGTGTGTGTTGTGTGTGTTTTTGTGAATGTAGTGTAGGTTTTGTGAGTGTTGTGTGTGTTTTTGTGAGTGTTGTGTATGTTTTTGTGAGTGTTGTGTGTTGTTTTTGTGAGTGTTGTGTATGTTTTTGTGAGTGTTGTGTTTGTTTTTGTGAGAGTTTGTGTATGTTTTTGTGAGTGTTGTGTGTGTTTTTGTGAGTGTTGTGTTTTTTTGTGAGTGTTGTGTGTGTTTTTGTGAGTGTTGTGGTGTTTTTGTGAGTGTTGTGTGTGTTTTTGAGTTTGTTTGTGTTTTTGTGAGTGTGTGTTTTTTGTGAGTGTTGTGTTTGTTTTGTGTGTTGTGTGTGTTTTTGTGAGTTTTGTGTGTGTTTTTGTGAGTGTTGTGTGTGTTTTGTGAGTGTTGTGTTTGTTTTTGTGAGTGTTGTTATGTTTTTTTGAGTGTTGTGTGTGTTTTTTTGTGTTTGTGTTGTTTTGTGAGTGTTGTGTGTGTTTTTGTGAGTGTTGTGTTTGTTTTTGTGTGTTGTGTGTGTTTTTGTGAGTGTTGTTTGTTTTTGTGAGTGTTGTGTGTGTTTTTGTGAGTGTTGTGTTTTTTTGTGAGTGTTGTGTGTGTTTTTGTGAGTGTTGTGCGTGTTTTTGTGAGTGTTTGTGTGTTTTTGTGAGTGTTGTGTTTGTTTTTTTGAGTGTTGTGTGTGTTTTTGTGAGTGTTGTTGTGTTTTTGTGTGTGTTGTGTATGTTTTTGTGAGTGTTGTGTGTGTTTTTGTGAGTGTTGTGTTTTTTGTGAGTGTGTGTGTTTTTTTGTGAGTGTTGTGTTTGTTTTTGTGAGTTTTGTGTGTTTTTTGTGAGTGTTGTGTATGTTTTTGTGAGTGTTGTGTGTGTTTTTTGTGTTGTGTATGTTTTTGTGAGTGTTGTGTGTTTTTTGTGAGTGTTGTGTGTGTTTTTGTGAGTGTTGTGTATGTTTTTGTTTGTGAGTGTTGTGTGTGTTTTTGTGAGTGTTGTGTGTGTTTTTGTGAGTGTTGTGTTTGTTTTTTGTGAGTGTTGTTGTGTTTTTGTGATGTTGTGTGTGTTTTTGTGAGTGTTGTGTTTGTTTTTGTGAGTGTTGTGTGTGTTTTTGTGAGTGTTGTGTATGTGTTTTGTGAGTGTTGTGTGTGTTTTTGTGTGTTTGTGTGTTTTTTTGAGTGTGTGTGTGTTTTTTGAGTGTTTGTGTGTGTTTTTTTTTGTGAGTGTTGTGTGTGTTTTTGTGAGTGTTGTGTGTGTTTTTGTGAGTGTTGTGTGTGTTTTTGTGAGTGTTGTGTTTGTTTTTGTGAGTGTTGTGTGTGTTTTTGTGAGTGTTGTGTGTGTTTTTGTGAGTGTTGTGTTTGTTTTTGTGAGTGTTGTGTGTGTTTTTGTGAGTGTGTGTTTTTGTGAGTGTTGTGTTTGTTTTTTGTGTGTTTGTGTGTGTTTTTTGTGAGTGTTGTGTGTGTTTTTGTGAGAGTGTTGTGGTGTTTTTGTGAGTGTTGTGTTTGTTTTTGTGAGTGTTGTGTATGTTTTTGTGAGTGTTGTGTGTGTTTTTTGTGAGTGTTGTGTGTTTTTTGTGAGTGTTGTGTGTGTTTTTTGTGAGTGTTGTGTGTGTTTTTGTGAGTGTTGTGTTTGTTTTTGTGAGTGTTGTGTATGTTTTTGTGAGTGTTGTGTGTGTTTTTTGTGAGTGTTGTGTGTGTTTTTGTGAGTGTTTGTGTGTTTTTGTGAGTGTTGTTGTGTTTTTTGTGAGTGTTTGTTTGTGTTTTTGTGAGTGTTGTGTGTGTTTTTTGTGAGTGTTTTGTTTTTTTTGTGAGTGTTTTTGTGTTGTTTGTGAGTGTTGTGTGTGTTTTTGTGAGTGTTGTGTGTGTTTTTTGTGAGTGTTGTGTGTGTTTTTGTGAGTGTTGTGTTTGTTTTTGTGAGTGTTGTGTTTGTTTTGTGAGTGTTGTGTATGTTTTTGTGAGTGTTGTGTGTGTTTTTGTGAGTGTTTGTGTGTGTTTTGTGAGTGTTTGTGTGTTTTTGTGAGTGTTGTGTGTGTTTTTGTGAGTGTTGTTTGTGTTTTGTGAGTGTTGTGTGTGTTTTGTGAGTGTTGTGTTTGTTTTTGTGAGTGTTTTGTGTGTTGTTGTGAGTGTTTGTGTGTATTTTTGTGGTGTTGTGTGTGTTTTTTTTTTGTGAGTGTTGTGTCTGTTTTTGTGAGTGTTGTGTTTGTTTTTGTGAGTGTTGTGTTTGTTTTTGTGAGTGTTGTGTGTGTTTTTTTGTGAGTGTTGTGTATTTTTTGTGAGTTTTGTGTGTGTTTTTTGTGAGTGTTGTGTGTGTTTTTGTGAGTGTTGTGTGTTTTTGTGAGTGTTGTGTGTGTTTTTGTGATTGCGTGTGTGTTTTTTGTGAGTGTTGTGTATGTTTTTGTGAGTGTTGTGTTTGTTTTTGTGAGTGTTGTGTAGTGTTTGTGAGTGTTGTGTGTGTTTTGTGTTGTGTGTGTTTTTTGAGTGTTGTGTGTGTTTTTTGTGAGTGTTGTGTGTGTTTTTGTGACTGTTGTGTATGTTTTTGTGAGTGTTGTGTGTGTTTTTGTGAGTGTTGTGTGTGTTTTTTGTGAGTGTTGTGTTTTTTTGTGAGTGTTGTTTGTGTTTTTGTGAGTGTTGTGTGTTTTTGAGTGTTGTGTTTGTTTTTGTGTGTTGTGTATTGTTTTTTATGAGTGTTGTGTGTGTTTTTGTGAGTGTTGTGTTTGTTTTTGTTGTGTTTTGTGTGTTTTTGTGAGTGTTGTGTATTTTTTGTGAGTGTTGTGTGTGTTTTTTGTGAGTGTTGTGTATGTTTTTGTGAGTGTTGTGTGTGTTTTTGTGAGTGTTGTGTGTGTTTTTGTGAGTGTTGTGTTTGTTTTTGTGAGTGTTGTGTGTGTTTTTGTGAGTGTTGTGTGTGTTTTTGTGAGTGTTGTGTGTGTTTTTGTGAGTGTTGTGTGTGTTTTTGTGAGTGTTGTGTGTGTTTTTGTGAGTGTTGTGTTTCTTTTTGTGAGTGTTGTGTGAGTTTTTGTGAGTGTGTGTTTTTGTGAGTGTTGTGTTTCTTTTTGTGTGTTGTGTGTGTTTTTGTGAGTTTTGTGTGTGTTTGGGTGTTGTGTTTTTTTTGTGAGTGTTGTGTGTGTTTTTGTGAGTGTTGTGTTGTTTTTGTGAGCGTTGTGTATGGTTTTTTGAGTGTTGTGTGTGTTTTTGTGTGTTGTGTGTGTTTTGTGAGTGTTGTGTGTGTTTTTGTGAGTGTTGTGTTTTGTTTTGTGTGTTGTGTATGTTTTTGTGAGTGTTGTGTATGTTTGGTGAGATTGTGTGTGTTTTTGTGAGTGTTGTGTTTTTTTTGTGAGTGTTGTGTGTGTTTTTGTGAGTGTTGTTTATGTTTTTGTGAGTGTTTGTTTGTTTTTGTGAGTGTTGTGTTTGTTTTTTTGAGTGTTGTGTGTCTTTTTGTGAGATTGTTTGTGTTTTTTGTGTGTGTTGTGTATGTTTTTGTGAGTGTTGTGTTTGTTTTTGTGAGTGTTGTGTGTTTTTTGTGAGTTGTGTGTTTTTTTTGTGAGTGTTGTGTTTGTTTTGTGAGTTTGTGTGTGTTTTTGTGAGTGTTGTGTATGTTTTTGTGAGTGTTGTGTGTGTTTTGTGTTGTGTATGTTTTTGTGAGTGTTGTGTATGTTTTTGTGAGTGTTGTGTGTGTTTTTGTGAGTGTTGTGTATGTTTTTGTGAGTGTTGTGTGTGTTTTTGTGAGTGTTTTGTGTGTGTTTTTGTGTGTTTTGTGTTTGTTTTTGTGAGTGTTTTTTTTGTTTGTTTTGTGAGTGTTGTGTGTGTTTTTGTGAGTGTTGTGTTTGTTTTTGTGTGTGTTGTGTGTTTTTTTGTGAGTGTTGTGTGTGTTTTTGTGAGTGTTGTGCGTGTTTTTGTGAGTGTTGTGTTTGTTTTTGTGAGTGTTGTGTTGTTTTTTTGAGTGTTGTGTGTTTTTTGTGAGTGTTGTGTATGTTTTTGTGAGTGTTGTGTGTGTGTTTTTGTGAGTGTTGTGTGTGTTTTTGTGAGTGTTGTGTTTGTTTTTGTGGTGTTGTGTATGTTTTTGTGAGTGTTGTGTGTGTTTTGTGAGTGTTGTGTGTGTTTTTGTGAGTGTTTGTGTGTTTTTTGTGAGTGTTGTGTGTGTTTTTGTGAGTGTTGTTTGTGTTTTTGTGAGTGTTGTGTGTTTTTGTGAGTGTTTTGTTTGTTTTTGTGATGTTTTGTGTGTTGTTTGTGAGTGTTGTGTGTTTTTGTGAGTGTTGTGTGTGTTTTTGTGAGTGTTGTGTGTGTTTTTGTGAGTGTTGTGTTTGTTTTTGTGAGTGTTGTGTTTGTTTTTGTGAGTGTTGTGTATGTTTTTGTGAGTGTTGTGTGTGTTTTTGTGAGTGTTGTGTATGTTTTTTTGTAGTGTTTTTTTTGTGTGTGTTTTGTGTGTGTTGTGTGTGTTTTGTGTTGTGTGTGTGTTTTGGTGAGTGTTGTGTATGTTTTTGTGAGTGTGTGTGTGTTTTTTGTGAGTGTTGTGTATGTTTTTGTGAGTGTTGTGTTTGTTTTTGTGAGTGTTGTGTATGTTTTTGTGAGTGTTGTGTGTGTTTTGTGTTGGTGTGTTTTTTTGTTTGTTGTGTATGTTTTTGTGAGTGTTGTGTGTGTTTTTGTGAGTGTTGTGTATGTTTTTGTGAGTGTTGTGTGTGTTTTTTGTGAGTGTTGTGTGTGTTTTTGTGAGTGTTGTGTTTGTTTTTTGTGAGTGTTGTTTTTGATTTTGTGAGTGTTGTGTGTGTTTTTTGTGAGTGTTGTGTGTGTTTTTTTGTGAGTGTTGTGTGAGTTTTGTGTGAGTGTGTGTTGTGTTGTGGTTGTGTTTGTTTTGTGTGTTGTGTGTGTTTTTGTGAGTGTTGTTGTGTTTTTGTGAGTGTGTGTGTGTGTTTTGTGAGTGTTGTGCTTGTTTTTGTGAGTGTTGTGTGTGTTTTTGTGAGTGTTGTGTGTTTTTGTGTGTTGTGTGTGTTTTTGTGAGTGTTGTGTGTGTTTTTGTGAGTGTTGTGTTTGTTTTTGTGTGTTTTGTGTGTTTTTGTGAGTGTTGTGTGTGTTTTTGTGAGTGTTGTGTGTGTTTTTGTGAGTGTTGTGTTTTTTTTGTGAGTGTTCTGTATGTTTTTGTGTGTTGTGTGTGTTTTTGTGAGTGTTGTGTGTTTTTTGTGACTGTTGTGTATGTTTTTGGGAGTGTTGTGTGTGTTTTTGTGTGTGTTGTTTTGTGTTTTGTGTGGTGTTGTGTATGTTTTTTGTGAGTGTTTGTGTTTTTGTTTTTGTGAGTGTTGTGTATGTTTTTCTGAGTGTGTGTGTTTTTTGTGAGTGTTGTGTGTGTTTTTGTGAGTGTTGTGTGTGTTTTTGTGAGTGTTGTGTATGTTTTTGTGAGTGTTGTGTGTGTTTTTGTGTGTTGTGTGTTTTTTTGAGTGTTGTGTGTGTTTTTGTGATTGTCGTGTGTTTTTGTGAGTGTTGTGTGTGTTTTTGTGAGTGTTGTGTGTGTTTTTGTGAGTGTTGTGTGTGTTTTTGTGAGTGTTGTGTTTGTTTTTGTGAGTGTTTGTTTGTGTTTTTGTGAGTGTTGTGTGTGTTTTGTGTGTGTTGTGTTTGTTTTGTGAGTGTTTGTGTGTTTTTTGTGAGTGTGTGTGTTTTTGTGAGTGTTGTGTTTGTTTTTGTGTGTTGTGTGTGTTTTTGTGAGTTTGTGTGTGTTTTTGTGAGTGTTGTGTGTGTTTTTGTGAGTGTTGTGTTTGTTTTTGTGAGTGTTGTGTATGTTTTTTTGAGTGTTGTGTGTGTTTTTGTGAGTGTTGTGTTTGTTTTTGTGAGTGTTGTGTGTGTTTTTGTGAGTTGTGTGTGTTTTTTGTGAGTGTTGTGTTTGTTTTGTGAGTGTTGTGTGTGTTTTTGTGAGTGTTGTGTGTGTTTTTGTGAGTGTTGTGTGTGTTTTTGTGAGTGTTTGTGTTTTTTGTGAGTGTTGTGTGTGTTTTTGTGAGTGTTGTTTGTTTTTTGTGAGTGTGTGTGTGTTTTTTTTGTGAGTGTTTTGTTGTTTGTTTTTTGAGTGTTGTGTGTGTTTTTGTGAGTGTTGTGTGTGTTTTTGTGAGTGTTGTGTTTTTTTGTGAGTGTTGTGTGTGTTTTTGTGAGTGTTGTGCGTGTTTATGTGAGTGTTGTGTGTGTTTTTGTGAGTGTTGTGTGTGTTTTTGTGAGTGTTGTGTGTGTTTTTGTGAGTGTTTTGTGTGTTTTTGTGAGTGTTGTGTGTGTTTTTGTGAGTGTTGTGTTTCTTTTTGTGTGCTGTGTATGTATTTATGAGTGTTGTGTCTGTTTTTGTGAGCGTTGTGTTTGATTTGTGTGTGTTGTGTGTGTTTTTGTGAGTGTTGTGTATGTTTTTGTGAGTGTTGTGTGTGTTTGTGAGTGTTGTGTATGTTTTTGTGAGTGTTGTGTGTGTTTTTGTGAGTGTTGTGTATGTTTTTGTGAGTGTTGTGTGTTTTTTTGTGAGTGTTGTGTGTGTTTTTTGTGAGTGTTGTGTGTGTTTTTGTGAGTGTTGTGTTTTTTTTGTGTGTTGTGTGTTTTTGTGAGTGTTGTGTGTGTTTTTGTGAGTGTTGTGTTGTTTTTGTGTGTGTTGTGTGTTTTTTGTGAGTGTTGTGTATGTTTTTGTGAGTGTTGTGTGTGTTTTTGTGAGTGTTGTGTGTTTTTTTTTGTGTGTGTTGTGTGTGTGTTTTTTTGTGAGTGTTGTGTATTTTTTGTGAGTGTTGTGTGTGTTTTTTTGTGAGTGTTGTGTATGTTTTTGTGAGTGTTGTGTGTGTTTTTGTGAGTGTTGTGTGTGTTTTTGTGAGTGTTGTGTGTGTTTTTGTGAGTGTTGTGTGTGTTTTTGTGAGTGTTGTGGTTGTTTTTGTGAGTGTTGTGTGTGTTTTTGTGAGTGTTGTGTTTGTTTCTGTGAGTGTTGTGCGTGTTTTTGTGAGTGTGTGTGTATTTTTGTGAGTTTGTTGTGTGTGTTTTTGTGAGTGTTGTGTGTGTTTTTTTGTGAGTGTTGTGTTTGTTTTTTGTGAGTTTGTGTTTGTTTTGTGAGTGTTGTGTATGTTTTTGTGAGTGTTGTGTATGTTTTTGTGAGTTTGTGCATGTTTTTGTGAGTGTTGTGTGTGTTTTTGTGATGTTGTGTGTTTTTGTGAGTGTTGTGTATGTTTTTGTGATTGCGTGTGTGTTTTGTGTGGTGTGTATGTTTGTTAGTGTTTGTGTGTTTTTTTGTGAGTGTTGTGTATGTTTTGTGAGTGTTGTGTGTTTTTTGTGTTGTGTATGTTTTTTTTGAGTGTTGTGTATGTTTTTGTGAGTGTTGTGTGTGTTTTTGTGAGTGTTGTGTATGTTTTTGTGAGTTTGTGTGTTGTTTTTGTGAGTGTGTGTGGTGTTTTTGAGAGGTGTTGTGGTGTTTTTGTGAGTGTTGTTTGTGTTTTTGTGAGTGTTGTGTGTGTTTTTTGAGTGTTGTGTTTGTTTTTGTGTGTTGTGTATGTTTTTGTGAGTGTTGTGTGTGTTTTTTTGTGAGTGTTGTGTTTGTTTTTTGTGTGTTGTGTGTGTTTTTGTGAGTGTTGTGTATGTTTTTGTGAGTGTTGTGTGTGTTTTTGTGAGTGTTGTGTATGTTTTTGTGAGTGTTGTGTGTGTTTTTGTGAGTGTTGTGTTGTTTTTGTGAGTGTTGTGTTTGTTTTTTGGTGTGTGTGTGTGTCTTTGTGAGTGTTGTGTGTGTTTTTGTGAGTGTTGTGTGTGTTTTTGTGAGTGTTGTGTGTGTTTTTGTGAGTGTTGTGTGTGTTTTTGTGAGTGTTGTGTTTGTTTTTGTGAGTGTTGTGTGTGTTTTTGTGAGTGTGTGTTTTTGTGAGTGTTGTTTTGTTTTGTGTGTTTGTGTGTGTTTTTGTGAGTTTTGTGTGTGTTTTTGTGAGTGTTGTGTGTGTTTTTGTGAGTGTTGTGTTTGTTTTTGTGAGTGTTGTGTATGTTTTTTGAGTGTGTGTGCGTGTTTTTGTGTGTTTGTGTGTGTTTTGTGAGTGTTGTGTGTGTTTTTGTGAGTGTTGTGTTGTTTTTGATGTGTTGTGTATGTTTTTGTGAGTGTTGTTTATGTTTTGGTGAGTGTTGTGTGTGTTTTTGTGAGTGTTGTTTTTTTTTTTGTGAGTGTTGTGTGTGTTTTTGTGAGTGTTGTTTTATGTTTTTGTGAGTGTTGTGTGTTTTTTTGTTAGTGTTGTGTTTGTTTTTTTGTGAGTGTGTGTGTGTTTTTGTGTGTGTTGTGTGTGTTTTTTTGTGTGTGTTGTGTATATTTTGTGAGTGTTGTGTTGTTTTTGTGAGTGTTGTGTATGTTTTTGTGAGTGTGTGTGTTTTTTTTTGTGAGTGTTGTGTGTGTTTTTTTGAGTTTTGTGTATGTTTTTGTGAGTGTTGTGTATTGTGTTTGTGAGTGTTGTGTGTGTTTTTGTGTTTGTGTGTTTTTGTGATTGTTGTGTTGTTTTTGTGAGTGTTGTGTGTGTTTTTGTGAGTGTTGTGTGTGTTTTTGTGAGTGCTGTGTGTGTTTTTGTGAGTGTTGTGTGTGTTTTTGTGAGTATTGTGTGTGTTTTTGTGAGTGTTCTGTATGTTTTTGTGAGTGTTGTGTGTGTTTTTGTGAGTGTTGTGTGTGTTTTTGTGACTGTTGTGTATGTTTTTGTGAGTGTTGTGTTTGTGAGTGTTGTGTTTCTTTGTGTGTGTTGTGTGTGTTTTTGTGAGTTTGTGTGTGTTTTTTGTGAGTGTTGTGTTTTTTTGTGAGTGTTGTGTTTGTTTTTGTGAGTGTTGTGTGTTGTTTTTTTTGAGTGTTGTGTGTGTTTTTGTGTGGTGTGTGTGTTTTGTGAGTGTTTGTGTGTTTTTGTGAGTGTTGGTGTGTGTTTTGATTGTTGTGTATGTTGTGAGTGTTGTGTATGTTTTGGTGTGATTGTGGGTGTTTTTGTGAGTGTTGTGTTGGTTTTTGTGAGTGTTGTGTGTGTTTTGTGTGTGTTTGTGGTTTTTGTGTTTTGTGAGTGTGTGTGTGTTGTTGTGTGTGTGTTTGTGTGTTGTTTTGTGTTGTGTGGTGGTTTGTGGTGTGTTTGTGTGTGTTTGTTGTGTTGGTGTGGTGTGTATGTTTTTGTGAGTGTTGTGTGTTTTTGAGTGTTGTGTATGTTTTTGTGAGTGTGTGTGTGTTTTTGTGAGTGTTGTGTGTGTTTTTTTGTGATTGTGTGTGTTTTTGTGAGTGTTTGTGTTTTTTGTGAGTGTTGTGTGTGTTTTTGTGAGTGTTGTGTATGTTTTTGTGAGTGTTGTGTGTGTTTTTGTGAGTGTTGTGTGTGTTTTTGTGAGTGTTTGTGTGTTTTTTTTGTGATGTTGTGTGTTTTTGAGTGTTGTTTGTGTTTTTGTGAGTGTTGTGTGTGTTTTTGTGAGTGTTTTGTTTGTTTTTTGTGAGTGTTTGTGTGTTGTTGTGAGTGTTGTGTGTATTTTTGTGAGTTTTGTGTGTGTTTTTGTGAGTGTTGTGTCTTTTTTGTGAGTGTTGTGTGTGTTTTTGTGAGTGTGTTTGTTTTTGTGAGTGGAGAAACGGCCCTTGTGTTTGTTTTTGTGAGTGTAGTGTTTGTTTTTGTGAGTGTTGTCGTTGGTTTTTTGAGTGTTGTGCGTGGTTTTTGTGTGTTGTGTGTGTTATGTGAGTGTTGTGTGTGTTTTTTGTGAGTGTTGTGTTTGTTTTTATGTGTTGTGTTTGTTTTTGTGAGTGATGTGTATGTTTTTGGTGAGTATTGTGCGTGTTTTTGTGAGTGTTGTGTTTTTTTTGTGAGTGTTGTGTATGTTTTTGTGAGTGTTGGTTATGTTTTTGTGAGTGTTGTGTGTTCTTTTGTGAGTGTTGTGTTTGTTTTTTTTGAGTGTTGTGTCTTTTTGTGAGCGTTGTTTGTGTTTTTGTGTGTGTTGTGTATATTTTTGCGAGTGTGTATTTGTTTTTGTGAGTGTTGTGTATGTTTTTCTGAGTGTGTGTGTTTTTTGTGAGTGTTGTGTTTGTTTTCTGAGTTTTGTGTGTGTTTTTGTGAGTGTTGTGTATGTGTTTGTGAGTGTTGTGTGTGTTTTTTGTGTTTGTGTATGTTTTTTTGATTGTTGTGTATGTTTTTGTGAGTGTTGTGTGTGTTTTTGTGAGTGTTGTGTATGTTCTTTGTCAGTGTTGTGTGTGTATTTGTGAGTGTTGTGTGTGTTTTTGTGAGTGTTGTGTTTGTTTTAGTGAGTGTTGTTTCTGATTTTGTGAGTGTTGTGTGTGTTTTTGTGAGTGTTGTGTTTCTTTTTGTGAGTGTTGTGTGAGTTTTTGTGAGTGTGTGTTTTTGTGAGTGTTGTGTTTCTTTTTGTGTGTTGTGTGTGTTTTTGTGAATTTTGTGTGTGTTTTTGTGAGTGACGTGTGTGTTTTTGTGAGTGTTGTGTTTGTTTTTTGTGAGTGTTGTGTATGGTTTTTTTGAGTGTTGTGCGTGTTTTTGTGTGTTGTAGAGTGTTATGTGAGTGTTGTGTGTGTTTTTGTGAGTGTTGTGTTTGTTTTTATGTGTTGTGTATGTTTTTGTGAGTGATGGTGTATGTTTTGGTGAGTATTGTGCGTGTTTTTTGTGAGTGTTGTGTTTTTTTTGTGAGTGTTGTGTATGTTTTTGTGAGTGTTGTTTATGTTTTTGTGAGTGTATGTGTGTTTCTTTTGTGAGTGTTGTGTTTGTTTTTTTTGAGTGTTGTGTGTCTTTTTGTGAGCGTTGTTTGTGTTTTTGTGTGTGTGTGTATATTTTTGCGAGTGTTGTATTTGTTTTTGTGAGTGTTGTGTATGTTTTTCTGAGTGTGTGTGTTTTTTGTGAGCGTTGTGTTTGTTTTTTGTGAGTGTTGTGTTTGTTTTTTGTGAGTGTTGTGTATGTTTTTGTGAGTGTTGTGTATGTTTTGTGAGTTTTGTGCATGTTTTTGTGAGTGTTGTGTGTGTTTTTGTGATTGTTGTGTGTTTTTGTGAATGTTGTGTAATTTTAGTGATTGCGGGTGTTGTTTTGTGAGTGTTGGTGCTATGCTTTTGTTAGTGTTGTGTTTGTTTTTGTGAGTGTTGTGTATGTGTTTGTGAGTGTTGTGTGTGTTTTTGTGTTGTGTATGTTTTTTTGATTGTTGTGTAGTTTTTGTGAGTGTTGTGTGTGTTATTTGTGAGTGTTGTGTATGTTTTTGTGAGTGTTGTGTGTGTTTTTGTGAGTGTTGTGTGTGTTTTTGTGAGTGTTGTGTTTGTTTTTAGTGAGTGTTGTTTCTGATTTTGGAGTGTTGTGTGTGTTTTTGTGAGTGTTGTGTTTGTTTTGGGGTGCTGTGTATGTTTTTATGAGTGTTGTGTGTGTTTTTTGTGAGCGTTGTGTTTGTTCTTCTGAGTGTTTGTGTGCGTTTTTGTGAGTGTTGTGTATGTTTTTGTGAGTGTTGTGTGTGTTTTTGTGAGTGTTGTGTATGTTTTTGTGGAGTGTTTGTGTGTGTGTTTTTGTGAGTGTTGTGTATGTTTTTGTGAGTGTTGTGTTTTGTTTTTGTGCGGTGGTAGTGTATGTTTTTGTGAGTGTTGTGTGTGTTTTTGTGAGTGTTGTGTGTGTTTTTGTGAGTGTTGTGTGTGTTTCTGTGAGTGTTGTGTGGTGTTTTTGTGAGTGTCTGTGTTTCTTTTTGTGAGTGTTCTGTGAGTTTTTGTGAGTGTGTGTTTTTGTGACTGTTGTGTTTCCTTTTTGTGTGTTGTGTGTGTTTTGTGAATTTTGTGTGTGTTTTTGTGACTGACGTGTGTGTTTTTGTGAGTGTTGTGTTTGTTTTTGTGAGTGTTGTGTATGTTTTTTTGAAGTGTTGTGCGTGTTTTTGTGTGTTGTGTGTGTTATGTGAGTGTTGTGTGTGTTTTGTGAGTGTTGTGTTTGTTTTTATGTGTTGTGTATGTTTTGTGAGTGATGTGTATGTTTTGGTGAGTATTGTGCGTGTTTTTGTGAGTGTTGTGTTTTTTTTTGTGAGTGTTGTGTCTGTTTTTGTGAGTGTTGTTTATGTTTTGTGAGTGTTGTGTGTTCTTTTGTGAGTGTTGTGTTTGTTTTTTTGAGTGTGTGTGTCTTTTGAGAGCATTGTTTGTGTTTTTGTGTGTGTTGTGTATATTTTTGCGAGTGTTGTATTTGTTTTTGTGAGTGTTGTGTATGTTTTTCTGAGTGTGTTGTGTTTTTTGAGAGTGTCTGTGTTTGTTTTTCTGAGTTTTGTGTGTGTTTTTGTGAGTGTTGTGTATGTGTTTGTGAGTGTTGTGTGTGTTTTTGTGTTGTGTATGTTTTTCTGATTGTTTGTGTATGTTTTTGTGAGTGTTGTGTGTGTTTTTGTGAGTGTTGTGTATGTTTTTGTGGTGTTGTGTGTGTTTTTTGTGAGCTGTTGTGTGTGTTTTTGTGAGTGTCTGTGTTTGTTTTTGTGAGTGTTGTTTCTGATTATGTGAGTGTTGTGTGTGTTTTTGTGAGTGTTGTGTTTCTTTTTGTGAGTGTTGTGTGAGTTTTTGTGAGTGTGTGTCTTTTGTGGTGTGGTTGTGTTTCTTTTTGTGTGTTGTGTGTGTTTTTTGTGCATTTTGTGTGCTGTTTTTGTGAGTGACGTGTGTGTTTTTGTGAGTGTTGTGTTTGTTTTCTGTGAGTGTTGTGTATGTTTTTTTTGAGTGTTGTGCCTGTTTTTGTGTGTTGTGTGTGTTATGTGAGTGTTGTGTGTGTTTTTGTGAGTGTTGTGTTTGTTTTTATGTGTTGTGTATGTTTTTGTGAGTGATGTGTATGTTTTGGTGAGTATTGTGGGTGTTTTTGTGAGTGTTGTGTTTTTTTTGTGAGTGTTGTGTATGTTTTTGTGAGTGTTGTTTATGTTTTTGTGAGTGTTGTGTGTTCTTTTGTGAGTGTTGTGTGTGTTTTTGTGAGTGTTGTGTATGTTTTTGTGAGTGTTGTGTGTGTGTTTTTGTGAGTGTTGTGTATGTTTTTGTGAGTGTTCTGTGTGTTTTTGTGAGTATTGTGTATGTTTTTGTGCGTGTTGTGTATGTTTTTGTGAGTGTTGTGTGTGTTTTTGTGAGTGTTGTGTGTGTTTTTGTGAGTGATTTGTGTGTTTTTGTGAGTGTTGTGTATGTTTTTGTGCGTGTTGTGTATGTTTTTGTGAGTGTTGTGTGTGTTTTTGTGAGTGTTGTGTGTGTTTTTGTGAGTGATTTGTGTGTTTTTGTGAGTGTTGGGTGTCTTTTTGTGAGTGTTGTTTGTGTTTTTGTCAGTGTCGTCTGTGTTTTTGTGAGTGTTTTGTTTGTTTTTGTGAGTGTTTTGTGTGTTGTTGTGAGTGTTGTGTGTATTTTTGTGAGTTTTGTGTGTGTTTTTGTGAGTGTTGTGTCTGTTTTTGTGAGCGTTGTGTTTGTTTTTGTGAGTGTTGTGTTTGTTTTTGTGAGTGTTGTGTATGTTTTTGTGAGTGTTGTGTATGTTTTTGTGAGTTTTGTGCATGTTTTTGTGAGTGTTGTGTGTGGTTTTTGTGATTGTTGTGTGTTTTTGTGAATGTTGTGTATATTTTTGTGATTGCGTGTGTGTTTTTGTGAGTGTTGTGTATGCTTCTTGTTAGTGTTGTGTTTGTTTTTTGTGAGTGTTGTGTATGTGTTTGTGAAGAGTGTTGTGTGTGTTTTTGTGTTGTGTATGTTTTTTTGATTGTTTTGTATGTTTTTGTGAGTGTAGTGTATGTTTTTGTGAGTGTAGTGTATGTTTTTGTGAGAGTTTTGTGTGTTTTTGTGAGAGTTTTGTGTGTTTTTGTGAGTGTTGTGTTTGTTTTGTGAGTGTTGTTTCTGATTTTGTGAGTGTTGTGTGTGTTTTTGTGAGTGTTGTGTTTGTTTTTGTGTGCTGTGTATGTTTTTATGAGTGTTGTGTGTGTTTTGTGAGCGTTGTTGATGTTTGTTCTTCTGTGTGTGTGTGTTTTTGTGAGTGTTGTGTATGTTTTTGTGAGTGTTTGTGTTGTTTTTGTGAGTGTTGTGTGTGTGTTTTGTGAGTGTTGTGTATGTTTTGTGGTGTTGTGTTTGTTTTTGTGCGTGTTGTGTATGTTTTTGTGAGTGTTGTGTGTGTTTTTGTGAGTGTTGTGTGTGTTTTTGTGAGTGTTGTGTGTGTTTCTGTGAGTGTTGTGTGTCTTTTTGTGAGTGTTGTGTTTCTTTTTGTGAGTGTTGTGTGAGTTTTTGTGAGTGTGTGTTTTTTGTGACGTGTTGTGTTTCTTTTTGTGTGTTGTGTGTGTTTTTGTGAATTTTGTGTGTGTTTTTGTGAGTGACGTGTGTGTTTTTGTGAGTGTTGTGTTTGTTTTTGTGAGTGTTGTGTATGTTTTTTTGAGTGTTGTGCGTGTTTTTGTGTGTTGTGTGTGTTATGTGAGTGTTGTGTGTGTTTTTGTGAGTGTTGTGTTTGTTTTTATGTGTTGTGTTTGTTTTTGTGAGTGATGTGTATGTTTTGGTGAGTATTGTGCGTGTTTTTGTGAGTGTTGTGTTTTTTTTGTGAGTGTTGTGTATGTTTTTGTGAGTGTTGTTTATGTTTTTGTGAGTGTTGTGTGTTCTTTTGTGAGTGTTGTGTTTGTTTTTTTGAGTGTTGTGTGTCTTTTTGTGAGCGTTGTTTGTGTTTTTGTGTGTGTTGTGTATATTTTTGCGAGTGTTGTATTTGTTTTTGTGAGTGTTGTGTATGTTTTTCTGAGTGTGTGTGTTTTTTGTGAGTGTTGTGTTTGTTTTTCTGAGTTTTGTGTGTGTTTTTGTGAGTGTTGTGTATGTGTTTGTGAGTGTTGTGTGTGTTTTTGTGTTGTGTATGTTTTTTTGATTGTTGTGTATGTATTTGTGAGTGTTGTGTGTGTTTTTGTGAGTGTTGTGTATGTTTTTGTGAGTGTTGTGTGTGTATTTGTGAGTGTTGTGTGTGTTTTTGTGAGTGTTGTGTTTGTTTTTGTGAGTGTTGTTTCTGATTTTGTGAGTGTTGTGTGTGTTTTTGTGAGTGTTGTGTTTCTTTTTGTGAGTGTTGTGTGAGTTTTTGTGAGTGTGTGTTTTTGTGAGTGTTGTGTTTCTTTTTGTGTGTTGTGTGTGTTTTTGTGAATTTTGTGTGTGTTTTTGTGAGTGACGTGTGTGTTTTTGTGAGTGTTGTGTTTGTTTTTGTGAGTGTTGTGTATGTTTTTTTGAGTGTTGTGCGTGTTTTTGTGTGTTGTGTGTGTTATGTGAGTGTTGTGTGTGTTTTTGTGAGTGTTGTGTTTGTTTTTATGTGTTGTGTATGTTTTTGTGAGTGATGTGTATGTTTTGGTGAGTATTGTGCGTGTTTTTGTGAGTGTTGTGTTTTTTTTGTGAGTGTTGTGTATGTTTTTGTGAGTGTTGTTTATGTTTTTGTGAGTGTTGTGTGTTCTTTTGTGAGTGTTGTGTTTGTTTTTTTGAGTGTTGTGTGTCTTTTTGTGAGCGTTGTTTGTGTTTTTGTGTGTGTTGTGTATATTTTTGCGAGTGTTGTATTTGTTTTTGTGAGTGTTGTGTATGTTTTTCTGAGTGTGTGTGTTTTTTGTGAGCGTTGTGTTTGTTTTTGTGAGTGTTGTGTTTGTTTTTGTGAGTGTTGTGTATGTTTTGTGAGTGTTGTGTATGTTTTTGTGAGTTTTGTGCATGTTTTTGTGAGTGTTGTGTGTGTTTTTGTGATTGTTGTGTGTTTTTGTGAATGTTGTGTATATTTTTGTGATTGCGTGTGTGTTTTTGTGAGTGTTGTGTATGCTTTTGTTAGTGTTGTGTTTGTTTTTGTGAGTGTTGTGTATGTGTTTGTGAGTGTTGTGTGTGTGTTTGTGTTGTGTATGTTTTTTTGATTGTTGTGTTGTTTTTGTGAGTGTTGTGTGTGTTTTTGTGAGTGTTGTGTATGTTTTTGTGAGTGTTGTGTGTGTTTTTGTGAGTGTTGTGTGTGTTTTTGTGAGTGTTGTGTTTGTTTTTGTGAGTGTTGTTTCTGATTTTGTGAGTGTTGTGTGTGTTTTTGTGAGTGTTGTGTTTGTTTTTGTGTGCTGTGTATGTTTTTATGAGTGTTGTGTGTGTTTTTGTGAACGTTGTGTTTGTTCTTCTGTGTGTTGTGTGCGTTTTTGTGAGTGTTGTGTATGTTTTTGTGAGTGTTGTGTGTGTTTTTGTGAGTGTTGTGTATGTTTTTGTGAGTGTTGTGTGTGTGTTTTTGTGAGTGTTGTGTATGTTTTTGTGAGTGTTGTGTTTGTTTTTGTGCGTGTTGTGTATGTTTTTGTGAGTGTTGTGTGTGTTTTTGTGAGTGTTGTGTGTGTTTTTGTGAGTGTTGTTTGTGTTTCTGTGAGTGTTGTGTGTGTTTTTGTGAGTGTTGTGTTTCTTTTTGTGAGTGTTGTGTGAGTTTTTGTGAGTGTGTGTTTTTGTGACTGTTGTGTTTCTTTTTGTGTGTTGTGTGTGTTTTTGTGAATTTTGTGTGTGTTTTTGTGAGTGACGTGTGTGTTTTTGTGAGTGTTGTGTTTGTTTTTGTGAGTGTTGTGTATGTTTTTTTGAGTGTTGTGCGTGTTTTTGTGTGTTGTGTGTGTTATGTGAGTGTTGTGTGTGTTTTTGTGAGTGTTGTGTTTGTTTTTATGTGTTGTGTATGTTTTTGTGAGTGATGTGTATGTTTTGGTGAGTATTGTGCGTGTTTTTGTGAGTGTTGTGTTTTTTTTGTGAGTGTTGTGTCTGTTTTTGTGAGTGTTGTTTATGTTTTTGTGAGTGTTGTGTGTTCTTTTGTGAGTGTTGTGTTTGTTTTTTTGAGTGTTGTGTGTCTTTTTGTGAGCATTGTTTGTGTTTTTGTGTGTGTTGTGTATATTTTTGCGAGTGTTGTATTTGTTTTTGTGAGTGTTGTGTATGTTTTTCTGAGTGTGTGTGTTTTTTGTGAGTGTTGTGTTTGTTTTTCTGAGTTTTGTGTGTGTTTTTGTGAGTGTTGTGTATGTGTTTGTGAGTGTTGTGTGTGTTTTTGTGTTGTGTATGTTTTTCTGATTGTTGTGTATGTTTTTGTGAGTGTTGTGTGTGTTTTTGTGAGTGTTGTGTATGTTTTTGTGAGTGTTGTGTGTGTTTTTGTGAGTGTTGTGTGTGTTTTTGTGAGTGTTGTGTTTGTTTTTGTGAGTGTTGTTTCTGATTTTGTGAGTGTTGTGTGTGTTTTTGTGAGTGTTGTGTTTCTTTTTGTGAGTGTTGTGTGAGTTTTTGTGAGTGTGTGTTTTTGTGAGTGTTGTGTTTCTTTTTGTGTGTTGTGTGTGTTTTTGTGAATTTTGTGTGTGTTTTTGTGAGTGACGTGTGTGTTTTTGTGAGTGTTGTGTTTGTTTTTGTGAGTGTTGTGTATGTTTTTTTGAGTGTTGTGTGTGTTTTTGTGAGTGTTGTGTATGTTTTTGTGAGTGTTGTGTGTGTGTTTTTGTGAGTGTTGTGTATGTTTTTGTGAGTGTTCTGTGTGTTTTTGTGAGTATTGTGTATGTTTTTGTGCGTGTTGTGTATGTTTTTGTGAGTGTTGTGTGTGTTTTTGTGAGTGTTGTGTGTGTTTTTGTGAGTGATTTGTGTGTTTTTGTGAGTGTTGTGTATGTTTTTGTGCGTGTTGTGTATGTTTTTGTGAGTGTTGTGTGTGTTTTTGTGAGTGTTGTGTGTGTTTTTGTGAGTGATTTGTGTGTTTTTGTGAGTGTTGGGTGTCTTTTTGTGAGTGTTGTTTGTGTTTTTGTCAGTGTCGTCTGTGTTTTTGTGAGTGTTTTGTTTGTTTTTGTGAGTGTTTTGTGTGTTGTTGTGAGTGTTGTGTGTATTTTTGTGAGTTTTGTGTGTGTTTTTGTGAGTGTTGTGTCTGTTTTTGTGAGCGTTGTGTTTGTTTTTGTGAGTGTTGTGTTTGTTTTTGTGAGTGTTGTGTATGTTTTTGTGAGTGTTGTGTATGTTTTTGTGAGTTTTGTGCATGTTTTTGTGAGTGTTGTGTGTGTTTTTGTGATTGTTGTGTGTTTTTGTGAATGTTGTGTATATTTTTGTGATTGCGTGTGTGTTTTTGTGAGTGTTGTGTATGCTTTTGTTAGTGTTGTGTTTGTTTTTGTGAGTGTTGTGTATGTGTTTGTGAGTGTTGTGTGTGTTTTTGTGTTGTGTATGTTTTTTTGATTGTTGTGTATGTTTTTGTGAGTGTTGTGTGTGTTTTTGTGAGTGTTGTGTATGTTTTTGTGAGTGTTGTGTGTGTTTTTGTGAGTGTTGTGTGTGTTTTTGTGAGTGTTGTGTTTGTTTTTGTGAGTGTTGTTTCTGAATTTGTGAGTGTTGTGTGTGTTTTTGTGAGTGTTGTGTTTGTTTTTGTGTGCTGTGTATGTTTTTATGAGTGTTGTGTGTGTTTTTGTGAGCGTTGTGTTTGTTCTTCTGTGTGTTGTGTGCGTTTTTGTGAGTGTTGTGTATGTTTTTGTGAGTGTTGTGTGTGTTTTTGTGAGTGTTGTGTATGTTTTTGTGAGTGTTGTGTGTGTGTTTTTGTGAGTGTTGTGTATGTTTTTGTGAGTGTTGTGTTTGTTTTTGTGCGTGTTGTGTATGTTTTTGTGAGTGTTGTGTGTGTTTTTGTGAGTGTTGTGTGTGTTTTTGTGAGTGTTGTGTGTGTTTCTGTGAGTGTTGTGTGTCTTTTTGTGAGTGTTGTGTTTCTTTTTGTGAGTGTTGTGTGAGTTTTTGTGAGTGTGTGTTTTTGTGACTGTTGTGTTTCTTTTTGTGTGTTGTGTGTGTTTTTGTGAATTTTGTGTGTGTTTTTGTGAGTGACGTGTGTGTTTTTGTGAGTGTTGTGTTTGTTTTTGTGAGTGTTGTGTATGTTTTTTTGAGTGTTGTGCGTGTTTTTGTGTGTTGTGTGTGTTATGTGAGTGTTGTGTGTGTTTTTGTGAGTGTTGTGTTTGTTTTTATGTGTTGTGTTTGTTTTTGTGAGTGATGTGTATGTTTTGGTGAGTATTGTGCGTGTTTTTGTGAGTGTTGTGTTTTTTTTGTGAGTGTTGTGTATGTTTTTGTGAGTGTTGTTTATGTTTTTGTGAGTGTTGTGTGTTCTTTTGTGAGTGTTGTGTTTGTTTTTTTGAGTGTTGTGTGTCTTTTTGTGAGCGTTGTTTGTGTTTTTGTGTGTGTTGTGTATATTTTTGCGAGTGTTGTATTTGTTTTTGTGAGTGTTGTGTATGTTTTTCTGAGTGTGTGTGTTTTTTGTGAGTGTTGTGTTTGTTTTTCTGAGTTTTGTGTGTGTTTTTGTGAGTGTTGTGTATGTGTTTGTGAGTGTTGTGTGTGTTTTTGTGTTGTGTATGTTTTTTTGATTGTTGTGTATGTTTTTGTGAGTGTTGTGTGTGTTTTTGTGAGTGTTGTGTATGTTTTTGTCAGTGTTGTGTGTGTATTTGTGAGTGTTGTGTGTGTTTTTGTGAGTGTTGTGTTTGTTTTTGTGAGTGTTGTTTCTGATTTTGTGAGTGTTGTGTGTGTTTTTGTGAGTGTTGTGTTTCTTTTTGTGAGTGTTGTGTGAGTTTTTGTGAGTGTGTGTTTTTGTGAGTGTTGTGTTTCTTTTTGTGTGTTGTGTGTGTTTTTGTGAATTTTGTGTGTGTTTTTGTGAGTGACGTGTGTGTTTTTGTGAGTGTTGTGTTTGTTTTTGTGAGTGTTGTGTATGTTTTTTTGAGTGTTGTGCGTGTTTTTGTGTGTTGTGTGTGTTATGTGAGTGTTGTGTGTGTTTTTGTGAGTGTTGTGTTTGTTTTTATGTGTTGTGTATGTTTTTGTGAGTGATGTGTATGTTTTGGTGAGTATTGTGCGTGTTTTTGTGAGTGTTGTGTTTTTTTTGTGAGTGTTGTGTATGTTTTTGTGAGTGTTGTTTATGTTTTTGTGAGTGTTGTGTGTTCTTTTGTGAGTGTTGTGTTTGTTTTTTTGAGTGTTGTGTGTCTTTTTGTGAGCGTTGTTTGTGTTTTTGTGTGTGTTGTGTATATTTTTGCGAGTGTTGTATTTGTTTTTGTGAGTGTTGTGTATGTTTTTCTGAGTGTGTGTGTTTTTTGTGAGCGTTGTGTTTGTTTTTGTGAGTGTTGTGTTTGTTTTTGTGAGTGTTGTGTATGTTTTTGTGAGTGTTGTGTATGTTTTTGTGAGTTTTGTGCATGTTTTTGTGAGTGTTGTGTGTGTTTTTGTGATTGTTGTGTGTTTTTGTGAATGTTGTGTATATTTTTGTGATTGCGTGTGTGTTTTTGTGAGTGTTGTGTATGCTTTTGTTAGTGTTGTGTTTGTTTTTGTGAGTGTTGTGTATGTGTTTGTGAGTGTTGTGTGTGTGTTTGTGTTGTGTATGTTTTTTTGATTGTTGTGTATGTTTTTGTGAGTGTTGTGTGTGTTTTTGTGAGTGTTGTGTATGTTTTTGTGAGTGTTGTGTGTGTTTTTGTGAGTGTTGTGTGTGTTTTTGTGAGTGTTGTGTTTGTTTTTGTGAGTGTTGTTTCTGATTTTGTGAGTGTTGTGTGTGTTTTTGTGAGTGTTGTGTTTGTTTTTGTGTGCTGTGTATGTTTTTATGAGTGTTGTGTGTGTTTTTGTGAACGTTGTGTTTGTTCTTCTGTGTGTTGTGTGCGTTTTTGTGAGTGTTGTGTATGTTTTTGTGAGTGTTGTGTGTGTTTTTGTGAGTGTTGTGTATGTTTTTGTGAGTGTTGTGTGTGTGTTTTTGTGAGTGTTGTGTATGTTTTTGTGAGTGTTGTGTTTGTTTTTGTGCGTGTTGTGTATGTTTTTGTGAGTGTTGTGTGTGTTTTTGTGAGTGTTGTGTGTGTTTTTGTGAGTGTTGTGTGTGTTTCTGTGAGTGTTGTGTGTGTTTTTGTGAGTGTTGTGTTTCTTTTTGTGTGTTGTGTGAGTTTTTGTGAGTGTGTGTTTTTGTGACTGTTGTGTTTCTTTTTGTGTGTTGTGTGTGTTTTTGTGAATTTTGTGTGTGTTTTTGTGACTGACGTGTGTGTTTTTGTGAGTGTTGTGTTTGTTTTTGTGAGTGTTGTGTATGTTTTTTTGAGTGTTGTGCGTGTTTTTGTGTGTTGTGTGTGTTATGTGAGTGTTGTGTGTGTTTTTGTGAGTGTTGTGTTTGTTTTTATGTGTTGTGTATGTTTTTGTGAGTGATGTGTATGTTTTGGTGAGTATTGTGCATGTTTTTGTGAGTGTTGTGTTTTTTTTGTGAGTGTTGTGTATGTTTTTGTGAGTGTTGTTTATGTTTTTGTGAGTGTTGTGTGTTCTTTTGTGAGTGTTGTGTTTGTTTTTTTGAGTGTTGTGTGTCTTTTTGTGAGCGTTGTTTGTGTTTTTGTGTGTGTTGTGTATATTTTTGCGAGTGTTGTATTTGTTTTTGTGAGTGTTGTGTATGTTTTTCTGAGTGTGTGTGTTTTTTGTGAGTGTTGTGTTTGTTTTTCTGAGTTTTGTGTGTGTTTTTGTGAGTGTTGTGTATGTGTTTGTGAGTGTTGTGTGTGTTTTTGTGTTGTGTATGTTTTTCTGATTGTTGTGTATGTTTTTGTGAGTGTTGTGTGTGTTTTTGTGAGTGTTGTGTATGTTTTTGTGAGTGTTGTGTGTGTTTTTGTGAGTGTTGTGTGTGTTTTTGTGAGTGTTGTGTTTGTTTTTGTGAGTGTTGTTTCTGATTTTGTGAGTGTTGTGTGTGTTTTTGTGAGTGTTGTGTTTCTTTTTGTGAGTGTTGTGTGAGTTTTTGTGAGTGTGTGTTTTTGTGAGTGTTGTGTTTCTTTTTGTGTGTTGTGTGTGTTTTTGTGAATTTTGTGTGTGTTTTTGTGAGTGACGTGTGTGGTTTTGTGAGTGTTGTGTTTGTTTTTGTGAGTGTTGTGTATGTTTTTTTGAGTGTTGTGCGTGTTTTTGTGTGTTGTGTGTGTTATGTGAGTGTTGTGTGTGTTTTTGTGAGTGTTGTGTTTGTTTTTATGTGTTGTGTATGTTTTTGTGAGTGATGTGTATGTTTTGGTGAGTATTGTGCGTGTTTTTGTGAGTGTTGTGTTTTTTTTGTGAGTGTTGTGTATGTTTTTGTGAGTGTTGTTTATGTTTTTGTGAGTGTTGTGTGTTCTTTTGTGAGTGTTGTGTTTGTTTTTTTGAGTGTTGTGTGTCTTTTTGTGAGCGTTGTTTGTGTTTTTGTGTGTGTTGTGTATATTTTTGCGAGTGTTGTATTTGTTTTTGTGAGTGTTGTGTATGTTTTTCTGAGTGTGTGTGTTTTTTGTGAGTGTTGTGTTTGTTTTTCTGAGTTTTGTGTGTGTTTTTGTGAGTGTTGTGTATGTGTTTGTGAGTGTTGTGTGTGTTTTTGTGAGTGTTGTGTGTATTTTTGTGAGTGTTGTGTATGTTTTTGTGAGTGTTGTGTGTGTTTTTGTGAGCGTTGTGTTTGTTTTTGTGAGTGTTGTGTATGTTTTTGTGAGTGTTGTGTGTGTTTTTGTGAGCGTTGTGTTTGTTTTTGTGAGTGTTGTGTGTGTTTTTGTGAGTGTTGTGTGTGTTTTTGTGAGTGTTGTGTTTGTTTTTGTGAGTGTTGTTTCTGATTTTGTGAGTGTTGTGTGTGTTTTTGTGAGTGTTGTGTTTCTTTTTGTGAGTGTTGTGTGAGTTTTTGTGAGTGTGTGTTTTTGTGAGTGTTGTGTTTCTTTTTGTGTGTTGTGTGTGTTTTTGTGAATTTTTTTTGTGTGTTTTTGTGAGTGACGTGTGTGTTTTTGTGAGTGTTGTGTTTGTTTTTGTGAGTGTTGTGTATCTTTTTTTGAGTGTTGTGCGTGTTTTTGTGTGTTGTGTGTGTTATGTGAGTGTTGTGTGTGTTTTTGTGAGTGTTGTGTTTGTTTTTATGTGTTGTGTATGTTTTTGTGAGTGATGTGTATGTTTTGGTGAGTATTGTGCGTGTTTTTGTGAGTGTTGTGTTTTTTTTGTGAGTGTTGTGTATGTTTTTGTGAGTGTTATTTATGTTTTTGTGAGTGTTGTGTGTTCTTTTGTGAGTGTTGTGTTTGTTTTTTTGAGTGTTGTGTGTCTTTTTGTGAGCGTTGTTTGTGTTTTTGTGTGTGTTGTGTATATTTTTGCGAGTGTTGTATTTGTTTTTGTGAGTGTTGTGTATGTTTTTCTGAGTGTGTGTGTTTTTTGTGAGTGTTGTGTTTGTTTTTCTGAGTTTTGTGTGTGTTTTTGTGAGTGTTGTGTATGTTTTTGTGAGTGTTGTGTGTGTTTTTGTGAGTGTTGTGTGTATTATTGTGAGTGTTGTGTATGTTTTTGTGAGTGTTGTGTGTGTTTTTGTGAGCGTTGTGTTTGTTTTTGTGAGTGTTGTGTTTGTTTTTGTGAGTGTTGTGTGTGTTTTTGTGAGTGTTGTGTATGTTTTTGTCAGTGTTGTGTGTTTTTTTGTGAGTGTTGTGTGTGTTTTTGGGTGTGTTGTGCATGTTTTTGTGAGTGTTGTGTGTGTTTTTGTGATTGTTGTGTGTTTTTGTGAATGTTGTGTATATTTTTGTGATTGCGTGTGTGTTTTTGTGAGTGTTGTGTATGCTTTTGTTAGTGTTGTGTTTGTTTTTGTGAGTGTTGTGTATGTGTTTGTGAGTGTTGTGTATGTTTTTGTCAGTGTTGTGTGTGTTTTTGTGAGTGTTGTGTGTGTTTTTGTGAGTTTTGTGCATGTTTTTGTGAGTGTTGTGTGTGTTTTTGTGAGTGTTGTGTGTGTTTTTGTGAGTGTTGTGTATGTTTTTGTGAGTGTTGTGTGTGTTTTTGTGAGTGTTGTGTATGTTTTTGTGAGTGTTGTGTGTGTTTTTGTGAGTGTTTTGTGTGTTTTTGTGAGCATTGTGTGTGTTTTTGTGAGTGTTGTGTTTGTTTTTGTGAGTGTTGTGTGTGTTTTTGTGAGTGTTGTGTGTGTTTTTGTGAGTGTCGTCTGTGTTTTTGTGAGTGTTGTGTGTGTTTTTGTGAATGTTGTGTTTGTTTTTGTGTGCTGTGTATGTTTTTATGAGTGTTGTGTGTGTTTTTGTGAGTGTTGTGTATGTGTTTGTGAGTGTTGTGTGTGTTTTTGTGTTGTGTATGTTTTTTTGATTGTTGTGTATGTTTTTGTGAGTGTTGTGTGTGTTTTTGTGAGTGTTGTGTATGTTTTTGTGAGTGTTGTGTGTGTTTTTGTGAGTGTTGTGTGTGTTTTTGTGAGTGTTGTGTTTGTTTTTGTGAGTGTTGTTTCTGATTTTGTGAGTGTTGTGTGTGTTTTTGTGAGTGTTGTGTTTCTTTTTGTGAGTGTTGTGTGAGTTTTTGTGAGTGTGTGTTTTTGTGACTGTTGTGTTTCTTTTTGTGTGTTGTGTGTGTTTTTGTGAATTTTTTTTGTGTGTTTCTGTGAGTGACGTGTGTGTTTTTGTGAGTGTTGTGTTTGTTTTTGTGAGTGTTGTGTATGTTTTTTTGAGTGTTGTGCGTGTTTTTGTGTGTTGTGTGTGTTATGTGAGTGTTGTGTGTGTTTTTGTGAGTGTTGTGTTTGTTTTTATGTGTTGTGTATGTTTTTGTGAGTGATGTGTATGTTTTGGTGAGTATTGTGCGTGTTTTTGTGAGTGTTGTGTTTTTTTTGTGAGTGTTGTGTATGTTTTTGTGAGTGTTGTTTATGTTTTTGTGAGTGTTGTGTGTTCTTTTGTGAGTGTTGTGTTTGTTTTTTTGAGTGTTGTGTGTCTTTTTGTGAGCGTTGTTTGTGTTTTTGTGTGTGTTGTGTATATTTTTGCGAGTGTTGTATTTGTTTTTGTGAGTGTTGTGTATGTTTTTCTGAGTGTGTGTGTTTTTTGTGAGTGTTGTGTTTGTTTTTCTGAGTTTTGTGTGTGTTTTTGTGAGTGTTGTGTATGTTTTTGTGAGTGTTGTGTGTGTTTTTGTGAGTGTTGTGTGTATTTTTGTGAGTGTTGTGTATGTTTTTGTGAGTGTTGTGTGTGTTTTTGTGAGCGTTGTGTTTGTTTTTGTGAGTGTTGTGTTTGTTTTTGTGAGTGTTGTGTGTGTTTTTGTGAGTGTTGTGTATGTTTTTGTCAGTGTTGTGTGTTTTTTTGTGAGTGTTGTGTGTGTTTTTGGGTGTGTTGTGCATGTTATTGTGAGTGTTGTGTGTGTTTTTGTGATTGTTGTGTGTTTTTGTGAATGTTGTGTATATTTTTGTGATTGCGTGTGTGTTTTTGTGAGTGTTGTGTGTGTTTTTGTGAGTGTTGTGTATGTTTTTGTGAGTGTTGTGTGTGTGTTTTTGTGAGTGTTGTGTATGTTTTTGTGAGTGTTGTGTTTGTTTTTGTGCGTGTTGTGTATGTTTTTGTGAGTGTTGTGTGTGTTTTTGTGAGTGTTGTGTGTGTTTTTGTGGGTGTTGTGTGTGTTTCTGTGAGTGTTGTGTGTGTTTTTGTGAGTGTTGTGTTTCTTTTTGTGAGTGTTGTGTGAGTTTTTGTGAGTGTGTGTTTTTGTGACTGTTGTGTTTCTTTTTGTGTGTTGTGTGTGTTTTTGTGAATTTTGTGTGTGTTTTTGTGAGTGACGTGTGTGTTTTTGTGAGTGTTGTGTTTGTTTTTGTGAGTGTTGTGTATGTTGTTTTGAGTGTTGTGCGTGTTTTTGTGTGTTGTGTGTGTTATGTGAGTGTTGTGTGTGTTTTTGTGAGTGTTGTGTTTGTTTTTATGTGTTGTGTATGTTTTTGTGAGTGATGTGTATGTTTTGGTGAGTATTGTGCGTGTTTTTGTGAGTGTTGTGTTTTTTTTGTGAGTGTTGTGTCTGTTTTTGTGAGTGTTGTTTATGTTTTTGTGAGTGTTGTGTGTTCTTTTGTGAGTGTTGTGTTTGTTTTTTTGAGTGTTGTGTGTCTTTTTGTGAGCGTTGTTTGTGTTTTTGTGTGTGTTGTGTATATTTTTGCGAGTGTTGTATTTGTTTTTGTGAGTGTTGTGTATGTTTTTCTGAGTGTGTGTGTTTTTTGTGAGTGTTGTGTTTGTTTTTCTGAGTTTTGTGTGTGTTTTTGTGAGTGTTGTGTATGTGTTTGTGAGTGTTGTGTGTGTTTTTGTGTTGTGTATGTTTTTTTGATTGTTGTGTATGTTTTTGTGAGTGTTGTGTGTGTTTTTGTGAGTGTTGTGTATGTTTTTGTGAGTGTTGTGTGTGTTTTTGTGAGTGTTGTGTGTGTTTTTGTGAGTGTTGTGTTTGTTTTTGTGAGTGTTGTTTCTGATTTTGTGAGTGTTGTGTGTGTTTTTGTGAGTGTTGTGTTTCTTTTTGTGAGTGTTGTGTGAGTTTTTGTGAGTGTGTGTTTTTGTGAGTGTTGTGTTTCTTTTTGTGTGTTGTGTGTGTTTTTGTGAATTTTTTTTGTGTGTTTTTGTGAGTGACGTGTGTGTTTTTGTGAGTGTTGTGTTTGTTTTTGTGAGTGTTGTGTATGTTTTTTTGAGTGTTGTGCGTGTTTTTGTGTGTTGTGTGTGTTATGTGAGTGTTGTGTGTGTTTTTGTGAGTGTTGTGTTTGTTTTTATGTGTTGTGTATGTTTTTGTGAGTGATGTGTATGTTTTGGTGAGTATTGTGCGTGTTTTTGTGAGTGTTGTGTTTTTTTTGTGAGTGTTGTGTATGTTTTTGTGAGTGTTATTTATGTTTTTGTGAGTGTTGTGTGTTCTTTTGTGAGTGTTGTGTTTGTTTTTTTGAGTGTTGTGTGTCTTTTTGTGAGCGTTGTTTGTGTTTTTGTGTGTGTTGTGTATATTTTTGCGAGTGTTGTATTTGTTTTTGTGAGTGTTGTGTATGTTTTTCTGAGTGTGTGTGTTTTTTGTGAGTGTTGTGTTTGTTTTTCTGAGTTTTGTGTGTGTTTTTGTGAGTGTTGTGTATGTTTTTGTGAGTGTTGTGTGTGTTTTTGTGAGTGTTGTGTGTATTATTGTGAGTGTTGTGTATGTTTTTGTGAGTGTTGTGTGTGTTTTTGTGAGCGTTGTGTTTGTTTTTGTGAGTGTTGTGTTTGTTTTTGTGAGTGTTGTGTGTGTTTTTGTGAGTGTTGTGCATGTTTTTGTCAGTGTTGTGTGTTTTTTTGTGAGTGTTGTGTGTGTTTTTGGGTGTGTTGTGCATGTTTTTGTGAGTGTTGTGTGTGTTTTTGTGATTGTTGTGTGTTTTTGTGAATGTTGTGTATATTTTTGTGATTGCGTGTGTGTTTTTGTGAGTGTTGTGTATGCTTTTGTTAGTGTTGTGTTTGTTTTTGTGAGTGTTGTGTATGTGTTTGTGAGTGTTGTGTATGTTTTTGTCAGTGTTGTGTGTGTTTTTGTGAGTGTTGTGTGTGTTTTTGTGAGTTTTGTGCATGTTTTTGTGAGTGTTGTGTTTGTTTTTGTGAATGTTGTGTTTGTTTTTGTGTGTTGTGTATGTTTTTATGAGTGTTGTGTGTGTTTTTGTGAGTGTTGTGTTTGTTCTTCTGTGTGTTGTGTGTGTTTTTGTGAGTGTTGTGTATGTTTTTGTGAGTGTTGTGTGTGTTTTTGTGAGTGTTGTGTATGTTTTTGTGAGTGTTGTGTGTGTGTTTTTGTGAGTGTTGTGTATGTTTTTGAAGGTGTTGTTTCTTTTTTTGTTAGTGTCGTCTGTGTTTTTGTGTGTTGTGTGTGTTTTTGTGAGTGTTGTGTTTGTTTTTGTGTGCTGTGTATGTTTTTATGAGTGTTGTGTGTGTTTTTGTGAGCGTTGTGTTTGTTCTTCTGTGTGTTGTGTGTGTTTTTGTTAGTGTTGTGTATGTTTTTGTGAGTGTTGTGTGTGTTTTTGTGAGTGTTGTGTATATTTTTGTGAGTGTTGTGTGTGTGTTTTTGTGAGTGTTGTGTATGTTTTTGTGAGTGTTGTGTATGTTTTTGTGCGTGTTGTGTATGTTTTTGTGAGTGTTGTGTGTGTTTTTGTGAGTGTTGTGTGTGTTTTTGTGAGTGTTTTGTGTGTTTTTGTGAGTGTTGTGTGTCTTTTTGTGAGTGTTGTTTGTGTTTTTGTCAGTGTCGTCTGTGTTTTTGTGAGTGTTTTGTTTGTTTTTGTGAGTGTTTTGTGTGTTGTTGTGAGTGTTGTGTGTATTTTTGTGAGTGTTGTGTGTGTTTTTGTGAGTGTTGTGTCTGTTTTTGTGAGCGTTGTGTTTGTTTTTGTGAGTGTTGTGTTTGTTTTTGTGAGTGTTGTGTATGTTTTTGTGAGTGTTGTGTGTGTTTTTGTGAGTTTTGTGCATGTTTTTGTGAGTGTTGTGTGTGTTTTTGTGAGTGTTGTGTATGTTTTTGTCAGTGTTGTGTGTTTTTTTCTGAGTGTTGTGTGTGTTTTTGGGTGTGTTGTGCATGTTTTTGTGAGTGTTGTGTGTGTTTTTGTGATTGTTGTGTGTTTTTGTGAATGTTGTGCATATTTTTGTGATTGCGTGTGTGTTTTTGTGAGTGTTGTGTATGCTTTTGTTAGTGTTGTGTTTGTTTTTGTGAGTTTTGTGTATGTGTTTGTGAGTGTTGTGTGTGTTTTTGTGTTGTGTATGTTTTTGTGATTGTTGTGTATGTTTTTGTGAGTGTTGTGTGTCTTTTTGTGAGTGTTGTGTATGTTTTTGTGAGTGTTGTGTATGTTTTTGTGAGTGTTGTGTTTGTTTTTGTGCGTGTTGTATATGTTTTTGTGAGTGTTGCGTGTGTTGTTGTGAGTGTTGTGTATGTTTTTGTGATTGTTGTGTATGTTTTTGCGAATGTTGTATTTATTTTTGTGAGTGTTGTGTATGTTTTTGTGAGTGTTGTGTTTGTCTTTGTGAGTGTTGTGTTTGTCTTTGTGTGTATTGTGTGTATTTTTTTGAGTGTTGTGTTTGTCTTTGTGAGTATTGTTTTTTTTGTGAATATTGTGTTTGTTTTTGTGAATGTTTTGTGTGATCTTGTGAGTGTTGTGTATGTTTTTGTGTGAATGTGTGTTTCTTTTTGTGAGTGTTGTGTGTGTTTTTGTGAGTGTGTGTGTGTTTTTGTGAGTTTTGTTTGTGTTTTTGTGAGTGTGTGTGTTTGTGTGTGTGAGTTTGTGTGTTTTCGTGAGTGTTGTGGATGTTTTTGAGAGTGTTGTGCCTTTTTTTGTGAGTGTTGTGTATGTTTTTGTGAGTGTTGTGTATATTTTTGTGAGTGTTGTGTGTGTTTTTGTGAGTGTTGTGTATGTTTTTGTGAGTGTTGTGTGTGTTTTTGTGAGTGGTGTGTATGTTTTTGTGAGTGTTGTGTGTGTTTTTGTGAGTGTTTTGTGTGTTTTTGTGAGCATTGTGTGTGTTTTTGTGAGTGTTGTGTTTGTTTTTGTGAGTGTTGTGTGTGTTTTTGTGAGTGTTGTGTGTGTTTTTGTGAGTGTCGTCTGTGTTTTTGTGAGTGTTGTGTGTGTTTTTGTGAGTGTTGTGTTTGTTTTTGTGTGCTGTGTATGTTTTTATGAGTGTTGTGTGTGTTTTTGTGAGCGTTGTGTTTGTTCTTCTGTGTGTTGTGTGTGTTTTTGTGAGTGTTGTGTATGTTTTTGTAAGTGTTGTGTGTGTTTTTGTGAGTGTTGTGTATGTTTTTCTGAGTGTTGTGTGTGTGTTTTTGTGAGTGTTGTGTATGTTTTTGTGAGTGTTGTTTCTTTTTTTGTTAGTGTCGTCTGTGTTTTTGTGTGTTGTGTGTGTTTTTGTGAGTGTTGTGTTTGTTTTTGTGTGCTGTGTATGTTTTTATGAGTGTTGTGTGTGTTTTTGTGAGCGTTGTGTTTGTTCTTCTGTGTGTTGTGTGTGTTTTTGTTAGTGTTGTGTATGTTTTTGTGAGTGTTGTGTGTGTTTTTGTGAGTGTTGCTGTATATTTTTGTGAGTGTTGTGTGTGTGTTTTTGTGAGTGTTGTGTATGCTTTTGTTAGTGTTGTGTTTGTTTTTGTGAGTGTTGTGTATGTGTTTGTGAGTGTTGTGTGTGTTTTTGTGAGTGTTGTGTATGTTTTTTTGAGTGTTGTGTATGTCTTTGTGAGTGTTGTGTGTGTTTTTGTGAGTGTTGTGTATCTTTTTGTGAGTGTTGTGTGTGCTTTTCTGAGTATTGTGTCTGTTTTTGTGAGTATTGTGTGTGTTTTTATGAGTGTTGTGTGTCTTTTTGTGAGTGTTGTGTATGTTTTTGTGAGTGTTGTGTGTGTTTTTGTGAGTGTTGTGTGTGTTTTTGTGAGTGTTGTGTGTGTTTTTGCGAGTGTTGTGTTTGTTTTTGTGAGTGTTGTTTCTGATTTTGTGAGTGTTGTGTGTCTTTTTGTGAGTGTTGTGTTTCTTTTTGTGAGTGTTGTGTGAGTTTTTGTGAGTGTGTGTTTTTGTGAGTGTTGTGTTTCTTTTTGTGTGTTGTGTGTGTTTTTGTGAATGTTGTGTGTGTTTTTGTGAGTGATGTGTGTGTTTTTGTGAGTGTTGTGTTTGTTTTTGTGAGTGTTGTGTATGTTTTTTTGAGTGTTGTGCGTGTTTTTGTGTGTTGTGTGTGCTTTTGTGAGTGTTGTGTGTGTTTTTGTGAGTGTTGTGTTTGTTTTTGTGTGTTGTGTATGTTTTTGTGAGTGATGTGTATGTTTTGGTGAGTATTGTGCGTGTTTTTATGAGTGTTGTGTTTTTTTTTGTGAGTGTTGTGTATGTTTTTGTGAGTGTTGTTTATGTTTTTGTGAGTGTTGTGTGTTCTTTTGTGAGTGTTGTGTTTGTTTTTTTGAGTGTTGTGTGTGTTTTTGTGACTGTTGTGTGTGTTTCTGTGAGTGTTGTGTATGTTTTTTTGAGTGTTGTGTGTCTTTTTGTGAGTGTTGTTTGTGTTTTTGTGTATGTTGCGTATATTTTTGCGAGTGTTGTATTTGTTTTTGTGAGTGTTGTGGATGTTTTTGAGAGGGTTGTGCCTTTTTTTGTGAGTGTTGTGTATGTTTTTGTGAGTGTTGTGTATATTTTTGTGAGTGTTGTGTATATTTTTGTGAGTGTTGTGTGTGTTTTTGTGAGTTTTGTGCATGTTTTTGTGAGTGTTGTGTGTGTTTTTGTGATTGTTGTGTGTTTTTGTGAGTGTTGTGTATGTTTTTGTCAGTGTTGTGTGTTTTTTTGTGAGTGTTGTGTGTGTTTTTGTGAGTTTTGTGCATGTTATTGTGAGTGTTGTGTGTGTTTTTGTGATTGTTGTGTGTTTTTGTGAATGTTGTGTATATTTTTGTGATTGCGTGTGTATTTTTGTGAGTGTTGTGTATGCTTTTGTTAGTGTTGTGTTTGTTTTTGTGTGTGTTGTGTATGTGTTTGTGAGTGTTGTGTGTGTTTTTGTGTTGTGTATGTTTTTGTGATTGTTGTGTATGTTTTTGTGAGTGTTGTGTGTCTTTTTGTGAGTGTTGTGTATGTTTTTGTGAGTGTTGTGTGTGTTTTTGTGAGTGTTGTGTGTGTTTTTGCGAGTGTTGTGTTTGTTTTTGTGAGTGTTGTTTCTGATTTTGTGAGTGTTGTGTGTGTTTTTGTGAGTGTTGTGTTTCTTTTTGTGAGTGTTGTGTGAGTTTTTGTGAGTGTGTGGTTTTGTGAGTGTTGTGTTTCTTTTTGTGTGTTGTGTGTGTTTTTGTGAATGTTGTGTGTGTTTTTGTGAGTGACTTGTGTGTTTTTGTGAGTGTTGTGTTTGTTTTTGTGAGTGTTGTGTATGTTTTTTTTGTGTGATGCGTGTTTTTGTGTGTTGTGTGTATTTTTGTGAGTGTTGTGTGTGTTGTTGTGAGTGTTGTGTGTATTTTTGTGAGAGTTGTGTATGTTTTTGTGAGTATTGTGTCTGTTTTTGTGAGCATTGTGTTTGTTTTTGTCAGTGTTGTGTGTGTTTTTGTGAGTGTTGTGTGTGTTTTTGTGTGTTGTGTATGTTTTTGTGATTGTTGTGTATGTTTTTGCGAATGTTGTGTTTATTTTTGTGAGTGTTGTGTATGTTTTTGTGAGTGTTGTGTTTGTCTTTGTGAGTGTTGTGTTTGTCTTTGTGTGTATTGTGTGTATTTTTTTGAGTGTTGTGTTTGTCTTTGTGAGTATTGTTTTTTTTGTGAATTTTGTGTTTGTTTTTGTGAGTGTTGTGTGTGATTTTGTGAGTGTTGTGTATGTTTTTGTGTGAATGTGTGTGTCTTTTTGTGAGTGTTGTGTGTGTTTTTGTGAGTGTGTGTGTGTTTTTGTGAGTTTTGTTTGTGTTTTTGTGAGTGTGTGTGTTTGTGTGTGTGAGTTTGTGTGTTTTCGTGAGTGTTGTGGATGTTTTTGAGAGTGTTGTGCCTTTTTTTGTGAGTGTTGTGTATGTTTTTGTGAGTGTTGTGTATATTTTTGTGAGTGTTGTGAGTGTTTTTGTGAGTGTTGTGTATGTTTTTGTGAGTGTTGTTTCTTTTTTTGTTAGTGTCGTCTGTGTTTTTGTGTGTTGTGTGTGTTTTTGTGAGTGTTGTGTTTGTTTTTGTGTGCTGTGTATGTTTTTATGAGTGTTGTGTGTGTTTTTGTGAGCGTTGTGTTTGTTCTTCTGTGTGTTGTGTGTGTTTTTGTTAGTGTTGTGTATGTTTTTGTGAGTGTTGTGTGTGTTTTTGTGAGTGTTGTGTATATTTTTGTGAGTGTTGTGTGTGTGTTTTTGTGAGTACTGTGTATGTTTTTGTGAGTGTTGTGTGTGTTTTTGTGCGTGTTGTGTATGTTTTTGTGAGTGTTGTGTGTTTTTGTGAGTGTTGTGTGTGTTTTTGTGAGTGTTTTGTGTGTTTTTGTGAGTGTTGTGTGTCTTTTTGTGAGTGTTCTATGTGTTTTTGTCAGTGTCGTCTGTGTTTTTGTGAGTGTTTTGTTTGTTTTTGTGAGTGTTTTGTGTGTTGTTGTGAGTGTTGTGTGTATTTTTGTGAGTGTTGTGTGTGTTTTTGTGAGTGTTGTGTCTGTTTTTGTGAGCGTTGTGTTTGTTTTTTTGAGTGTTGTGTTTGTTTTTGTGAGTGTTGTGTATGTTTTTGTGAGTGTTGTGTGTGTTTTTGTGAGTTTTGTGCATGTTTTTGTGAGGGTTGTTTGTGTTTTTGTGATTGTTGTGTGTTTTTGTGAATGTTGTGTATATTTTTGTGATTGCGTGTGTGTTTTTGTGAGTGTTGTGTATGCTTTTGTTAGTGTTGTGTTTGTTTTTGTGAGTGTTGTGTATGTGTTTGTGAGTGTTGTGTGTGTTTTTGTGTTGTGTATGTTTTTTTGATTGTTGTGTATGTTTTCGTGAGTGTTGTGTGTGTTTTTGTGAGTGTTGTGTATGTTTTTGTGTGTTGTGTGTGTTTTTGTGAGTGTTGTGTATGTTTTTGTGAGTGTTGTGTGTGTTTTTGTGAGTGTTGTGTATGTTTTTGTGATTGTTGTGTGTGTGTTTTTGTGAGTGTTGTGTATGTTTTTGTGAGTGTTGTTTCTTTTTTTGTTAGTGTCGTCTGTGTTTTTGTGTGTTGTGTGTGTTTTTGTGAGTGTTGTGTTTGTTTTTGTGTGCTGTGTATGTTTTTATGAGTGTTGTGTGTGTTTTTGTGAGCGTTGTGTTTGTTCTTCTGTGTGTTGTGTGTGTTTTTGTGAGTGTTCTGTATATTTTTGTGAGTGTTGTGTATATTTTTGTGAGTGTTGTGTGTGTTTTTGTGAGTGTTGTCTGTGTTTTTGTGAGTGTTTTGTTTGTTTTTGTGAGTGTTTTGTGTGTTGTTGTGAGTGTTGTGTGTATTTTTGTGAGTGTTGTGTGTGTTTTTGTGAGTGTTGTGTCTGTTTTTGTGAGCGTTGTGTTTGTTTTTTTAAGAGTGTTGTGTTTGTTTTTGTGAGTGTTGTGTATGTTTTTGTTAGTGTTGTGTGTGTTTTTGTGAGTTTTGTGCATGTTTTTGTGAGTGTTGTGTGTGTTTTTGTGATTGTTGTGTGTTTTTGTGAGTGTTGTGTATATTTTTGTGATTGCGTGTGTGTTTTTGTGAGTGTTGTGTATGCTTTTGTTAGTGTTGTGTTTGTTTTTGTGAGTGTTGTGTATGTGTTTGTGAGTGTTGTGTGTGTTTTTGTGTTGTGTATGTTTTTTTGATTGTTGTGTATGTTTTTGTGAGTGTTGTGTGTGTTTTTGTGAGTGTTGTGTATGTTTTTGTGAGTGTTGTGTGTGTTTTTGTGAGTATTGTGTCTGTTTTTGTGAGTATTGTGTGTGTTTTTTTGAGTGTTGTGTGTCTTTTTGTGAGTGTTGTGTATGTTTTTGTGAGTGTTGTGTGTGTTTTTGTGAGTGTTGTGTGTGTTTTTGTGAGTGTTGTGTGTGTTTTTGCGAGTGTTGTGTTTGTTTTTGTGAGTGTTGTTACTGATTTTGTGAGTGTTGTGTGTCTTTTTGTGAGTGTTGTGTTTCTTTTTGTGAGTGTTCTGTGTGTTTTTGTGTGTGTTTTTGTGAGTGTTGTGTTTCTTTTTGTGTGTTGTGTGTGTTTTTGTGAATGTTGTGTGTGTTTTTGTGAGTGATGTGTGTGTTTTTGTGAGTGTTGTGTGTGCTTTTGTGAGTGTTGTGTGTGTTTTTGTGAGTGTTGTGTTTGTTTTTGTGTGTTGTGTATGTTTTTGTGAGTGATGTGTATGTTTTGGTGAGTATTGTGCGTGTTTTCATGAGTGTTGTGTTTTTTTTGTGAGTGTTGTGTATGTTTTTGTGAGTGTTGTTTATGTTTTTGTGAGTGTTGTGTGTTCTTTTGTGAGTGTTGTGTTTGTTTTTTTGAGTGTTGTGTGTGTTTTTGTGACTGTTGTGTGTGTTTCTGTGAGTGTTGTGTATGTTTTTTTGAGTGTTGTGTGTCTTTTTGTGAGCGTTGTTTGTGTTTTTGTGTATGTTGCGTATATTTTTGCGAGTGCTGTATTTGTTTTTGTGAGTGTTGTGGATGTTTTTGAGAGGGTTGTGCCTTTTTTTGTGAGTGTTGTGTATGTTTTTGTGAGTGTTGTGTATATTTTTGTGAGTGTTGTGTATATTTTTGTGAGTGTTGTGTTTGTTTTTGTGAGTGTTGTGTATGTTTTTGTCAGTGTTGTGTGTGTTTTTGTGAGTGTTGTGTGTGTTTTCGTGAGTTTTGTGCATGTTTTTGTGAGTGTTGTGTGTGTTTTTGTGATTGTTGTGTGTTTTTGTGAGTGTTGTGTGTGTTTTTGTGAGTGTTGTGTATGTTTTTGTCAGTGTTGTGTGGGTTTTGTGAGTGTTGTGTGTGTTTTTGTGAGTTTTGTGCATGTTATTGTGAGTGTTGTGTGTGTTTTTGTGATTGTTGTGTGTTTTTGTGAATGTTGTGTATATTTTTGTGATTGCGTGTGTGTTTTTGTGAGTGTTGTGTATGCTTTTGTTAGTGTTGTGTTTGTTTTTGTGAGTGTTGTGTATGTGTTTGTGAGTGTTGTGTGTGTTTTTGTGTTGTGTATGTTTTTGTGATTGTTGTGTATGTTTTTGTGAGTGTTGTGTGTCTTTTTGTGAGTGTTGTGTATGTTTTGTGAGTGTTGTGTGTGTTTTTGTGAGTGTTGTGTGTGTTTTTGCGAGTGTTGTGTTTGTTTTTGTGAGTGTTGTTTCTGATTTTGTGAGTGTTGTGTGTGTTTTTCTGAGTGTTGTGTTTCTTTTTGTGAGTGTTGTGCGAGTTTTTGTGAGTGTGTGTTTTTGTGAGTGTTGTGTTTCTTTTTGTGTGTTGTGTGTGTTTTTGTGAATGTTGTGTGTGTTTTTGTGAGTGACGTGTGTGTTTTTGTGAGTGTTGTGTTTGTTTTTGTGAGTGTTGTGTATGTTTTTTTTGTGTGATGCGTGTTTTTGTGTGTTGTGTGTATTTTTGTGAGTGTTGTGTGTGTTGTGAGTGTTGTGTGTATTTTTGTGAGTGTTGTGTATGTTTTTGTGAGTATTGTGTCTGTTTTTGTGAGCGTTGTGTTTGTTTTTGTCAGTGTTGTGTGTGTTTTTGTGAGTGTTGTGTGTGTTTTTGTGAGTTTTGTGCATGTTTTTGTGAGTGTTGTGTGTGTTTTTGTGATTGTTGTGTGTTTTTATGAATGTTGTGTATATTTTTGTGATTGCGTGTGTGTTTTTGTGAGTGTTGTGTATGCTTTTGTTAGTGTTGTGTTTGTTTTTGTGAGTGTTGTGTGTGTGTTTGTGAGTGTTGTGTGTGTTTGTGTGTTGTGTATGTTTTTGTGATTGTTGTGTATGTTTTTGTGATTGTTGTGTGTCTTTTTGTGAGTTTTGTGTATGTTTTTGTGAGTGTTGTGTGTGTTTTTGTGAGTGTTGTGTGTGTTTTTGCGAGTGTTGTGTTTGTTTTTGTGAGTGTTGTTTCTGATTTTGTGAGTGTTGTGTGTGTTTTTGTGAGTGTTGTGTTTCTTTTTGTGAGTGTTGTGTGAGTTTTTGTGAGTGTGTGTTTTTGTGAGTGTTGTGTTTCTTTTTGTGTGTTGTGTGTATTTTTGTGAATGTTGTGTGTGTTTTTGTGAGTGACGTGTGTGTTTTTGTGAGTGTAGTGTTTGTTTTTGTGAGTGTTGTGTATGTTTTTTTGAGTGTTGTGCTTGTTTCTGTGTGTTGTGTGTGCTTTTGTGAGTGTTGTGTGTGTTTTTGTGAGTGTTGTGTTTGTTTTTGTGTGTTGTGTATGTTTTTGTGAGTGATGTGTATGTTTTGGTGAGTATTGTGCGTGTTTTTGTGAGTGTTGTGTTTTTTTTTGTGATTGTTGTGTATGTTTTTTGAGTGTTGTTTATGTTTTTGTGAGTGTTGTCTGTTCTTTTGTGAGTGTTGTGTTTGCTTTTTTTGAGTGTTGTGTGTGTTTTTGTGACTGTTGTATGTGTTTCTGTCAGTGTTGTGTATGTTTCTTTGAGTGTTGTGTGTCTTTTTGTGAGCGTTGTTTGTGTTTTTGTGTATGTTGTGTATATTTTTGCGAGTGTTGATTTTGTTTTTGTGAGTGTTGTGGATGTTTTTGAGAGTGTTGTGCCTTTTTTTGTGAGTGTTGTGTATGTTTTTGTGAGTGTTGTGTATATTTTTGTGAGTGTTGTGTATATTTTTGTGAGTGTTGTGTGTGTTTTTGTGAGTGTTGTGTATGTTTTTGTGAGTGTTGTGTATGTTTTTGTGAGTGTTGTGTATGTTTTTGTGAGTGTTGTGTGTGTTTTTGTCAGTATTTTGTGTGTTTTTGTGAGCATTGTGTGTGTTGTTGTGAGTGTTGTGTTTGTTTTTGTGAGTGTTGTGTGTGTTTTTGTGAGTGTTGTGTGTGTTTTTGTGAGTGTTGTGTGTGTTTTTGTGAGTGTTGTGTGTGTTTTTGTGAGCATTGTGTGTGTTTTTGTGAGTGTTGTGTTTGTTTTTGTGAGTGTTGTCTGTGTTTTTGTGAGTGTTGTGTTTGTTTTTGTGAGTGTTGTGTTTGTTTTTGTGAGTGTTGTGTGTGTTTTTGTGAGTGTTGTGTGTGTTTCTGTGAGTGTTGTGTGTGTTTTTGTGAGTGTTGTGTCTGTTTTTCTGTGTGTCGTCTGTGTTTTTGTGAGTGTTGTGTGTGTTTTTGTGAGTGTTGTGTTTGTTTTTGTGTGCTGTGTATGTTTTTATGAGTGTTGTGTGTGTTTTTGTGAGCGTTGTGTTTGTTCTTCTGTGTGTTGTGTGTGTTTTTGTGAGTGTTGTGTATGTTTTTGTGAGTGTTGTGTGTGTTTTTGTGAGTGTTGTGTATGTTTTTGTGAGCGTTGTGTGTGTGTTTTTGTGAGTGTTGTGTATGTTTTTGTGAGTGTTGTTTCTTTTTTTGTGTGTGTCGTCTGTGTTTTTGTGAGTGTTGTGTGTGTTTTTGTGAGTGTTGTGTTTGTTTTTGTGTGCTGTGTATGTTTTTATGAGTGTTGTGTGTGTTTTTGTGAGCGTTGTGTTTGTTCTTCTGTGTGTTGTGTGTGTTTTTGTGAGTGTTGTGTATGTTTTTGTGAGTGTTGTGTGTGCTTTTGTGAGTGTTGTGTATGTTTTTGTGAGTGTTGTGTGTGTGTTTTTGTGAGTGTTGTGTATGTTTTTGTGAGTGTTGTGTGTGTTTTTGTGCGTGTTGTGTATGTTTTTTTGAGTGTTGTGTGTGTTTTTGTGAGTGTTGTGTGGTTTTTTGTGAGTGTTTTGTGTGTTTTTGTGAGTGTTGTGTGTCTTTTTGTGAGTGTTGTTTGTGTTTTTGTCAGTGTCGTCTGTGTTTTTGTGAGTGTTTTGTTTGTTTTTGTGAGTGTTTTGTGTGTTGTTGTGAGTGTTGTGTGTATTTTTGTGAGTGTTGTGTGTGTTTTTGTGAGTGTTGTGTCTGTTTTTGTGAGCGTTGTGTTTGTTTTTGTGAGTGTTGTGTTTGTTTTTGTGAGTTTTGTGTATGTTTTTGTGAGTGTTGTGTATGTTTTTGTGAGTTTTGTGCATGTTTTTGTGAGTGTTGTGTGTGTTTTTGTGATTGTTGTGTGTTTTTGTGAACGTTGTGTATATTTTTGTGATTGCGTGTGTGTTTTTGTGAGTGTTGTGTATGCTTTTGTTAGTGTTGTGTTTGTTTTTGTGAGTGTTGTGTATGTGTTTGTGAGTGTTGTGTGTGTTTTTGTGTTGTGTATGTTTTTTTGATTGTTGTGTATGTTTTTGTGAGTGTTGTGTGTGTTTTTGTGAGTGTTGTGTATGTTTTTGTGAGTGTTGTGTGTGTTTTTGTGAGTGTTGTGTGTGTTTTTGTGAGTGTTGTTTCTGATTTTGTGAGTGTTGTGTGTGTTTTTGTGAGTGTTGTGTTTCTTTTTGTGAGTGTTGTGTGAGTTTTTGTGAGTGTGTGTTTTTGTGAGTGTTGTGTTTCTTTTTGTGTGTTGTGTGTGTTTTTGTGAATTTTGTGTGTGTTTTTGTGAGTGACGTGTGTGTTTTTGTGAGTGTTGTGTTTGTTTTTGTGAGTGTTGTGTATGTTTTTTTGAGTGTTGTGCGTGTTTGTGTGTGTTGTGTGTGTTATGTGAGTGTTGTGTGTGTTTTTGTGAGTGTTGTGTTTGTTTTTATGTGTTGTGTATGTTTTTGTGAGTGATGTGTATGTTTTTGTGAGTGTTGTGTATGTTTTTGTGAGTGTTGTGTGTGTTTTTGTGAGTGTTGTGTGTGTTTTTGTGAGTGTTGTGTGTGTTTTTGTGATTGTTGTGTGTTTTTGTGAATGTTGTGTATATTTTTGTGATTGCGTGTGTGTTTTTGTGAGTGTTGTGTATGCTTTTGTTAGTGTTGTGTTTGTTTTTGTGAGTGTTGTGTATGTGTTTGTGAGTGTTGTGTGTGTTTTTGTGTTGTGTATGTTTTTGTGATTGTTGTGTATGTTTTTGTGAGTGTTGTGTGTCTTTTTGTGAGTGTTGTGTATGTTCTGTGAGTGTTGTGTGTGTTTTTGTGAGTGTTGTGTGTGTTTTTGCGAGTGTTGTGTTTGTTTTTGTGAGTGTTGTTTCTGATTTTGTGAGTGTTGTGTGTGTTTTTCTGAGTGTTGTGTTTCTTTTTGTGAGTGTTGTGCGAGTTTTTGTGAGTGTGTGTTTTTGTGAGTGTTGTGTTTCTTTTTGTGTGTTGTGTGTGTTTTTGTGAATGTTGTGTGTGTTTTTGTGAGTGACGTGTGTGTTTTTGTGAGTGTTGTGTTTGTTTTTGTGAGTGTTGTGTATGTTTTTTTTGTGTGATGCGTGTTTTTGTGTGTTGTGTGTATTTTTGTGAGTGTTGTGTGTGTTGTGAGTGTTGTGTGTATTTTTGTGAGTGTTGTGTATGTTTTTGTGAGTATTGTGTCTGTTTTTGTGAGCGTTGTGTTTGTTTTTGTCAGTGTTGTGTGTGTTTTTGTGAGTGTTGTGTGTGTTTTTGTGAGTTTTGTGCATGTTTTTGTGAGTGTTGTGTGTGTTTTTGTGATTGTTGTGTGTTTTTATGAATGTTGTGTATATTTTTGTGATTGCGTGTGTGTTTTTGTGAGTGTTGTGTATGCTTTTGTTAGTGTTGTGTTTGTTTTTGTGAGTGTTGTGTGTGTGTTTGTGAGTGTTGTGTGTGTTTGTGTGTTGTGTATGTTTTTGTGATTGTTGTGTATGTTTTTGTGATTGTTGTGTGTCTTTTTGTGAGTTTTGTGTATGTTTTTGTGAGTGTTGTGTGTGTTTTTGTGAGTGTTGTGTGTGTTTTTGCGAGTGTTGTGTTTGTTTTTGTGAGTGTTGTTTCTGATTTTGTGAGTGTTGTGTGTGTTTTTGTGAGTGTTGTGTTTCTTTTTGTGAGTGTTGTGTGAGTGTTTGTGAGTGTGTGTTTTTGTGAGTGTTGTGTTTCTTTTTGTGTGTTGTGTGTATTTTTGTGAATGTTGTGTGTGTTTTTGTGAGTGACGTGTGTGTTTTTGTGAGTGTAGTGTTTGTTTTTGTGAGTGTTGTGTATGTTTTTTTGAGTGTTGTGCTTGTTTCTGTGTGTTGTGTGTGCTTTTGTGAGTGTTGTGTGTGTTTTTGTGAGTGTTGTGTTTGTTTTTGTGTGTTGTGTATGTTTTTGTGAGTGATGTGTATGTTTTGGTGAGTATTGTGCGTGTTTTTGTGAGTGTTGTGTTTTTTTTTGTGATTGTTGTGTATGTTTTTTGAGTGTTGTTTATGTTTTTGTGAGTGTTGTCTGTTCTTTTGTGAGTGTTGTGTTTGCTTTTTTGAGTGTTGTGTGTGTTTTTGTGACTGTTGTATGTGTTTCTGTCAGTGTTGTGTATGTTTCTTTGAGTGTTGTGTGTCTTTTTGTGAGCGTTGTTTGTGTTTTTGTGTATGTTGTGTATATTTTTGCGAGTGTTGATTTTGTTTTTGTGAGTGTTGTGGATGTTTTTGAGAGTGTTGTGCCTTTTTTTGTGAGTGTTGTGTATGTTTTTGTGAGTGTTATGTATATTTTTGTGAGTGTTGTGTATATTTTTGTGAGTGTTGTGTGTGTTTTTGTGAGTGTTGTGTATGTTTTTGTGAGTGTTGTGTATGTTTTTGTGAGTGTTGTGTATGTTTTTGTGAGTGTTGTGTGTGTTTTTGTCAGTATTTTGTGTGTTTTTGTGAGCATTGTGTGTGTTTTTGTGAGTGTTGTGTTTGTTTTTGTGAGTGTTGTGTGTGTTTTTGTGAGTGTTGTGTGTGTTTTTGTGAGTGTTGTGTGTGTTTTAGTGAGTGTTGTGTGTGTTTTAGTGAGAAATCTGTTTCTTATTGTGAGTGTTGTGTTTGTTTTTGTGAGTGTTGTGTGTGTTTTTGTGAGTGTTGTGTTTGTTTTTGTGAGTGTTGTGTTTGTTTTTGTGAGTGTTGTGTGTGTTTTTGTGAGTGTTGTGTGTGTTTCTGTGAGTGTTGTGTGTGTTTTTGTGAGTGTTGTGTCTGTTTTTCTGTGTGTCGTCTGTGTTTTTGTGAGTGTTGTGTGTGTTTTTGTGAGTGTTGTGTTTGTTTTTGTGTGCTGTGTATGTTTTTATGAGTGTTGTGTGTGTTTTTGTGAGCGTTGTGTTTGTTCTTCTGTGTGTTGTGTGTGTTTTTGTGAGTGTTGTGTATGTTTTTGTGAGTGTTGTGTGTGTTTTTGTGAGTGTTGTGTATGTTTTTGTGAGCGTTGTGTGTGTGTTTTTGTGAGTGTTGTGTATGTTTTTGTGAGTGTTGTTTCTTTTTTTGTGTGTGTCGTCTGTGTTTTTGTGAGTGTTGTGTGTGTTTTTGTGAGTGTTGTGTTTGTTTTTGTGTGCTGTGTATGTTTTTATGAGTGTTGTGTGTGTTTTTGTGAGCGTTGTGTTTGTTCTTCTGTGTGTTGTGTGTGTTTTTGTGAGTGTTGTGTATGTTTTTGTGAGTGTTGTGTGTGCTTTTGTGAGTGTTGTGTATGTTTTTGTGAGTGTTGTGTGTGTGTTTTTGTGAGTGTTGTGTATGTTTTTGTGAGTGTTGTGTGTGTTTTTGTGCGTGTTGTGTATGTTTTTTTGAGTGTTGTGTGTGTTTTTGTGAGTGTTGTGTGGTTTTTTGTGAGTGTTTTGTGTGTTTTTGTGAGTGTTGTGTGTCTTTTTGTGAGTGTTGTTTGTGTTTTTGTCAGTGTCGTCTGTGTTTTTGTGAGTGTTTTGTTTGTTTTTGTGAGTGTTTTGTGTGTTGTTGTGAGTGTTGTGTGTATTTTTGTGAGTGTTGTGTGTGTTTTTGTGAGTGTTGTGTCTGTTTTTGTGAGCGTTGTGTTTGTTTTTGTGAGTGTTGTGTTTGTTTTTGTGAGTTTTGTGTATGTTTTTGTGAGTGTTGTGTATGTTTTTGTGAGTTTTGTGCATGTTTTTGTGAGTGTTGTGTGTGTTTTTGTGATTGTTGTGTGTTTTTGTGAACGTTGTGTATATTTTTGTGATTGCGTGTGTGTTTTTGTGAGTGTTGTGTATGCTTTTGTTAGTGTTGTGTTTGTTTTTGTGAGTGTTGTGTATGTGTTTGTGAGTGTTGTGTGTGTTTTTGTGTTGTGTATGTTTTTTTGATTGTTGTGTATGTTTTTGTGAGTGTTGTGTGTGTTTTTGTGAGTGTTGTGTATGTTTTTGTGAGTGTTGTGTGTGTTTTTGTGAGTGTTGTGTGTGTTTTTGTGAGTGTTGTGTTTGTTTTTGTGAGTGTTGTTTCTGATTTTGTGAGTGTTGTGTGTGTTTTTGTGAGTGTTGTGTTTCTTTTTGTGAGTGTTGTGTGAGTTTTTGTGAGTGTGTGTTTTTGTGAGTGTTGTGTTTCTTTTTGTGTGTTGTGTGTGTTTTTGTGAATTTTGTGTGTGTTTTTGTGAGTGACGTGTGTGTTTTTGTGAGTGTTGTGTTTGTTTTTGTGAGTGTTGTGTATGTTTTTTTGAGTGTTGTGCGTGTTTGTGTGTGTTGTGTGTGTTATGTGAGTGTTGTGTGTGTTTTTGTGAGTGTTGTGTTTGTTTTTATGTGTTGTGTATGTTTTTGTGAGTGATGTGTATGTTTTTGTGAGTATTGTGCGTGTTTTTGTGAGTTTTGTGTGTGTTTTTGTGAATGTTGTGTATGTTTTTGTGAGTGTTGTGTGTGTTTTTGTGAGTGTTGTGTGTATTTTTGTGAGTGTTGTGTATGTTTTTGTGAGTGTTGTGTGTGTTTTTGTGAGCGTTGTGTTTGTTTTTGTGAGTGTTGTGTTTGTTTTTGTGAGTGTTGTGTGTGTTTTTGTGAGTGTTGTGTACGTTTTTGTCAGTGTTGTGTGTTTTTTTGTGAGTGTTGTGTGTGTTTTTGGGTGTGTTGTGCATGTTTTTGTGAGTGTTGTGTGTGTTTTTGTGAGTGTTGTGTATATTTTTGTGAGTGTTGTGTGTGTGTTTTTGTGAGTACTGTGTATGTTTTTGTGAGTGTTGTGTGTGTTTTTGTGAGTGTTGTGTATGTTTTTGTGAGTGTTGTGTGTGTTTTTGTGAGTGTTGTGTGTGTTTTTGTGAGTGTTTTGTGTGTTTTTGTGAGTGTTGTGTGTCTTTTTGTGAGTGTTGTTTGTGTTTTTGTCAGTGTCGTCTGTGTTTTTGTGAGTGTTTTGGTTGTTTTTGTGAGTGTTTTGTGTGTTGTTGTGAGTGTTGTGTGTATTTTTGTGAGTGTTGTGTGTGTTATTGTGAGTGTTGTGTCTGTTATTGTGAGCGTTGTGTTTGTTTTTGTGAGTGTTGTGTTTGTTTTTGTGAGTGTTGTGTATGTTTTTGTGAGTGTTGTGTGTGTTTTTGTGAGTTTTGTGCATGTTTTTGTGAGTGTTGTGTGTGTTTTTGTGATTGTTGTGTGTTTTTGTGAATGTTGTGTATATTTTTGTGATTGCGTGTGTGTTTTTGTGAGTGTTGTGTATGTTTTTGTGAGTGTTGTGTGTGTTTTTGTGAGTTTTGTGCATGTTTTTGTGAGTGTTGTGTGTGTTTTTGTGATTGTTGTGTGTTTTTGTGAATGTTGTGTATATTTTTGTGATTGCGTGTGTGTTTTTGTGAGTGTTGTGTATGCTTTTGTTAGTGTTGTGTTTGTTTTTGTGAGTGTTGTGTTTGTGTTTGTGAGTGTTGTGTGTGTTTTTGTGTTGTGTATGTTTTTTTGATCATTGTGTATGTTTTCGTGAGTGTTGTGTGTGTTTTTGTGAGTGTTGTGTATGTTTTTGTGAGTGTTGTGTGTGTTTTTCTGAGTATTGTGTCTGTTTTTGTGAGTATTGTGTGTGTTTTTTTGAATGTTGTGTGTCTTTTTGTGAGTGTTGTGTATGTTTTTGTGAGTGTTGTGTGTGTTTTTGTGAGTGTTGTGTGTGTTTTTGTGAGTGTTGTGTGTGTTTTTGCGAGTGTTGTGTTTGTTTTTGTGAGTGTTGTTTCTGATTTTGTGAGTGTTGTGTCTCTTTTTGTGAGTGTTGTGTTTCTTTTTGTGAGTGTTGTGTGAGTTTTTGTGAGTGTGTGTTTTTGTGAGTGTTGTGTTTCTTTTTGTGTGTTGTGTGTGTTTTTGTGAATGCTGTGTGTGTTTTTGTGAGTGATGTGTGTGTTTTTGTGAGTGTTGTGTTTGTTTTTGTGAGTGTTGTGTATGTTTTTTTTGTGTGATGCGTGTTTTTGTGTGTTGTGTGTATTTTTGTGAGTGTTGTGTGTGTTGTTCTGATTGTTGTGTGTATTTTTGTGAGTGTTGTGTATGTTTTTGTGAGTATTGTGTCTGTTTTTGTGAGCATTGTGTTTGTTTTTGTCAGTGTTGTGTGTGTTTTTGTGAGTGTTGTGTGTGTTTTTGTGAGTGTTGTGTATGTTTTTGTGATTGTTGTGTATGTTTTTGCGAATGTTGTGTTTATTTTTGTGAGTGTTGTGTATGTTTTTGTGAGTGTTGTGTTTGTCTTTGTGAGTGTTGTGTTTGTCTTTGTGTGTATTGTGTGTATTTTTTTGAGTGTTGTGTTTGTCTTTGTGAGTATTGTTTTTTTTGTGAATTTTGTGTTTGTTTTTGTGAGTGTTGTGTGTGATTTTGTGAGTGTTGTGTATGTTTTTGTGTGAATGTGTGTGTCTTTTTGTGAGTGTTGTGTGTGTTTTTGTGAGTGTGTGTGTGTTTTTGTGAGTTTTGTTTGTGTTTTTGTGAGTGTGTGTGTTTGTGTGTGTGAGTTTGTGTGTTTTCGTGAGTGTTGTGGATGTTTTTGAGAGTGTTGTGCCTTTTTTTGTGAGTGTTGTGTATGTTTTTGTGAGTGTTGTGTATATTTTTGTGAGTGTTGTGTGTGTTTTTGTGAGTGTTGTGTATGTTTTTGTGAGTGTTGTGTGTGTTTTTGTGAGTGTTGTGTATGTTTTTGTGAGTGTTGTGTGTGTTTTTGTGAGTGTTTTGTGTGTTTTTGTGAGCATTGTGTGTGTTTTTGTGAGTGTTGTGTTTGTTTTTGTGAGTGTTGTGTGTGTTTTTGTGAGTGTTGTGTGTGTTTTTGTGAGTGTCGTCTGTGTTTTTGTGAGTGTTGTGTGTGTTTTTGTGAGTGTTGTGTTTGTTTTTGTGTGCTGTGTGTGTTTTTGTGAGTGTTGTGTATGTTTTTGTGAGTGTTGTGTGTGTGTTTTTGTGAGTGTTGTGTATGTTTTTGTGAGTGTTGTTTCTTTTTTTGTTAGTGTCGTCTGTGTTTTTGTGTGTTGTGTATGTTTTTATGAGTGTTGTGTGTGTTTTTGTGAGCGTTGTGTTTGTTCTTCTGTGTGTTGTGTGTGTTTTTGTTAGTGTTGTGTATGTTTTTGTGAGTGTTGTGTGTGTTTTTGTGAGTGTTGTGTATATTTTTGTGAGTGTTGTGTGTGTGTTTTTGTGAGTACTGTGTATGTTTTTGTGAGTGTTGTGTGTGTTTTTGTGCGTGTTGTATATGTTTTTGTAAGTGTTGTGTGTTTTTGTGAGTGTTGTGTGTGTTTTTGTGAGTGTTTTGTGTGTTTTTGTGAGTGTTGTGTGTCTTTTTGTGAGTGTTGTTTGTGTTTTTGTCAGTGTCGTCTGTGTTTTTGTGAGTGTTTTGTTTGTTTTTGTGAGTGTTTTGTGTGTTGTTGTGAGTGTTGTGTGTATTTTTGTGAGTGTTGTGTGTGTTTTTGTGAGTGTTGTGTCTGTTTTTATGAGCGTTGTGTTTGTTTTTGTGAGTGTTGTGTTTGTTTTTGTGAGTGTTGTGTATGTTTTTGTGAGTGTTGTGTGTGTTTTTGTGAGTTTTGTGCATGTTTTTGTGAGTGTTGTGTGTGTTTTTGTGATTGTCGTGTGTTTTTGTGAATGTTGTGTATATTTTTGTGATTGCGTGTGTGTTTCTGTGATTGTTGTGTATGTTTTTGTGAGTGTTGTGTGTCTTTTTGTGAGTGTTGTGTATGTTTTTGTGAGTGTTGTGTGTGTTTTTGTGAGTGTTGTGTGTGTTTTTGCGAGTGTTGTGTTTGTTTTTGTGAGTGTTGTTTCTGATTTTGTGAGTGTTGTGTGTGTTTTTGTGAGTGTTGCGTTTCTTTTTGTGAGTGTTGTGTGAGTTTTTGTGAGTGTGTGGTTTTGTGAGTGTTGTGTTTCTTTTTGTGTGTTGTGTGTGTTTTTGTGAATGTTGTGTGTGTTTTTGTGAGTGACGTGTGTGTTTTTGTGAGTGTTGTGTTTGTTTTTGTGAGTGTTGTGTATGTTTTTTTTGTGTGATGCGTGTTTTTGTGTGTTGTGTGTATTTTTGTGAGTGTTGTGTGTGTTGTTGTGAGTGTTGTGTGTATTTTTGTGAGTGTTGTGTATGTTTTTGTGAGTATTGTGTCTGTTTTTGTGAGCATTGTGTTTGTTTTTGTCAGTGTTGTGTGTGTTTTTGTGAGTGTTGTGTGTGTTTTTGTGAGTGTTGTGTATGTTTTTGTGATTGTTTTGTATGTTTTTGCGAATGTTGTGTTTATTTTTGTGAGTGTTGTGTATGTTTTTGTGAGTGTTGTGTTTGTCTTTGTGAGTGTTGTGTTTGTCTTTGTGTGTATTGTGTGTATTTTTTTGAGTGTTGTGTTTGTCTTTGTGAGTATTGTTTTTTTTGTGAATTTTGTGTTTGTTTTTGTGAGTGTTGTGTGTGATTTTGTGAGTGTTGTGTATGTTTTTGTGTGAATGTGTGTGTCTTTTTGTGAGTGTTGTGTGTGTTTTTGTGAGTGTGTGTGTGTTTTTGTGAGTTTTGTTTGTGTTTTTGTGAGTGTGTGTGTTTGTGTGTGTGAGTTTGTGTGTTTTCGTGAGTGTTGTGGATGTTTTTGAGAGTGTTGTGCCTTTTTTTGTGAGTGTTGTGTATGTTTTTGTGAGTGTTGTGTATATTTTTGTGAGTGTTGTGTGTGTTTTTGTGAGTGTTGTGTATGTTTTTGTGAGTGTTGTGTGTGTTTTTGTGAGTGTTGTGTATGTTTTTGTGAGTGTTGTGTGTGTTTTTGTGAGTGTTTTGTGTGTTTTTGTGAGCATTGTGTGTGTTTTTGTGAGTGTTGTGTTTGTTTTTGTGAGTGTTGTGTGTGTTTTTGTGAGTGTTGTGTGTGTTTTTGTGAGTGTCGTCTGTGTTTTTGTGAGTGTTGTGTGTGTTTTTGTGAGTGTTGTGTTTGTTTTTGTGTGCTGTGTATGTTTTTATGAGTGTTGTGTGTGTTTTTGTGAGTGTTGTGTTTGTTCTTCTGTGTGTTGTGTGTGTTTTTGTGAGTGTTGTGTATGTTTTTGTGAGTGTTGTGTGTGTTTTTGTGAGTGTTGTGTATGTTTTTGTGAGTGTTGTGTGTGTTTTTGTGAGTGTTGTGTATGTTTTTGTGAGTGTTGTGTGTGTGTTTTTGTGAGTGTTGTGTATGTTTTTGTGAGTGTTATTTCTTTTTTTGTTAGTGTCGTCTGTGTTTTTGTGTGTTGTGTGTGTTTTTGTGAGTGTTGTGTTTGTTTTTGTGTTCTGTGTATGTTTTTATGAGTGTTGTGTGTGTTTTTGTGAGCGTTGTGTTTGTTCTTCTGTGTGTTGTGTGTGTTTTTGTTAGTGTTGTGTATGTTTTTGTGAGTGTTGTGTGTGTTTTTGTGAGTGTTGTGTATATTTTTGTGAGTGTTGTGTGTGTGTTTTTGTGAGTACTGTGTATGTTTTTGTGAGTGTTGTGTGTGTTTTTGTGCGTGTTGTGTATGTTTTTGTGAGTGTTGTGTGTTTTTGTGAGTGTTGTGTGTGTTTTTGTGAGTGTTTTGTGTGTTTTTGTGAGTGTTGTGTGTCTTTTTGTGAGTGTTGTTTGTGTTTTTGTCAGTGTCGTCTGTGTTTTTGTGAGTGTTTTGTTTGTTTTTGTGAGTGTTTTGTGTGTTGTTGTGAGTGTTGTGTGTATTTTTGTGAGTGTTGTGTGTGTTTTTGTGAGTGTTGTGTCTGTTTTTGTGAGAGTTGTGTTTGTTTTTGTGAGTGTTGTGTTTGTTTTTGTGAGTGTTGTGTATGTTTTTGTGAGTGTTGTGTGTGTTTTTGTGAGTGTTGTGTTTGTCTTTGTGAGTGTTGTGTTTGTCTTTGTGTGTATTGTGTGTATTTTTTTGAGTGTTGTGTTTGTCTTTGTGAGTATTGTTTTTTTTGTGAATTTTGTGTTTGTTTTTGTGAGTGTTGTGTGTGATTTTGTGAGTGTTGTGTATGTTTTTGTGTGAATGTGTGTGTCTTTTTGTGAGTGTTGCGTGTGTTTTTGTGAGTGTGTGTGTGTTTTTGTGAGTTTTGTTTGTGTTTTTGTGAGTGTGTGTGTTTGTGTGTGTGAGTTTGTGTGTTTTCGTGAGTGTTGTGGATGTTTTTGAGAGTGTTGTGCCTTTTTTTGTGAGTGTTGTGTATGTTTTTGTGAGTGTTGTGTATATTTTTGTGAGTGTTGTGAGTGTTTTTGTGAGTGTTGTGTATGTTTTTGTGAGTGTTGTGTGTGTTTTTGTGAGTGTTGTGTATGTTTTTGTGAGTGTTGTGTGTGTTTTTGTGAGTGTTTTGTGTGTTTTTGTGAGCATTGTGTGTGTTTTTGTGAGTGTTGTGTTTGTTTTTGTGAGTGTTGTGTGTGTTTTTGTGAGTGTTGTGTGTGTTTTTGTGAGTGTCGTCTGTGTTTTTGTGAGTGTTGTGTGTGTTTTTGTGAGTGTTGTGTTTGTTTTTGTGTGCTGTGTATGTTTTTATGAGTGTTGTGTGTGTTTTTGTGAGCGTTGTGTTTGTTCTTCTGTGTGTTGTGTGTGTTTTTGTGAGTGTTGTGTATGTTTTTGTGAGTGTTGTGTGTGTTTTTGTGAGTGTTCTGTATGTTTTTGTGAGTATTGTGTGTGTGTTTTTGTGAGTGTTGTGTATGTTTTTGTGAGTGTTGTTTCTTTTTTTGTTAGTGTCGTCTGTGTTTTTGTGTGTTGTGTGTGTTTTTGTGAGTGTTGTGTTTGTTTTTGTGTTCTGTGTATGTTTTTATGAGTGTTGTGTGTGTTTTTGTGAGCGTTGTGTTTGTTCTTCTGTGTGTTGTGTGTGTTTTTGTTAGTGTTGTGTATGTTTTTGTGAGTGTTGTGTGTGTTTTTGTGAGTGTTGTGCATATTTTTGTGAGTGTTGTGTGTGTGTTTTTGTGAGTACTGTGTATGTTTTTGTGAGTGTTGTGTGTGTTTTTGTGCGTGTTGTGTATGTTTTTGTGAGTGTTGTGTGTTTTTGTGAGTGTTGTGTGTGTTTTTGTGAGTGTTTTGTGTGTTTTTGTGAGTGTTGTGTGTCTTTTTGTGAGTGTTGTTTGTGTTTTTGTCAGTGTCGTCTGTGTTTTTGTGAGTGTTTTGTTTGTTTTTGTGAGTGTTTTGTGTGTTGTTGTGAGTGTTGTGTGTATTTTTGTGAGTGTTGTGTGTGTTTTTGTGAGTGTTGTGTCTGTTTTTGTGAGCGTTGTGTTTGTTTTTGTGAGTGTTGTGTTTGTTTTTGTGAGTGTTGTGTATGTTTTTGTGAGTGTTGTGTGTGTTTTTGTGAGTGTTGTGTTTGTCTTTGTGAGTGTTGTGTTTGTCTTTGTGTGTATTGTGTGTATTTTTTTGAGTGTTGTGTTTGTCTTTGTGAGTATTGTTTTTTTTGTGAATTTTGTGTTTGTTTTTGTGAGTGTTGTGTGTGATTTTGTGAGTGTTGTGTATGTTTTTGTGTGAATGTGTGTGTCTTTTTGTGAGTGTTGTGTGTGTTTTTGTGAGTGTGTGTGTGTTTTTGTGAGTTTTGTTTGTGTTTTTGTGAGTGTGTGTGTTTGTGTGTGTGAGTTTGTGTGTTTTCGTGAGTGTTGTGGATGTTTTTGAGAGTGTTGTGCCTTTTTTTGTGAGTGTTGTGTATGTTTTTGTGAGTGTTGTGTATATTTTTGTGAGTGTTGTGAGTGTTTTTGTGAGTGTTGTGTATGTTTTTGTGAGTGTTGTGTGTGTTTTTGTGAGTGTTTTGTGTGTTTTTGTGAGCATTGTGTGTGTTTTTGTGAGTGTTGTGTTTGTTTTTGTGAGTGTTGTGTGTGTTTTTGTGAGTGTTGTGTGTGTTTTTGTGAGTGTCGTCTGTGTTTTTGTGAGTGTTGTGTGTGTTTTTGTGAGTGTTGTGTTTGTTTTTGTGTGCTGTGTATGTTTTTATGAGTGTTGTGTGTGTTTTTGTGAGCGTTGTGTTTGTTCTTCTGTGTGTTGTGTGTGTTTTTGTGAGTGTTGTGTATGTTTTTGTGAGTGTTGTGTGTGTTTTTGTGAGTGTTCTGTATGTTTTTGTGAGTATTGTGTGTGTGTTTTTGTGAGTGTTGTGTATGTTTTTGTGAGTGTTGTTTCTTTTTTTGTTAGTGTCGTCTGTGTTTTTGTGTGTTGTGTGTGTTTTTGTGAGTGTTGTGTTTGTTTTTGTGTTCTGTGTATGTTTTTATGAGTGTTGTGTGTGTTTTTGTGAGCGTTGTGTTTGTTCTTCTGTGTGTTGTGTGTGTTTTTGTTAGTGTTGTGTATGTTTTTGTGAGTGTTGTGTGTGTTTTTGTGAGTGTTGTGTATATTTTTGTGAGTGTTGTGTGTGTGTTTTTGTGAGTACTGTGTATGTTTTTGTGAGTGTTGTTTCTTTTTTTGTTAGTGTCGTCTGTGTTTTTGTGTGTTGTGTGTGTTTTTGTGAGTGTTGTGTTTGTTTTTGTGTGCTGTGTATGTTTTTATGAGTGTTGTGTGTGTTTTTGTGAGTGTTGTGTTTGTTCTTCTGTGTGTTGTGTGTGTTTTTGTGAGTGTTGTGTATGTTTTTGTGAGTGTTGTGTGTGTTTTTGTGAGTGTTGTGTATGTTTTTGTGAGTGTTGTGTGTGTTTTTGTGAGTGTTGTGTATGTTTTTGTGAGTGTTGTGTGTGTGTTTTTGTGAGTGTTGTGTATGTTTTTGTGAGTGTTATTTCTTTTTTTGTTAGTGTCGTCTGTGTTTTTGTGTGTTGTGTGTGTTTTTGTGAGTGTTGTGTTTGTTTTTGTGCTCTGTGTATGTTTTTATGAGTGTTGTGTGTGTTTTTGTGAGCGTTGTGTTTGTTCTTCTGTGTGTTGTGTGTGTTTTTGTTAGTGTTGTGTATGTTTTTGTGAGTGTTGTGTGTGTTTTTGTGAGTGTTGTGTATATTTTTGTGAGTGTTGTGTGTTTGTTTTTGTGAGTACTGTGTATGTTTTTGTGAGTGTTGTGTGTGTTTTTGTGCGTGTTGTGTATGTTTTTGTGAGTGTTGTGTGTTTTTGTGAGTGTTGTGTGTGTTTTTGTGAGTGTTTTGTGTGTTTTTGTGAGTGTTGTGTGTCTTTTTGTGAGTGTTGTTTGTGTTTTTGTCAGTGTCGTCTGTGTTTTTGTGAGTGTTTTGTTTGTTTTTGTGAGTGTTTTGTGTGTTGTTGTGAGTGTTGTGTGTATTTTTGTGAGTGTTGTGTGTGTTTTTGTGAGTGTTGTGTCTGTTTTTGTGAGCGTTGTGTTTGTTTTTGTGAGTGTTGTGTTTGTTTTTGTGAGTGTTGTGTATGTTTTTGTGAGTGTTGTGTGTGTTTTTGTGAGTGTTGTGTTTGTCTTTGTGAGTGTTGTGTTTGTCTTTGTGTGTATTGTGTGTATTTTTTTGAGTGTTGTGTTTGTCTTTGTGAGTATTGTTTTTTTTTGTGAATTTTGTGTTTGTTTTTGTGAGTGTTGTGTGTGATTTTGTGAGTGTTGTGTATGTTTTTGTGTGAATGTGTGTGTCTTTTTGTGAGTGTTGTGTGTGTTTTTGTGAGTGTGTGTGTGTTTTTGTGAGTTTTGTTTGTGTTTTTGTGAGTGTGTGTGTTTGTGTGTGTGAGTTTGTGTGTTTTCGTGAGTGTTGTGGATGTTTTTGAGAGTGTTGTGCCTTTTTTTGTGAGTGTTGTGTATGTTTTTGTGAGTGTTGTGTATATTTTTGTGAGTGTTGTGTGTGTTTTTGTGAGTGTTGTGTATGTTTTTGTGAGTGTTGTGTGTGTTTTTGTGAGTGTTGTGTGTGTTTTTGTGAGTGTCGTCTGTGTTTTTGTGAGTGTTGTGTGTGTTTTTGTGAGTGTTGTGTTTGTTTTTGTGTGCTGTGTATGTTTTTATGAGTGTTGTGTGTGTTTTTGTGAGCGTTGTGTTTGTTCTTCTGTGTGTTGTGTGTGTTTTTGTGAGTGTTGTGTATGTTTTTGTGAGTGTTGTGTGTGTTTTTGTGAGTGTTCTGTATGTTTTTGTGAGTATTGTGTGTGTGTTTTTGTGAGTGTTGTGTATGTTTTTGTGAGTGTTGTTTCTTTTTTTGTTAGTGTCGTCTGTGTTTTTGTGTGTTGTGTGTGTTTTTGTGAGTGTTGTGTTTGTTTTTGTGTTCTGTGTATGTTTTTATGAGTGTTGTGTGTGTTTTTGTGAGCGTTGTGTTTGTTCTTCTGTGTGTTGTGTGTGTTTTTGTTAGTGTTGTGTATGTTTTTGTGAGTGTTGTGTGTGTTTTTGTGAGTGTTGTGTATATTTTTGTGAGTGTTGTGTGTGTGTTTTTGTGAGTACTGTGTATGTTTTTGTGAGTGTTGTGTGTGTTTTTGTGCGTGTTGTGTATGTTTTTGTGAGTGTTGTGTGTTTTTGTGAGTGTTGTGTGTGTTTTTGTGAGTGTTTTGTGTGTTTTTGTGAGTGTTGTGTGTCTTTTTGTGAGTGTTGTTTGTGTTTTTGTCAGTGTCGTCTGTGTTTTTGTGAGTGTTTTGTTTGTTTTTGTGAGTGTTTTGTGTGTTGTTGTGAGTGTTGTGTGTATTTTTGTGAGTGTTGTGTGTGTTTTTGTGAGTGTTGTGTCTGTTTTTGTGAGCGTTGTGTTTGTTTTTGTGAGTGTTGTGTTTGTTTTTGTGAGTGTTGTGTATGTTTTTGTGAGTGTTGTGTGTGTTTTTGTGAGTGTTGTGTTTGTCTTTGTGAGTGTTGTGTTTGTCTTTGTGTGTATTGTGTGTATTTTTTTGAGTGTTGTGTTTGTCTTTGTGAGTATTGTTTTTTTTTGTGAATTTTGTGTTTGTTTTTGTGAGTGTTGTGTGTGATTTTGTGAGTGTTGTGTATGTTTTTGTGTGAATGTGTGTGTCTTTTTGTGAGTGTTGTGTGTGTTTTTGTGAGTGTGTGTGTGTTTTTGTGAGTTTTGTTTGTGTTTTTGTGAGTGTGTGTGTTTGTGTGTGTGAGTTTGTGTGTTTTCGTGAGTGTTGTGGATGTTTTTGAGAGTGTTGTGCCTTTTTTTGTGAGTGTTGTGTATGTTTTTGTGAGTGTTGTGTATATTTTTGTGAGTGTTGTGAGTGTTTTTGTGAGTGTTGTGTATGTTTTTGTGAGTGTTGTGTGTGTTTTTGTGAGTGTTGTGTATGTTTTTGTGAGTGTTGTGTGTGTTTTTGTGAGTGTTTTGTGTGTTTTTGTGAGCATTGTGTGTGTTTTTGTGAGTGTTGTGTTTGTTTTTGTGAGTGTTGTGTGTGTTTTTGTGAGTGTTGTGTGTGTTTTTGTGAGTGTCGTCTGTGTTTTTGTGAGTGTTGTGTGTGTTTTTGTGAGTGTTGTGTTTGTTTTTGTGTGCTGTGTATGTTTTTATGAGTGTTGTGTGTGTTTTTGTGAGCGTTGTGTTTGTTCTTCTGTGTGTTGTGTGTGTTTTTGTTAGTGTTGTGTATGTTTTTGTGAGTGTTGTGTGTGTTTTTGTGAGTGTTGTGTATATTTTTGTGAGTGTTGTGTGTGTGTTTTTGTGAGTACTGTGTATGTTTTTGTGAGTGTTGTGTGTGTTTTTGTGCGTGTTGTATATGTTTTTGTGAGTGTTGTGTGTTTTTCTGACTGTTGTGTGTGTTTTTGTGAGTGTTTTGTGTGTTTTTGTGAGTGTTGTGTGTCTTTTTGTGAGTGTTGTTTGTGTTTTTGTCAGTGTCGTCTGTGTTTTTGTGAGTGTTTTGTTTGTTTTTGTGAGTGTTTTGTGTGTTGTTGTGAGTGTTGTGTGTATTTTTGTGAGTGTTGTGTGTGTTTTTGTGAGTGTTGTGTCTGTTTTTATGAGCGTTGTGTTTGTTTTTGTGAGTGTTGTGTTTGTTTTTGTGAGTGTTGTGTATGTTTTTGTGAGTGTTGTGTGTGTTTTTGTGAGTTTTGTGCATGTTTTTGTGAGTGTTGTGTGTGTTTTTGTGATTGTCGTGTGTTTTTGTGAATGTTGTGTATATTTTTGTGATTGCGTGTGTGTTTCTGTGATTGTTGTGTATGTTTTTGTGAGTGTTGTGTGTCTTTTTGTGAGTGTTGTGTGTGTTTTTGTGAGTGTTGTGTGTGTTTTTGTGAGTGTTGTGTGTGTTTTTGCGAGTGTTGTGTTTGTTTTTGTGAGTGTTGTTTCTGATTTTGTGAGTGTTGTGTGTGTTTTTGTGAGTGTTGCGTTTCTTTTTGTGAGTGTTGTGTGAGTTTTTGTGAGTGTGTGGTTTTGTGAGTGTTGTGTTTCTTTTTGTGTGTTGTGTGTGTTTTTGTGAATGTTGTGTGTGTTTTTGTGAGTGACGTGTGTGTTTTTGTGAGTGTTGTGTTTGTTTTTGTGAGTGTTGTGTATGTTTTTTTTGTGTGATGCGTGTTTTTGTGTGTTGTGTGTATTTTTGTGAGTGTTGTGTGTGTTGTTGTGAGTGTTGTGTGTATTTTTGTGAGTGTTGTGTATGTTTTTGTGAGTATTGTGTCTGTTTTTGTGAGCATTGTGTTTGTTTTTGTCAGTGTTGTGTGTGTTTTTGTGAGTGTTGTGTGTGTTTTTGTGAGTGTTGTGTATGTTTTTGTGATTGTTTTGTATGTTTTTGCGAATGTTGTGTTTATTTTTGTGAGTGTTGTGTATGTTTTTGTGAGTGTTGTGTTTGTCTTTGTGAGTGTTGTGTTTGTCTTTGTGTGTATTGTGTGTATTTTTTTGAGTGTTGTGTTTGTCTTTGTGAGTATTGTTTTTTTTGTGAATTTTGTGTTTGTTTTTGTGAGTGTTGTGTGTGATTTTGTGAGTGTTGTGTATGTTTTTGTGTGAATGTGTGTGTCTTTTTGTGAGTGTTGTGTGTGTTTTTGTGAGTGTGTGTGTGTTTTTGTGAGTTTTGTTTGTGTTTTTGTGAGTGTGTGTGTTTGTGTGTGTGAGTTTGTGTGTTTTCGTGAGTGTTGTGGATGTTTTTGAGAGTGTTGTGCCTTTTTTTGTGAGTGTTGTGTATGTTTTTGTGAGTGTTGTGTATATTTTTGTGAGTGTTGTGTGTGTTTTTGTGAGTGTTGTGTATGTTTTTGTGAGTGTTGTGTGTGTTTTTGTGAGTGTTGTGTATGTTTTTGTGAGTGTTGTGTGTGTTTTTGTGAGTGTTTTGTGTGTTTTTGTGAGCATTGTGTGTGTTTTTGTGAGTGTTGTGTTTGTTTTTGTGAGTGTTGTGTGTGTTTTTGTGAGTGTTGTGTGTGTTTTTGTGAGTGTCGTCTGTGTTTTTGTGAGTGTTGTGTGTGTTTTTGTGAGTGTTGTGTTTGTTTTTGTGTGCTGTGTATGTTTTTATGAGTGTTGTGTGTGTTTTTGTGAGTGTTGTGTTTGTTCTTCTGTGTGTTGTGTGTGTTTTTGTGAGTGTTGTGTGTGTTTTTGTGAGTGTTGTGTATGTTTTTGTGAGTGTTGTGTGTGTTTTTGTGAGTGTTGTGTATGTTTTTGTGAGTGTTGTGTGTGTGTTTTTGTGAGTGTTGTGTATGTTTTTGTGAGTGTTGTTCCTTTTTTTGTTAGTGTCGTCTGTGTTTTTGTGTATTGTGTGTGTTTTTGTGAGTGTTGTGTTTGTTTTTGTGTGCTGTGTATGTTTTTATGAGTGTTGTGTGTGTTTTTGTGAGCGTTGTGTTTGTTCTTCTGTGTGTTGTGTGTTTTTGTTAGTGTTGTGTATGTTTTTGTGAGTGTTGTGTGTGTTTTTGTGAGTGTTGTGTATATTTTTGTGAGTGTTGTGTGTGTGTTTTTGTGAGTACTGTGTATGTTTTTGTGAGTGTTGTGTGTGTTTTTGTGCGTGTTGTATATGTTTTTGTGAGTGTTGTGTGTTTTTGTGAGTGTTGTGTGTGTTTTTGTGAGTGTTTTGTGTGTTTTTGTGAGTGTTGTGTGTCTTTTTGTGAGTGTTGTTTGTGTTTTTGTCAGTGTCGTCTGTGTTTTTGTGAGTGTTTTGTTTGTTTTTGTGAGTGTTTTGTGTGTTGTTGTGAGTGTTGTGTGTATTTTTGTGAGTGTTGTGTGTGTTTTTGTGAGTGTTGTGTCTGTTTTTGTGAGCGTTGTGTTTGTTTTTGTGAGTGTTGTGTTTGTCTTTGTGAGTGTTGTGTTTGTCTTTGTGTGTATTGTGTGTATTTTTTTGAGTGTTGTGTTTGTCTTTGTGAGTATTGTTTTTTTTGTGAATTTTGTGTTTGTTTTTGTGAGTGTTGTGTGTGATTTTGTGAGTGTTGTGTATGTTTTTGTGAGTGTTGTGTGTGTTTTTGTGAGTGTTGTGTATGTTTTTGTGAGTGTTGTGTGTGTTTTTGTGAGTGTTTTGTGTGTTTTTGTGAGCATTGTGTGTGTTTTTGTGAGTGTTGTGTTTGTTTTTGTGAGTGTTGTGTGTGTTTTTGTGAGTGTTGTGTGTGTTTTTGTGAGTGTCGTCTGTGTTTTTGTGAGTGTTGTGTGTGTTTTTGTGAGTGTTGTGTTTGTTTTTGTGTGCTGTGTATGTTTTTTTGAGTGTTGTGTGTGTTTTTGTGAGCGTTGTGTTTGTTTTTGTGTGTGTTGTGTGTGTTTTTGTGAGTGTTGTGTATGTTTTTGTGAGTGTTGTGTGTGTTTTTGTGAGTGTTGTGTATGTTTTTGTGAGTGTTGTGTGTGTGTTTTTGTGAGTGTTGTGTATGTTTTTGTGAGTGTTGTTTCTTTTTTTGTTAGTGTCGTCTGTGTTTTTGTGTGTTGTGTGTGTTTTTGTGAGTGTTGTGTTTGTTTTTGTGTGCTGTGTATGTTTTTATGAGTGTTGTGTGTGTTTTTGTGAGCGTTGTGTTTGTTCTTCTGTGTGTTGTGTGTGTTTTTGTTAGTGTTGTGTATGTTTTTGTGAGTGTTGTGTGTGTTTTTGTGAGTGTTGTGTATATTTTTGTGAGTGTTGTGTGTGTGTTTTTGTGAGTACTGTGTATGTTTTTGTGAGTGCTGTGTGTGTTTTTGTGCGTGTTGTATATGTTTTTGTGAGTGTTGTGTGTTTTTGTGAGTGTTGTGTGTGTTTTTGTGAGTGTTTTGTGTGTTTTTGTGAGTGTTGTGTGTCTTTTTGTGAGTGTTGTTTGTGTTTTTGTCAGTGTCATCTGTGTTTTTGTGAGTGTTTTGTTTGTTTTTGTGAGTGTTTTGTGTGTTGTTGTGAGTGTTGTGTGTATTTTTTGTGAGTGTTGTGTGTGTTTTTGTGAGTGTTGTGTCTGTTTTTGTGAGCGTTGTGTTTGTTTTTGTGAGTGTTGTGTTTGTCTTTGTGAGTGTTGTGTTTGTCTTTGTGTGTATTGTGTGTATTTTTTGAGTGTTGTGTTTGTCTTTGTGAGTATTGTTTTTTTTGTGAATTTTGTGTTTGTTTTTGTGAGTGTTGTGTGTGATTTTGTGAGTGTTGTGTATGTTTTTGTGTGAATGTGTGTGTCTTTTTGTGAGTGTTGTGTGTGTTTTTGTGAGTGTGTGTGTGTTTTTGTGAGTTTTGTTTGTGTTTTTGTGAGTGTGTGTGTTTGTGGGTGTGAGTTTGTGTGTTTTCGTGAGTGTTGTGGATGTTTTTGAGAGTGTTGTGCCTTTTTTTGTGAGTGTTGTGTATGTTTTTGTGAGTGTTGTGTATATTTTTGTGAGTGTTGTGTGTGTTTTTGTGAGTGTTGTGTATGTTTTTGTGAGTGTTGTGTGTGTTTTTGTGAGTGTTGTGTATGTTTTTGTGAGTGTTGTGTGTGTTTTTGTGAGTGTTTTGTGTGTTTTTGTGAGCATTGTGTGTGTTTTTGTGAGTGTTGTGTTTGTTTTTGTGAGTGTTGTGTGTGTTTTTGTGAGTGTTGTGTGTGTTTTTGTGAGTGTCGTCTGTGTTTTTGTGAGTGTTGTGTGTGTTTTTGTGAGTGTTGTGTTTGTTTTTGTGTGCTGTGTATGTTTTTATGAGTGTTGTGTGTGTTTTTGTGAGCGTTGTGTTTGTTCTTCTGTGTGTTGTGTGTGTTTTTGTGAGTGTTGTGTATGTTTTTGTGAGTGTTGTGTGTGTTTTTGTGAGTGTTGTGTATGTTTTTGTGAGTGTTGTGTGTGTGTTTTTGTGAGTGTTGTGTATGTTTTTGTGAGTGTTGTTTCTTTTTTTGTTAGTGTCGTCTGTGTTTTTGTGTGTTGTGTGTGTTTTTGTGAGTGTTGTGTTTGTTTTTGTGTGCTGTGTATGTTTTTATGAGTGTTGTGTGTGTTTTTGTGAGCGTTGTGTGTGTTTTTGTGAGTGTGTGTGTGTTTTTGTGAGTTTTGTTTGTGTTTTTGTGAGTGTGTGTGTTTGTGGGTGTGAGTTTGTGTGTTTTCGTGAGTGTTGTGGATGTTTTTGAGAGTGTTGTGCCTTTTTTTGTGAGTGTTGTGTATGTTTTTGTGAGTGTTGTGTATATTTTTGTGAGTGTTGTGTGTGTTTTTGTGAGTGTTGTGTATGTTTTTGTGAGTGTTGTGTGTGTTTTTGTGAGTGTTGTGTATGTTTTTGTGAGTGTTGTGTGTGTTTTTGTGAGTGTTTTGTGTGTTTTTGTGAGCATTGTGTGTGTTTTTGTGAGTGTTGTGTTTGTTTTTGTGAGTGTTGTGTGTGTTTTTGTGAGTGTTGTGTGTGTTTTTGTGAGTGTCGTCTGTGTTTTTGTGAGTGTTGTGTGTGTTTTTGTGAGTGTTGTGTTTGTTTTTGTGTGCTGTGTATGTTTTTATGAGTGTTGTGTGTGTTTTTGTGAGCGTTGTGTTTGTTCTTCTGTGTGTTGTGTGTGTTTTTGTGAGTGTTGTGTATGTTTTTGTGAGTGTTGTGTGTGTTTTTGTGAGTGTTGTGTATGTTTTTGTGAGTGTTGTGTGTGTGTTTTTGTGAGTGTTGTGTATGTTTTTGTGAGTGTTGTTTCTTTTTTTGTTAGTGTCGTCTGTGTTTTTGTGTGTTGTGTGTGTTTTTGTGAGTGTTGTGTTTGTTTTTGTGTGCTGTGTATGTTTTTATGAGTGTTGTGTGTGTTTTTGTGAGCGTTGTGTTTGTTCTTCTGTGTGTTGTGTGTGTTTTTGTTAATGTTGTGTATGTTTTTGTGAGTGTTGTGTGTGTTTTTGTGAGTGTTGTGTATATTTTTGTGAGTGTTGTGTGTGTGTTTTTGTGAGTACTGTGTATGTTTTTGTGAGTGTTGTGTGTGTTTTTGTGCGTGTTGTATATGTTTTTGTGAGTGTTGTGTGTTTTTGTGAGTGTTGTGTGTGTTTTTGTGAGTGTTTTGTGTGTTTTTGTGAGTGTTGTGTGCCTTTTTGTGAGTGTTGTTTGTGTTTTTGTCAGTGTCGTCTGTGTTTTTGTGAGTGTTTTGTTTGTTTTTGTGAGTGTTTTGTGTGTTGTTGTGAGTGTTGTGTGTATTTTTGTGAGTGTTGTGTGTGTTTTTGTGAGTGTTGTGTCTGTTTTTGTGAGCGTTGTGTTTGTTTTTGTGAGTGTTGTGTTTGTCTTTGTGAGTGTTGTGTTTGTCTTTGTGTGTATTGTGTGTATTTTTTTGAGTGTTGTGTTTGTCTTTGTGAGTATTGTTTTTTTTGTGAATTTTGTGTTTGTTTTTGTGAGTGTTGTGTATATTTTTGTGAGTGTTGTGTGTGTTTTTGTGAGTGTTGTGTATGTTTTTGTGAGTGTTGTGTGTGTTTTTGTGAGTGTTGTGTATGTTTTTGTGAGTGTTGTGTGTGTTTTTGTGAGTGTTTTGTGTGTTTTTGTGAGCATTGTGTGTGTTTTTGTGAGTGTTGTGTTTGTTTTTGTGAGTGTTGTGTGTGTTTTTGTGAGTGTTGTGTGTGTTTTTGTGAGTGTCGTCTGTGTTTTTGTGAGTGTTGTGTGTGTTTTTGTGAGTGTTGTGTTTGTTTTTGTGTGCTGTGTATGTTTTTATGAGTGTTGTGTGTGTTTTTGTGAGCGTTGTGTTTGTTCTTCTGTGTGTTGTGTGTGTTTTTGTGAGTGTTGTGTATGTTTTTGTGAGTGTTGTGTGTGTTTTTGTGAGTGTTGTGTATGTTTTTGTGAGTGTTGTGTGTGTGTTTTTGTGAGTGTTGTGTATGTTTTTGTGAGTGTTGTTTCTTTTTTTGTTAGTGTCGTCTGTGTTTTTGTGTGTTGTGTGTGTTTTTGTGAGTGTTGTGTTTGTTTTTGTGTGCTGTGTATGTTTTTATGAGTGTTGTGTGTGTTTTTGTGAGCGTTGTGTTTGTTCTTCTGTGTGTTGTGTGTGTTTTTGTTAGTGTTGTGTATGTTTTTGTGAGTGTTCTGTGTGTTTTTGTGAGTGTTGTGTATATTTTTGTGAGTGTTGTGTGTGTGTTTTTGTGAGTACTGTGTATGTTTTTGTGAGTGTTGTGTGTGTTTTTGTGCGTGTTGTGTATGTTTTTGTGAGTGTTGTGTGTGTTTTTGTGAGTGTTGTGTGTGTTTTTGTGAGTGTTTTGTGTGTTTTTGTGAGTGTTGTGTGTCTTTTTGTGAGTGTTGTTTGTGTTTTTGTCAGTGTCGTCTGTGTTTTTGTGAGTGTTTTGTTTGTTTTTGTGAGTGTTTTGTGTGTTGTTGTGAGTGTTGTGTGTATTTTTGTGAGTGTTGTGTGTGTTTTTGTGAGTGTTGTGTCTGTTTTTGTGAGCGTTGTGTTTGTTTTTGTGAGTGTTGTGTTTGTTTTTGTGAGTGTTGTGTATGTTTTTGTGAGTGTTGTGTGTGTTTTTGTGAGTTTTGTGCATGTTTTTGTGAGTGTTGTGTGTGTTTTTGTGATTGTTGTGTGTTTTTGTGAATGTTGTGTATATTTTTGTGATTGCGTGTGTGTTTTTGTGAGTGTTGTGTATGCTTTTGTTAGTGTTGTGTTTGTTTTTGTGAGTGTTGTGTATGTGTTTGTGAGTGCTGTGTGTGTTTTTGTGTTGTGTATGTTTTTTTGATTGTTGTGTATGTTTTTGTGAGTGTTGTGTGTGTTTTTGTGAGTGTTGTGTATGTTTTTGTGAGTGTTGTGCGTGTTTTTGTGAGTATTATGTCTGTTTTTGTGAGTATTGTGTGTGTTTTTTGAGTGTTGTGTGTCTTTTTGAGAGTGTTGTGTATGTTTTTGTGAGTGTTGTGTGTGTTTTTGTGAGTGTTGTGTGTGTTTTTGCGAGTGTTGTGTTTGTTTTTGTGAATGTTGTTTCTGATTTTGTGAGTGTTGTGTGTCTTTTTGTGAGTGTTGTGTTTCTTTTTGTGAGTGTTGTGTGAGTTTTTGTGAGTGTTGTGTGTGTTTTTGTGAGTGTTGTGTATGTTTTTGTGAGTGTTGTGTGTGTTTTTGTGAGTGTTGTGTATGTTTTTGTGAGTGTTGTGTGTGTTTTTGTGAGTGTTGTGTATGTTTTTGTGAGTGTTGTGTGTGTTTTTGTGAGTGTTGTGTATGTTTTTGTGAGTGTTGTGTGTGTGTGTTTGTGAGTGTTGTGTATGTTTTTGTGAGTGTTGTTTCTTTTTTTGTTAGTGTCGTCTGTGTTTTTGTGTGTTGTGTGTGTTTTTGTGAGTGTTGTGTTTGTTTTTGGGTGCTGTGTATGTTTTTATGAGTGTTGTGTGTGTTTTTGTGAGCGTTGTGTTTGTTCTTCTGTGTGTTGTGTGTGTTTTTGTTAGTGTTGTGTATGTTTTTGTGAGTGTTGTGTGTGTTTTTGTGAGTGTTGTGTATGTTTTTGTGAGTGTTGTGTGTGTTTTTGTGAGTGTTGTGTATGTTTTTGTGAGTGTTGTGTGTGTTTTTGTGAGTGTTTTGTGTGTTTTTGTGAGCATTGTGTGTGTTTTTGTGAGTGTTGTGTTTGTTTTTGTGAGTGTTGTGTGTGTTTTTGTGAGTGTTGTGTGTGTTTTTGTGAGTGTCGTCTGTGTTTTTGTGAGTGTTGTGTGTGTTTTTGTGAGTGTTGTGTTTGTTTTTGTGTACTGTGTATGTTTTTATGAGTGTTGTGTGTGTTTTTGTGAGCGTTGTGTTTGTTTTTCTGTGTGTTGTGTGTGTTTTTGTGAGTGTTGTGTATGTTTTTGTGAGTGTTGTGTGTGTTTTTGTGAGTGTTGTGTATGTTTTTGTGAGTGTTGTGTGTGTTTTTGTGAGTGTTGTGTATGTTTTTGTGAGTGTTGTGTGTGTGTTTTTGTGAGTGTTGTGTATGTTTTTGTGAGTGTTGTTTCCTTTTTTTGTTAGTGTCGTCTGTGTTTTTGTGTGTTGTGTGTGTTTTTGTGAGTGTTGTGTTTGTTTTTGTGTGCTGTGTATGTTTTTATGAGTGTTGTGTGTGTTTTTGTGAGCGTTGTGTTTGTTCTTCTGTGTGTTGTGTGTGTTTTTGTTAGTGTTGTGTATGTTTTTGTGAGTGTTGTGTGTGTTTTTGTGAGTGTTGTGTATATTTTTGTGAGTGTTGTGTGTGTGTTTTTGTGAGTACTGTGTATGTTTTTGTGAGTGTTGTGTGTGTTTTTGTGCGTGTTGTGTATGTTTTTGTGAGTGTTGTGTGTGTTTTTGTGAGTGTTGTATATGTTTTTGTGAGTGTTGTGTGTTTTTGTGAGTGTTGTGTGTGTTTTTGTGAGTGTTTTGTGTGTTTTTGTGAGTGTTGTGTGCCTTTTTGTGAGTGTTGTTTGTGTTTTTGTCAGTGTCGTCTGTGTTTTTGTGAGTGTTTTGTTTGTTTTTGTGAGTGTTTTGTGTGTTGTTGTGAGTGTTGTGTGTATTTTTGTGAGTGTTGTGTGTGTTTTTGTGAGTGTTGTGTCTGTTTTTGTGAGCGTTGTGTTTGTTTTTGTGAGTGTTGTGTTTGTCTTTGTGAGTGTTGTGTTTGTCTTTGTGTGTATTGTGTGTATTTTTTTGAGTGTTGTGTTTGTCTTTGTGAGTATTGTTTTTTTTGTGAATTTTGTGTTTGTTTTTGTGAGTGTTGTGTATATTTTTGTGAGTGTTGTGTGTGTTTTTGTGAGTGTTGTGTATGTTTTTGTGAGTGTTGTGTGTGTTTTTGTGAGCATTGTGTGTGTTTTTGTGAGTACTGTGTATGTTTTTGTGAGTGTTGTGTGTGTTTTTGTGAGCATTGTGTGTGTTTTTGTGAGTGTTGTGTATGTTTTTGTGAGTGTTGTGTGTGTTTCTGTGAGTGTTTTGTGTGTTTTTGTGAGTGTTGTGTGTCTTTTTGTGAGTGTTGTTTGTGTTTTTGTCAGTGTCGTCTGTGTTTTTGTGAGTGTTTTGTTTGTTTTTGTGAGTGTTTTGTGTGTTGTTGTGAGTGTTGTGTGTATTTTTGTGAGTGTTGTGTGTGTTTTTGTGAGTGTTGTGTCTGTTTTTGTGAGCGTTGTGTTTGTTTTTGTGAGTGTTGTGTTTGTCTTTGTGAGTGTTGTGTTTGTCTTTGTGTGTATTGTGTGTATTTTTTTGAGTGTTGTGTTTGTCTTTGTGAGTATTGTTTTTTTTGTGAATTTTGTGTTTGTTTTTGTGAGTGTTGTGTGTGATTTTGTGAGTGTTGTGTATGTTTTTGTGTGAATGTGTGTGTCTTTTTGTGAGTGTTGTGTGTGTTTTTGTGAGTGTGTGTGTGTTTTTGTGAGTTTTGTTTGTGTTTTTGTGAGTGTGTGTGTTTGTGTGTGTGAGTTTGTGTGTTTTCGTGAGTGTTGTGGATGTTTTTGAGAGTGTTGTGCCTTTTTTTGTGAGTGTTGTGTATGTTTTTGTGAGTGTTGTGTATATTTTTGTGAGTGTTGTGTGTGTTTTTGTGAGTGTTGTGTATGTTTTTGTGAGTGTTGTGTGTGTTTTTGTGAGTGTTGTGTATGTTTTTGTGAGTGTTGTGTGTGTTTTTGTGAGTGTTTTGTGTGTTTTTGTGAGCATTGTGTGTGTTTTTGTGAGTGTTGTGTTTGTTTTTGTGAGTGTTGTGTGTGTTTTTGTGAGTGTTGTGTGTGTTTTTGTGAGTGTCGTCTGTGTTTTTGTGAGTGTTGTGTGTGTTTTTGTGAGTGTTGTGTTTGTTTTTGTGTGCTGTGTATGTTTTTATGAGTGTTGTGTGTGTTTTTGTGAGCGTTGTGTTTGTTCTTCTGTGTGTTGTGTGTGTTTTTGTGAGTGTTGTGTATGTTTTTGTGAGTGTTGTGTGTGTTTTTGTGAGTGTTGTGTATGTTTTTGTGAGTGTTGTGTGTGTGTTTTTGTGAGTGTTGTGTATGTTTTTGTGAGTGTTGTTTCTTTTTTTGTTAGTGTCGTCTGTGTTTTTGTGTGTTGTGTGTGTTTTTGTGAGTGTTGTGTTTGTTTTTGTGTGCTGTGTATGTTTTTATGAGTGTTGTGTGTGTTTTTGTGAGCGTTGTGTTTGTTCTTCTGTGTGTTGTGTGTGTTTTTGTTAGTGTTGTGTATGTTTTTGTGAGTGTTGTGTGTGTTTTTGTGAGTGTTGTGTATATTTTTGTGAGTGTTGTGTGTGTGTTTTTGTGAGTACTGTGTATGTTTTTGTGAGTGTTGTGTGTGTTTTTGTGCGTGTTGTATATGTTTTTGTGAGTGTTGTGTGTTTTTGTGAGTGTTGTGTGTGTTTTTGTGAGTGTTTTGTGTGTTTTTGTGAGTGTTGTGTGTCTTTTTGTGAGTGTTGTTTGTGTTTTTGTCAGTGTCGTCTGTGTTTTTGTGAGTGTTTTGTTTGTTTTTGTGAGTGTTTTGTGTGTTGTTGTGAGTGTTGTGTGTATTTTTGTGAGTGTTGTGTGTGTTTTTGTGAGTGTTGTGTCTGTTTTTGTGAGCGTTGTGTTTGTTTTTGTGAGTGTTGTGTTTGTCTTTGTGAGTGTTGTGTTTGTCTTTGTGTGTATTGTGTGTATTTTTTTGAGTGTTGTGTTTGTCTTTGTGAGTATTGTTTTTTTTGTGAATTTTGTGTTTGTTTTTGTGAGTGTTGTGTTTATTTTTGTGAGTGTTGTGTGTGTTTTTGTGAGTGTTGTGTATGTTTTTGTGAGTGTTGTGTGTGTTTTTGTGAGTGTTGTGTATGTTTTTGTGAGTGTTGTGTGTGTTTTTGTGAGTGTTTTGTGTGTTTTTGTGAGCATTGTGTGTGTTTTTGTGAGTGTTGTGTTTGTTTTTGTGAGTGTTGTGTGTGTTTTTGTGAGTGTTGTGTGTGTTTTTGTGAGTGTCGTCTGTGTTTTTGTGAGTGTTGTGTGTGTTTTTGTGAGTGTTGTGTTTGTTTTTGTGTGCTGTGTATGTTTTTATGAGTGTTGTGTGTGTTTTTGTGAGCGTTGTGTTTGTTCTTCTGTGTGTTGTGTGTGTTTTTGTGAGTGTTGTGTATGTTTTTGTGAGTGTTGTGTGTGTTTTTGTGAGTGTTGTGTATGTTTTTGTGAGTGTTGTGTGTGTGTTTTTGTGAGTGTTGTGTATGTTTTTGTGAGTGTTGTTTCTTTTTTTGTTAGTGTCGTCTGTGTTTTTGTGTGTTGTGTGTGTTTTTGTGAGTGTTGTGTTTGTTTTTGTGTGCTGTGTATGTTTTTATGAGTGTTGTGTGTGTTTTTGTGAGCGTTGTGTTTGTTCTTCTGTGTGTTGTGTGTGTTTTTGTTAGTGTTGTGTATGTTTTTGTGAGTGTTCTGTGTGTTTTTGTGAGTGTTGTGTATATTTTTGTGAGTGTTGTGTGTGTGTTTTTGTGAGTACTGTGTATGTTTTTGTGAGTGTTGTGTGTGTTTTTGTGCGTGTTGTGTATGTTTTTGTGAGTGTTGTGTGTGTTTTTGTGAGTGTTGTGTGTGTTTTTGTGAGTGTTTTGTGTGTTTTTGTGAGTGTTGTGTGTCTTTTTGTGAGTGTTGTTTGTGTTTTTGTCAGTGTCGTCTGTGTTTTTGTGAGTGTTTTGTTTGTTTTTGTGAGTGTTTTGTGTGTTGTTGTGAGTGTTGTGTGTATTTTTGTGAGTGTTGTGTGTGTTTTTGTGAGTGTTGTGTCTGTTTTTGTGAGCGTTGTGTTTGTTTTTGTGAGTGTTGTGTTTGTTTTTGTGAGTGTTGTGTATGTTTTTGTGAGTGTTGTGTGTGTTTTTGTGAGTTTTGTGCATGTTTTTGTGAGTGTTGTGTGTGTTTTTGTGATTGTTGTGTGTTTTTGTGAATGTTGTGTATATTTTTGTGATTGCGTGTGTGTTTTTGTGAGTGTTGTGTATGCTTTTGTTAGTGTTGTGTTTGTTTTTGTGAGTGTTGTGTATGTGTTTGTGAGTGCTGTGTGTGTTTTTGTGTTGTGTATGTTTTTTTGATTGTTGTGTATGTTTTTGTGAGTGTTGTGTGTGTTTTTGTGAGTGTTGTGTATGTTTTTGTGAGTGTTGTGCGTGTTTTTGTGAGTATTATGTCTGTTTTTGTGAGTATTGTGTGTGTTTTTTGAGTGTTGTGTGTCTTTTTGAGAGTGTTGTGTATGTTTTTGTGAGTGTTGTGTGTGTTTTTGTGAGTGTTGTGTGTGTTTTTGCGAGTGTTGTGTTTGTTTTTGTGAATGTTGTTTCTGATTTTGTGAGTGTTGTGTGTCTTTTTGTGAGTGTTGTGTTTCTTTTTGTGAGTGTTGTGTGAGTTTTTGTGAGTGTTGTGTGTGTTTTTGTGAGTGTTGTGTATGTTTTTGTGAGTGTTGTGTGTGTTTTTGTGAGTGTTGTGTATGTTTTTGTGAGTGTTGTGTGTGTTTTTGTGAGTGTTGTGTATGTTTTTGTGAGTGTTGTGTGTGTGTTTTTGTGAGTGTTGTGTATGTTTTTGTGAGTGTTGTTTCTTTTTTTGTTAGTGTCGTCTGTGTTTTTGTGTGTTGTGTGTGTTTTTGTGAGTGTTGTGTTTGCTTTTGTGTGCTGTGTATGTTTTTATGAGTGTTGTGTGTGTTTTTGTGAGCGTTGTGTTTGTTCTTCTGTGTGTTGTGTGTGTTTTTGTTAGTGTTGTGTATGTTTTTGTGAGTGTTGTGTGTGTTTTTGTGAGTGTTGTGTATGTTTTTGTGAGTGTTGTGTGTGTTTTTGTGAGTGTTGTGTATGTTTTTGTGAGTGTTGTGTGTGTTTTTGTGAGTGTTTTGTGTGTTTTTGTGAGCATTGTGTGTGTTTTTGTGAGTGTTGTGTTTGTTTTTGTGAGTGTTGTGTGTGTTTTTGTGAGTGTTGTGTGTGTTTTTGTGAGTGTCGTCTGTGTTTTTGTGAGTGTTGTGTGTGTTTTTGTGAGTGTTGTGTTTGTTTTTGTGTGCTGTGTATGTTTTTATGAGTGTTGTGTGTGTTTTTGTGAGCGTTGTGTTTGTTCTTCTGTGTGTTGTGTGTGTTTTTGTGAGTGTTGTGTATGTTTTTGTGAGTGTTGTGTGTGTTTTTGTGAGTGTTGTGTATGTTTTTGTGAGTGTTGTGTGTGTTTTTGTGAGTGTTGTGTATGTTTTTGTGAGTGTTGTGTGTGTGTTTTTGTGAGTGTTGTGTATGTTTTTGTGAGTGTTGTTTCTTTTTTTGTTAGTGTCGTCTGTGTTTTTGTGTGTTGTGTGTGTTTTTGTGAGTGTTGTGTTTGTTTTTGTGTGCTGTGTATGTTTTTATGAGTGTTGTGTGTGTTTTTGTGAGCGTTGTGTTTGTTCTTCTGTGTGTTGTGTGTGTTTTTGTTAGTGTTGTGTATGTTTTTGTGAGTGTTGTGTGTGTTTTTGTGAGTGTTGTGTATATTTTTGTGAGTGTTGTGTGTGTGTTTTTGTGAGTACTGTGTATGTTTTTGTGAGTGTTGTGTGTGTTTTTGTGCGTGTTGTATATGTTTTTGTGAGTGTTGTGTGTTTTTGTGAGTGTTGTGTGTGTTTTTGTGAGTGTTTTGTGTGTTTTTGTGAGTGTTGTGTGTCTTTTTGTGAGTGTTGTTTGTGTTTTTGTCAGTGTCGTCTGTGTTTTTGTGAGTGTTTTGTTTGTTTTTGTGAGTGTTTTGTGTGTTGTTGTGAGTGTTGTGTGTATTTTTGTGAGTGTTGTGTGTGTTTTTGTGAGTGTTGTGTCTGTTTTTGTGAGCGTTGTGTTTGTTTTTGTGAGTGTTGTGTTTGTCTTTGTGAGTGTTGTGTTTGTCTTTGTGTGTATTGTGTGTATTTTTTTGAGTGTTGTGTTTGTCTTTGTGAGTATTGTTTTTTTTGTGAATTTTGTGTTTGTTTTTGTGAGTGTTGTGTGTGATTTTGTGAGTGTTGTGTATGTTTTTGTGTGAATGTGTGTGTCTTTTTGTGAGTGTTGTGTGTGTTTTTGTGAGTGTGTGTGTGTTTTTGTGAGTTTTGTTTGTGTTTTTGTGAGTGTGTGTGTTTGTGTTTGTGAGTTTGTGTGTTTTCGTGAGTGTTGTGGATGTTTTTGAGAGTGTTGTGCCTTTTTTTGTGAGTGTTGTGTATGTTTTTGTGAGTGTTGTGTATATTTTTGTGAGTGTTGTGTGTGTTTTTGTGAGTGTTGTGTATGTTTTTGTGAGTGTTGTGTGTGTTTTTGTGAGTGTTGTGTATGTTTTTGTGAGTGTTGTGTGTGTTTTTGTGAGTGTTTTGTGTGTTTTTGTGAGCATTGTGTGTGTTTTTGTGAGTGTTGTGTTTGTTTTTGTGAGTGTTGTGTGTGTTTTTGTGAGTGTTGTGTGTGTTTTTGTGAGTGTCGTCTGTGTTTTTGTGAGTGTTGTGTGTGTTTTTGTGAGTGTTGTGTTTGTTTTTGTGTGCTGTGTATGTTTTTATGAGTGTTGTGTGTGTTTTTGTGAGCGTTGTGTTTGTTCTTCTGTGTGTTGTGTGTGTTTTTGTGAGTGTTGTGTATGTTTTTGTGAGTGTTGTGTGTGTTTTTGTGAGTGTTGTGTATGTTTTTGTGAGTGTTGTGTGTGTGTTTTTGTGAGTGTTGTGTATGTTTTTGTGAGTGTTGTTTCTTTTTTTGTTAGTGTCGTCTGTGTTTTTGTGTGTTGTGTGTGTTTTTGTGAGTGTTGTGTTTGTTTTTGTGTGCTGTGTATGTTTTTATGAGTGTTGTGTGTGTTTTTGTGAGCGTTGTGTTTGTTCTTCTGTGTGTTGTGTGTGTTTTTGTTAGTGTTGTGTATGTTTTTGTGAGTGTTGTGTGTGTTTTTGTGAGTGTTGTGTATATTTTTGTGAGTGTTGTGTGTGTGTTTTTGTGAGTACTGTGTATGTTTTTGTGAGTGTTGTGTGTGTTTTTGTGCGTGTTGTATATGCTTTTGTGAGTGTTGTGTGTTTTTGTGAGTGTTGTGTGTGTTTTTGTGAGTGTTTTGTGTGTTTTTGTGAGTGTTGTGTGTCTTTTTGTGAGTGTTGTTTGTGTTTTTGTCAGTGTCGTCTGTGTTTTTGTGAGTGTTTTGTTTGTTTTTGTGAGTTTTTTGTGTGTTGTTGTGAGTGTTGTGTGTATTTTTGTGAGTGTTGTGTGTGTTTTTGTGAGTGTTGTGTCTGTTTTTGTGAGCGTTGTGTTTGTTTTTGTGAGTGTTGTGTTTGTCTTTGTGAGTGTTGTGTTTGTCTTTGTGTGTATTGTGTGTATTTTTTTGAGTGTTGTGTTTGTCTTTGTGAGTATTGTTTTTTTTGTGAATTTTGTGTTTGTTTTTGTGAGTGTTGTGTGTGATTTTGTGAGTGTTGTGTATGTTTTTGGGTGAATGTGTGTGTCTTTTTGTGAGTGTTGTGTGTGTTTTTGTGAGTGTGTGTGTGTTTTTGTGAGTTTTGTTTGTGTTTTTGTGAGTGTGTGTGTTTGTGTGTGTGAGTTTGTGTGTTTTCGTGAGTGTTGTGGATGTTTTTGAGAGTGTTGTGCCTTTTTTTGTGAGTGTTGTGTATGTTTTTGTGAGTGTTGTGTATATTTTTGTGAGTGTTGTGTGTGTTTTTGTGAGTGTTGTGTATGTTTTTGTGAGTGTTGTGTGTGTTTTTGTGAGTGTTGTGTATGTTTTTGTGAGTGTTGTGTGTGTTTTTGTGAGTGTTTTGTGTGTTTTTGTGAGCATTGTGTGTGTTTTTGTGAGTGTTGTGTTTGTTTTTGTGAGTGTTGTGTGTGTTTTTGTGAGTGTTGTGTGTGTTTTTGTGAGTGTCGTCTGTGTTTTTGTGAGTGTTGTGTGTGTTTTTGTGAGTGTTGTGTTTGTTTTTGTGTGCTGTGTATGTTTTTATGAGTGTTGTGTGTGTTTTTGTGAGCGTTGTGTTTGTTCTTCTGTGTGTTGTGTGTGTTTTTGTGAGTGTTGTGTATGTTTTTGTGAGTGTTGTGTGTGTTTTTGTGAGTGTTGTGTATGTTTTTGTGAGTGTTGTGTGTGTGTTTTTGTGTGTGTTGTGTATGTTTTTGTGAGTGTTGTTTCTTTTTTTGTTAGTGTCGTCTGTGTTTTTGTGTGTTGTGTTTGTTTTTGTGAGTGTTGTGTTTGTTTTTGTGTGCTGTGTATGTTTTTATGAGTGTTGTGTGTGTTTTTGTGAGCGTTGTGTTTGTTCTTCTGTGTGTTGTGTGTGTTTTTGTTAGTGTTGTGTATGTTTTTGTGAGTGTTGTGTGTGTTTTTGTGAGTATTGTGTCTGTTTTTGTGAGCATTGTGTTTGTTTTTGTCAGTGTTTTGTGTGTTTTTGTGAGTGTTGTGTGTGTTTTTGTGAGTGTTGTGTATGTTTTTGTGATTGTTGTGTATGTTTTTGCGAATGTTGTGTTTATTTTTGTGAGTGTTGTTTATGTTTTTGTGAGTGTTGTGTTTGTCTTTGTGAGTGTTGTGTTTGTCTTTGTGTGTATTGTGTGTATTTTTTTGAGTGTTGTGTTTGTCTTTGTGAGTATTGTTTTTTTTGTGAATTTTGTGTTTGTTTTTGTGAGTGTTGTGTATGTTTTTGTGTGAATGTGTGTGTCTTTTTGTGAGTGTTGTGTGTGTTTTTGTGAGTGTGTGTGTGTTTTTGTGAGTTTTGTTTGTGTTTTGTGAGTGTGTGTGTTTGTGTTTGTGAGTTTGTGTGTTTTCGTGAGTGTTGTGGATGTTTTTGAGAGTGTTGTGCCTTTTTTTGTGAGTGTTGTGTATGTTTTTGTGAGTGTTGTGTATATTTTTGTGAGTGTTGTGTGTGTTTTTGTGAGTGTTGTGTATGTTTTTGTGAGTGTTGTGTGTGTTTTTGTGAGTGTTGTGTATGTTTTTGTGAGTGTTGTGTGTGTTTTTGTGAGTGTTTTGTGTGTTTTTGTGAGCATTGTGTGTGTTTTTGTGAGTGTTGTGTTTGTTTTTGTGAGTGTTGTGTGTGTTTTTGTGAGTGTTGTGTGTGTTTTTGTGAGTGTCGTCTGTGTTTTTGTGAGTGTTGTGTGTGTTTTTGTGAGTGTTGTGTTTGTTTTTGTGTGCTGTGTATGTTTTTATGAGTGTTGTGTGTGTTTTTGTGAGCATTGTGTTTGTTCTTCTGTGTGTTGTGTGTGTTTTTGTGAGTGTTGTGTATGTTTTTGTGAGTGTTGTGTGTGTTTTTGTGAGTGTTGTGTATGTTTTTGTGAGTGTTGTGTGTGTGTTTTTGTGAGTGTTGTGTATGTTTTTGTGAGTGTTGTTTCTTTTTTTGTTAGTGTCGTCTGTGTTTTTGTGTGTTGTGTGTGTTTTTGTGAGTGTTGTGTTTGTTTTTGTGTGCTGTGTATGTTTTTATGAGTGTTGTGTGTGTTTTTGTTAGTGTTGTGTATGTTTTTGTGAGTGTTCTGTGTGTTTTTGTGAGTGTTGTGTATATTTTTGTGAGTGTTGTGTGTGTGTTTTTGTGAGTACTGTGTATGTTTTTGTGAGTGTTGTGTGTGTTTTTGTGCGTGTTGTGTATGTTTTTGTGAGTGTTGTGTGTGTTTTTGTGAGTGTTGTGTGTGTTTTTGTGAGTGTTTTGTGTGTTTTTGTGAGTGTTGTGTGTCTTTTTGTGAGTGTTGTTTGTGTTTTTGTCAGTGTCGTCTGTGTTTTTGTGAGTGTTTTGTTTGTTTTTGTGAGTGTTTTGTGTGTTGTTGTGAGTGTTGTGTGTATTTTTGTGAGTGTTGTGTGTGTTTTTGTGAGTGTTGTGTCTGTTTTTGTGAGCGTTGAGTTTGTTTTTGTGAGTGTTGTGTTTGTTTTTGTGAGTGTTGTGTATGTTTTTGTGAGTGTTGTGTGTGTTTTTGTGAGTTTTGTGCATGTTTTTGTGAGTGTTGTGTGTGTTTTTGTGATTGTTGTGTGTTTTTGTGAATGTTGTGTATATTTTTGTGATTGCGTGTGTGTTTTTGTGAGTGTTGTGTATGCTTTTGTTAGTGTTGTGTTTGTTTTTGTGAGTGTTGTGTATGTGTTTGTGAGTGCTGTGTGTGTTTTTGTGTTGTGTATGTTTTTTTGATTGTTGTGTATGTTTTTGTGAGTGTTGTGTGTGTTTTTGTGAGTGTTGTGTATGTTTTTGTGAGTGTTGTGCGTGTTTTTGTGAGTATTATGTCTGTTTTTGTGAGTATTGTGTGTGTTTTTTGAGTGTTGTGTGTCTTTTTGAGAGTGTTGTGTATGTTTTTGTGAGTGTTGTGTGTGTTTTTGTGAGTGCTGTGTGTGTTTTTGCGAGTGTTGTGTTTGTTTTTGTGAATGTTGTTTCTGATTTTGTGAGTGTTGTGTGTCTTTTTGTGAGTGTTGTGTTTCTTTTTGTGAGTGTTGTGTGAGTTTTTGTGAGTGTTGTGTGTGTTTTTGTGAGTGTTGTGTATGTTTTTGTGAGTGTTGTGTGTGTTTTTGTGAGTGTTGTGTATGTTTTTGTGAGTGTTGTGTGTGTTTTTGTGAGTGTTGTGTATGTTTTTGTGAGTGTTGTGTGTGTGTTTTTGTGAGTGTTGTGTATGTTTTTGTGAGTGTTGTTTCTTTTTTTGTTAGTGTCGTCTGTGTTTTTGTGTGTTGTGTGTGTTTTTGTGAGTGTTGTGTTTGTTTTTGTGTGCTGTGTATGTTTTTATGAGTGTTGTGTGTGTTTTTGTGAGCGTTGTGTTTGTTCTTCTGTGTGTTGTGTGTGTTTTTGTTAGTGTTGTGTATGTTTTTGTGAGTGTTGTGTGTGTTTTTGTGAGTGTTGTGTATGTATTTGTGAGTGTTGTGTGTGTTTTTGTGAGTGTTGTGTATGTTTTTGTGAGTGTTGTGTGTGTTTTTGTGAGTGTTTTGTGTGTTTTTGTGAGCATTGTGTGTGTTTTTGTGAGTGTTGTGTTTGTTTTTGTGAGTGTTGTGTGTGTTTTTGTGAGTGTTGTGTGTGTTTTTGTGAGTGTCGTCTGTGTTTTTGTGAGTGTTGTGTGTGTTTTTGTGAGTGTTGTGTTTGTTTTTGTGTGCTGTGTATGTTTTTATGAGTGTTGTGTGTGTTTTTGTGAGCGTTGTGTTTGTTCTTCTGTGTGTTGTGTGTGTTTTTGTGAGTGTTGTGTATGTTTTTGTGAGTGTTGTGTGTGTTTTTGTGAGTGTTGTGTATGTTTTTGTGAGTGTTGTGTGTGTTTTTGTGAGTGTTGTGTATGTTTTTGTGAGTGTTGTGTGTGTTTTTGTGAGTGTTTTGTGTGTTTTTGTGAGCATTGTGTGTGTTTTTGTGAGTGTTGTGTTTGTTTTTGTGAGTGTTGTGTGTGTTTTTGTGAGTGTTGTGTGTGTTTTTGTGAGTGTCGTCTGTGTTTTTGTGAGTGTTGTGTGTGTTTTTGTGAGTGTTGTGTTTGTTTTTGTGTGCTGTGTATGTTTTTATGAGTGTTGTGTGTGTTTTTGTGAGCGTTGTGTTTGTTCTTCTGTGTGTTGTGTGTGTTTTTGTGAGTGTTGTGTATGTTTTTGTGAGTGTTGTGTGTGTTTTTGTGAGTGTTGTGTATGTTTTTGTGAGTGTTGTGTGTGTTTTTGTGAGTGTTGTGTATGTTTTTGTGAGTGTTGTGTGTGTTTTTGTGAGTTTTGTGCATGTTTTTGTGAGTGTTGTGTGTGTTTTTGTGATTGTTGTGTGTTTTTGTGAATGTTGTGTATATTTTTGTGATTGCGTGTGTGTTTTTGTGAGTGTTGTGTATGCTTTTGTTAGTGTTGTGTTTGTTTTTGTGAGTGTTGTGTATGTGTTTGTGAGTGCTGTGTGTGTTTTTGTGTTGTGTATGTTTTTTTGATTGTTGCGTATGTTTTTGTGAGTGTTGTGTGTGTTTTTGTGAGTGTTGTGTATGTTTTTGTGAGTGTTGTGCGTGTTTTTGTGAGTATTATGTCTGTTTTTGTGAGTATTGTGTGTGTTTTTTGAGTGTTGTGTGTCTTTTTGAGAGTGTTGTGTATGTTTTTGTGAGTGTTGTGTGTGTTTTTGTGAGTGTTGTGTGTGTTTTTGCGAGTGTTGTGTTTGTTTTTGTGAATGTTGTTTCTGATTTTGTGAGTGTTGTGTGTCTTTTTGTGAGTGTTGTGTTTCTTTTTGTGAGTGTTGTGTGAGTTTTTGTGAGTGTTGTGTGTGTTTTTGTGAGTGTTGTGTATGTTTTTGTGAGTGTTGTGTGTGTTTTTGTGAGTGTTGTGTATGTTTTTGTGAGTGTTGTGTGTGTTTTTGTGAGTGTTGTGTATGTTTTTGTGAGTGTTGTGTGTGTGTTTTTGTGAGTGTTGTGTATGTTTTTGTGAGTGTTGTTTCTTTTTTTGTTAGTGTCGTCTGTGTTTTTGTGTGTTGTGTGTGTTTTTGTGAGTGTTGTGTTTGTTTTTGTGTGCTGTGTATGTTTTTATGAGTGTTGTGTGTGTTTTTGTGAGTGTTGTGTTTGTTCTTCTGTGTGTTGTGTGTGTTTTTGTTAGTGTTGTGTATGTTTTTGTGAGTGTTGTGTGTGTTTTTGTGAGTGTTGTGTATGTTTTTGTGAGTGTTGTGTGTGTTTTTGTGAGTGTTGTGTATGTTTTTGTGAGTGTTGTGTGTGTTTTTGTGAGTGTTTTGTGTGTTTTTGTGAGCATTGTGTGTGTTTTTGTGAGTGTTGTGTTTGTTTTTGTGAGTGTTGTGTGTGTTTTTGTGAGTGTTGTGTGTGTTTTTGTGAGTGTCGTCTGTGTTTTTGTGAGTGTTGTGTGTGTTTTTGTGAGTGTTGTGTTTGTTTTTGTGTGCTGTGTATGTTTTTATGAGTGTTGTGTGTGTTTTTGTGAGCGTTGTGTTTGTTCTTCTGTGTGTTGTGTGTGTTTTTGTGAGTGTTGTGTATGTTTTTGTGAGTGTTGTGTGTGTTTTTGTGAGTGTTGTGTATGTTTTTGTGAGTGTTGTGTGTGTTTTTGTGAGTGTTGTGTATGTTTTTGTGAGTGTTGTGTGTGTGTTTTTGTGAGTGTTGTGTATGTTTTTGTGAGTGTTGTTTCTTTTTTTGTTAGTGTCGTCTGTGTTTTTGTGTGTTGTGTGTGTTTTTGTGAGTGTTGTGTTTGTTTTTGTGTGCTGTGTATGTTTTTATGAGTGTTGTGTGTGTTTTTGTGAGCGTTGTGTTTGTTCTTCTGTGTGTTGTGTGTGTTTTTGTTAGTGTTGTGTATGTTTTTGTGAGTGTTGTGTGTGTTTTTGTGAGTGTTGTGTATATTTTTGTGAGTGTTGTGTGTGTGTTTTTGTGAGTACTGTGTATGTTTTTGTGAGTGTTGTGTGTGTTTTTGTGCGTGTTGTATATGTTTTTGTGAGTGTTGTGTGTTTTTGTGAGTGTTGTGTGTGTTTTTGTGAGTGTTTTGTGTGTTTTTGTGAGTGTTGTGTGTCTTTTTGTGAGTGTTGTTTGTGTTTTTGTCATTGTCGTCTGTGTTTTTGTGAGTGTTTTGTTTGTTTTTGTGAGTGTTTTGTGTGTTGTTGTGAGTGTTGTGTGTATTTTTGTGAGTGTTGTGTGTGTTTTTGTGAGTGTTGTGTCTGTTTTTGTGAGCGTTGTGTTTGTTTTTGTGAGTGTTGTGTTTGTCTTTGTGAGTGTTGTGTTTGTCTTTGTGTGTATTGTGTGTATTTTTTTGAGTGTTGTGTTTGTCTTTGTGAGTATTGTTTTTTTTGTGAATTTTGTGTTTGTTTTTGTGAGTGTTGTGTGTGATTTTGTGAGTGTTGTGTATGTTTTTGTGTGAATGTGTGTGTCTTTTTGTGAGTGTTGTGTGTGTTTTTGTGAGTGTGTGTGTGTTTTTGTGAGTTTTGTTTGTGTTTTTGTGAGTGTGTGTGTTTGTGTGTGTGAGTTTGTGTGTTTTCGTGAGTGTTGTGGATGTTTTTGAGAGTGTTGTGCCTTTTTTTGTGAGTGTTGTGTATGTTTTTGTGAGTGTTGTGTATATTTTTGTGAGTGTTGTGTGTGTTTTTGTGAGTGTTGTGTATGTTTTTGTGAGTGTTGTGTGTGTTTTTGTGAGTGTTGTGTATGTTTTTGTGAGTGTTGTGTGTGTTTTTGTGAGTGTTTTGTGTGTTTTTGTGAGCATTGTGTGTGTTTTTGTGAGTGTTGTGTTTGTTTTTGTGAGTGTTGTGTGTGTTTTTGTGAGTGTTGTGTGTGTTTTTGTGAGTGTCGTCTGTGTTTTTGTGAGTGTTGTGTGTGTTTTTGTGAGTGTTGTGTTTGTTTTTGTGTGCTGTGTATGTTTTTATGAGTGTTGTGTGTGTTTTTGTGAGCATTGTGTTTGTTCTTCTGTGTGTTGTGTGTGTTTTTGTGAGTGTTGTGTATGTTTTTGTGAGTGTTGTGTGTGTTTTTGTGAGTGTTGTGTATGTTTTTGTGAGTGTTGTGTGTGTGTTTTTGTGAGTGTTGTGTATGTTTTTGTGAGTGTTGTTTCTTTTTTTGTTAGTGTCGTCTGTGTTTTTGTGTGTTGTGTGTGTTTTTGTGAGTGTTGTGTTTGTTTTTGTGTGCTGTGTATGTTTTTATGAGTGTTGTGTGTGTTTTTGTGAGCGTTGTGTTTGTTCTTCTGTGTGTTGTGTGTGTTTTTGTTAGTGTTGTGTATGTTTTTGTGAGTGTTGTGTGTGTTTTTGTGAGTGTTGTGTATATTTTTGTGAGTGTTGTGTGTGTGTTTTTGTGAGTACTGTGTATGTTTTTGTGAGTGTTGTGTGTGTTTTTGTGCGTGTTGTATATGCTTTTGTGAGTGTTGTGTGTTTTTGTGAATGTTGTGTGTGTTTTTGTGAGTGTTTTGTGTGTTTTTGTGAGTGTTGTGTGTCTTTTTGTGAGTGTTGTTTGTGTTTTTGTCAGTGTCGTCTGTGTTTTTGTGAGTTTTTTGTTTGTTTTTGTGAGTGTTTTGTGTGTTGTTGTGAGTGTTGTGTGTATTTTTGTGAGTGTTGTGTGTGTTTTTGTGAGTGTTGTGTCTGTTTTTGTGAGCGTTGTGTTTGTTTTTGTGTGTTGTGTTTGTCTTTGTGAGTGTTGTGTTTGTCTTTGTGTGTATTGTGTGTATTTTTTTGAGTGTTGTGTTTGTCTTTGTGAGTATTGTTTTTTTTGTGAATTTTGTGTTTGTTTTTGTGAGTGTTGTGTGTGATTTTGTGAGTGTTGTGTATGTTTTTGTGTGAATGTGTGTGTCTTTTTGTGAGTGTTGTGTGTGTTTTTGTGAGTGTGTGTGTGTTTTTGTGAGTTTTGTTTGTGTTTTTGTGAGTGTGTGTGTTTGTGTGTGTGAGTTTGTGTGTTTTCGTGAGTGTTGTGGATGTTTTTGAGAGTGTTGTGCCTTTTTTTGTGAGTGTTGTGTATGTTTTTGTGAGTGTTGTGTATATTTTTGTGAGTGTTGTGTGTGTTTTTGTGAGTGTTGTGTATGTTTTTGTGAGTGTTGTGTGTGTTTTTGTGAGTGTTGTGTATGTTTTTGTGAGTGTTGTGTGTGTTTTTGTGAGTGTTTTGTGTGTTTTTGTGAGCATTGTGTGTGTTTTTGTGAGTGTTGTGTTTGTTTTTGTGAGTGTTGTGTGTGTTTTTGTGAGTGTTGTGTGTGTTTTTGTGAGTGTCGTCTGTGTTTTTGTGAGTGTTGTGTGTGTTTTTGTGAGTGTTGTGTTTGTTTTTGTGTGCTGTGTATGTTTTTATGAGTGTTGTGTGTGTTTTTGTGAGCGTTGTGTTTGTTCTTCTGTGTGTTGTGTGTGTTTTTGTGAGTGTTGTGTATGTTTTTGTGAGTGTTGTGTGTGTTTTTGTGAGTGTTGTGTGTGTGTTTTTGTGTGTGTTGTGTATGTTTTTGTGAGTGTTGTTTCTTTTTTTGTTAGTGTCGTCTGTGTTTTTGTGTGTTGTGTTTGTTTTTGTGAGTGTTGTGTTTGTTTTTGTGTGCTGTGTATGTTTTTATGAGTGTTGTGTGTGTTTTTGTGAGCGTTGTGTTTGTTCTTCTGTGTGTTGTGTGTGTTTTTGTTAGTGTTGTGTATGTTTTTGTGAGTGTTGTGTGTGTTTTTGTGAGTATTGTGTCTGTTTTTGTGAGCATTGTGTTTGTTTTTGTCAGTGTTTTGTGTGTTTTTGTGAGTGTTGTGTGTGTTTTTGTGAGTGTTGTGTATGTTTTTGTGATTGTTGTGTATGTTTTTGCGAATGTTGTGTTTATTTTTGTGAGTGTTGTGTATGTTTTTGTGAGTGTTGTGTTTGTCTTTGTGAGTGTTGTGTTTGTCTTTGTGTGTATTGTGTGTATTTTTTTGAGTGTTGTGTTTGTCTTTGTGAGTATTGTTTTTTTTGTGAATTTTGTGTTTGTTTTTGTGAGTGTTGTGTATGTTTTTGTGTGAATTTGTGTGTCTTTTTGTGAGTGTTGTGTGTGTTTTTGTGAGTGTGTGTGTGTTTTTGTGAGTTTTGCTTGTGTTTTTGTGAGTGTGTGAGTTTGTGTGTTTTCGTGAGTGTTGTGGATGTTTTTGAGAGTGTTGTGCCTTTTTTTGTGAGTGTTGTGTATGTTTTTGTGAGTGTTGTGTATATTTTTGTGAGTGTTGTGTGTGTTTTTGTGAGTGTTGTGTATGTTTTTGTGAGTGTTGTGTGTGTTTTTGTGAGTGTTGTGTATGTTTTTGTGAGTGTTGTGTGTGTTTTTGTGAGTGTTTTGTGTGTTTTTGTGAGCATTGTGTGTGTTTTTGTGAGTGTTGTGTTTGTTTTTGTGAGTGTTGTGTGTGTTTTTGTGAGTGTTGTGTGTGTTTTTGTGAGTGTCGTCTGTGTTTTTGTGAGTGTTGTGTGTGTTTTTGTGAGTGTTGTGTTTGTTTTTGTGAGTGTTGTGTGTGTTTTTGTGAGTGTTGTGTATGTTTTTGTGAGTGTTGTGTGTGTTTTTGTGAGTGTTGTGTATGTTTTTGTGAGTGTTGTGTGTGTTTTTGTGAGTGTTGTGTATGTTTTTGTGAGTGTTGTGTGTGTTTTTGTGAGTGTTTTGTGTGTTTTTGTGAGCATTGTGTGTGTTTTTGTGAGTGTTGTGTTTGTTTTTGTGAGTGTTGTGTGTGTTTTTGTGAGTGTTGTGTGTGTTTTTGTGAGTGTCGTCTGTGTTTTTGTGAGTGTTGTGTGTGTTTTTGTGAGTGTTGTGTTTGTTTTTGTGTGCTGTGTATGTTTTTATGAGTGTTGTGTGTGTTTTTGTGAGCGTTGTGTTTGTTCTTCTGTGTGTTGTGTGTGTTTTTGTGAGTGTTGTGTATGTTTTTGTGAGTGTTGTGTGTGTTTTTGTGAGTGTTGTGTATGTTTTTGTGAGTGTTGTGTGTGTTTTTGTGAGTGTTGTGTATGTTTTTGTGAGTGTTGTGTGTGTGTTTTTGTGAGTGTTGTGTATGTTTTTGTGAGTGTTGTTTCTTTTTTTGTTAGTGTCGTCTGTGTTTTTGTGTGTTGTGTGTGTTTTTGTGAGTGTTGTGTTTGTTTTTGTGTGCTGTTTATGTTTTTATGAGTGTTGTGTGTGTTTTTGTGAGCGTTGTGTTTGTTCTTCTGTGTGTTGTGTGTGTTTTTGTTAGTGTTGTGTATGTTTTTGTGAGTGTTGTGTGTGTTTTTGTGAGTGTTGTGTATATTTTTGTGAGTGTTGTGTGTGTGTTTTTGTGAGTACTGTGTATGTTTTTGTGAGTGTTGTGTGTGTTTTTGTGCGTGTTGTATATGTTTTTGTGAGTGTTGTGTGTTTTTGTGAGTGTTGTGTGTGTTTTTGTGAGTGTTTTGTGTGTTTTTGTGAGTGTTGTGTGTCTTTTTGTGAGTGTTGTTTGTGTTTTTGTCAGTGTCGTCTGTGTTTTTGTGAGTGTTTTGTTTGTTTTTGTGAGTGTTTTGTGTGTTGTTGTGAGTGTTGTGTGTATTTTTGTGAGTGTTGTGTGTGTTTTTGTGAGTGTTGTGTCTGTTTTTGTGAGCGTTGTGTTTGTTTTTGTGAGTGTTGTGTTTGTCTTTGTGAGTGTTGTGTTTGTCTTTGTGTGTATTGTGTGTATTTTTTTGAGTGTTGTGTTTGTCTTTGTGAGTATTGTTTTTTTTGTGAATTTTGTGTTTGTTTTTGTGAGTGTTGTGTGTGATTTTGTGAGTGTTGTGTATGTTTTTGTGTGAATGTGTGTGTCTTTTTGTGAGTGTTGTGTGTGTTTTTGTGAGTGTGTGTGTGTTTTTGTGAGTTTTGTTTGTGTTTTTGTGAGTGTGTGTGTTTGTGTGTGTGAGTTTGTGTGTTTTCGTGAGTGTTGTGGATGTTTTTGAGAGTGTTGTGCCTTTTTTTGTGAGTGTTGTGTATGTTTTTGTGAGTGTTGTGTATATTTTTGTGAGTGTTGTGTGTGTTTTTGTGAGTGTTGTGTATGTTTTTGTGAGTGTTGTGTGTGTTTTTGTGAGTGTTGTGTATGTTTTTGTGAGTGTTGTGTGTGTTTTTGTGAGTGTTTTGTGTGTTTTTGTGAGCATTGTGTGTGTTTTTGTGAGTGTTGTGTTTGTTTTTGTGAGTGTTGTGTGTGTTTTTGTGAGTGTTGTGTGTGTTTTTGTGAGTGTCGTCTGTGTTTTTGTGAGTGTTGTGTGTGTTTTTGTGAGTGTTGTGTTTGTTTTTGTGTGCTGTGTATGTTTTTATGAGTGTTGTGTGTGTTTTTGTGAGCATTGTGTTTGTTCTTCTGTGTGTTGTGTGTGTTTTTGTGAGTGTTGTGTATGTTTTTGTGAGTGTTGTGTGTGTTTTTGTGAGTGTTGTGTATGTTTTTGTGAGTGTTGTGTGTGTGTTTTTGTGAGTGTTGTGTATGTTTTTGTGAGTGTTGTTTCTTTTTTTGTTAGTGTCGTCTGTGTTTTTGTGTGTTGTGTGTGTTTTTGTGAGTGTTGTGTTTGTTTTTGTGTGCTGTGTATGTTTTTATGAGTGTTGTGTGTGTTTTTGTGAGCGTTGTGTTTGTTCTTCTGTGTGTTGTGTGTGTTTTTGTTAGTGTTGTGTATGTTTTTGTGAGTGTTGTGTGTGTTTTTGTGAGTGTTGTGTATATTTTTGTGAGTGTTGTGTGTGTGTTTTTGTGAGTACTGTGTATGTTTTTGTGAGTGTTGTGTGTGTTTTTGTGCGTGTTGTATATGCTTTTGTGAGTGTTGTGTGTTTTTGTGAGTGTTGTGTGTGTTTTTGTGAGTGTTTTGTGTGTTTTTGTGAGTGTTGTGTATGTTTTTGTGAGTGTTGTGTGTGTTTTTGTGAGTGTTGTGTATGTTTTTGTGAGTGTTGTGTGTGTTTTTGTGAGTGTTTTGTGTGTTTTTGTGAGCATTGTGTGTGTTTTTGTGAGTGTTGTGTTTGTTTTTGTGAGTGTTGTGTGTGTTTTTGTGAGTGTTGTGTGTGTTTTTGTGAGTGTCGTCTGTGTTTTTGTGAGTGTTGTGTGTGTTTTTGTGAGTGTTGTGTTTGTTTTTGTGTGCTGTGTATGTTTTTATGAGTGTTGTGTGTGTTTTTGTGAGCATTGTGTTTGTTCTTCTGTGTGTTGTGTGTGTTTTTGTGAGTGTTGTGTATGTTTTTGTGAGTGTTGTGTGTGTTTTTGTGAGTGTTGTGTATGTTTTTGTGAGTGTTGTGTGTGTGTTTTTGTGAGTGTTGTGTATGTTTTTGTGAGTGTTGTTTCTTTTTTTGTTAGTGTCGTCTGTGTTTTTGTGTGTTGTGTGTGTTTTTGTGAGTGTTGTGTTTGATTTTGTGTGCTGTGTATGTTTTTATGAGTGTTGTGTGTGTTTTTGTGAGCGTTGTGTTTGTTCTTCTGTGTGTTGTGTGTGTTTTTGTTAGTGTTGTGTATGTTTTTGTGAGTGTTGTGTGTGTTTTTGTGAGTGTTGTGTATATTTTTGTGAGTGTTGTGTGTGTGTTTTTGTGAGTACTGTGTATGTTTTTGTGAGTGTTGTGTGTGTTTTTGTGCGTGTTGTATATGCTTTTGTGAGTGTTGTGTGTTTTTGTGAGTGTTGTGTGTGTTTTTGTGAGTGTTTTGTGTGTTTTTGTGAGTGTTGTGTGTCTTTTTGTGAGTGTTGTTTGTGTTTTTGTCAGTGTCGTCTGTGTTTTTGTGAGTTTTTTGTTTGTTTTTGTGAGTGTTTTGTGTGTTGTTGTGAGTGTTGTGTGTATTTTTGTGAGTGTTGTGTGTGTTTTTGTGAGTGTTGTGTCTGTTTTTGTGAGCGTTGTGTTTGTTTTTGTGTGTTGTGTTTGTCTTTGTGAGTGTTGTGTTTGTCTTTGTGTGTATTGTGTGTATTTTTTTGAGTGTTGTGTTTGTCTTTGTGAGTATTGTTTTTTTTGTGAATTTTGTGTTTGTTTTTGTGAGTGTTGTGTGTGATTTTGTGAGTGTTGTGTATGTTTTTGTGTGAATGTGTGTGTCTTTTTGTGAGTGTTGTGTGTGTTTTTGTGAGTGTGTGTGTGTTTTTGTGAGTTTTGTTTGTGTTTTTGTGAGTGTGTGTGTTTGTGTGTGTGAGTTTGTGTGTTTTCGTGAGTGTTGTGGATGTTTTTGAGAGTGTTGTGCCTTTTTTTGTGAGTGTTGTGTATGTTTTTGTGAGTGTTGTGTATATTTTTGTGAGTGTTGTGTGTGTTTTTGTGAGTGTTGTGTATGTTTTTGTGAGTGTTGTGTGTGTTTTTGTGAGTGTTGTGTATGTTTTTGTGAGTGTTGTGTGTGTTTTTGTGAGTGTTTTGTGTGTTTTTGTGAGCATTGTGTGTGTTTTTGTGAGTGTTGTGTTTGTTTTTGTGAGTGTTGTGTGTGTTTTTGTGAGTGTTGTGTGTGTTTTTGTGAGTGTCGTCTGTGTTTTTGTGAGTGTTGTGTGTGTTTTTGTGAGTGTTGTGTTTGTTTTTGTGTGCTGTGTATGTTTTTATGAGTGTTGTGTGTGTTTTTGTGAGCGTTGTGTTTGTTCTTCTGTGTGTTGTGTGTGTTTTTGTGAGTGTTGTGTATGTTTTTGTGAGTGTTGTGTGTGTTTTTGTGAGTGTTGTGTATGTTTTTGTGAGTGTTGTGTGTGTGTTTTTGTGTGTGTTGTGTATGTTTTTGTGAGTGTTGTTTCTTTTTTTGTTAGTGTCGTCTGTGTTTTTGTGTGTTGTGTTTGTTTTTGTGAGTGTTGTGTTTGTTTTTTGTGTGCTGTGTATGTTTTTATGAGTGTTGTGTGTGTTTTTGTGAGCGTTGTGTTTGTTCTTCTGTGTGTTGTGTGTGTTTTTGTTAGTGTTGTGTATGTTTTTGTGAGTGTTGTGTGTGTTTTTGTGAGTATTGTGTCTGTTTTTGTGAGCATTGTGTTTGTTTTTGTCAGTGTTTTGTGTGTTTTTGTGAGTGTTGTGTGTGTTTTTGTGAGTGTTGTGTATGTTTTTGTGATTGTTGTGTATGTTTTTGCGAATGTTGTGTTTATTTTTGTGAGTGTTGTGTATGTTTTTGTGAGTGTTGTGTTTGTCTTTGTGAGTGTTGTGTTTGTCTTTGTGTGTATTGTGTGTATTTTTTTGAGTGTTGTGTTTGTCTTTGTGAGTATTGTTTTTTTTGTGAATTTTGTGTTTGTTTTTGTGAGTGTTGTGTATGTTTTTGTGTGAATTTGTGTGTCTTTTTGTGAGTGTTGTGTGTGTTTTTGTGAGTGTGTGTGTGTTTTTGTGAGTTTTGTTTGTGTTTTTGTGAGTGTGTGAGTTTGTGTGTTTTCGTGAGTGTTGTGGATGTTTTTTGAGAGTGTTGTGCCTTTTTTTGTGAGTGTTGTGTATGTTTTTGTGAGTGTTGTGTATATTTTTGTGAGTGTTGTGTGTGTTTTTGTGAGTGTTGTGTATGTTTTTGTGAGTGTTGTGTGTGTTTTTGTGAGTGTTGTGTATGTTTTTGTGAGTGTTGTGTGTGTTTTTGTGAGTGTTTTGTGTGTTTTTGTGAGCATTGTGTGTGTTTTTGTGAGTGTTGTGTTTGTTTTTGTGAGTGTTGTGTGTGTTTTTGTGAGTGTTGTGTGTGTTTTTGTGAGTGTCGTCTGTGTTTTTGTGAGTGTTGTGTGTGTTTTTGTGAGTGTTGTGTTTGTTTTTGTGTGCTGTGTATGTTTTTATGAGTGTTGTGTGTGTTTTTGTGAGCGTTGTGTTTGTTCTTCTGTGTGTTGTGTGTGTTTTTGTGAGTGTTGTGTATGTTTTTGTGAGTGTTGTGTGTGTTTTTGTGAGTGTTGTGTATGTTTTTGTGAGTGTTGTGTGTGTGTTTTTGTGAGTGTTGTGTATGTTTTTGTGAGTGTTGTTTCTTTTTTTGTTAGTGTCGTCTGTGTTTTTGTGTGTTGTGTGTGTTTTTGTGAGTGTTGTGTTTGCTTTTGTGTGCTGTGTATGTTTTTATGAGTGTTGTGTGTGTTTTTGTGAGCGTTGTGTTTGTTCTTCTGTGTGTTGTGTGTGTTTTTGTTAGTGTTGTGTATGTTTTTGTGAGTGTTGTGTGTGTTTTTGTGAGTATTGTGTCTGTTTTTGTGAGCATTGTGTTTGTTTTTGTCAGTGTTTTGTGTGTTTTTGTGAGTGTTGTGTGTGTTTTTGTGAGTGTTGTGTATGTTTTTGTGATTGTTGTGTATGTTTTTGCGAATGTTGTGTTTATTTTTGTGAGTGTTGTTTATGTTTTTGTGAGTGTTGTGTTTGTCTTTGTGAGTGTTGTGTTTGTCTTTGTGTGTATTGTGTGTATTTTTTTGAGTGTTGTGTTTGTCTTTGTGAGTATTGTTTTTTTTGTGAATTTTGTGTTTGTTTTTGTGAGTGTTGTGTATGTTTTTGTGTGAATGTGTGTGTCTTTTTGTGAGTGTTGTGTGTGTTTTTGTGAGTGTGTGTGTGTTTTTGTGAGTTTTGTTTGTGTTTTTGTGAGTGTGTGTGTTTGTGTTTGTGAGTTTGTGTGTTTTCGTGAGTGTTGTGGATGTTTTTGAGAGTGTTGTGCCGTTTTTTGTGAGTGTTGTGTATGCTTTTGTGAGTGTTGTGTATATTTTTGTGAGTGTTGTGTGTGTTTTTGTGAGTGTTGTGTATGTTTTTGTGAGTGTTGTGTGTGTTTTTGTGAGTGTTGTGTATGTTTTTGTGAGTGTTGTGTGTGTTTTTGTGAGTGTTGTGTATGTTTTTGTGAGTGTTGTGTGTGTGTTTTTGTGAGTGTTGTGTATGTTTTTGTGAGTGTTGTTTCTTTTTTTGTTAGTGTCGTCTGTGTTTTTGTGTGTTGTGTGTGTTTTTGTGAGTGTTGTGTTTGTTTTTGTGTGCTGTGTATGTTTTTATGAGTGTTGTGTGTGTTTTTGTGAGCGTTGTGTTTGTTCTTCAATGTGTTGTGTGTGTTTTTGTTAGTGTTGTGTATGTTTTTGTGAGTGTTCTGTGTGTTTTTGTGAGTGTTGTGTATATTTTTGTGAGTGTTGTGTGTGTGTTTTTGTGAGTACTGTGTATGTTTTTGTGAGTGTTGTGTGTGTTTTTGTGCGTGTTGTGTATGTTTTTGTGAGTGTTGTGTGTGTTTTTGTGAGTGTTGTGTGTGTTTTTGTGAGTGTTTTGTGTGTTTTTGTGAGTGTTGTGTGTCTTTTTGTGAGTGTTGTTTGTGTTTTTGTCAGTGTCGTCTGTGTTTTTGTGAGTGTTTTGTTTGTTTTTGTGAGTGTTTTGTGTGTTGTTGTGAGTGTTGTGTGTATTTTTGTGAGTGTTGTGTGTGTTTTTGTGAGTGTTGTGTCTGTTTTTGTGAGCGTTGAGTTTGTTTTTGTGAGTGTTGTGTTTGTTTTTGTGAGTGTTGTGTATGTTTTTGTGAGTGTTGTGTGTGTTTTTGTGAGTTTTGTGCATGTTTTTGTGAGTGTTGTGTGTGTTTTTGTGATTGTTGTGTGTTTTTGTGAATGTTGTGTATATTTTTGTGATTGCGTGTGTGTTTTTGTGAGTGTTGTGTATGCTTTTGTTAGTGTTGTGTTTGTTTTTGTGAGTGTTGTGTATGTGTTTGTTATTGCTGTGTGTGTTTTTGTGTTGTGTATGTTTTTTTGATTGTTGTGTATGTTTTTGTGAGTGTTGTGTGTGTTTTTGTGAGTGTTGTGTATGTTTTTGTGAGTGTTGTGCGTGTTTTTGTGAGTATTATGTCTGTTTTTGTGAGTATTGTGTGTGTTTTTTGAGTGTTGTGTGTCTTTTTGAGAGTGTTGTGTATGTTTTTGTGAGTGTTGTGTGTGTTTTTGTGAGTGCTGTGTGTGTTTTTGCGAGTGTTGTGTTTGTTTTTGTGAATGTTGTTTCTGATTTTGTGAGTGCTTTGTGTCTTTTTGTGAGTGTTGTGTTTCTTTTTGTGAGTGTTGTGTGAGTTTTTGTGAGTGTTGTGTGTGTTTTTGTGAGTGTTGTGTATGTTTTTGTGAGTGTTGTGTGTGTTTTTGTGAGTGTTGTGTATGTTTTTGTGAGTGTTGTGTGTGTTTTTGTGAGTGTTGTGTATGTTTTTGTGAGTGTTGTGTGTGTGTTTTTGTGAGTGTTGTGTGTGTTTTTGTGAGTGTTGTGTATGTATTTGTGAGTGTTGTGTGTGTTTTTGTGAGTGTTGTGTATGTTTTTGTGAGTGTTGTGTGTGTTTTTGTGAGTGTTTTGTGTGTTTTTGTGAGCATTGTGTGTGTTTTTGTGAGTGTTGTGTTTGTTTTTGTGAGTGTTGTGTGTGTTTTTGTGAGTGTTGTGTGTGTTTTTGTGAGTGTCGTCTGTGTTTTTGTGAGTGTTGTGTGTGTTTTTGTGAGTGTTGTGTTTGTTTTTGTGTGCTGTGTATGTTTTTATGAGTGTTGTGTGTGTTTTTGTGAGCGTTGTGTTTGTTCTTCTGTGTGTTGTGTGTGTTTTTGTGAGTGTTGTGTATGTTTTTGTGAGTGTTGTGTGTGTTTTTGTGAGTGTTGTGTATGTTTTTGTGAGTGTTGTGTGTGTTTTTGTGAGTGTTGTTTATGTTTTTGTGAGTGTTGTGTGTGTGTTTTTGTGAGTGTTGTGTATGTTTTTGTGAGTGTTGTTTCTTTTTTTGTTAGTGTCGTCTGTGTTTTTGTGTGTTGTGTGTGTTTTTGTGAGTGTTGTGTTTGTTTTTGTGTGCTGTGTATGTTTTTATGAGTGTTGTGTGTGTTTTTGTGAGCGTTGTGTTTGTTCTTCTGTGTGTTGTGTGTGTTTTTGTTAGTGTTGTGTATGTTTTTGTGAGTGTTGTGTGTGTTTTTGTGAGTGTTGTGTATATTTTTGTGAGTGTTGTGTGTGTGTTTTTGTGAGTACTGTGTATGTTTTTGTGAGTGTTGTGTGTGTTTTTGTGCGTGTTGTATATGTTTTTGTGAGTGTTGTGTGTTTTTGTGAGTGTTGTGTGTGTTTTTGTGAGTGTTTTGTGTGTTTTTGTGAGTGTTGTGTGTCTTTTTGTGAGTGTTGTTTGTGTTTTTGTCAGTGTCGTCTGTGTTTTTGTGAGTGTTTTGTTTGTTTTTGTGAGTGTTTTGTGTGTTGTTGTGAGTGTTGTGTGTATTTTTGTGAGTGTTGTGTGTGTTTTTGTGAGTGTTGTGTCTGTTTTTGTGAGCGCTGTGTTTGTTTTTGTGAGTGTTGTGTTTGTCTTTGTGAGTGTTGTGTTTGTCTTTGTGTGTATTGTGTGTATTTTTTTGAGTGTTGTGTTTGTCTTTGTGAGTATTGTTTTTTTTGTGAATTTTGTGTTTGTTTTTGTGAGTGTTGTGTGTGATTTTGTGAGTGTTGTGTATGTTTTTGTGTGAATGTGTGTGTCTTTTTGTGAGTGTTGTGTGTGTTTTTGTGAGTGTGTGTGTGTTTTTGTGAGTTTTTTTTGTGTTTTTGTGAGTGTGTGTGTTTGTGTGTGTGAGTTTGTGTGTTTTCGTGAGTGTTGTGGATGTTTTTGAGAGTGTTGTGCCTTTTTTTGTGAGTGTTGTGTATGTTTTTGTGAGTGTTGTGTATATTTTTGTGAGTGTTGTGTGTGTTTTTGTGAGTGTTGTGTATGTTTTTGTGAGTGTTGTGTGTGTTTTTGTGAGTGTTGTGTATGTTTTTGTGAGTGTTGTGTGTGTTTTTGTGAGTGTTTTGTGTGTTTTTGTGAGCATTGTGTGTGTTTTTGTGAGTGTTGTGTTTGTTTTTGTGAGTGTTGTGTGTGTTTTTGTGAGTGTTGTGTGTGTTTTTGTGAGTGTCGTCTGTGTTTTTGTGAGTGTTGTGTGTGTTTTTGTGAGTGTTGTGTTTGTTTTTGTGTGCTGTGTATGTTTTTATGAGTGTTGTGTGTGTTTTTGTGAGCATTGTGTTTGTTCTTCTGTTTGTTGTGTGTGTTTTTGTGAGTGTTGTGTATGTTTTTGTGAGTGTTGTGTGTGTTTTTGTGAGTGTTGTGTATGTTTTTGTGAGTGTTGTGTGTGTGTTTTTGTGAGTGTTGTGTATGTTTTTGTGAGTGTTGTTTCTTTTTTTGTTAGTGTCGTCTGTGTTTTTGTGTGTTGTGTGTGTTTTTGTGAGTGTTGTGTTTGTTTTTGTGTGCTGTGTATGTTTTTATGAGTGTTGTGTGTGTTTTTGTGAGCGTTGTGTTTGTTCTTCTGTGTGTTGTGTGTGTTTTTGTTAGTGTTGTGTATGTTTTTGTGAGTGTTGTGCGTGTTTTTGTGAGTATTGTGTCTGTTTTTGTGAGCATTGTGTTTGTTTTTGTCAGTGTTTTGTGTGTTTTTGTGAGTGTTGTGTGTGTTTTTGTGAGTGTTGTGTATGTTTTTGTGATTGTTGTGTATGTTTTTGCGAATGTTGTGTTTGTCTTTGTGAGTGTTGTGTTTGTCTTTGTGTGTATTGTGTGTATTTTTTTGAGTGTTGTGTTTGTCTTTGTGAGTATTGTTTTTTTTGTGAATTTTGTGTTTGTTTTTGTGAGTGTTGTGTGTGATTTTGTGAGTGTTGTGTATGTTTTTGTGTGAATGTGTGTGTCTTTTTGTGAGTGTTGTGTGTGTTTTTGTGAGTGTGTGTGTGTTTTTGTGAGTTTTGTTTGTGTTTTTGTGAGTGTGTGTGTTTGTGTGTGTGAGTTTGTGTGTTTTCGTGAGTGTTGTGGATGTTTTTGAGAGTGTTGTGCCTTTTTTTGTGAGTGTTGTGTATGTTTTTGTGAGTGTTGTGTATATTTTTGTGAGTGTTGTGTGTGTTTTTGTGAGTGTTGTGTATGTTTTTGTGAGTGTTGTGTGTGTTTTTGTGAGTGTTGTGTATGTTTTTGTGAGTGTTGTGTGTGTTTTTGTGAGTGTTTTGTGTGTTTTTGTGAGCATTGTGTGTGTTTTTGTGAGTGTTGTGTTTGTTTTTGTGAGTGTTGTGTGTGTTTTTGTGAGTGTTGTGTGTGTTTTTGTGAGTGTCGTCTGTGTTTTTGTGAGTGTTGTGTGTGTTTTTGTGAGTGTTGTGTTTGTTTTTGTGTGCTGTGTATGTTTTTATGAGTGTTGTGTGTGTTTTTGTGAGCGTTGTGTTTGTTCTTCTGTGTGTTGTGTGTGTTTTTGTGAGTGTTGTGTATGTTTTTGTGAGTGTTGTGTGTGTTTTTGTGAGTGTTGTGTATGTTTTTGTGAGTGTTGTGTGTGTGTTTTTGTGAGTGTTGTGTATGTTTTTGTGAGTTTTGTTTCTTTTTTTGTTAGTGTCGTCTGTGTTTTTGTGTGTTGTGTGTGTTTTTGTGAGTGTTGTGTTTGTTTTTGTGTGCTGTGTATGTTTTTATGAGTGTTGTGTGTGTTTTTGTGAGCGTTGTGTTTGTTCTTCTGTGTGTTGTGTGTGTTTTTGTTAGTGTTGTGTATGTTTTTGTGAGTGTTGTGTGTGTTTTTGTGAGTGTTGTGTATATTTTTGTGAGTGTTGTGTGTGTGTTTTTGTGAGTACTGTGTATGTTTTTCTGAGTGTTGTGTGTGTTTTTGTGCGTGTTGTGTATGTTTTTGTGAGTGTTGTGTGTGTTTTTGTGAGTGTTGTGTGTGTTTTTGTGAGTGTTTTGTGTGTTTTTGTGAGTGTTGTGTGTCTTTTTGTGAGTGTTGTTTGTGTTTTTGTCAGTGTCGTCTGTGTTTTTGTGAGTGTTTTGTTTGTTTTTGTGAGTGTTTTGTGTGTTGTTGTGAGTGTTGTGTGTATTTTTGTGAGTGTTGTGTGTGTTTTTGTGAGTGTTGTGTCTGTTTTTGTGAGCGTTGTGTTTGTTTTTGTGAGTGTTGTGTTTGTTTTTGTGAGTGTTGTGTATGTTTTTGTGAGTGTTGTGTGTGTTTTTGTGAGTTTTGTGCATGTTTTTGTGAGTGTTGTGTGTGTTTTTGTGATTGTTGTGTGTTTTTGTGAATGTTGTGTATATTTTTGTGATTGCGTGTGTGTTTTTGTGAGTGTTGTGTATGCTTTTGTTAGTGTTGTGTTTGTTTTTGTGAGTGTTGTGTATGTGTTTGTGAGTGCTGTGTGTGTTTTTGTGTTGTGTATGTTTTTTTGATTGTTGTGTATGTTTTTGTGAGTGTTGTGTGTGTTTTTGTGAGTGTTGTGTATGTTTTTGTGAGTGTTGTGCGTGTTTTTGTGAGTATTATGTCTGTTTTTGTGAGTATTGTGTGTGTTTTTTGAGTGTTGTGTGTCTTTTTGAGAGTGTTGTGTATGTTTTTGTGAGTGTTGTGTGTGTTTTTGTGAGTGTTGTGTGTGTTTTTGCGAGTGTTGTGTTTGTTTTTGTGAATGTTGTTTCTGATTTTGTGAGTGTTGTGTGTCTTTTTGTGAGTGTTGTGTATCTTTTTGTGAGTGTTGTGTGAGTTTTTGTGAGTGTGTGTTTTTGTGAGTGTTGTGTTTCTTTTTGTGTGTTGTGTGTGTTTTTGTGAATGTTGTGTGTGTTTTTGTGAGTGATGTGTGTGTTTTTGTGAGTGTTGTGTTTGTTTTTGTGAGTGTTGTGTATGTTTTTTTGAGTGTTGTGCGTGTTTTTGTGTGTTGTGTGTGCTTTTGTGAGTGTTGTGTGTGTTTTTGTGAGTGTTGTGTTTGTTTTTGTGTGTTGTGTATGTTTTTGTGAGTGATGTGTATGTTTTGGTGAGTATTGTGCGTGTTTTTGTGTGTTGTGTTTTTTTTTTGTGTGTTGTGTATGTTTTTGTGAGTGTTGTTTATGTTTTTGTGAGTGTTGTGTGTTCTTTTGTGAGTGTTGTGTTTGTTTTTTTGAGTGTTGTGTGTGTTTTTGTGAGTATTGTGTCTGTTTTTGTGAGCATTGTGTTTGTTTTTGTCAGTGTTTTGTGTGTTTTTGTGAGTGTTGTGTGTGTTTTTGTGAGTGTTGTGTATGTTTTTGTGATTGTTGTGTATGTTTTTGCGAATGTTGTGTTTATTTTTGTGAGTGTTGTGTATGTTTTTGTGAGTGTTGTGTTTGTCTTTGTGAGTGTTGTGTTTGTCTTTGTGTGTATTGTGTGTATTTTTTTGAATGTTGTGTTTGTCTTTGTGAGTATTGTTTTTTTTGTGAATTTTGTGTTTGTTTTTGTGAGTGTTGTGTATGTTTTTGTGTGAATGTGTGTGTCTTTTTGTGAGTGTTGTGTGTGTTTTTGTGAGTGTGTGTGTGTTTTTGTGAGTTTTGTTTGTGTTTTTGTGAGTGTGTGTGTTTGTGTTTGTGAGTTTGTGTGTTTTCGTGAGTGTTGTGGATGTTTTTGAGAGTGTTGTGCCTTTTTTTGTGAGTGTTGTGTATGTTTTTGTGAGTGTTGTGTATATTTTTGTGAGTGTTGTGTGTGTTTTTGTGAGTGTTGTGTATGTTTTTGTGAGTGTTGTGTGTGTTTTTGTGAGTGTTGTGTATGTTTTTGTGAGTGTTGTGTGTGTTTTTGTGAGTGTTTTGTGTGTTTTTGTGAGCATTGTGTGTGTTTTTGTGAGTGTTGTGTTTGTTTTTGTGAGTGTTGTGTGTGTTTTTGTGAGTGTTGTGTGTGTTTTTGTGAGTGTTGTCTGTGTTTTTGTGAGTGTTGTGTGTGTTTTTGTGAGTGTTGTGTTTGTTTTTGTGTGCTGTGTATGTTTTTATGAGTGTTGTGTGTGTTTTTGTGAGCATTGTGTTTGTTCTTCTACGTGTTGTGTGTGTTTTTGTGAGTGTTGTGTATGTTTTTGTGAGTGTTGTGTGTGTGTTTTTGTGAGTGTTGTGTATGTTTTTGTGAGTGTTGTTTCTTTTTTTGTTAGTGTCGTCTGTGTTTTTGTGTGTTGTGTGTGTTTTTGTGAGTGTTGTGTTTGTTTTTGTGTGCTGTGTATGTTTTTATGAGTGTTGTGTGTGTTTTTGTGAGCGTTGTGTTTGTTCTTCAGTGTGTTGTGTGTGTTTTTGTTAGTGTTGTGTATGTTTTTGTGAGTGTTCTGTGTGTTTTTGTGAGTGTTGTGTATATTTTTGTGAGTGTTGTGTGTGTGTTTTTGTGAGTACTGTGTATGTTTTTGTGAGTGTTGTGTGTGTTTTTGTGCGTGTTGTGTATGTTTTTGTGAGTGTTGTGTGTGTTTTTGTGAGTGTTGTGTGTGTTTTTGTGAGTGTTTTGTGTGTTTTTGTGAGTGTTGTGTGTCTTTTTGTGAGTGTTGTTTGTGTTTTTGTCAGTGTCGTCTGTGTTTTTGTGAGTGTTTTGTTTGTTTTTGTGAGTGTTTTGTGTGTTGTTGTGAGTGTTGTGTGTATTTTTGTGAGTGTTGTGTGTGTTTTTGTGAGTGTTGTGTCTGTTTTTGTGAGCGTTGAGTTTGTTTTTGTGAGTGTTGTGTTTGTTTTTGTGAGTGTTGTGTATGTTTTTGTGAGTGTTGTGTGTGTTTTTGTGAGTTTTGTGCATGTTTTTGTGAGTGTTGTGTGTGTTTTTGTGATTGTTGTGTGTTTTTGTGAATGTTGTGTATATTTTTGTGATTGCGTGTGTGTTTTTGTGAGTGTTGTGTATGCTTTTGTTAGTGTTGTGTTTGTTTTTGTGAGTGTTGTGTATGTGTTTGTGAGTGCTGTGTGTGTTTTTGTGTTGTGTATGTTTTTTTGATTGTTGTGTATGTTTTTGTGAGTGTTGTGTGTGTTTTTGTGAGTGTTGTGTATGTTTTTGTGAGTGTTGTGCGTGTTTTTGTGAGTATTATGTCTGTTTTTGTGAGTATTGTGTGTGTTTTTTGAGTGTTGTGTGTCTTTTTGAGAGTGTTGTGTATGTTTTTGTGAGTGTTGTGTGTGTTTTTGTGAGTGCTGTGTGTGTTTTTGCGAGTGTTGTGTTTGTTTTTGTGAATGTTGTTTCTGATTTTGTGAGTGTTGTGTGTCTTTTTGTGAGTGTTGTGTTTCTTTTTGTGAGTGTTGTGTGAGTTTTTGTGAGTGTTGTGTGTGTTTTTGTGAGTGTTGTGTATGTTTTTGTGAGTGTTGTGTGTGTTTTTGTGAGTGTTGTGTATGTTTTTGTGAGTGTTGTGTGTGTTTTTGTGAGTGTTGTGTATGTTTTTGTGAGTGTTGTGTGTGTGTTTTTGTGAGTGTTGTGTATGTTTTTGTGAGTGTTGTTTCTTTTTTTGTTAGTGTCGTCTGTGTTTTTGTGTGTTGTGTGTGTTTTTGTGAGTGTTGTGTTTGTTTTTGTGTGCTGTGTATGTTTTTATGAGTGTTGTGTGTGTTTTTGTGAGCGTTGTGTTTGTTCTTCTGTGTGTTGTGTGTGTTTTTGTTAGTGTTGTGTATGTTTTTGTGAGTGTTGTGTGTGTTTTTGTGAGTGTTGTGTATGTATTTGTGAGTGTTGTGTGTGTTTTTGTGAGTGTTGTGTATGTTTTTGTGAGTGTTGTGTGTGTTTTTGTGAGTGTTTTGTGTGTTTTTGTGAGCATTGTGTGTGTTTTTGTGAGTGTTGTGTTTGTTTTTGTGAGTGTTGTGTGTGTTTTTGTGAGTGTTGTGTGTGTTTTTGTGAGTGTCGTCTGTGTTTTTGTGAGTGTTGTGTGTGTTTTTGTGAGTGTTGTGTTTGTTTTTGTGTGCTGTGTATGTTTTTATGAGTGTTGTGTGTGTTTTTGTGAGCGTTGTGTTTGTTCTTCTGTGTGTTGTGTGTGTTTTTGTGAGTGTTGTGTATGTTTTTGTGAGTGTTGTGTGTGTTTTTGTGAGTGTTGTGTATGTTTTTGTGAGTGTTGTGTGTGTTTTTGTGAGTGTTGTTTATGTTTTTGTGAGTGTTGTGTGTGTGTTTTTGTGAGTGTTGTGTATGTTTTTGTGAGTGTTGTTTCTTTTTTTGTTAGTGTCGTCTGTGTTTTTGTGTGTTGTGTGTGTTTTTGTGAGTGTTGTGTTTGTTTTTGTGTGCTGTGTATGTTTTTATGAGTGTTGTGTGTGTTTTTGTGAGCGTTGTGTTTGTTCTTCTGTGTGTTGTGTGTGTTTTTGTTAGTGTTGTGTATGTTTTTGTGAGTGTTGTGTGTGTTTTTGTGAGTGTTGTGTATATTTTTGTGAGTGTTGTGTGTGTGTTTTTGTGAGTACTGTGTATGTTTTTGTGAGTGTTGTGTGTGTTTTTGTGCGTGTTGTATATGTTTTTGTGAGTGTTGTGTGTTTTTGTGAGTGTTGTGTGTGTTTTTGTGAGTGTTTTGTGTGTTTTTGTGAGTGTTGTGTGTCTTTTTGTGAGTGTTGTTTGTGTTTTTGTCAGTGTCGTCTGTGTTTTTGTGAGTGTTTTGTGTGTTGTTGTGAGTGTTGTGTGTATTTTTGTGAGTGTTGTGTGTGTTTTTGTGAGTGTTGTGTCTGTTTTTGTGAGCGTTGTGTTTGTTTTTGTGAGTGTTGTGTTTGTCTTTGTGAGTGTTGTGTTTGTCTTTGTGTGTATTGTGTGTATTTTTTTGAGTGTTGTGTTTGTCTTTGTGAGTATTGTTTTTTTTGTGAATTTTGTGTTTGTTTTTGTGAGTGTTGTGTGTGATTTTGTGAGTGTTGTGTATGTTTTTGTGTGAATGTGTGTGTCTTTTTGTGAGTGTTGTGTGTGTTTTTGTGAGTGTGTGTGTGTTTTTGTGAGTTTTGTTTGTGTTTTTGTGAGTGTGTGTGTTTGTGTGTGTGAGTTTGTGTGTTTTCGTGAGTGTTGTGGATGTTTTTGAGAGTGTTGTGCCTTTTTTTGTGAGTGTTGTGTATGTTTTTGTGAGTGTTGTGTATATTTTTGTGAGTGTTGTGTGTGTTTTTGTGAGTGTTGTGTATGTTTTTGTGAGTGTTGTGTGTGTTTTTGTGAGTGTTGTGTATGTTTTTGTGAGTGTTGTGTGTGTTTTTGTGAGTGTTTTGTGTGTTTTTGTGAGCATTGTGTGTGTTTTTGTGAGTGTTGTGTTTGTTTTTGTGAGTGTTGTGTGTGTTTTTGTGAGTGTTGTGTGTGTTTTTGTGAGTGTCGTCTGTGTTTTTGTGAGTGTTGTGTGTGTTTTTGTGAGTGTTGTGTTTGTTTTTGTGTGCTGTGTATGTTTTTATGAGTGTTGTGTGTGTTTTTGTGAGCGTTGTGTTTGTTCTTCTGTTTGTTGTGTGTGTTTTTGTGAGTGTTGTGTATGTTTTTGTGAGTGTTGTGTGTGTTTTTGTGAGTGTTGTGTATGTTTTTGTGAGTGTTGTGTGTGTGTTTTTGTGAGTGTTGTGTATGTTTTTGTGAGTGTTGTTTCTTTTTTTGTTAGTGTCGTCTGTGTTTTTGTGTGTTGTGTGTGTTTTTGTGAGTGTTGTGTGTGTTTTTGTGTGCTGTGTATGTTTTTATGAGTGTTGTGTGTGTTTTTGTGAGCGTTGTGTTTGTTCTTCTGTGTGTTGTGTGTGTTTTTGTTAGTGTTGTGTATGTTTTTGTGAGTGTTGTGTGTGTTTTTGTGAGTATTGTGTCTGTTTTTGTGAGCATTGTGTTTGTTTTTGTCAGTGTTTTGTGTGTTTTTGTGAGTGTTGTGTGTGTTTTTGTGAGTGTTGTGTATGTTTTTGTGATTGTTGTGTATGTTTTTGCGAATGTTGTGTTTGTCTTTGTGAGTGTTGTGTTTGTCTTTGTGTGTATTGTGTGTATTTTTTTGAGTGTTGTGTTTGTCTTTGTGAGTATTGTTTTTTTTGTGAATTTTGTGTTTGTTTTTGTGAGTGTTGTGTGTGATTTTGTGAGTGTTGTGTATGTTTTTGTGTGAATGTGTGTGTCTTTTTGTGAGTGTTGTGTGTGTTTTTGTGAGTGTGTGTGTGTTTTTGTGAGTTTTGTTTGTGTTTTTGTGAGTGTGTGTGTTTGTGTGTGTGAGTTTGTGTGTTTTCGTGAGTGTTGTGGATGTTTTTGAGAGTGTTGTGCCTTTTTTTGTGAGTGTTGTGTATGTTTTTGTGAGTGTTGTGTATATTTTTGTGAGTGTTGTGTGTGTTTTTGTGAGTGTTGTGTATGTTTTTGTGAGTGTTGTGTGTGTTTTTGTGAGTGTTGTGTATGTTTTTGTGAGTGTTGTGTGTGTTTTTGTGAGTGTTTTGTGTGTTTTTGTGAGCATTGTGTGTGTTTTTGTGAGTGTTGTGTTTGTTTTTGTGAGTGTTGTGTGTGTTTTTGTGAGTGTTGTGTGTGTTTTTGTGAGTGTCGTCTGTGTTTTTGTGAGTGTTGTGTGTGTTTTTGTGAGTGTTGTGTTTGTTTTTGTGTGCTGTGTATGTTTTTATGAGTGTTGTGTGTGTTTTTGTGAGCGTTGTGTTTGTTCTTCTGTGTGTTGTGTGTGTTTTTGTGAGTGTTGTGTATGTTTTTGTGAGTGTTGTGTGTGTTTTTGTGAGTGTTGTGTATGTTTTTGTGAGTGTTGTGTGTGTGTTTTTGTGAGTGTTGTGTATGTTTTTGTGAGTGTTGTTTCTTTTTTTTTGTGTGTCGTCTGTGTTTTTGTGTGTTGTGTGTGTTTTTGTGAGTGTTGTGTTTGTTTTTGTGTGCTGTGTATGTTTTTATGAGTGTTGTGTGTGTTTTTGTGAGCGTTGTGTTTGTTCTTCTGTGTGTTGTGTGTGTTTTTGTTAGTGTTGTGTATGTTTTTGTGAGTGTTCTGTGTGTTTTTGTGAGTGTTGTGTATATTTTTGTGAGTGTTGTGTGTGTGTTTTTGTGAGTACTGTGTATGTTTTTGTGAGTGTTGTGTGTGTTTTTGTGCGTGTTGTGTATGTTTTTGTGAGTGTTGTGTGTGTTTTTGTGAGTGTTGTGTGTGTTTTTGTGAGTGTTTTGTGTGTTTTTGTGAGTGTTGTGTGTCTTTTTGTGAGTGTTGTTTGTGTTTTTGTCAGTGTCGTCTGTGTTTTTGTGAGTGTTTTGTTTGTTTTTGTGAGTGTTTTGTGTGTTGTTGTGAGTGTTGTGTGTATTTTTGTGAGTGTTGTGTGTGTTTTTGTGAGTGTTGTGTCTGTTTTTGTGAGCGTTGTGTTTGTTTTTGTGAGTGTTGTGTTTGTTTTTGTGAGTGTTGTGTATGTTTTTGTGAGTGTTGTGTGTGTTTTTGTGAGTTTTGTGCATGTTTTTGTGAGTGTTGTGTGTGTTTTTGTGATTGTTGTGTGTTTTTGTGAGTGTTGTGTATGCTTTTGTTAGTGTTGTGTTTGTTTTTGTGAGTGTTGTGTATGTGTTTGTGAGTGCTGTGTGTGTTTTTGTGTTGTGTATGTTTTTTTGATTGTTGTGTATGTTTTTGTGAGTGTTGTGTGTGTTTTTGTGAGTGTTGTGTATGTTTTTGTGAGTGTTGTGCGTGTTTTTGTGAGTATTATGTCTGTTTTTGTGAGTATTGTGTGTGTTTTTTGAGTGTTGTGTGTCTTTTTGAGAGTGTTGTGTATGTTTTTGTGAGTGTTGTGTGTGTTTTTGTGAGTGTTGTGTGTGTTTTTGCGAGTGTTGTGTTTGTTTTTGTGAATGTTGTTTCTGATTTTGTGAGTGTTGTGTGTCTTTTTGTGAGTGTTGTGTATCTTTTTGTGAGTGTTGTGTGAGTTTTTGTGAGTGTGTGTTTTTGTGAGTGTTGTGTTTCTTTTTGTGTGTTGTGTGTGTTTTTGTGAATGTTGTGTGTGTTTTTGTGAGTGATGTGTGTGTTTTTGTGAGTGTTGTGTTTGTTTTTGTGAGTGTTGTGTATGTTTTTTTGAGTGTTGTGCGTGTTTTTGTGTGTTGTGTGTGCTTTTGTGAGTGTTGTGTGTGTTTTTGTGAGTGTTGTGTTTGTTTTTGTGTGTTGTGTATGTTTTTGTGAGTGATGTGTATGTTTTGGTGAGTATTGTGCGTGTTTTTGTGTGTTGTGTTTTTTTTTTGTGTGTTGTGTATGTTTTTGTGAGTGTTGTTTATGTTTTTGTGAGTGTTGTGTGTTCTTTTGTGAGTGTTGTGTTTGTTTTTTTGAGTGTTGTGTGTGTTTTTGTGACTGTTGTGTGTGTTTCTGTGAGTGTTGTGTATGTTTTTTTGAGTGTTGTGTGTCTTTTTGTGAGCGTTGTTTGTGTTTTTGTGTATGTTGCGTATATTTTTGCGAGTGTTGTATTTGTTTTTGTGAGTGTTGTGGATGTTTTTGAGAGGGTTGTGCCTTTTTTTGTGAGTGTTGTGTATGTTTTTGTGATTGTTGTGTATATTTTTGTGAGTGTTGTGTATATTTTTGTGAGTGTTGTGTTTGTTTTTGTGAGTGTTGTGTATGTTTTTGTGAGTGTTGTGTGTGTTTTTGTGAGTTTTGTGCATGTTTTTGTGAGTGTTGTGTGTGTTTTTGTGATTGTTGTGTGTTTTTGTGAGTGTTGTGTGTGTTTTTGTGAGTGTTGTGTATGTTTTTGTCAGTGTTGTGTGTGTTGTTGTGAGTGTTTTAGATATTTTTGTGAGTGTTGTGTATGTTTTTGTGAGTATTGTGTCTGTTTTTATGAGCGTTGTGTTTGTTTTTGTCAGTGTTGTGTGTGTTTTTGTGAGTGTTGTGTGTGTTTTTGTGAGTTTTGTGCATGTTTTTGTGAGTGTTGTGTGTGTTTTTGTGATTGTTATGTGTTTTTATGAATGTTGTGTATATTTTTGTGATTGCGTGTGTGTTTTTGTGAGTGTTGTGTATGCTTTTGTGAGTGTTGTGTTTGTTTTTGTGAGTATTGTGTATGTGTTTGTGAGTGTTGTGTGTGTTTTTGTGTTGTGTATGTTTTTGTGATTGTTGTGTATGTTTTTGTGAGTGTTGTGTGTCTTTTTGTGAGTTTGCGTATGTTTTTGTGAGTGTTGTGTGTGTTTTTGTGAGTGTTGTGTGTGTTTTTGCGAGTGTTGTGTTTGTTTTTGTTAGTGTTGTTTCTGATTTTGTGAGTGTTGTGTGTGTTTTTGTGAGTGTTGTGTTTCTTTTTGTGAGTGTTGTGTGAGTTTTTGTGAGTGTGTGTTTTTGTGAGTGTTGTGTTTCTTTTTGTGTGTTGTGTGTATTTTTGTGAATGTTGTGTGTGTTTTTGTGAGTGACGTGTGTGTTTTTGTGAGTGTAGTGTTTGTTTTTGTGAGTGTTGTGTATGTTTTTTTGAGTGTTGTGCTTGTTTCTGTGTGTTGTGTTTGTTTTTGTGAGTGTTGTGTGTGTTTTTGTGAGTGTTGTGTTTGTTTTTGTGTGTTGTGTATGTTTTTGTGAGTGATGTGTATGTTTTGGTGAGTATTGTGCGTGTTTTTGTGAGTGTTGTGTTTTTTTTGTGATTGTTGTGTATGTTTTTGTGAGTGTTGTTTATGTTTTTGTGAGTGTTGTCTGTTCTTTTGTGAATGCTGTGTTTGTTTTTTTGAGTGTTGTGTGTGTTTCTGTGACTGTTGTATGTGTTTTTGTGAGTGTTGTGTGTCTTTTTGTGAGCGTTGTTTGTGTTTTTGTGTATGTTGTGTATATTTTTGCGAGTGTTGTATTTGTTTTTGTGAGTGTTGTGGATGTTTTTGAGAGTGTTGTGCCTTTTTTTGTGAGTGTTGTGTATGTTTTTGTGAGTGTTGTGTATATTTTTGTGAGTGTTGTGTATATTTTTGTGTGTTGTGTGTGTTTTTGTGAGTGTTGTGTATGTTTTTGTGAGTGTTGTGTATGTTTTTGTGAGTGTTGTGTATGTTTTTGTGAGTGTTGTGTGTGTTTTTGTGAGTATTTTGTGTGTTTTTGTGAGCATTGTGTGTGTTTTTGTGAGTGTTGTGTTTGTTTTTGTGAGTGTTGTGTGTGTTTTTGTGAGTGTTGTGTGTGTTTTTGTGAGTGTTGTGTGTGTTTTTGTGAGAGTTGTGTCTGTTTTTGTGAGTGTTGTGTTTGTTTTTGTGTGCTGTGTATGTTTTTATGAGTTTTGTGTGTTTTTGTGAGCGTTGTGTTTGTTCTTCTGTGTGTTTGTGTTTTTGTGAGTGTTGTGTATGTTTTTGTGAGTGTTGTGTGTGTTTTTGTGAGTGTTGTGTATGTTTTTGTGAGCGTTGTGTGTGTGTTTTTGTGAGTGTTGTGTATGTTTTTGTGAGTGTTGTTTCTTTTTTTGTGTGTGTCGTCTGTGTTTTTGTGAGTGTTGTGTGTGTTTTTGTGAATGTTGTGTTTGTTTTTGTGTGCTGTGTATGTTTTTATGAGTGTTGTGTGTGTTTTTGTGAGCGTTGTGTTTGTTCTTCTGTGTGTTGTGTGTGTTTTTGTGAGTGTTGTGTATGTTTTTGTGAGTGTTGTGTGTGTTTTTGTGAGTGTTGTGTATGTTTTTGTGTGTTGTGTGTGTGTTTTTGTGAGTGTTGAGTATGTTTTTGTGAGTGTTGTGTGTGTTTTTGTGAGTGTTGTGTGTGTTTTTGTGAGTGTTGTGTGTCTTTCTGTGAGTGTTGTTTGTGTTTTTGTCAGTGTCGTCTGTGTTTTTGTGAGTGTTTTGTTTGTTTTTGTGAGTGTTTTGTGTGTTGTTGTGAGTGTTGTGTGTATTTTTGTGAGTGTTGTGTTTGTTTTTGTGTGCTGTGTATGTTTTTATGAGTGTTGTGTGTTTTTGTGAGCGTTGTGTTTGTTCTTCTGTGTGTTGTGTGTGTTTTTGTGAGTGTTGTGTATGTTTTTGTGAGTGTTGTGTGTGTTTTTGTGAGTGTTGTGTATGTTTTTGTGAGCGTTGTGTGTGTGTTTTTGTGAGTGTTGTGTATGTTTTTGTGAGTGTTGTTTCTTTTTTTGTGTGTGTCGTCTGTGTTTTTGTGAGTGTTGTGTGTGTTTTTGTGAGTGTTGTGTTTGTTTTTGTGTGCTGTGTATGTTTTTATGAGTGTTGTGTGTGTTTTTGTGAGCGTTGTGTTTGTTCTTCTGTGTGTTGTGTGTGTTTTTGTGAGTGTTGTGTATGTTTTTGTGAGTGTTGTGTGTGTTTTTGTGAGTGTTGTGTATGTTTTTGTGTGTTGTGTGTGTGTTTTTGTGAGTGTTGAGTATGTTTTTGTGAGTGTTGTGTGTGTTTTTGTGAGTGTTGTGTGTGTTTTTGTGAGTGTTTTGTGTGTTTTTGTGAGTGTTGTGTGTCTTTCTGTGAGTGTTGTTTGTGTTTTTGTCAGTGTCGTCTGTGTTTTTGTGAGTGTTTTGTTTGTTTTTGTGAGTGTTTTGTGTGTTGTTGTGAGTGTTGTGTGTATTTTTGTGAGTGTTGTGTCTGTTTTTGTGAGCGTTGTGTTTGTTTTTGTGAGTGTTGTGTTTGTTTTTGTGAGTGTTGTGTATGTTTTTGTGAGTGTTGTGTATGTTTTTGTGAGTTTTGTGCATGTTTTTGTGAGTGTTGTGTGTGTTTTTGTGATTGTTGTGTGTTTTTGTGAATGTTGTGTATATTTTTGTGATTGCGTGTGTGTTTTTGTGAGTGTTGTGTATGCTTTTGTTAGTGTTGTGTTTGTTTTTGTGAGTGTTTTGTATGTGTTTGTGAGTGTTGTGTGTGTTTTTGTGTTGTGTATGTTTTTTTGATTGTTGTGTATGTTTTTGTGAGTGTTGTGTGTGTTTTTGTGAGTGTTTTGTATGTTTTTGTGAGTGTTGTGTGTGTTTTTGTGAGTGTTGTGTGTGTTTTTGTGAGTGTTGTGTTTGTTTTTGTGAGTGTTGTTTCTGATTTTGTGAGTGTTGTGTGTTTTTTTGTGAGTGTTGTGTTTCTTTTTGTGAGTGTTGTGTGAGTTTTTGTGAGTGTGTGTTTTTGTGAGTGTTGTGTTTCTTTTTGTGTGTTGTGTGTGTTTTTGTGAATTTTGTGTGTGTTTTCGTGAGTGACGTGTGTGTTTTTGTGAGTGTTTTGTTTGTTTTTGTGAGTGTTGTGTATGTTTTTTTGAGTGTTGTGCGTGTTTTTGTGTGTTGTGTGTGCTTTTGTGAGTGTTGTGTGTGTTTTTTGTGAGTGTTGTGTTTGTTTTTGTGTGTTGTGTATGTTTTTGTGAGTGATGTGTATGTTTTGATGAGTATTGTGCGTGTTTTTGTGAGTGTTGTGTGTGTTTTTTTTTGTGAGTTTTGTGTATGTTTTTGTGAGTGTTGTTTATGTTTTTGTGAGTGTTGTGTGTTCTTTTGTGAGTGTTGTGTTTGTTTTTTTGAGTGTTGTGTGTCTTTTTGTGAGCGTTGTTTGTGTTTTTGTGTGTGTTGTGTATATTTTTGCGAGTGTTGTATTTGTTTTTGTTAGTGTTGTGTATGTTTTTCTGAGTGTGTGTGTTTTTTGTGAGTGTTGTGTTTGTTTTTCTGAGTTTTGTGTGTGTTTCTGTGAGTGTTGTGTATGTTTTTGTGAGTGTTGTGTGTGTTTTTGTGAGTGTTGTGTGTATTTTTGTGAGTGTTGTGTATGTTTTTGTGAGTGTTGTGTGTGTTTTTGTGAGCGTTGTGTTTGTTTTTGTGAGTGTTGTGTTTGTTTTTGTGAGTGTTGTGTGTGTTTTTGTGAGTGTTGTGTATGTTTTTGTGAGTGTTGTGTGTGTTTTTGTGAGTGTTGTGTGTGTTTTTGGGTGTGTTGTGCATGTTTTTGTGATTGTTGTGTGTGTTTTTGTGATTGTTGTGTGTTTTTGTGAATGTTGTGTATATTTTTGTGATTGCGTGTGTGTTTTTGTGAGTGTTGTGTATGCTTTTGTTAGTGTTGTGTTTGTTTTTGTGATTGTTGTGTATGTGTTTGTGAGTGTTGTGTGTGTTTTTGTGTTGTGTATGTTTTTGTGATTGTTGTGTATGTTTTTGTGAGTGTTGTGTGTGTTTTTGTGAGTGTTGTGTATGTTTTTGTGAGTGTTGTGTATGTTTTTGTGAGTGTTGTGTTTGTTTTTGTGCGTGTTGTATATGTTTTTGTGACTGTTGCGTGTGTTTTTGTGAGTGTTGTGTATGTTTTTGTGATTGTTGTGTATGTTTTTGCGAATGTTGTGTTTATTTTTGTGAGTGTTGTGTATGTTTTTGTGTGTTGTGTGTGTTTTTGTGAGTGTTGCGTCTGTTTTTCTGTGTGTCGTCTGTGTTTTTGTGAGTGTTGTGTGTGTTTTTGTGAGTGTTGTGTTTGTTTTTGTGTGCTGTGTATGTTTTTATGAGTGTTGTGTGTGTTTTTGTGAGCGTTGTGTTTGTTCTTCTGTGTGTTGTGTGTGTTTTTGTGAGTGTTGTGTATGTTTTTGTGAGTGTTGTGTGTGTTTTTGTGAGTGTTGTGTATGTTTTTGTGAGCGTTGTGTGTGTGTTTTTGTGAGTGTTGTGTATGTTTTTGTGAGTGTTGTTTCTTTTTTTGTGTGTGTCGTCTGTGTTTTTGTGAGTGTTGTGTGTGTTTTTGTGAGTGTTGTGTTTGTTTTTGTGTGCTGTGTATGTTTTTATGAGTGTTGTGTGTGTTTTTGTGAGCGTTGTGTTTGTTCTTCTGTGTGTTGTGTGTGTTTTTGTGAGTGTTGTGTATGTTTTTGTGAGTGTTGTGTGTGTTTTTGTGAGTGTTGTGTATGTTTTTGTGAGTGTTTTGTGTGTTTTTGTGAGTGTTGTGTGTCTTTCTGTGAGTGTTGTTTGTGTTTTTGTCAGTGTCGTCTGTGTTTTTGTGAGTGTTTTGTTTGTTTTTGTGAGTGTTTTGTGTGTTGTTGTGAGTGTTGTGTGTATTTTTGTGAGTGTTGTGTCTGTTTTTGTGAGCATTGTGTTTGTTTTTGTGAGTGTTGTGTTTGTTTTTGTGAGTGTTGTGTATGTTTTTGTGAGTGTTGTGTATGTTTTTGTGAGTTTTGTGCATGTTTTTGTGAGTGTTGTGTGTGTTTTTGTGATTGTTGTGTGTTTTTGTGAATGTTGTGTATATTTTTGTGATTGCGTGTGTGTTTTTGTGAGTGTTGTGTATGCTTTTGTTAGTGTTGTGTTTGTTTTTGTGAGTGTTGTGTATGTGTTTGTGAGTGTTGTGTGTGTTTTTGTGTTGTGTATGTTTTTTTGATTGTTGTGTATGTTTTTGTGAGTGTTGTGTGTGTTTTTGTGAGTGTTGTGTATGTTTTTGTGAGTGTTGTGTGTGTTTTTGTGAGTGTTGTGTGTGTTTTTGTGAGTGTTGTGTTTGTTTTTGTGAGTGTTGTTTCTGATTTTGTGAGTGTTGTGTGTTTTTTTGTGAGTGTTGTGTTTCATTTTGTGAGTGTTGTGTGAGTTTTTGTGAGTGTGTGTTTTTGTGAGTGTTGTGTTTCTTTTTGTGTGTTGTGTGTGTTTTTGTGAATTTTGTGTGTGTTTTTGTGAGTGACGTGTGTGTTTTTGTGAGTGTTGTGTTTGTTTTTGTGAGTGTTGTGTATGTTTTTTTGAGTGTTGTGCGTGTTTTTGTGTGTTGTGTGTGCTTTTGTGAGTGTTGTGTGTGTTTTTTGTGAGTGTTGTGTTTGTTTTTGTGTGTTGTGTATGTTTTTGTGAGTGATGTGTATGTTTTGGTGAGTATTGTGCGTGTTTTTGTGAGTGTTGTGTGTGTTTTTTTTTGTGAGTGTTGTGTATGTTTTTGTGAGTGTTGTTTATGTTTTTGTGAGTGTTGTGTGTTCATTTGTGAGTGTTGTGTTTGTTTTTTTGAGTGTTGTGTGTCTTTTTGTGAGCGTTGTTTGTGTTTTTGTGTGTGTTGTGTATATTTTTGCGAGTGTTGTATTTGTTTTTGTGAGTGTTGTGTATGTTTTTCTGAGTGTGTGTGTTTTTTGTGAGTGTTGTGTTTGTTTTTCTGAGTTTTGTGTGTGTTTTTGTGAGTGTTGTGTATGTTTTTGTGAGTGTTGTGTGTGTTTTTGTGAGTGTTGTGTGTATTTTTGTGAGTGTTGTGTATGTTTTTGTGAGTGTTGTGTGTGTTTTTGTGAGCGTTGTGTTTGTTTTTGTGAGTGTTGTGTTTGTTTTTGTGAGTGTTGTGTGTGTTTTTGTGAGTGTTGTGTATGTTTTTGTGAGTGTTGTGTGTGTTTTTGTGAGTGTTGTGTGTGTTTTTGGGTGTGTTGTGCATGTTTTTGTGAGTGTTGTGTGTGTTTTTGTGATTGTTGTGTGTTTTTGTGAATGTTGTGTATATTTTTGTGATTGCGTGTGTGTTTTTGTGAGTGTTGTGTATGCTTTTGTTAGTGTTGTGTATGTTTTTGTGAGTGTTGTGTTTGTTTTTGTGCGTGTTGTATATGTTTTTGTGACTGTTGCGTGTGTTTTTGTGAGTGTTGTGTATGTTTTTGTGATTGTTGTGTATGTTTTTGCGAATGTTGTGTTTATTTTTGTGAGTGTTGTGTATGTTTTTGTGTGTTGTGTGTGTTTTTGTGAGTGTTGCGTCTGTTTTTCTGTGTGTCGTCTGTGTTTTTGTGAGTGTTGTGTGTGTTTTTGTGAGTGTTGTGTTTGTTTTTGTGTGCTGTGTATGTTTTTATGAGTGTTGTGTGTGTTTTTGTGAGCGTTGTGTTTGTTCTTCTGTGTGTTGTGTGTGTTTTTGTGAGTGTTGTGTATGTTTTTGTGAGTGTTGTGTGTGTTTTTGTGAGTGTTGTGTATGTTTTTGTGAGCGTTGTGTGTGTGTTTTTGTGAGTGTTGTGTATGTTTTTGTGAGTGTTGTTTCTTTTTTTGTGTGTGTCGTCTGTGTTTTTGTGAGTGTTGTGTGTGTTTTTGTGAGTGTTGTGTTTGTTTTTGTGTGCTGTGTATGTTTTTATGAGTGTTGTGTGTGTTTTTGTGAGCGTTGTGTTTGTTCTTCTGTGTGTTGTGTGTGTTTTTGTGAGTGTTGTGTATGTTTTTGTGAGTGTTGTGTGTGTTTTTGTGAGTGTTGTGTATGTTTTTGTGAGTGTTTTGTGTGTTTTTGTGAGTGTTGTGTGTCTTTCTGTGAGTGTTGTTTGTGTTTTTGTCAGTGTCGTCTGTGTTTTTGTGAGTGTTTTGTTTGTTTTTGTGAGTGTTTTGTGTGTTGTTGTGAGTGTTGTGTGTATTTTTGTGAGTGTTGTGTCTGTTTTTGTGAGCATTGTGTTTGTTTTTGTGAGTGTTGTGTTTGTTTTTGTGAGTGTTGTGTATGTTTTTGTGAGTGTTGTGTATGTTTTTGTGAGTTTTGTGCATGTTTTTGTGAGTGTTGTGTGTGTTTTTGTGATTGTTGTGTGTTTTTGTGAATGTTGTGTATATTTTTGTGATTGCGTGTGTGTTTTTGTGAGTGTTGTGTATGCTTTTGTTAGTGTTGTGTTTGTTTTTGTGAGTGTTGTGTATGTGTTTGTGAGTGTTGTGTGTGTTTTTGTGTTGTGTATGTTTTTTTGATTGTTGTGTATGTTTTTGTGAGTGTTGTGTGTGTTTTTGTGAGTGTTGTGTATGTTTTTGTGAGTGTTGTGTGTGTTTTTGTGAGTGTTGTGTGTGTTTTTGTGAGTGTTGTGTTTGTTTTTGTGAGTGTTGTTTCTGATTTTGTGAGTGTTGTGTGTTTTTTTGTGAGTGTTGTGTTTCATTTTGTGAGTGTTGTGTGAGTTTTTGTGAGTGTGTGTTTTTGTGAGTGTTGTGTTTCTTTTTGTGTGTTGTGTGTGTTTTTGTGAATTTTGTGTGTGTTTTTGTGAGTGACGTGTGTGTTTTTGTGAGTGTTGTGTTTGTTTTTGTGAGTGTTGTGTATGTTTTTTTGAGTGTTGTGCGTGTTTTTGTGTGTTGTGTGTGCTTTTGTGAGTGTTGTGTGTGTTTTTTGTGAGTGTTGTGTTTGTTTTTGTGTGTTGTGTATGTTTTTGTGAGTGATGTGTATGTTTTGGTGAGTATTGTGCGTGTTTTTGTGAGTGTTGTGTGTGTTTTTTTTTGTGAGTGTTGTGTATGTTTTTGTGAGTGTTGTTTATGTTTTTGTGAGTGTTGTGTGTTCATTTGTGAGTGTTGTGTTTGTTTTTTTGAGTGTTGTGTGTCTTTTTGTGAGCGTTGTTTGTGTTTTTGTGTGTGTTGTGTATATTTTTGCGAGTGTTGTATTTGTTTTTGTGAGTGTTGTGTATGTTTTTCTGAGTGTGTGTGTTTTTTGTGAGTGTTGTGTTTGTTTTTCTGAGTTTTGTGTGTGTTTTTGTGAGTGTTGTGTATGTTTTTGTGAGTGTTGTGTGTGTTTTTGTGAGTGTTGTGTGTATTTTTGTGAGTGTTGTGTATGTTTTTGTGAGTGTTGTGTGTGTTTTTGTGAGCGTTGTGTTTGTTTTTGTGAGTGTTGTGTTTGTTTTTGTGAGTGTTGTGTGTGTTTTTGTGAGTGTTGTGTATGTTTTTGTGAGTGTTGTGTGTGTTTTTGTGAGTGTTGTGTGTGTTTTTGGGTGTGTTGTGCATGTTTTTGTGAGTGTTGTGTGTGTTTTTGTGATTGTTGTGTGTTTTTGTGAATGTTGTGTATATTTTTGTGATTGCGTGTGTGTTTTTGTGAGTGTTGTGTATGCTTTTGTTAGTGTTGTGTTTGTTTTTGTGATTGTTGTGTATGTGTTTGTGAGTGTTGTGTGTGTTTTTGTGTTGTGTATGTTTTTGTGATTGTTGTGTATGTTTTTGTGAGTGTTGTGTGTGTTTTTGTGAGTGTTGTGTATGTTTTTGTGAGTGTTGTGTATGTTTTTGTGAGTGTTGTGTTTGTTTTTGTGCGTGTTGTATATGTTTTTGTGAGTGTTGCGTGTGTTTTTGTGAGTGTTGTGTATGTTTTTGTGATTGTTGTGTATGTTTTTGCGAATGTTGTGTTTATTTTTGTGAGTGTTGTGTATGTTTTTGTGAGTGTTGTGTGTGTTTTTGTGAGTGTTGTGTCTGTTTTTCTGTGTGTCGTCTGTGTTTTTGTGAGTGTTGTGTGTGTTTTTGTGAGTGTTGTGTTTGTTTTTGTGTGCTGTGTATGTTTTTATGAGTGTTGTGTGTGTTTTTGTGAGCGTTGTGTTTGTTCTTCTGTGTGTTGTGTGTGTTTTTGTGAGTGTTGTGTATGTTTTTGTGAGTGTTGTGTGTGTTTTTGTGAGTGTTGTGTGTGTTTTTGTGAGTGTTGTGTTTGTTTTTGTGACTGTTGTTTCTGATTTTGTGAGTGTTGTGTGTTTTTTTGTGAGTGTTGTGTTTCTTTTTGTGAGTGTTGTGTGAGTTTTTGTGAGTGTGTGTTTTTGTGAGTGTTGTGTTTCTTTTTGTGTGTTGTGTGTGTTTTTGTGAATTTTGTGTGTGTTTTTGTGAGTGACGTGTGTGTTTTTGTGAGTGTTGTGTTTGTTTTTGTGAGTGTTGTGTATGTTTTTTTGAGTGTTGTGCGTGTTTTTGTGTGTTGTGTGTGCTTTTGTGAGTGTTGTGTGTGTTTTTTGTGAGTGTTGTGTTTGTTTTTGTGTGTTGTGTATGTTTTTGTGAGTGATGTGTATGTTTTGGTGAGTATTGTGCGTGTTTTTGTGAGTGTTGTGTTTTTTTTTGTGAGTGTTGTGTATGTTTTTGTGAGTGTTGTTTATGTTTTTGTGAGTGTTGTGTGTTCTTTTGTGAGTGTTGTGTTTGTTTTTTTGAGTGTTGTGTGTCTTTTTGTGAGCGTTGTTTGTGTTTTTGTGTGTGTTGTGTATATTTTTGCGAGTGTTGTATTTGTTTTTGTGAGTGTTGTGTATGTTTTTCTGAGTGTGTGTGTTTTTTGTGAGTGTTGTGTTTGTTTTTCTGAGTTTTGTGTGTGTTTTTGTGAGTGTTGTGTATGTTTTTGTGAGTGTTGTGTGTGTTTTTGTGAGTGTTGTGTGTATTTTTGTGAGTGTTGTGTATGTTTTTGTGAGTGTTGTGTGTGTTTTTGTGAGCGTTGTGTTTGTTTTTGTGAGTGTTGTGTTTGTTTTTGTGAGTGTTGTGTGTGTTTTTGTGAGTGTTGTGTATGTTTTTGTCAGTGTTGTGTGTGTTTTTGTGAGTGTTGTGTGTGTTTTTGGGTGTGTTGTGCATGTTTTTGTGAGTGTTGTGTGTGTTTTTGTGATTGTTGTGTGTTTTTGTGAATGTTGTGTATATTTTTGTGATTGCGTGTGTGTTTTTGTGAGTGTTGTGTATGCTTTTGTTAGTATTGTGTTTGTTTTTGTGATTGTTGTGTATGTGTTTGTGAGTGTTGTGTGTGTTTTTGTGTTGTGTATGTTTTTGTGATTGTTGTGTATGTTTTTGTGAGTGTTGTGTGTGTTTTTGTGAGTGTTGTGTATGTTTTTGTGAGTGTTGTGTATGTTTTTGTGAGTGTTGTGTTTGTTTTTGTGCGTGTTGTATATGTTTTTGTGAGTGTTGCGTGTGTTTTTGTGAGTGTTGTGTATGTTTTTGTGATTGTTGTGTATGTTTTTGCGAATGTTGTGTTTATTTTTGTGAGTGTTGTGTATGTTTTTGTGAGTGTTGTGTTTGTCTTTGTGAGTGTTGTGTTTGTCTTTGTGTGTATTGTGTGTATTTTTTTGAGTGTTGTGTTTGTCTTTGTGAGTATTGTTTTTTTTTGTGAATTTTGTGTTTGTTTTTGTGAGTGTTGTGTGTGATTTTGTGAGTGTTGTGTATGTTTTTGTGTGAATGTGTGTGTCTTTTTGTGAGTGTTGTGTGTGTTTTTGTGAGTGTGTGTGTGTTTTTGTGAGTTTTGTTTGTGTTTTTGTGAGTGTGTGTGTTTGTGTGTGTGAGTTTGTGTGTTTTCGTGAGTGTTGTGTGTGTTTTTGTAAGTGTTGTGTGTGTGTGGTTGACGTCAAGCAAAAAACACAATGGTCTTTACTCTAATATTAATCAGCAGTTGCAATATTACTTTGGAAAGTATTAGGGTGTAGCCCTGTCGTGCTGTAGTGTCCTCTGTGTGTGTGCCTGTGTGTGTCTGTCTCCATGCCTTCACTGTATCTCTTTCAGCTCCCTTTTCTTTTATTCATTTATGGGGATGTGGGCTTCACTGGCTAGGCCAGCATTTATTGCCCATCCCTAATTGCCCTTGAGAAGGTGGTGGTGAGCTGTCTTCTTGAACCGCTGCAGTCCATATGGTGTATGTACACCCACAGTGCTGTTAGGGAGGATGTTCCAGGAGTTTGACCCAGTGACAGTGAAGGACTGTTGGTGACAGTAAAACCCGCAGATGATGATGTTCTTCCAGAAACTGCTGAATACCTGAGCTTGTTGTTCCCCACGGGATACCTCCCCCAGTGTTCCCTTCCTTTCCAGTGAGTTTGAAAGACCAGGACCACTAATGTACGAATTCCCCTCAGTCCAATTGAACTGGAAAACTAGCAGCTCGCTCTTGTCACTTTGTGTCTAAATAATGTCCACTCCACTTCCTTTCATTTATCTTTTTCCCTCTGTCCCAGACAACAGATAACTTTATTTACAGAGCTCTTTTAGAAGCTCCATGCTTGAACCAGGTCCATGAATAGAAAGCTCTGCTCCTGTGATTACCCGTGCTTAGGACTCATTCATCAGAACAATCACGTGGCCCCTAAAGGCTGTAGGAAAGGTTATACCTCCAATCACTACATTTCCTCCCCCTTTAGTTTTTTAACATTTCCTACTTACAAATAATATTTTAGTCCACGACATATATACACACAGGTCATGCGATTAAAGGTTAGTGGCAGGATTTTTGGGTTATTGGGTATGTGAGATGGGAGGCCCAGGAGCAGCTGGAAAATAAGCTGCTGTCCACACCATCAGCCCCCAACCGCGATTTCCCGCTGGCTGGTCAATTAACGGCCGGCATGAAACGCGCGCTGAAAACCTCAGCGCTGCTGGGGCGAGGGTGGGAAGAGGGAGAGTGCTGACGTCAGCATGGGTGCTGGAGATCTTGCAATGAAAGCTCCCCGAAGGCAGAGAGCTGCTTCAGAGAGCCAAAGAATTTAAAAGACAAAAATAAGGATTGTTCAGTTCTGAAAAAAATATCCCCACGTAGGACTCACTCACCTGAACATATAGGTAATAAAAATTCTGTCAAAACATTTTCTTAAACTCATCTGGGAAACCTCAGCCTCACTGGTTCAGTTTTTACAGCTTTGACATTGTATAGGGAATAGATATCAGTATCAGCAGCTTCTGGAAAAACTCAGCAGGTCTGGCAGCATCGGCGGAGAAGAAAAGAGTTGGCCTTTCGAGTCCTCATGACCCTTCGACAGAACTCAAGTTCTGTTTCCCACTTTGTTGCTGTCTCTCTGGTTTTTGTGCCACGCCTGGTGTTAGGTTCCCATCCCAACTGAAGAACTGCACCATGTTACACACTCTACAAAGTCTGCGAGTCCCTCACAGCACTTTCCATTGCGAGCGCTATTCCCGCGGCACGCTTCAAATCAGTGTTAACTTCTGCAAGTAAACAGTGCTGAATGGCATCATCATGAACACCACTAACTAACCGCTCCCACAACACGGCACTGAATGTATCTCCGCAGTTGCAGTGCTCAGTCAACTGCTTCAACTTCACTATACAAGTTACGATGGTCTACTCCAGGGCCCTTACTCTGGAGTTGAATTTAAACCTCTGCATAATTACCGATGGCTTCAGCTGAAAATGCATCTTCACGAGGTCTAGCAATTCGTTAAAAGATTTAGAATTGGGCATTTTCAGGGCTGTCAGACTAGGGATGAGGTTATATGTCTTGCTCCCACAGACACTTAAAAGAATTGCTTTCTGCTTCTGCTCGGCGTTTATTTCATTCACCACACAGTGAAGTCCAGGCGCTCTATGTACAGACTCCAGTCTGCCATGGACGCTTCATAAGGGTCGATTCTGCCGGAGAGTGATGACTGGTGAGTATATTTTTCTTCCTTTCCTTAAGAGGTGAGGTGCAGCATCGGAACTATTTTACCCTCCTCACCAAATGAAATGAACTTGATGTCCCAGACAGGTTTCTAACTTGAAACAGATAACTTTATTACAGAGCTCTTTTAGAAGCTACATGCTTGAACCAGGTCCTTGGCTAGAAAGCTTCGCCCCTTGGATTACCCACATATAGGGCTCAATTGTCAGTATAATCATGTGACCCTTAAAGGCAGTAGGAAAGATTATACCTACAATCACTACACCTTCTGTTCTTCTGTTTCCAATGGAATCACTCCCGTATCACTCTCACACCATTCAGTTACACCTCCCTTTACCCCATCCTCTCAGAAAAAGATTTGCATTTATATAGCGCCTCTCATGACTTCCGGAGGTCCTGGAGTGTTTGACAATCAATCAAGTGCTTTGAAGTGCAGTCAATTTTGTAGAAAACATGGCAACCAAACTGTGCACAGCAAGTTCCCACAAACGGTAAAGTGACAAAGACCAAATTCATGAAGGCTCCTTAGGCAGCACCTTCTAAACCCATGACCACTACCATCTAGAAGGACCAGGGCAGCAGACACATGGGAACACCACCACCTGCAAGTTCTCCTCCAAGTCACTCACCATCCTGACTTGGAAATATATCGCCGTTCCTTCACTGTCGCTGGGTCAAAATCCTGGAACACCCTCCCTAACAGCACTGTGGGTGTACCTACACCACACGGACTGCAGCGGCTCAAGAAGGCAGCTCACCACCACCTTCTCAAGGGGCAATTAGGGCTGGGCAATAAATGCTGGCCCAGCCAGTGATGCCCACATCCCGTGGATAAATACAAAAAACATAATAATCTGTTTCACTGATGTTGATTGAGGGAATGAATATTGGCCAGGACACCGGGGAGAACTTTTCTGCTGTTCTTCACCCTGAGAGGGCAGACAGGGCCTCGTTTAATGCCCCAAACAAAAGACCACGGCCGGGACAAGAGTGGCAGTGGGTGATGCCAGAAAAACCCACCTCGCATCTTTCAGTACTACACGCTCTCTCAAGTCATATTTTAGACTCCAGCTGAAATGGCATTAAGCAGACTATCTGACTCTACTTGCTAAGACCAGAACAAGATGACACAGGTTTAAAACTGTGAGACCAGACATCAAAAGGATTACCCACCCCCATAGAATATTATGTTTGGTGAAGATCCATAGTTTAGAACAAATTGGACTGTTCCTTCGAAAAAGAAATGAGTATAAACATCTCCATGGGAATAGGGTCAAAGTTTTCGAGGGAGACATGTGTTTCAATCTAGTACTTCAATATTTAATTCTCTTTTATTTTTCCTCTGATCATACTTAGAAAGCCCGAATCATTTTCTTCTCCTCTCTCTGGGATCCAGCTGAAGTTACTTGTGAGAAATAAAACAGTTGGAAGTATTAAAGTGCAAGAATGTCAAAGTGTCCTTGTCTTTGTTCAGGAATTGTACAGGGGATTGACAGGAGACATCTTGTCACTCAGAGCAATTTGTCTGATCACATTGTAAACCAACTTCCAGCTCACCCAGAAACTGCCACTGAAAGCTTAGCACGAGAAAATTGATGTAATATTTTCAGCAATGCTCAAGAAGATAAAAGAACTGGGACAGAATTTTCACATCGGCGAGCTTTTATCCTGAAGCTTTTATAACACAAATAAATATTTTTTTTACACATTTCATAAACATGTCCCAGCTCATGTGACACTGTCACATGGGGGGACCATGTCTAAATAGTTTTAATCTTTCTTTATTTTCAATTTGAACTTAATCTCCCTGAGGCAGCTCCGTGCCTCGGAGAGATTTCTGCGCTCTTTTGCTTGTGCATGTGTGAAAGAGCACGGACCCCGCCTCTCCCCTTAATTGGCTCGCCCATGTAAAATGGCGACCCGCAGCCAATCACAGGCAGTGACCAGCCCCGCGCCCACCCATGCCCGGTCCTGACCGGTCCACCCAACTGGCAAAAGATTCTGCCCCTGGTTTTTGCTCTTGGGGCTGAGATGAGCTATCTCTGTGTGATTACTCACTACACAATCTAACACTGATAGATTTTCCTATGTGCTACTGTACATAACTACCATAACTACTATAACCACCGTATATAAATGTGAAAATTGGTGGAATTGGGCCCTGGTGATTTTCATTAACAAAAAAGACTTGGGTAGGATTTTCTCCATGGGTTTCAGGACCCTACCGTCAGCACCAGATGGGGGTTTGGAACCCTCCACACCATCTGGGGAACACTTACTCATCTGTGACTTTTCCCTGAATTGGCCAATTCATGGCCAGAGGACAGCTCACCATCCAATTAATGGCAGCGGGGCAGGCTCCCAGTGCTAGAGGGCCAGTGGGAGACCTTAATAGGACATTAATTACTTGAATTGGCTGCCTGCTGCTCTCAGGGAAATGGCCCAAGGGCAGGATGAAGCTGGAGAATCACCTGTCAGCCGGTGGCATGGATTTCACACCTCTCTGCCTTTGCACCTGCCTCTTGCAGAGCCTCAAAATCCTCCCCCAGGACTTTTACAGCTCGTTAACACATCACCCAAGCATCTCAACGGGCTTCATGCAATCCATTACTTTTAAACTTTTTAATTGCATAGGTAATCAGGGCAGCCATTTTGTACCACGATGAGATGGATGAATATGTATGACAGTCAGAACATTTCTTTGGACATTGCTCAATAAATCAATCAGTCGGAACCACAGATCTATCCACCTAATTGGCTATCTTTACCTTATTCTTGTTCCCAGTGGGCATGAATGCTATTTCATTCCCGAGTTGAACCCAAAATGGATTCTGCTGAGCAATAGTCATCAAGGTCACAAGTTTCCATGGAGATTGAAGAATCTGAGCTCTAGAACATTAATGATCCCTGAGTGCCATGGATTAGAAATGGAATTTAACTTGAATATTGCTGAAAAAAGAGACATGCTGCCCAAACTTTCTGTCATCTTGCACTCATCAGGACAGGTGCAAGAATGCGAAATTGCAAAGGGAGCAACAATTTATACTGTCTATGAAAAGGGTGCTGATTGGTTGGCAAGTCAACTCCGATTGGTTGAGGTGTTGCCGTGGAGAATGCACTTGGGAATTATTGTCCCCCACACTTTAATTCAAAAAAGGTGCAATGCCTGGACATGTTCCTTTTGCCTGCAGAGGACAGGACCCTTCATATGAATATGTAGCTTCCAGCAAGTGTAAGGGGGTCACATGGCAAACCCGGCTGATAATCTTAAATTGGTTGGAAGTGTAATTCTCATGCAGTATTAATTGTCGCTTCCTTTGATATTTGGCATTCTTGCATCTGTCCTGATGAGTACAAGATAAAAAGTTTTGATAGCTTGTTTCCTTTTTTTTTGCAGCAATACTCAAGTTCTGTACTACCAAGGAATTGAGTTTATTCCAATCTCTATATATTATTGTTTTGCAGTTCTGGGATTAATGGTCGTGTACAGCAGTCTCTTCTTGTCACTGAAAAACCTGGTCATTAATGAAGGTGGAAAGTGTGATGGCGATGGAGTGAGCATCTCCGCCCTCCTGGGCTAGGAACCAGGTCTCGGTGACTCTCTGCAGAATCCTACAGGCAGTTCTGTGCAACAGAAGTGCAGTCAGTTATTTTATCAGCCATACTGCACCCTTAAATAATGGGCTGACTATTAGAAGTGTCAGATGACTTGCTAGTTAGGAGACAAGCCGTGTAAATTATTTATGAACGACAATGTTTGCCAGCAGGTACCTTCCTCGCCAGTAAGTCGTGGGTTCAAGTCCCCACCGAAACATGAAATCTAGGCTGACGTTCCCAACTCCAGTACTAAGGGAATGCTGCTCTGTCAGAGGTGCCATCTTTCGAATGAGACATTAAAGCCAAGGCCCTGTCTGCTCTCTTAGATCCCCATGGTACTACTTCAAAAAAGATCAAGGGAGCTCTCCCCTACGTCCTAGCCAATGTTTATCCTTCAGTCGACATCATTGAAAAATACACATTGGTCACTTACTTCACAGCAGTTTGTGGGATCTTGCTGTGTATTAATTGGCTGCCACGTTTCCTGCATTACAACTGTGACCACACTTCAAAAACTACTTAGAATCATGGAATATTTTCAACACAGAAAGAGGCTATTCAGCCCATTGTGCCCATGCCAGCTCTCTGCAAAAGCATCTAGTCCCACTTACCCACCTTAATCCCTCCAGTCCTGCAAATATTTTCTCTTCAGATAATCGTCCAATTCTCTTTTGAAGACTTTGATTGAATCTGCCACCACTCCACGTTCATTCCAGATCCTGAAAACTCACTGCGCAAAAAGATTTTTCCTCATGTTGCCAATGCTTCCTTTGCTAAACACCTTAGATCATTATTCTCTGATCCTCAATCCTTCTGCCAAGGGACACAGTTTCTCCCTATCTACTCTGTTCAGACCGCTCATGATTTCACATTTCGTTGCCTGCAAAGCACTTTGGGGCATCCTAAGGTTCTGAAAGGTGCCATATAAATGCAAGCCCTTTTTTGTTCTCATCCAACTCTTTCCACCTGCTCATTGACATTCCAGTGGGCTGGCCACCCACTCCCTACCACTTCTCAAGAGACAGGATCACATAATAACCTATCCCAATGCTGAATGCCTTCTGCACTCCAGATTACTGGTGGTAAAAGCAATCACTGAGACAGAGCTGTTCAATAGAACTAACCGATCTCTGGGAATCTTTCTCATCTGGCCTCTGTCTTCCCTCATGAGGAGAATGAGAACTGTAAGTAATGAGAAAAAGGGTTAACATTGGCACCAAACACATTACATTCTGAGAAATCCATGATAACCATGGAACATCCACAACATGCACAAACAAGATAAATGACTCACCATCATGAGTTTTAATTTGTGCCGTTAACACATCTGTGCAGGAATGAAAAGAAACATCTTATTCTTTCAGCTTGGGAAAGGTCACATTATTACAAAGTTATTAAATTACGCTCTCTGAAGGCCAGAGCACCTAATTCGATTGGAGTGTCAACTTGGATACTACTAACAAGGGGAATAGAGATATGGGGATATAATTAGTTCAAACAGGACTCATCATTTAAGCCAAGCCTCTGATTCCACAATGCACAGGACAAGGGTTCACACCATAGCAGCAACTTGCTTTTATATGGCATTTTAACACAGCAAAACATCCGAAGGAACTTCACACGTGTGACTATCAAACAGGGGTTTGACACCGAGCCACATTAGACAATGATGGGGCTTAAATCAGGAAATTAGGAAGCTTAGGTAAGCTTTAGAGAAAGTCAAAAAGGAGGAGAGAGAGGCAGAGAGGTTTAGGGAGGGACTTTTTTATTCATTTGTTCATGGGACGCATGTGTTGCTGGTTAGACCACAGCATTTATTGCCCATCCCTAATTGCCCTTGAGGAGGTGGTGGTGAGCCGCCCTCTTAAACCGCTGCAGTCCATGCGGTGTAGGTACACCCATAGTGCTGATAGGAAGGGAATTTCAGAGACTAGGGCCCAGGCAACTGAAGACATGGCTGTCAATAGTACAGCGATGAAAATGAGGGATATGCATGAGGTCAGAATTAGAGGAGTTCGGAGATCTCATGGGGCTGGTGTTGGTTACAGGGGTAGGGACAGGCCAGGCCACGGAGAGGTTTGAAAACATAAATGAGAATTGTAAAATTGGGCTGTTATCTGTCAAGGAGCCCATGTAGGTCAGCAAACATGGGGGTAATGGGTGAATGGGGCATGGTGCAGACTAGGATATGGGCTAGGATGTTGGATGATCTCAAGGTTAGAGTCAGTGTTTCAGGTTTAATGTCACCTTTCACTGCAGCAGGACATTCACAGAGGGAGTGATGCCACTTGCCAGAGCTGAATTGCTGTACCAGCCCAGAATCCAATTCTTTGTTTACGATGAATGATCTGAAGGTGCTGCCTCTGGCTGGAGTACAATCCCAGCAGCTGCCCTCCAAAGTGCCTCCTCATCACATATGGGCCAGGTGTAAAGGGAGCAAAGATGGATCATTCTCTCAGCAGGAAACAAGAGCAAAAAGGTCTAATTTCGGGATACAGCCTCCTGTGTCCGGAAATGCATCCAACACCATATTGGTTTGGATGCTGCAGTAATCTTTTGGGTACGAGGGGCCTGCTTACAGAATCCAAATCAGAGGTTGGTTCTGAATGCAGCCAGCACCAGGTTCACCTGGTCTATGTGACCTCGTCATTCAAATGAACCAGTTTAAAAAGGCTGAACACATTTTGATGACAATCCATCTCCATTTTAACCAGTTAGCACCTCCATGAAAATAACAGGCTGTGGAAATTCATGCTCTTTGACTAATTTCACAAACTGCTATCAATGAAGATACACTGGAGTATTACAACAAAACAGCAAACAGAACTTATACTTCAGTGTGACACCCTGAACAGGTGACTGGATAGTGGAAGAGAACGGGGGGACTGGTGGGGGAGAGAAAAAGAGGGGAAAGACAGAGGGGTAGAGAAAGGGCAAAAGAGGGAGTGGGGGAGGAAGGCAATGGGAGAGTAAGGGAAGGGGAGAGAAGGGGAAAGAGAGAGAGGGGGAGAGAGACAAGAGGGGAAGAGAAAGGGAGGTTGAAGACAAATGGGAGGAGGGAAAAAGAAAGGAATATCAAGGGAGATGGAGGGAGAGAAAGCAGGTGAAAGGCAGGAGAGAGAAAGGAGGCACAGGAGAAAAGGATAGTGAGCAAGGATGGGCAGAGAAAGGGGGTGAGGGAAAGATAGGGGAGAAAGGGAGGAGAGAAAGGTGGATGAGAGAAAATACAACTGCTTGAGTTTCCCAGTCAATTCACTTTAACACAAGACTATAATCAAACAATCTGCCTTTGGGTTAAATTATTCTGGTCAGGTGATTCTTTGTTTCTATTTGGGTTCAGTTGTTGGTCAAAATATTATTTGTCCTTTTAGCATGTAAGGAGTGCATCATCAGGAGCCAGCTGTAGTTCCACTTGTTGATGGGGGCTGTTCAGTCAAATTCTTTTCCCTTTTATTCTTGTGAAAATATTGACGTTCCTGCAGTCTATCCTTGATCAGCCTGCAGGGTGATCCATGGTAGACACAACAGTGATCAGGAAAAATGACATCAATACCTAATGGCTTTTTAATCCTTAAAATGTGAGAACGTCCTGGTTCAGCAATGGAACTGCAGATAGGGAGAGGGAGGAATTTATAGAGCTCCTTATTCCGTCATTCAGGAATGTCTCGACGCACTCCCGAGCTAATGGAATGGGTTTTTTAAAGGCAGTGACTGTTCTAATGCAGGCAAAGGCAAAATCTGTGTCGTACACAGAAAAATCCCAGAAACAACCATGGCAGCAATGAAATGGGAAATTGGTTTTGGTGGAGAGAAAGAGGGTGAAAGACTGGAGAAAGGAAGGAAGCATGGGAATAAAGGAGGGTGAGATAAAGGGATGTGGAGAGAAAGGAGGTGAGAGAAAGATAAGGGAGGAATACCAGCCAGGTATCTGGGGGAGTCCCCACTCATGGGAGCTTTAACATCCAAAGAAGGCAACTAGGGCTTTGGTTTAACACCCAGCACACTCTCAGGAGTGCTGTGTAATGTTCAGTTTAGTTATTTGTGGTATAGACGCTGGACATAACCTGCACACTGTCCTAATACTGAATACTAATAATAATACCGTAGTGTAAATTGTGGTTTTTGTCTCACACTCATCAGGACAAATGCAAGAATGCCAAATTTCAAACAATCACAACAATTTATACTACAGGAGAAAAAAGGTGCTGTGCTGTTTCTTTGAAACAGCAATCCAATTAGGCCCATTTCCCAACTCTTACCCCATAATCCTGCAAAGTTTCCTCTTCAAACATCTATCCAACCCCTTTAGGGATCTGCACGTGCCCTCTCATCGGGCAGTGTGTTTCAGATTGCTACACAAATCAAAATCCTGCTCTCTGCCTTCTGCCTCCCTTTCCAATTGGCTTTTGGGAAGGTAGTGGGGCCTGGACAGTGGACCAATGGCAGGAATGTGAGTGTGTGTGTGTGTATGTGTTGGGGGGGTGGGGGGAGGGTGCGGGAGGGGGGTGCGGGGAGGGGGGAGGGGCAGGGCAGGTCGTGGCGACAGGTCACGAGATGGACCTCCAGGAATGCGCCCGTCAGAGTTGGCAACCCCTCCCAACGCTGAATCATTTTGCTCTGGATCTAACTGTGCCATTTGATTCTTTAATGTTTTCTCGATCAGATATTTCTTTCAAGCTCATTATTTCCACTCCAGGGGCCTTTGAGATAATTAGTTTCCCAGGCAGTTTGCTGATGTGCAGTTTTCCTCAAGTGAAATTCCAAATGTTATCTCGAATTTAGTCCGATCAAAGAATTTGGTGTGTGTTTTTAAGTGTGTGTGCCGGGGTTTAGCAATGTTTAAAAATATTAGAATATATAATCCCTACTGTTCAGAAACGGTTGGCATAGTGACAATAAAATAATGGCTTCAGAAGAATCTCAGCTTTTTTTGCTCTATTGGAGGAGAAAATTGAACTACCTAGCAACATGGGGCAAGACACATAGAAAAACACAGGCAGGGGAGACATGTTACCATGTTCAAAGCCCACACAGCCATGTGGAAATCATGTCCAACATCAAGAGGAATGTAATTAACCCTTTATTGCTTCTCACTTCTTCCAAACACTCCAACATGCTCACACACATGAAACAAAGGGAAGATATGTGTTTTGTGTTGCATGTCATTATGTCTCTTAAATTCTGTCATAGAGAAACCCTGGAATGGTTGGCAACCCTCAAGAGTCTGTAAAGAGAAGGAAGGGGAAGGTTAACATCTCAGGTCGATGGACCTTTTAGGATCCCCAAATAACGTGGCTTGTTATGCAAACAGAGGTGGCTACCATTTTGCATGTTGCAAACGCTCCAGTAAAACAGCGATGGGATCAGCAATGAAGTTATATATTCTTAGTGGTGCTGATTGAGGGAGGAATGTATCCCAGGACAGCTCCCTGTGTCAGTGTCTCTGTGGGTAGCCCTCTGGATACTGCGCCAGAAGGTAGGGGGTTCAAATCTAACTCCAGGGACTTGAGTTCAAAACTCAGGCTGACACTCCAGTGCAGTGCTGAGGGACTGCTGCACTGTCACAGGCAGCCCTTAGGAGGTGACGTTAAACCAAAGCCCCATCTATCCTTTCAGATGACCAATGAAAGATCCCATGGCATTATTCAAAGAGAGCAGGGAACGGTGTCCTGTCCAATATTTATCCCGCAACATTACTAAAGACAGATTATCCTGTCATTTATTTCATTACTGATGTAACCTCCAGACTTAACTATTCCAATGTTCCTCCAGCCAAACTCACATCTTCCATCCCCCGAAAACTTGAGCAACTCCGAAACTCTGCTGTCTGTGTACAAACTGGCAAGTTCATTCACCTATTATGCCTCTGTGTTCACTGACCTACCTCGGCTCCCAGCCCTGCAACAGCTTGACTTTAAAATCCCTGTGTTCAAATCCCTCCATGGCCAGCTGCCTTCCTTTACCTCCTAACCTTCTCCAGCCACTACAGCCCCTCAAGGACTCTGTGCTCCTCTAATTGTGATCTCTAGTATATCCCCGATTTTCATCACCCCACAACTGGTGGCTGCACATTCAGTCATCTAGGTCTTAAAGTTCTGGAACTCCCTCCCTAAAACCTCCCCATCTCTCTATCTCCCTGCTTCTTTAAGACTCTGCTTAAAAACCATGTTTTTGATCAAGTGTTTGGCCGCCCTTCTTTATACCTCTCCCAATAACGTTCCTGTCTAATAACGCTCCTGTGAAGGCCCTTGGGACATTTTACTAAGGTAAAGGCGCTACATAAATGCAAGCTGTGCTTGTTGACTGGCTGAGCTGCACTTGTGCAGTTTAATATAAAGGAGTGCTGCTAGGCCTTTTTTATTTAATGAACACAGTTATTTCTCATCTATGACTCCCTGGATTATAATCTCAAAGAACGGCCCCACGTCACTGCATACAACAACTGCCAAAAGCTTAGCAACTACAGATTCTTCACGCTGCTGCACACAGAGCGGCATTTACAATGCTTAGTCTACAGGGACATTGAACAGCGTTGGAGACGTGGGGAGGGTTTAAAGAGCAATAAAAAATGGAGACAAATTGTTTCAATAAGCATGAGTTCTCACCAGTGATTTCCCTTGCAAAAACAAAAATATTCCCAGAATCATTTTTCCTACTTATGAAACAGTTGCTGATTGCACAGCAGTGGGCGATGGATTGAATGACGCTGTGGAAGAAAGTTTCAAAAGACTGGGAGTATTCCAGAGAGATTTTTCATATCTGGGAGCCCAGTTTCTCCTTCTTAAAGCCATTGCCCATGGCTCATGCTTTGCTGGGTCAGCACTTTAGTGCAGGATTCGATGGGTCATTTAGACTGGGGTGGGCCAGGGAGTCAGGTGGGATATCAGACTAAGATTCTTCTACCTCTCCACATCATGTTAAGGATCACTGCCATGGTGCAGTTGAGGGAAGAGTAGGGAGACCTCCTGATGTCCTATCAAGACTTCTCTGTCAAAAAAAAAAGAGACCACAAACCAAAGTACTGCAGATGTGGGAAATGTGAAGTAGAAAGGAAACGTGAAATAAAAACAGAAAATGCTGGAAATGCTGAGCAGATACTTCAGCTTTTGGGGAAAGAGGAACAAAATTAATGACGACGGCCTTCCGTCGGAGCTTGTCCCGAAATGTTTACCCAGTTTCTCTCACCACAAAAGCTCCCCGATCTGCAGAGTGTCTCCTGCATTTTCTGTGCTTACTACAAACACAGGGAAGTAGGGCTGAAATAAAAATAAAATACTGCAGATGCCAGAAATAAAAACAGAAAGTGCTGGAAATACTCAGCTGGTCTGGCAGCATCTGTGGAGAGAAGAATGGTCCTTGACCTGAAATGTCGACTCTGTTTCTCTCTCTAACACAGAATCACACAGTGCAGAAGAGGCCCTTCGGCCCATCAAGTCTGCACTGACACGTGAGAAACACCTGACCTACCTCCCTAATCCCATTTACCAGCACTTGGCCCATAGCCTTGAATGTTATGATGTGCCAAGTGCTCATCCAGGTACTTTTTAAAGGATGTGAGGCAACCCGCCTCCACCACCCTCCCAGGCAGCGCATTCCGGACCGTCACCACCCTCTGGGTAAAAAAGGTCTTCCTACGTCCCCCCTAAACCTCCTGCCCCTCACTTTGAACTTATGCCCCTTCAACTAAGGGGAACAGCTGCTCCCTATCCACCCTGTCCATGCCCCTCATAATCTTGTACACATCGATCAGGTCACCCCTCAGTCTTCTCTGCTCCAGCAAAAACAACCCAAGTCTATCCAACCTCTCTTCATAACTTAAATATTTCATCCCAGGCAACATCCTGGTGAATCTCCTCTGCACCCCCTCCAGTGCAATCACATCCTTCCTATAATGTGGCAACCAGAACTGCACACAGTACTCCAGCTGTGGCCTCACCAAGCTTCTATACAACTCCAACAAGACCTCCCTAGTTTTGTACTCTATGCCTCGATTGATAAAGGCAAGTGTCCCATATGCCTTTTTCACCACCCCACTAACCCCTCCGCCTTCAGAGATCTATGGACACATACGCCAAGGTCCCTCTGTTCCTCAGAGCTTCCTAGTGTCATGCCATTCATTGAATACTTCCTTGTCAAATTACTCCTTCCAAAGTGTATCACCTCACACTTTTCAGGGTTAAATTCCATCTGCCACTTATCTGCCCATTTGACCATCCCATCTATATCTTCCTGTAGCCCAAGACACTCAACCTCACTGTTAACCACCCGGCCAATCTTTGTGTCATCCGCAAGCTTACTAATCCTACCCCCCACATAGTCATCTGTCATTTATATAAATGACAAATAATAGGGGACCCAGCACAGATCCCTGTGGTACACCACTGGACACTAGCTTCCAGTCACTAAAGCATCCTTCTGTCATCACCCTCTGTCTCCTACAACTAAACCAATTTTGAATCCACCTTATCAAACTACCCTGCATCCCATGTGCATTTGCCTTCTTTATAAGTCTCCCATGTGGGACCTTGTCAAAGGCTTTGCTGAAATCCATATAAACTACACCAACTACACTACCCTCATCTACACACCTGGTCACCCCCTCAAAAGATTCAGTCAAATTTGTTAGGCATGACCTCCCTCTGACAAATCCATGCTGACTATCCCTGATCAAACCTTGCCTCTCCAAGTGGAGAAAGATACTCTCCTTCAGAACTTTCTCCAATAGTTTCCCTACCACTGACATGAGACTCACTGGTCTGTAGTTCCCTGGCTTATCTCCACAGCCCTTCTTAAATAGCGGAACCAAATTAGCTGTTCTCCAGTCCTCTGGCACCTCCCCCGTGGCCAGAGAGGAATTAACCAATGCTGCCTCATCTGCTGAGCTTTTCCAGCATTTTCTGTTTTTATTACCCTTATCTGTTTTATTATTCTATTTTATTATCTCACACTGAATGATATCACAGAAATTCTGGACACAGTGGATTACTGCACCATTGCTTACTGACAGTCTGGGCTGATTGCACGCCCCAAAATAATGCTGCAGAAGTGGATATGAAGAGTTCCAGCTTCCTGGGCTTCCAAAGCTCCATCCATTGGTCAAAGTGTGACAGGTAATCGTTATTCTGGGAAAATCCCTGCTCTTGGAGTAATGCCCCAATAAGTAGCAGTGTGACTATTGACACCACTTTGTCAATCAATGAGTTGGAGGTGGGGCAGGACTTACAGCTGAACTCACGAGTCTTTTTAAACAGTGCAGTGCAACAGTCGAGCCGAAATAAACAAAGCACTGCAGCAGTCAATGGAGTCTAACTGAACAGTGCACTGCAGCAAACAGTCTACAGAGTCTGACTAATCAGCGCACTGCAGCAAACAGTCTACACAGTCTAGCTAAACAATGCACTGCAGCAATCTACAGAATCTAATTAAACAGCGTAGTGCAACAGTCCTGTTTAATTAAACAGTGCACTGCAGTAAACAATCTACAGAGTCTAAATAAACAGCATACAGCAACAAACAGTCTACAGAATCAATTTAAAAAGTGTTCCTACAAACTAGAGGAAAAAGGATGCTTGATCGAAATGGCAGCAACTTCCCTTTTGACAAAAGCACAGTGGTTTCTTCAGCAAAATAGTGAGTAGAGGATAATACAAATGATGTGCATGAAATCAATGCTGGCAGTGCAGTCTTCCTGCATGATTGACAGGGATAATTAACCAATCATCTCTCTCTTGGTCAGGGATAATAGTACACGCAGCCAATAAGGAGAGTGCATTGTATGGAGTAAAATGGATACATTGTACAGACAAGATAAGTAGGTGAGGCCGTCATGATAATTAATGTTAGCCAATTTGTAAAACCAGCAGCATGTAAGATCAGCAGATATTGCAGGGAATGAAAGCTCCTCATTACAGAGCCTCTAGTGCAATAATGAAAGTTGTATGTATGGTATTAGGAATGCCACTTAAGATTGGATTGAATACGGTCAGTGGCTAATCACAGATGGTATCACACAGAACACTCCATTTCCAAGAGCAGCTCAGCTGGCTGAGAGAGACAGTGTTTACCAACCACTCCAGTTTATCTCATCTCCGGCAGCCTCTCAATCATCCCACTTGACTGTACCAGGGAGAGAGAGAGAGAGGGAGAGAGAGCCAGGTAACATCGGCAGGTCATGGAAGTGTTGGTGGGATTGCAGTAGCATTCATGCCACAGCTTTCAGATTCTTGGCCTGTTGGATCTTGATGGTGTATAAAACCTCTGTGAGTGAGGGCAAGGTCCAAATTTACACTTTGTCTAAGTGGATACCCTCATAATATTAACCCTTTAGCAGCCATGCTGCTCAATCTGTTTCCATGTACAGGTGCAGTGCCTCAAATCCAACTGTCCAAAAACCAGAGTTGTCCGAAAACAGAATACTTTTATAATATTTCATACATCAATTTTAAATGAGTAAAATTTAAAAAATAACTTACCTGGACAATTCAGCTGGGCGCTGCATTGGCATGGTGTGGTGCTGGACCATTTGTTAGTTTTGTGCACCACTCCAATTGGCTCTTGACCCTATCTGACCCAGCTTGATCTGAACCACCCACAGCCCAAACTGCCCGTCCCAAAATCCAGCAATATCTGAAATCTGGTATGGTGGCAGCGCTGAATTTGAGGAACTGCACCTGTTTTACATGTACAAGCCTGCCACAGTTTTCAACTTCAGATTCAGATTTATGTGGTAACCTGCTTCTACTAAAGCAGTAGAGTCTATTCTGTTTGGCCGGTTAGTTATCTGCTTTACCTTTTTGGTTTGCCTCAGAGCAATGCAGAGATGACACAAGTTACAAAGTGTGCAACAGGTTTTATTTACAAGAGTTAAAAATATCCCTGCAATCACAAAAAGCATGCACCTTGCTTATCCCAGCTCAGCTTCTAGGGCCAGGATTTTTCAGTTGGTGGCATTTCCCAATGGGCCACCCGCAGAGTTGATGGCCCCATAGCCATTTAATGCTCCAAGAAGTGTTAATTGCATGGAGATGGGGCTGCTACCCATTACTCAAGGCAGGGAGATGGGGGGAGGGGGAGGTCCCGCCTCAGAGAGCTGCTGACCAATCCGACTGGCCAACAGCTCTCTAGTCTCAGCAGTGCCAGGAGCACTGAAGGACAGGACTGGAACTACAAGCAGTCCCCATAGTCTAAGTCCAAGGAGTTGAGGACCAGATAAGCCTTGGGGTCTCTGGTCAGGGAGGGGAGATGAGACCCAAGGGGTGGGCAGAGGGGAAGTGGGTGTGTTGGTAGAGAGGCCTGTGGGGAGGAAGCACGCGAGCGACAGGCCTTCTGGTGGGTGGGTGCCTGATGTTATAAGGAGGCCATTGATGGAGGCACTCCCCCACTTCCTGATGGAGGCCTGAGTAGAGAGGCGAGAGTACTGTCATTAACGTCAAGACATCATTTGACCGAGTGTGGCATCAAGGTGCCCTAGCAAAACTGGAGTCAATGGGAATCAGGGGGAAAACTCTCCGCTGGTTGGAGTCATACCTAGCACAAAGGAAGATGGTTGTGGTTGTTGGAGGTCAATCACCTCAGCTCCAGGACATCACTGCAGGAGTTCCTCAAGGTAGTGTCCTCGGCCTAACCATCTTCAGCTGCTTCATTAATGACCTTCCTTCCATCATAAGGTCAGAAATGAGGATTGTACAATGTTCAGCACCATTCACGACTCCTCAGATACTGGAGCAGTCCATGTCCAAATGTAGCAAGACCTGGACAATATCCAGTCTTGGGCTGACAAGTGGCAAGCAACATTCACGCCACACAAGTGCCAGGCAATGACCATCTCCAACAAGAGAGAATCTAACCATTTCCCCTTTACATTCAATGGCATTACCATCACTGAATCCCCCACTAACAACACTCTGGGGGTTACCATTAACTAGAAACTGAACTGAACTAGCCATATAAATACTGTGGCTACAAGAGCAGGTCAGAGGCTGGGAATCCTGAGTTGAGTAACTCACCTCCTGCCTCCCCAAATCCTGTCCACCATCTGCAAAGCACAAGTCAGGAGTGTGATGGAATACTCCCCACTTGCCTGGATGAATGCAGCTCCCACAACACTCAGTAAGCTTGACACCATCCAGGACAAAGCAGCCTGTTTGATTGGCACCCCATCCACAAAGGAAACTCACTCCACCAGCGGCGCACAGTAGCAGCAGTGTGTACCATCTACAAAATGCACTGCAGCAATTCACCCAGATTCCTTAGGCAGCACACTCCAAACCCACAACCACTATCACCTAGAAGGACAAGGTCAGCAGATAGATGGGAACACCACCACCTGCAAGTCTCCCCCCACCACCCACCCCCCAAGTCACTCACCAGCCTGACTTGGAAATATATCGCCGTTCCTTCACTGTCGCTGAGTCAAAATCCTGGAACTGCTCCCCCAACAGCACTGTGGGTGCACATACACCACATGGACTACAGCGGTTCAAGAAGGCAGCTCACCACCACGTCCTCAAGGGCAAATAGGGATGGGCAATAAATGCTGGCTTAGCCAGTGACGCCCATGTCCACCACCCCCACCTCCCCCCAACTCCGCTGCTGAACTCCTCTCGCCAGCCTGTAAATTAAGGTTGGGTGGTAAACAGCGCTTAAGTAGTCATTCATTGGTCACTTAAAGACCTCAACTGGGGCAAGGGCAGTTGGGCCTGCCTAGGCTTTGCCAGTTTCACTAAAAAATTGCGGAGTGGTTGGAATGGGCAAGAGGCTGATGAGGTTATCTGAAGAATTTTATGGGCCAATGCCTCCAAACCGCTAACAGGTAGTGTAAAACTGTGCCATGGCTCTTTCTGTGGTTTACTTTGCCCTTAGTCCACACCCAGCCTTAACCAATCAAGTACAGTGAGCATAGATCAGTTACCAGACTCACATAATCAAACTGGAAGAATTGAACATGTGAACACTGCAATGTCGCCATGAGAAACAAGTTAAAACTCTGATACTCAGAGTTGAAGTTGGGGGAGGCACCATTTTGTTTCTTCTGCCTGAAATTATTTCTCAGATGAGCCACATGTTTGCACATTAGCTTGTAGAAATCAGGTGAAGGTTGATGCTTTTTTAAATTCTTTCATAGGATGTGTGTGTCGCTGGCAAGGCCAGCATTTGTAACTCATCCTAACTGGCCTTGGTTCCTCCCTGGCTTTCTTTTGATTATTATTCAACCACCTAGGGGGAAGATCAACAAAAATAACAGTGACCGTTAACATAAAGAGAGGAAAGAGATGAAGGGAAAGGGAGAGCAATTGAGACAGAGAGGGAGCAGTGGCTTGTTTGGGTGTAATCATGCAAGCTAATTGTGTATCTTTTAAGTTGTTACTGTGAAGGTGAAGCCCCTTGTGTGGAGCTTGGAGGGTTAAAGAGAGCTGTAGCTCCTGATGTGAGCAATTTTACAGCAACAGTTCCTGTCCAGTGATTCGACTGTCATCTGCAATTACTGAAGGTGGTAACAGCAGTGATGACAGCTTATCCTAATTGCCCTTGAGAAGGTGGGTGGTGAGCTGCCTTCTTGAACCACTGCAGCCCAAGTGGTGTAGGAACACCAACAGTGCTGTTAGGAATGAGTTCCAGGATTTTGACCTAGTAAAGCGACAAAGATATGGTGAGTGACTTAGAGGGAAACTTGCAGGTGGTGGTGTTGCCATGCGTCTGCTGCCCTTGTCCTTCCAGGTGATAGAGGTAAAAACAAAAAACCACGGATGCTGGAAATCCAAAACAAAAACAGAATTACCTGGAAAAACTCAGCAGGTCTGGCAGCATCGGCGGAGAAGAAAAGAGTTGACGTTTCGAGTACACATGACCCTTCAACTGATAGAGATTGCAGGTTTGGAAGGTGCCGTTGAAGGACCCTCAATGAGTTTCTGCAGTGCAGCATATCTTTTCAATGGTACACGGTGGCTGCCACTGCATATTGGTGATGGAGTGAGTGAATGTTTAAGGTGTTGGATGGGGTGCCAATCAAGTGGACTGCTTTGTCCTGGATGGTGTTGAGCCTCTTCAGTGTTGTTGAAGCTGCACTCATTAAGGTATTTGGAGCGTGTTCTATTACACTCCTGACTTGAGCCTTGTATATGGTGGACTAAAATCTTAGCAAGTATGTTGCTCGGATACAGAATTATGCAAAATATCCCTGGGATATTGTAGATATTGTTATGATATCTTCAGGCTCTTCTCTTGGAGAATCATGGAAGCATTCACAGGATAATGAACAGTCTGACAGTGGACATTCTTTCTAAGCGATAACCATTTTTACACCAAGTGCTAAGGGTGGTTAGTCATATAGAGTGGGAGAGTTTGCTGGGCTCCTACAGCCCATACAACGCAGGAAGGGAGACATCCACACCCCCCCGTTGTCAACATCGCACCAGAGGTCATCTCAGAACTCATAGCCAGGACTTTCGGGAGTGGGGTTTGAACGCTGCACAAGAACATAAAAAATAAGAGCAGAAGAAGACCATAGGGGGCCCATCGAGCCTGCTCCACCATTCAACACAATCATGGTTGATCTTGGATTTCAACTCCACTTTCCCGCTCACTCCCTACATCCCTTGATTCCCTGAGAGACCACAAACCTTTCTATCCCAGCCTTAAACGTATTCATCGATGCAGCATCCACAACCCTATGGAGTAAAGAATTCCAAAGATTCGTAACCCTTTGAGTGAAGTAATGATCAGCCCCTCATCACAAAACTGCACTCTCTTGTTCTAGATTCCCCAGCCAGGGGAAACAATGTCTCAGTGTCTACCCTGTCAATCCCCTTCAGAATCCTGTATGGTTCAATGAGATCACCCTAATTCTTCTAAACTCCAGAGAATATAGATCCAATTTACTCAGCCTCTCATCTTAGAATGACTCCCTCATCCCAGGGACCAACCTAGTGAACCTTTACTGTACCGCCTCCAATGAAATTATATTTTTCCTTAAATATGGAGACCAAAATTGTACACGGTATTTCAGATGTGGTCTCCTGTACAAAATCCTGCACAATTTTAGCAAGACTTCTTTATTCTAGTACTCCATCCCGCTTGCAATAAAGGCCAACAAGTTATTTGCCCTCCTACTTGCTTGCTGTACCTGCATGATATATTACCGTGTTCCTTGTATGAGCACAGCCAAGTCTCTCTGAACAGTAACATTTACAAGTTTTGCACCTGTTAAAAAAATTCTGCTTTTCTATTCTTGTGACCAGAGTGAATGACCCCACGCTCCCCCACTTTATAATCCATCTGCCATCTGGTTTCCCATTCATTTAACCTGCCTATATTTTTGCAGCCTCTTTGTGTCCTCCTCACAGCTTGCATTCCCACTCATCTTTGAATCATCAGCAAATGTAGACACATTATTCTCCACCTCTTTGTCTAAGTCATTAATATAGATGTTAAATAGCTGAGGCCCCAGCACTGATCCTTGTGACACCTCACTAGTCACATCCTGCTAATTTGAAAATGCCCCATTTTTGTCTACTCTTAGCTTCCTGTCCATTAACTAATCCTCTGTCCATGTTAATGTATCACCCTTAACTCCCTTTGGAGCCCATATCTTATGTACTAACCTTTTGTGTGACACTTTATTGAATGCCTTTTGGAAATCCAGGTATACTACATCTACTGTTCCCCTTTATCTATCTTACTTTTGATTCAGAGGTCAGAATGTAAACCACTGAGCCAAAAGCTGGATCCTGGGTTCTGAAGTAGAGAAGGGCTATTAGGAATTACTCACCCTCAATTGCCATCTAGCACCCCCTGCTGGAATGTACCTGTATATAATCTGCCTGAGCAGCGAGGAACAAGACTGGGTTCTGATGCTCCAGCTGTAGAAATGGGGGAACATCCATCTGGGACACAACCAGGTCCGATGCTTCATCTCTTTCTGTAGGCCATGTAGTACTAAGCAGTCTGGAACCCGTCCCTGGGTGGTGCTCTGATTCCAGTTGCCTCCCACACAGGCTCAGATCACCCTTCAAGAGAGTCACACAAATTAGCAACATCACTGGAAGCAGTTTCTCTTTATTTACACTATCTAAACCCTCATGATTTTTAACACCTCTATAAAATCTCCTCTTGGCCTTCCCTGCTTAATCGCCATAAGCAGGAAATTGAGAAGAAAAACATATTAAAGAGTATTGTGAGGGATTAAGATCTCACACTGTGTATTTTTATAAAATGTATACAGGTATTCTCATTGCTATTTCTAAAAGCTTCAAACTAAACAAAGACATTTAAAGTGGCTGAACTTATGTCTGTCTGTGACCCCTGAACAAAAGAAGCTACATGGCAGTTTTGGGAAAACTCGTACCTCGTTATCTCTGAGGAACTACTAATGACCCCCTGTGGACTGTACAGCCCAACTTCAAAGAGAGCTATACAAAAGCCATCTGCATTTAATAATCCAGGCTGGCCAAAAGGAGATCATCTCCTAAAACAAAGGCCCCGCAATCTTCCTTTTAATTCCTAATGGCTGAGGCAGTTAACCTTCTTTGGAATCTGGAATGATGGCTATATATCAATTGTTAAAGACCCGGTGGAAAGGAGGGAGTCATATGACATGGGCCTCTGGCTTGTGGAACAAGTAATATTGTCTTGCTGAACTGCATGGCCCAATCTGCTGTTTACCATCTAGCAGCCTCACAGACAAGGCACACTGCCCTGGCTCCCATCTACACTGCTTTGGCTGGAAATTCTGTACCATCACTTACAAGCTTCAACTCTGCATGCCTATCTCATTGTGTGAAGTCAACACCACTGGCAAAGTGAATTATGTAGCATCAGTTTCCAGCCCACCAACCTCTGCGAAGGAATACCTCATTGGACTTTGATTCTAGACTCTGGAACCCATGCGAAACAATATTTATTTTCTCTGTGGTCCCTGTACTGTAAATCCTTCTTTTCTCTATCCCTTTCTTTACTGTCTGAGTATGGAGGCAATGTTGTGACACTCCTTTCGCATTTTGAGTGTGCACAAATAAATTAACTCTTTGAGTTCATCCTATCTCGAGTTTGCTGTGAGGTTAATAGAAATTGGATCGCACCAAAACCAGGGGATTGAGAAATACACCGCTGTTTATAAAGAGGGAAACATATTTAAAACACCTTTCTGTTTACAGACAGGTGATGAGAGGAGAAATTGATGCTGTGTAAATTAACCCCCCCCCCCCACCTCCTGTCTGTAACAGTATTGTCTCCCTTTCCAATTGCTGATGCACTGACTGTTCATTCCCAGCTGGTTATAAAAGCAGATGCACACTAAGCATCCTGGATGTTGCATTGTCCTGTTAGTTATTTTAGCATGGGTGCTAAATCCTGGTTATTTTAAAACATCATCACAGGAACGTCATATGAGTGTGTTCAGCACTATTGTCAATAGTTGTAATCTCTAATCTCCAAATCATCTTCTTTACAAATGTCAATTATTCTAACTCTTCTCTTAAATTCTTTGCCCAATTCTGCATTAAACTGTACAGCAGAGATAGGAGCAAATATCACACAGCCAAGCCAGTAAAGAGTGCTAAAGACAAAGCAGGCCATTCAAACATGTGTTTGAACGATGGCACCCTGAATAAAACCCCCCCACCTTCTGGGATAAGAGTGTGGACAAAGACAATGCAGGGTGCGATGTAGATATGGGAGAGAGGAGCTGTAAGTATCACCATGATTCTGGATATTGCGTGTGAACAGAACAAGGTATCATCAGTCATCGAAATGCTGCGACAGCACTCAGACTCATTGAGTCTGCAATGCATTTCCCATTCAGTTCATGATTTACCATCGAGTGACTGATGGGAGTTCAGCCTTTCTCTGACAGGAGGACAATGGGCACTGCTGACCCCAGCGTGAACCTCTCTCCTAATTAAGTGGTTTCCCTCTTTGCTGCTTTGATATTGGCTCTTCTGGTTTCCCTCCCACCTCCCCCCACCCTTGCCCACCCACCCTTCTCAATCACTCCCCTGATGTCAAAAGTAGCCATTGCGCCCTGGGTCATTTGATGGAGTGGGGCAGGAACAGGAATGCCAGGGTAGTGACGGTACCATTGGGCGGTGACAAAGCTAATGGGGAAAATTGGGTTGGTGGCGGAGGGGAGGTTAGATTGTCTGTTTCCTCAAAACAGAAATTCCTACTTACATACAGAACATCAAATTCCTTCCCCGAAAACGACCTGTTTGCAACAGTACCAGTCCCCGTGCTATACATCACCAAAGGCACCATCCTTGGCATGGATCCCTAGTGTCTGCCAACTGGGTATTGGGTCTGGAGTTGAACCCAGCCTTGCCCTCTTCATGATGCCATACCAGTTAGCTCCAGTGCGCAGCGTTCCTGTCTCTGCTGTCAATCCACCCATTTACACATGAGCACAGGGGTCACTGAACAGTAATCAGCAGCGATGACCCTGACTGCTTTGATCTTAGCCAAGAGAGTTTATATGGTCTAAAGCTGAATCAGTGTCAGAAAGTTGTACCTATCAGGTCAGAGCTTATAGGTATATCTTTGGTGGAACATATATCATCAGAGGAACCTGCATTGAATCTTTGCATTGAGATTGACAAAGATATTGGGAAAAGGAAGGAAAATGGGAGTGAATGGCTAGCTCTTCAGAGAACAAGGACAGACACAAAGGGCTGAATGGCCTCCTTTTGTCATGTAAAATTCTGAGATTGTATATCAGTCAATAACAAACTTAGCAGCACTCCTCCTCTCCTGTATTCCAAAGTGACAGCTGTAATGACTACGTATGCACATATTCAGCTCCAGTAGATCATTTTCATACATGCCCAAGTCTTGCCAAATTTAAATGTGGTGATTAATGCTCTGTATCGTCAGTGCTGACAAGTGGTTTTAAAAAATGTCACACAAAAACATGGAGACGTGTTTACTGAGCCCTGCAACACACCTCGGGTGTGTTTCACCACCTGATTTGAGCTTGAGTGGGAGGGGGAGTGTGAGATGAGGTGGTAGGGTTTGAAGACGGAGTGCAGTTTGATGAGGGGTGGTGAAATGGATGGAGTTTGAGGAGGGAATGGAGTATGAGGAGAGGATAGATTTTGAGGAAGGGTTAGAGTTTGAGGAACTGGTCCTCACCACGTCCCGAAGGTATCCATGGGCATTTTGGGTGTTGTGATGTTACTAGTTGTTGGCAACATGTGATGCCAACACATGGGCACCAGCTAGTCTGCTACCAAGATAAAGGCAAAATACTACAGATGCTGGAAATCTGAAACAGAAACAGGAAATGCTGGAGAAACTCAGCATCTGTGGAGAGAGGAACAGAGTTGATGTTTCGAGTCTGTATGACTCTTCTTCAGACCCTCCTAATCAGCCACATGTAGTCAGTCTTGCTATTGGAATTGAGTTCACAGTAACCTAACATGGAGATGAGTTGCAGTGTTTAGGTGCAGATGGAGGGGAATTACACATTTATGTGGCTGATGTGGGAGCTCCTATTCCAAGGCCGAGAGGTAAAAGCATCTTACACCACTAGAATGCAGCCCTACAACACACTGTAAATCAGAAAATATTCACTTCAAGAATATTTACCGTGCACTGTGCCTGCAAATCTTTCACATGAAATGTATTTTCCTGAAGCTGTGATGCTGTTAAAGTTAATGTCACAGTTAATTTACGGGGAAAATAAAAGCTAGGCTCAATAGCAAACATACCCCAATTTGTAGCAGGGGTTTTAGCGAGGGGAGCTGTAAGCAATAAATCAGAGTGCATGTGGGTACATCAGAGAACCTCAGTGATTGAGATTTGCTTTTCATGCAGAGCCATTCCAGTGACCGTGAAAGGGTTAAAAATTTTAAAAATCTGTCCTTTCACAGAGACTGGTCATTTCTCTTTGCCCGCTCGCTATCTGCAGCAGCTCAGTGGGGTGGGTTTAGGTGTGGCAGTGACTCTGTGAAACAGGGGCCTCTCCCTATACAAGGCAGGACAATAACTGCTGAGAAACGGGCTAATAGCTCTCTTCCCACACGCAGTGTCGAGGCTGACTTGGGCTGATACTCATGTCGTTGGATGTAGAAACTCCCCTGGGCCTCTTCCGCTCAGGAAGAGTGTCGGAAAACCTTGGTTTTCCTGTTCACACTGTACCACATCACACAGTCCCAGTTGGGTGTGTTGCTGTACAAAATCCTGGCAAGATTCTTGTGTTGCGCTCATTTACTTTTCTTGTGTTAACACTTTCATCTGCTCAGCGTTTTTTTTTCTCTCTCCCCGCTTTAGATGCCGCCTCCCATCCCTTTCCCTTGTTTCCTCCATCAGACAGAGCAAGACGTGGGTCAAGAGCAAACTTCCACCCCTGGCAATTAAGGCTTTGGCTGAGAAGGAAGGGCCAAGGCAACAGCCCACTGAGGCACTAAAGATCCCGTGAAATGCATTCCAGAAAAGTAAGAAGATTTCCCGGGATCCTGGTCAGTATTCCTCACTCAAACTAACACCAACAAAAAATCTTGGTCCAAAATGGCTGTCTGCAAAACAATTGTCACTTTGATTTAATTAATGTATCTGTGGGATGTTTCTGACAGTAATGAAGGGGTCTATATATAACTTGTGGTGCGGTGGATGGAATCACTGCTTCCAATCCAGAAGCTCTGTGTTTAAATCCAGCTCCAGGACTTGATGATAACGTGGCCAAACAGGTTGTGCATCAACTTGTAAAGTCCTTCCAACACACGCCAATGGCAGGTGGTTAGAGCGGGAGAGATTCCTGGCCAACCTTGTGTTGGAAAGAAATTGGAGCCTCTACCATCACTATCCATAGCTCCAGACTACAACACGCATGTAAAAGCACGTGTTACCACAGCAACTCAGATCCCTTGGGGGTGCTGGTTGGCTCAGTTGGCTGGATGACTGGGGTGGATCAGATTGGTGCCAACAGCATGGGGTTCGATCCCCATTCCGGCTGGGATGGATTTGGGACTTGCCTGCCTGTTGTGGTGCTATGGGTCGGGCCTGCTTTCAGGCACAGAAATGAGGAAGGTGCACTTCATCACTTTGCAAATTAACCCATTTTACACCATCACTATGCATAATAATAACCCTTACTTTCGCTCTCTGGGATTACGCATGCCTTAAAAAAAAAGTGCATTTCAGCTATTGAGACACAGAAGGCTTTTCAACATTTAGACGGCCACTGGGGAGAGGTAGATCCTAAAGGAGGATTGATAGCAGTCACAGGGAAGTGAGGGCTAAAGACAGGGTCACAGCAAAGGCGGGGAGAAAACTGGAATGGGATCTCCGTGTATGTGGGACAGTGGGGGCATGGTGAGAGTGACAGAGGGTGAAACTCATGTTACAGTCTGCAAGAGCAAGAAGCTGAAGTCACTGTCACTTTAAATAACAAGGTCATGGCCATTAAGATAAAAGGTAAAAGCAAAATACTGCAGATGCTGGAAATCTCTGAAGGAGGGTCATATGGACTCGAAACGTTAACTCTCTTTCTCTCCCCACAGATGCTGCCAGACCTGCTGAGATTTTCCAGCATTTTCTCTTTTTGTTTAAGGTAACAGTTACTGTCCGTCAAATTTCAGCCTTCATCCTTCAAAGGATGTTAATTGGGGAATCCAGTGAATGAAAGAAGAGATAGTAAAAGTCAAAGGGATTTCATCATTGTGGGAGATACCCTCTGGAAGGAGATTAAAGATGTGAGAACAGCAAAATGCTCAATATTAAGTAAACACGAGTGTAATAAGGAGGCAATTCAAGAAAGTCAATACTCAGGAATGTGCGCAACGTAGGACATTCTAGAATGAATCATCAGGACAAAAAGACAATGACTTCATCCATTGTCCTGGGAACAATGGGGAGTGGTAGGTATTGATGCTGACTGTTAAAAGGGCGCCATCTTACTGAATAAATAGCAAGACTTCCATCATTTGTTTGCGATTTGATGATGTAAATCAAATCACGGTACCCCTGCCTGTGTTGCACCATTAAAATAATGCCCCAGCTCAGCCATAGTCCCAAACAATGAAAGGCTTGGCAAGGTTGCTGCCCTTAATTGGGCAAATCTGGCTGTTTGTTGGGGTTTGTTGTGCTGACATTGGCTGCTGTGCTTCCTAAATCTTAACAGTGACTGCATTTCAAAAATTATTCCCGTGGCTATCCAGTGTTTGGGACGCTCTGGTTCATGAATATTTCAATGTGTGCCTTTGTTCAATTTAAAAGCCAAGGTTGTTGCAAGTTTGTTCCTCTTTTTAAAAAATTCCCTGGGTAATTCCTGCTGCTCTGTTGAGTCTTACAGATCCAAAAATGAAAAACAATCCCAGAGTATTGGAGAAGTGACTGAATTTCTCAGAACAATTTCTCCAGTGTATCAGAAAACAGTGAAAGCAGAAACAGGAATCAGAAAACATAAAGGATCAGGAGCGGATTGACAGTCTGTGTCTCGAGAAGGCTGAGGGGTGACCTAAGAGAGGTCTTTAAAGTTATGAAAGGTTTTGAGAGAGTGGATACAGAGAGAATGTTGCCTCTTGTGGGGAAGAGGATAACTAGAGGCCATCAGTATAAGATAGTTACCAAGAAATCCAATAGGGAATTCAAGAGAAGCTTCTTTGCTCAGAGAGTGGTCAGGATGTAGGACTCACTCCCACAGACACTTGGAGAGAATAGTGTAGATGCATTTAAGGGAAAGCTAGGCAAGTATATGAGGGAAAAGAGAATAGAAAGTTACAATGGTAGATTTAGAAGAGAAAAGTCAGGAGGAGGTTCAAGTGAGTGTGTGTGTGAGAGAGACAGAGAGAGAGAGAGAGGGAGAGAGAGGGAGGGAGCAATAAGGGGAGAGAGAGAGAGAGACAGGGCTCAGAGTGGGAGAGAGACAAGGAGGGAGAGAGAGGGGGTGGGAGAGAAAGGAGGAGAGAAGGCGGAGAGAGAAAAAGAGAGGGAGGGGAGAGAGAAGGAGGGCGTGAAGAGAGATAGAGGGGTTGGGGAGAGAGAGAGAGCGAGGGAGAGTGACTGCGGGAGAGACACAGAGAGAGGGGGAGAGACAGGGAGAGAGAGAGGAGAGGAAAGAGAGTGACTGGGGGGAGAGACAGAGAAGGGAGAGAGAGAGAGGGACTGGGAAAGAGAGAGAGGAGAGGGGAGTCACTGTCATCCCCCACCCCCCACCCACTCAAGCTCAGTTCAGCAATCACCCTCTGGTCAGCAATCGCCCTCCTCCCTCCTCCACTCTTATGGACCCATCATCACCATAGATCCGATGGTCTTGCCAGCACCCCTCCCCCAAGGCTTTCACTAGCATCCCCACTCCAGCCTTTCAACAGCACCCCCTCTGCAACCCAATCTTTCACCAGACTCACCACACCACCCATCACCCAGTTGGGGCCCGCACCCTGCCAAAGTCAAAGTGTCACCAGCCCGGTGATTGAGAAAAGATTAAAAAGTGGCCCCTCGTGTGAAAGTGTTGGACACCTTGCTTTAAGATCTATTTTCAAACAGCCCAGCACATTTGTGCTTCTCACCTTTGCAATCCACTCCCTTCCCCCTTCCCCCTGCCCCCTTCCCCCTTCCCCCTTCCCCCTTCCCCCTTACCCCTGCCCCCTGCCCCCTTCCCCCTTCCCCCTTCCCCCTTCCCCCTGCCCCCTTCCCACTTCCCCCTCCCCCCACCGGCCAATCCCCTTGAGCCGAATGTCGGTGCGACTTCTGCATCTGGTCCACCTGTCCTTTTTAAACGTCTCCACAGTCGTCCTGACTCTGTGGGCAGAATTTTCTGGTTGGCGAGCGGGGTGCAGGGTGCAGGGTGTGGGGTGCAGGATGCAGGGTGCAGGGTATGGGGTGCAGGGTGCAGGGTGCAGGGTGTGGGGTGCAGGGTGCAGGGTGTGGGGTGCAGGGTGTGGGGTGCAGGGTGTGGGGTGCAGGGTGTGGGGTGCGGGGTGCAGGGTGTGGGGTGTGGGGTGTGGGGTGCAGGGTGTGGGGTGCAGGGTGCAGGGTGCAGGGTGTGGGGTGTGGGGTGCAGGGTGTGGGGTGCAGGGTGTGGGGTGCAGGGTGTGGGGTGCAGGGTGCAGGGTGTGGGATGCAGGGTGTGGGGTGCAGGGTGTGGGGTGCAGGGTGTGGGGTGCAGGGTGCAGGGTGTGGGATGCAGGGTGTGGGATGCAGGGTGTGTGATGCAGGGTGTGGGGTGCAGGGTGCGGGGTGCAGGGTGCGGGGGTGCAGGGTGCAGGGTGCAGGGTGTGGGGTGCTGGGTGCAGGGTGCAGGGTGTGGGGTGCAGGGTGCAGGGTGTGAGGTGCAGGGTGCAGGGTGCAGGGTGCGGGGGTGCAGGGTGCGGGGTGCAGGGTGTGGGGTGCAGGGTGCATGGTGTGGGGTGCAGGGTGCAGGGTGTGGGGTGCAGGGTGTGGGTGCAGGGTGCAGGGTGTGGGGTGCAGGGTGCGGGGTGCAGGGTGTGGGGTGCAGGGTGCAGGTTGTGGGGTGCATCGTGCAGGGTGCGGGGTGCAGGGTGCAGGGTGCAGGGTGCAGGGTGTGGGGTGCAGGGAGCAGGGTGCAGGGTGTGGGGTGCAGGGTGCAGGGTGTGGGGTGCGGGGTGTGGGATGCAGGGTGCAGGGTGCTGGGTGCAGGGTGCAGGGTGCAGGGTGTGGGGTGCAGGGTGTGGGGTGCAGGGTGTGGGGTGCAGGGTGTGGGGTGCAGGGTGCGGGCGTGCAGGGTGCGGGGTGCAGGGTGTGGTGCAGGGTGCAGGGTGTGGGGTGCAGGGTGTGGGGTGCAGGGTGTGGGGTGCAGGGTGCAGGGTGCGGGGTGCAGGATGTGGGGTGCAGGGTGTGGGGTGCAGGGTGCAGTGTGCGGGGTGTGGGGTGTGGGGTGCAGGGTGCAGGGTGCAGGGTGTGGGGTGCAGGGTGCAGGGTGCAGGGTGTGGGGTGTGGGGTGCAGGGTGTGGGGTGCAGGGTGTGGGGTGCAGGGTGCAGGGTGCAGGGTGTGGGGTGCAGGGTGCGGGGTGCAGGGTGTGGGGTGCAGGGTGCAGGTTGTGGGGTGCATCGTGCAGGGTGTGGGGTGCAGGGTGTGGGCTGCAGGGTGTGGGGTGCAGGGTGCGGGGTGCAGGGTGCAGGGTGCAGGGTGTGGGGTGCAGGGTGCAGGGTGAAGGGTGCAGGGTGTGGGGTGCAGGGTGCAGGGTGTGGGGTGCAGGGTGCAGGGTGTGGGGTGCGGGGTGTGGGATGCAGGGTGCAGGGTGTTGGGTGCAGGGTGCAGGGTGCAGGGTGTGGGGTGCAGGGTGTGGGGTGAAGGGTGTGGGGTGCAGGGTGTGGGGTGCAGGGTGCGGGGGTGCAGGGTGCGGGGTGCAGGGTGTGGTGCAGGGTGCAGGGTGTGGGGTGCAGGGTGTGGGGTGCAGGGTGTGGGGTGCAGGGTGTGGGGTGCAGGGTGCAGGGTGCGGGGTGCAGGGTGTGGGCTGCAGGGTGTGGGGTGCAGGGTGCGGGGTGCAGGGTGCAGGGTGCAGGGTGCAGGGTGCAGGGTGTGGGGTGCAGGGTGCAGGGTGAAGGGTGCAGGGTGTGGGGTGCAGGGTGCAGGGTGTGGGGTGCAGGGTGCAGGGTGTGGGGTGCGGGGTGTGGGATGCAGGGTGCAGGGTGCTGGGTGCAGGGTGCAGGGTGCAGGGTGTGGGGTGCAGGGTGTGGGGTGCAGGGTGTGGGGTGCAGGGTGTGGGGTGCAGGGTGCGGGGGTGCAGGGTGCGGGGTGCAGGGTGTGGTGCAGGGTGCAGGGTGTGGGGTGCAGGGTGTGGGGTGCAGGGTTTGGGGTGCAGGGTGCAGTGTGCGGGGTGTGGGGTGTGGGGTGCAGGGTGCAGGGTGCAGGGTGTGGGCTGCAGGGTGCAGGGTGCAGGGTGTGGGGTGTGGGGTGCAGGGGGTGGGGTGCAGGGTGCAGGGTGTGGGGTGCAGGGTGTGGGGTGCAGGGTGCGGGGTGTGGGGTGCAGGGTGTGGGGTGCAGGGTGTGGGGTGCAGGGTGCAGGGTGTGGGGTGCAGGGTGTGGGGTGCAGGGTGTGGGGTGCAGGGTGTGGGGTGCAGGGTGCAGGGTGTGGGGTGCAGGGTGTGGGGTGCAGGGTGCAGGGTGTGGGGTGCAGGGTGCGGGGTGCAGGGTGTGGGGTGCAGGGTGTGGGGTGCAGGGTGCAGGGTGTGGGCTGCAGGGTGTGGGGTGCAGGGTGTGGGGTGCAGGGTGTGGGGTGCAGGGTGTGGGGTGCAGGGTGTGGGGTGCAGGGTGCGGGGTGTGGGGTGCGGGGGTTCAGGGTGCGGGGTGCAGGGTGTGGTGCAGGGTGTGGGGTGCAGGGTGCAGGGTGTGGGGTGCAGGGTGCAGGGTGTGGGGTGCAGGGTGTGGGGTGCAGGGTGCAGGGTGTGGGGTGCAGGGTGTGGGGTGCAGGCTGCGGGGTGTGGGGTGCGGGGGTGCAGGGTGCGGGGTGCAGGGTGTGGTGCAGGGTGTGGGGTGCAGGGTGCAGGGTGCAGGGTGCGGGGTGTGGGGTGCAGGGTGTGGGGTGCAGGGTGTGGGGTGCAGGGTGTGGGGTGCAGGGTGTGGGGTGCAGGGTGTGGAGTGCAGGGTGCCGGGTGTGGGGTGCGGGGGTGCAGGGTGCGGTGTGCAGGGTGTGGTGCAGGGTGTGGGGTGCAGGGTGCAGGGTGTGGGGTGCAGGGTGAGGGGTGTGGGGTGCAGGGTGTGGGGTGCAGGGTGTGGGGTGCAGGGTGTGGGGTGTGGGGTGCAGGGTGTGGGGTGCAGGGTGCAGGGTGTGGGTGCAGGGTGTGGGGTGCAGGGTGTGGGGTGCAGGGTGCAGGGTGTGGGGTGCAGGGTGTGGGGTGCAGGGTGTGGGGTGTGGGGTGCAGGGTGTGGGGTGCAGGGTGCAGGGTGTGGGGTGCAGGGTGTGGGGTGCAGGGTGTGGGGTGCAGGGTGTGGGGTGCAGGGTGTGGGGTGTGGGGTGCAGGGTGTGGGGTGCAGGGTGCAGGGTGTGGGGTGTGGGGTGCAGGGTGTGGGGTGCAGGGTGCAGGGTGTGGGGTGCAGGGTGTGGGGTGCAGGGTGCGGGTTGTGGGGTGCAGGGTGTGGGGTGTGGGGTGCAAGGTGTGGGGTGCAGCTTGCAGGGTGTGGGGTGCAGGGTGCGGGGTGTGGGGTGCAGGGTGTGGGGTGCAGGGTGCAGGGTGTGGGGTGCAGGGTGCAGGGTGCAGGGTGTGGGGTGCAGGGTGTGGGGTGTGGGGTGCAGGGTGTGGGGTGCAGGGTGCAGGGTGTGGGGTGCAGGGTGTGGGGTGCAGGGTGTGGGGTGCAGGGTGCGGGGGTGCAGGGTGCGGGGTGTGGTGCAGGGTGCAGGGTGTGGGGTGCAGGGTGTGGGGTGCAGGGTGTGGGGTGCAGGGTGTGGGGTGCAGGGTGCAGGGTGTGGGGTGCAGGGTGTGGAGTGCAGGGTGCCGGGTGTGGGGTGCGGGGGTGCAGGGTGCGGTGTGCAGGGTGTGGTGCAGGGTGTGGGGTGCAGGGTGCAGGGTGTGGTGTGCAGGGTGAGGGGTGTGGGGTGCAGGGTGTGGGGTGCAGGGTGTGGGGTGCAGGGTGTGGGGTGTGGGGTGCAGGGTGTGGGGTACAGGGTGCAGGGTGTGGGGTGCAGGGTGTGGGGTGCAGGGTGTGGGGTGCAGGGTGCAGGGTGTGGGGTGCAGGGTGTGGGGTGCAGGGTGTGGGGTGTGGGTTGCAGGGTGTGGGGTGCAGGGTGCAGGGTGTGGGGTGCAGGGTGTGGGGTGCAGGGTGTGGGGTGCAGGGTGTGGGGTGCAGGGTGTGGGGTGTGGGGTGCAGGGTGTGGGGTGCAGGGTGCAGGGTGTGGGGTGTGGGGTGCAGGGTGTGGGGTGCAGGGTGCAGGGTGTGGGGTGCAGGGTGTGGGGTGCAGGGTGCGGGGTGTGGGGTGCAGGGTGTGGGGTGTGGGGTGCAGGGTGTGGGGTGCAGGGTGCAGGGTGTGGGGTGCAGGGTGCGGGGTGTGGGGTGCAGGGTGTGGGGTGCAGGGTGCAGGGTGTGGGGTGCAGGGTGCAGGGTGCAGGGTGTGGGGTGCAGGGTGTGGGGTGTGGGGTGCAGGGTGTGGGGTGCAGGGTGCAGGGTGTGGGGTGCAGGGTGTGGGGTGCAGGGTGCAGGGTGTGGGGTGCAGGATGTGGGGTGCAGGGTGTGGGGTGCAGGGTGCAGTGTGCGGGGTGTGGGGTGTGGGGTGCAGGGTGCAGGGTGCAGGGTGTGGGGTGCAGGGTGCAGGGTGCAGGGTGTGGGGTGTGGGGTGCAGGGTGTGGGGTGCAGGGTGTGGGGTGCAGGGTGCAGGGTGCAGGGTGTGGGGTGCAGGGTGCGGGGTGCAGGGTGTGGGGTGCAGGGTGCAGGTTGTGGGGTGCATCGTGCAGGGTGTGGGGTGCAGGGTGTGGGCTGCAGGGTGTGGGGTGCAGGGTGCGGGGTGCAGGGTGCAGGGTGCAGGGTGTGGGGTGCAGGGTGCAGGGTGAAGGGTGCAGGGTGTGGGGTGCAGGGTGCAGGGTGTGGGGTGCAGGGTGCAGGGTGTGGGGTGCGGGGTGTGGGATGCAGGGTGCAGGGTGTTGGGTGCAGGGTGCAGGGTGCAGGGTGTGGGGTGCAGGGTGTGGGGTGAAGGGTGTGGGGTGCAGGGTGTGGGGTGCAGGGTGCGGGGGTGCAGGGTGCGGGGTGCAGGGTGTGGTGCAGGGTGCAGGGTGTGGGGTGCAGGGTGTGGGGTGCAGGGTGTGGGGTGCAGGGTGTGGGGTGCAGGGTGCAGGGTGCGGGGTGCAGGGTGTGGGCTGCAGGGTGTGGGGTGCAGGGTGCGGGGTGCAGGGTGCAGGGTGCAGGGTGCAGGGTGCAGGGTGTGGGGTGCAGGGTGCAGGGTGAAGGGTGCAGGGTGTGGGGTGCAGGGTGCAGGGTGTGGGGTGCAGGGTGCAGGGTGTGGGGTGCGGGGTGTGGGATGCAGGGTGCAGGGTGCTGGGTGCAGGGTGCAGGGTGCAGGGTGTGGGGTGCAGGGTGTGGGGTGCAGGGTGTGGGGTGCAGGGTGTGGGGTGCAGGGTGCGGGGGTGCAGGGTGCGGGGTGCAGGGTGTGGTGCAGGGTGCAGGGTGTGGGGTGCAGGGTGTGGGGTGCAGGGTTTGGGGTGCAGGGTGCAGTGTGCGGGGTGTGGGGTGTGGGGTGCAGGGTGCAGGGTGCAGGGTGTGGGCTGCAGGGTGCAGGGTGCAGGGTGTGGGGTGTGGGGTGCAGGGGGTGGGGTGCAGGGTGCAGGGTGTGGGGTGCAGGGTGTGGGGTGCAGGGTGCGGGGTGTGGGGTGCAGGGTGTGGGGTGCAGGGTGTGGGGTGCAGGGTGCAGGGTGTGGGGTGCAGGGTGTGGGGTGCAGGGTGTGGGGTGCAGGGTGTGGGGTGCAGGGTGCAGGGTGTGGGGTGCAGGGTGTGGGGTGCAGGGTGCAGGGTGTGGGGTGCAGGGTGCGGGGTGCAGGGTGTGGGGTGCAGGGTGTGGGGTGCAGGGTGCAGGGTGTGGGCTGCAGGGTGTGGGGTGCAGGGTGTGGGGTGCAGGGTGTGGGGTGCAGGGTGTGGGGTGCAGGGTGCGGGGTGTGGGGTGCGGGGGTTCAGGGTGCGGGGTGCAGGGTGTGGTGCAGGGTGTGGGGTGCAGGGTGCAGGGTGTGGGGTGCAGGGTGCAGGGTGTGGGGTGCAGGGTGTGGGGTGCAGGGTGCAGGGTGTGGGGTGCAGGGTGTGGGGTGCAGGCTGCGGGGTGTGGGGTGCGGGGGTGCAGGGTGCGGGGTGCAGGGTGTGGTGCAGGGTGTGGGGTGCAGTGTGCAGGGTGCAGGGTGCGGGGTGTGGGGTGCAGGGTGTGGGGTGCAGGGTGTGGGGTGCAGGGTGTGGGGTGCAGGGTGCAGGGTGTGGGGTGCAGGGTGTGGAGTGCAGGGTGCCGGGTGTGGGGTGCGGGGGTGCAGGGTGCGGTGTGCAGGGTGTGGTGCAGGGTGTGGGGTGCAGGGTGCAGGGTGTGGGGTGCAGGGTGAGGGGTGTGGGGTGCAGGGTGTGGGGTGCAGGGTGTGGGGTGCAGGGTGTGGGGTGTGGGGTGCAGGGTGTGGGGTGCAGGGTGCAGGGTGTGGGTGCAGGGTGTGGGGTGCAGGGTGTGGGGTGCAGGGTGCAGGGTGTGGGGTGCAGGGTGTGGGGTGCAGGGTGTGGGGTGTGGGGTGCAGGGTGTGGGGTGCAGGGTGCAGGGTGTGGGGTGCAGGGTGTGGGGTGCAGGGTGTGGGGTGCAGGGTGTGGGGTGCAGGGTGTGGGGTGTGGGGTGCAGGGTGTGGGGTGCAGGGTGCAGGGTGTGGGGTGTGGGGTGCAGGGTGTGGGGTGCAGGGTGCAGGGTGTGGGGTGCAGGGTGTGGGGTGCAGGGTGCGGGTTGTGGGGTGCAGGGTGTGGGGTGTGGGGTGCAAGGTGTGGGGTGCAGGTTGCAGGGTGTGGGGTGCAGGGTGCGGGGTGTGGGGTGCAGGGTGTGGGGTGCAGGGTGCAGGGTGTGGGGTGCAGGGTGCAGGGTGCAGGGTGTGGGGTGCAGGGTGTGGGGTGTGGGGTGCAGGGTGTGGGGTGCAGGGTGCAGGGTGTGGGGTGCAGGGTGTGGGGTGCAGGGTGTGGGGTGCAGGGTGCGGGGGTGCAGGGTGCGGGGTGCAGGGTGTGGTGCAGGGTGCAGGGTGTGGGGTGCAGTGTGTGGGGTGCAGGGTGTGGGGTGCAGGGTGTGGGGTGCAGGGTGCAGGGTGTGGGGTGCAGGGTGTGGATTGCAGGGTGCCGGGTGTGGGGTGCGGGGGTGCAGGGTGCGGTGTGCAGGGTGTGGTGCAGGGTGTGGGGTGCAGGGTGCAGGGTGTGGTGTGCAGGGTGAGGGGTGTGGGGTGCAGGGTGTGGGGTGCAGGGTGTGGGGTGCAGGGTGTGGGGTGTGGGGTGCAGGGTGTGGGGTGCAGGGTGCAGGGTGTGGGGTGCAGGGTGTGGGGTGCAGGGTGTGGGGTGCAGGGTGCAGGGTGTGGGGTGCAGGGTGTGGGGTGCAGGGTGTGGGGTGCAGGGTGTGGGGTGCAGGGTGTGGGGTGCAGGGTGTGGGGTGTGGGGTGCAGGGTGTGGGGTGCAGGGTGCAGGGTGTGGGGTGTGGGGTGCAGGGTGTGGGGTGCAGGGTGCAGGGTGTGGGGTGCAGGGTGTGGGGTGCAGGGTGCGGGGTGTGGGGTGCAGGGTGTGGGGTGTGGGGTGCAGGGTGTGGGGTGCAGGGTGCAGGGTGTGGGGTGCAGGGTGCGGGGTGTGGGGTGCAGGGTGTGGGGTGCAGGGTGCAGGGTGTGGGGTGCAGGGTGCAGGGTGCAGGGTGTGGGGTGCAGGGTGTGGGGTGTGGGGTGCAGGGTGTGGGGTGCAGGGTGCAGGGTGTGGGGTGCAGGGTGTGGGGTGCAGGGTGCAGGGTGTGGGGTGCAGGGTGTGGGGTGCAGGGTGTGGGGTGCAGGGTGCAGGGTGTGGGGTGCAGGGTGTGGGGTGCAGGGTGTGGGGTGTGGGGTGCAGGGTGTGGGGTGCAGGGTGCAGGGTGTGGGGTGCAGGGTGTGGGGTGCGGGGTGCAGGGTGTGTGGTGCAGGGTGTGGGGTGTGGGGTGCAGGGTGTGGGGTGCAGGGTGTGGGGTGCAGGGTGCAGGGTGTGGGGTGCAGGGTGCAGGGTGTGGGGTGCAGGGTGTGGGGTGTGGGGTGCAGGGTGGGGGGTGCAGGGTGCGGGGTGCAGGGTGCAGGGTGTGGGGTGCAGGGTGCAGGGTGTGGGGTGCAGGGTGCAGGGTGTGGGGTGCAGGGTGTGGGGTGCAGGGTGCGGGGTGCAGGGTGCAGGGTGTGGGGTGCAGGGTGTGGGGTGCAGGGTGCAGGGTGTGGGGTGCAGGGTGCAGGGTGTGGGGTGCAGGGTGTGGGGTGTGGGGTGCAGGGTGTGGGGTGCAGGGTGCGGGGTGCAGGGTGCAGGGTGTGGGGTGCAGGGTGCAGGGTGTGGGGTGCAGGGTGCAGGGTGTGGGGTGCAGGGTGTGGGGTGCAGGGTGCGGGGTGCAGGGTGCAGGGTGTGGGGTGCAGGGTGCAGGGTGTGGGGTGTGGGGTGTGAAATGAGGCGTGATGACACCGGGCGTGCGTTTGTTCAGTGGACAGGCAGCCGACTTCACGCCTGCCGAAATGTAAACAGCCCATTAAGGCCATTAAGAAATGGATTGAGCCATTTGAGACTGCTACCTGTCCAACCTTAATTGGGATGAGATTTCCTGAAGCTTTTATTAAATAAGTAAATTAATTTTCATAAATATAAAAATATATCCCCGCTCATGTGATACAGTCACATGTGGGGACAGGTTTAAATACATTTTTACATCAGTTCTTTAATTATTTTACTATCCATTCAATCTCCCTGAGGTAGCTCTGTGCCTCAGAGAGATTGCTGTGCTCCTTCACACGCACAGGCAGAAGGACCTCTGGCCCTGACTCCTCCTCCTCCTCCTCCTCCTCCTTCTCGTCCCCACCCCCGCCACCCCCCCCCCCCCCCACCCACCCCCAGCGCTACCAGTTGCGTATTACGCTGGGCGGGCCTTAATTGGCCGGCCCATGTAAAATGGCAGCTCCATGCCCAGCCCCACCCAGCCCCACCCACCATTGGAAAATTCCTGGCCTATGAAAGTCTGGCCCTACTGGTCCAGTAACGTAACCACCACACCAGCATACCCATGGTATAATTATTTTAGTTCTGTTGAAGAGTCATCCAGACTCGATACGTTAACTCTGTCTTCCTCTCCGCAGATGCTGTCAGACCTGCGGAGTTTTTCCAGCTATATTGTTTTGTTTTTGTTCCATATTATAATACATTGACACTGTTATGTGAAATAATCTGCTGGTCATAAAATAGCTTTGCATATTTCAAAAGGAATTTCACCGAAATTCCCAGGCCTCCTGAAAATTAAACTGCTGTTGACAAAATCTACTCTAACTTGGACTCACACTCTACGATCTGGCATGGCCCCTCTATAAATATTTCCCAAGAAAGGCCCGGCCAGTGTAAATGTTTCTATTCCCCGCTGGCCTGAGTTCCCAATTCCAGTTGGATGTATTTCTGGAGGTTTTATCACTTGATCTCCTATCTCCAATGCCCCAACACAGGCTTTTCCTCTCATATTTTCGTACCTGGTAAAGGAGTTCAAAGAAAATAAAGGGAAAAAAATCATCATTCTTTATGTTTCAGTTTGTTTTTTGCTTGTTTTTTTTTGCTCGCAACTCTGTCCGACAGATTGATCTTCCAACTCCTGGAGACTCCAGGCCAATTCCAGAGAGCAGGCCTTCAACTCTGACTGACAATTTCACCCTTTCTAAACGAGGATCTATTTTCTTTCTTCCATTCCAAACCTTCGAGGAGCCCTCCCAACGCATGTCCAGGAATAATCAGAAAGACGAAATCTGAAACAAGGGAGAGAAAATATTGGAAGCAAACATTAGGCCCATCAGCATCTGTGGAAGATCCCCGAGGGGAGACAAGTTCCCCTCTCTGGGAAATTAAAAATAGCCAAAAATATTCGTGGAATCAGACATAGGAAGTGAGGAGAGGGGGGAAAACAAGCGACAGATTGATCAATTATGGGGTTCAAATGAAATGGCACTATGAGTTGGATATTTTGAAGGTGGGCAGGCTTGTAAAATCCAGCCCCAATTAATGAACACTTAAGGGCCTTGTCGGTATTTTACCCATGAGGCCCTTGCCATGCGTGAAGCCCAGCAGCTTTAGCTGTGTGTGGTGCGTAGATCTCCTTTGTGGGTCATCTTTACCTTTCCTCCCTCTCCTGAAAAACTAGCACAGCCCACAGCCCCCACCCCCCTCAGCCCACCCCCCTCAGCCCCCTTATTGGGGCCTGCCAGCCTGACCATAGCGATACCTTGTACTTACCTGTCAGTCAGGCTTCTCTTCACCAGGACTGCCTGCAGTCCCTGCAGTGACCATCACTCCGGCTTGGGGCCGCTGGGAGCAGAGAGCTGCTGTCCATCCGATTGGCCAGCAGCTCTCTGAGACGGGACTTCCTCCTGATTTAGAGATGGAAGTTCACACAGCTCCCAATGTTAAATTGCTGCGGGGAGTCAGAACCAAGACAGAAAGATTTTCTTTACCTAGAGAGTTGATTGACTTTGTTCAGTCTCGTTGCTCTCCTCCAGTACCTAGTGTCCCAGCTGTCCCCTATTTATATACTCTTTTTTTAAAACCAAATTAACAAAATATAAACTAATTAATTAATTAAAGGGGCACTGTAACAAAAAGCAGAATTTTTAAAGGAAACTCGATAAATTAAATTAAAATATCTTTACTGAGGCTGATGATGCACTCCAGCCCCTGTGGCGATGCCCTGCCCCCATCCCTCACACCCTGCACCCCCCCTGCGCCCGCCCCTCCCCCCGTGCCCGCCCCGCCCCTGCTCCCCCCCCGTGCCCGCCCCACCCCTGCGCCCCCCACCCCCCCGCCACTCCCTGTTTGCAGAAGGCCTCTAGAGTACCGGCCTTCTCTACCCCATGCCATCTCTGCAGGAACACCCGGGTGTGAAGGTAGCTGCAAAATTGTCTCCTATTTATACTCTTTTCAGTATACCAGTAAATTGAAATAATTAACAAATAAACCAATTAAACAAACCAATTAAGCAACTTGACAGCCCCTTAAAGGGACAATATAACAGGAACAAAACGCCAAAGGAAACTTATCTAATTACATTAGGTATTGTTTTGGGGGCAGATGTAGCATTCCAGTCCCTGAGATACACATTGGTCACAGAAGGCGTCCCCTATTTATTTGTGATCAAAGTATTTAATTTAACAATGCCCTTTACCTGTGTATCTTAACAATATAAACCAAATAATTAACGTACTATTAACAGCCACCATGGGTTGTAGCTGGGCTGGCCACCGATTTTTCAGCCTGGGGAACAGGGATCACAGCAGCCATAAAATCCAGCCCTATGGCTCTATTTAAAGAGAAAAGTTGACCAAAATTTCTGGCTTTCTCTGCATTTGTGACGACATGTCTCACCAACAAACCCTAGCATTTATATACCTCCTTCAACTTAGTAAAACATCCCAGGAGCTTCATCAAACAAAATTTGATACTGAACCACATCAGGAGATAGGACAGTGACCAAAAGCTTGGTCAAGAAGTAGGTTCTTGTTGTGGCACAGCCAATGGTAAATGCTGAGTTGTTCAAATCCCAGAGGGAACCTTCAGACAACTGCCATAATTATCTTTGCAATTTGTACATTTTGAGATGCGGGCTTTGAATTCAGTTGTAATAAGGTCACCAAGCCTTATAGGTTTTTACAAAACTAGATTAAACATATATAAATAAGAGAAATTATTTTAAGCGCATATATATGTCTACAAATTACTACTATAATAACTTCTAAATTCTAAGACCCAGGCAAAGAAACATGATACCCTGAACTATCCAATTCAAAGGGAGTTTTCTTAACTTCAGTTCTGTAAGGACAGCAGCTTGAGGCGTAGATGCCGAAGGCTTTTCACACTTGTTAGATCTTAAAATACCTGCCTTTACACACAGCCTTCTCTCCTTTATACATACTTTCCCTTCTGAATGCAAATTCCCATTGTTTCACAATGTCTTTGGACTTTACCTCCCTCATCATAAAAAATTATCATAGCACTGATTTTACTAGTAATCTTTGGGAAAAATAAACACACTGTTTCTGAACTTCACCTGGCTAGGTGACACATTTCACCCCCTCCTTTGAAAACAATCTAGTCAGGTTTATTTAAAAATGCAAATATCCTTTTACACTTTACATTCTAAACTTCCCCCATGTTTATCTACTTAACATTTCAAACCTAACTTATCTTCTAATACATCAAAGCCTTCTGGCCGGCTGTCTTTAATCCAATTAAGTCTCACACACGTACACACTCACACACAAACACACAGACACAGATACCACTATTTTATAATAAATTCCAATAACATTATTATATCTTCCTGACAGTTTTAAGGAACATCTTAGAAGCATCAGAAGCAGTTCAGAGAAAGTTCATTTGACTGATACCTGGAATGAAGGGCTTATTTCAAGAGGAAAGGTTGGACAGACTGGGCCTGTATCCATCGAGTTTAGAAGATTGAGAGGTGATCTTATTGAAACATATAAGATCCTGAGGGGACTTGACAGGTTGGATGCTGAAAAGATGTTTCCCCTTGTGGGAGAGACTAGAACTAGAGGACACAGTTCAAAAATAAGGGATCTTCCATTTAAGATGGAGATGAGAAGAAATTTTTTCTCTAAGAAGGTTGTGATTCTTTGGAACTCAGTTCCCCAGAGAGCAGTGGAGGCAGGGTCAATGCATATTTTTAACGCAGAGGAAGATAGATTCTTGACTAACAAGGGAGTCAAAGGTTATCAGGGGTAGATGGGAATGTGGAGTTGGGGCCACATTCAGATCAGCCATGATCTTATTGAATGACAGAGCAGGACTGAGGGAGCAAATGGCCTACTCCTGCTCCTAATTTGTATGTTTGTATGCATGTGTAAAGGAAAAGAGAGAAAGGGGAAGAGGGTCAGAGAGGGAATTCCAGAGCTTAGCGTGGCTAAAAAACTCACACAAAAATATAGAGATGTCCATTTAACAAACTCTGTGCTACGTCTTCGATGTGCTTCACCAGACCACACGTTATGGGTTTGAGGGGGAAGGGGAGTGTGAGATGAGGTCAAGGGGAGATTTGACAGGGGTGTTCGAAACCATGAAGGATTTTTGATAAAGTAAATGGAGAGAAACAGTTTCCAGTAGCAGGCAGGCCAGTAGACAGGTCTCAGATTTAAGGTGATTGGCAAAAGCACCGGAAGCGACATAAGCAAACGTTTCTTTTAGCAGCAAGTTGTTCTGACCTGGAAAGCACTGCCTGATAGGGTGGTGGAAGCAGATTCAAAAAAGTGAATTGGATAAATAGTTGAAGGAAAAGCATTTTCAGAGGAAAGAATAGAGGAGTGGTATTAATTGGAGAGTTCTGCAAAAGGGTTGGCCCAGGTGTGATGGGCCGAAGGGCTTCCTTCTGTGTCTGTATCATTCTGCATTTCTATGATTTTTACATCAAATGAGAGAAGCAAACTGGTACTGTTAATATTGAAATTAAACAGCTGCAGTGATGTATGGGTAGCCTCCAGATGGCTAATTGGTTCTATTATTAACTAGTGTGCAATTAAATAATCAAAAGATTCACTGACTATTGCATCCCAACAACAGCTTGCATTTCTATAGCACCTTTAGTATAGAAAAACATCCCACGGTGCTTCACAGAGGCACAAACAAGACATCAAACTGAAGATGACAATATTAGAAAGTGATTAAAAGCTTGGTTCGGGAGGTGGGTTTTAAGGGTCTTAAAAGAAGTGAGGGACATGTTGTGGAAGTGATGTTTCCAGAGTCAACGGTGGGGGACAGGAAGCTAGGGTTGCCAACCCTCCAGGATTGGCTGGGAGTCTCCAGGAATTGAAGACCAATCTCCAGGACACTGCTGTGTGAGACCCTGGAGAAAAATCATTTGGACATTGAAAAAGATTGTTTTTTCCTATTTTCTTTGAAGATTTCTCTTTATGAAATATAAAAGTATTGAAAATGGGAAAATCAGGGAGGTGGTGGCTTAGCAGAAGTGTCACTGGACTGGTAACCCAGAGACCCAGATTAATGCTCTAGGGGCCTGAGTTCAAATCCCACCATAGCAGATAGTGAAATTTGAATTCAATTTTTAAAAAAGTCCATGACAATGAAACCATTGTCGATTGTCACAGAAAATCATCTTGTTCACAAGTGTCCTTTAGGGAAGGAAATCTGGTATACATGTGACCTCAAACCCAGAACAATGTGGTTGACTCTTAAATGGTCTAGCAAGCCACTCGGTTATTAGGGGTGGGCAGTAAGTGCTGGCCTAGCCAAGCAATGCCCCCATCCCATCAGCAAATTTTTAAAAATGGTGTTTAGTTTACAGTCAAACTTCATCCAATGGGGTAATGAATGAGTCATTTTACTCTCCAATTGGCATAGGAAGGATATGTTGGCCAACTAATGGCTGGAGAGTGGGGGCAAGTTATGTAATAAAACCTCCAGGGATACATTTAATCCCAGTTGGTAATCCGACAGGAAGGGGAGATGCACCAGAGGCACTTTTTAAAAAATTCATTCATGGAATGTGGGCATCACTGGCCAGGCCAGAATTTATTGCTAATTGCCCTTGCTCAGCAGGCATTTAAGTGTCAACCACATTGCTGTGGTCCTGGAGTCACATGTAGGCCAGACCAGATAAGGAAAGCAGATTTCCTTCCCTAAAGGGCATTAGTGAACTAGATGGGTTTTTACAACAATCAGCAATGGTTTCATGGTCACCATTTTTTAATCCCAGATTTCTATTGAATTCAAATTCCCCCATCTGCTGTGGTGGGATTCAAACTCAGGTCCGCAGAACATTACCCTGGATCTCCAGATTACTAGTCCAGCAACAATACCACTACGCCACCCTATCTGGTGCTGGGTGGAGGTTCTGGAGAAAGGGAGGGACAAAGCCATGAGGATGAGAATTATAAATAGGAGCTGCTGTGAAACCAGGCATCAGAGTAGGCCAGTGAGAACAGGGGTGAAAGGTGAGCCAGATTTGGTGAAGGACAGGATACAGACAACAGAATTTTTGGAATAATTTGAAAATTATGGAGGATGCGAGACCAGCCATTGAAATAACTGTGTCTGGAGGTGACAGGGTCACAGATGAGGGTTTCAGCAGCAGTTGGGCTGTGACAGGGATGGAGGTGATTGATGTTGCAGAGACTATCTTTATGGTGGAAAGGATATAAGGTTGGAAGCTCAATTTGTGGTTCAATACACCGAAGACATGGAAGATGTGAACATATCGGTTTGTGTGGTCATTCCAACAAAAGTCTGTGGAAACCTGTTGCTACTTTTCTATTAGGTTAATGTCAGACATTATTCACTTCAAGCAATACACAATAGCATTAGATCTGAAAATTAGTCCTCTTTAAATACAAGTCCAATTGCCTTTTAAAACTTTTCAGTGGAACCTGCTTTCACCACCCTTTCAGGATGTGAATTCCCGACCTTAACAACACTGCGAATAAAAACTCTCCTTTCCTATTCCATTGCCAGTTATTTTAAGTCCATCACTTCAGGTTACCAAGCCAGGAGAAACTGTTTCTCTCTACTTGCTCTCCTGAGTACTTCAGTGGTAGGGTACATGGCCGAGCAGACTAAGACACTGGATTTAGGTTTCAATCTCTGTGGACCCATGGGTTTGAATCCCACTGCAACCAAACGTTCAGGTGCTTCATCCTTCCAGGCACTTCGACAAATCCCCTAGGGTGGTCAAGAGGCACGAGAAGGAAGAATGAGGAGACGCAGTATAAATTGCAAGGTGGGGTAATGGCACGGACTGAGTGGACTGAATGTTCTTTTCTGGACAGAGTAGATTGGGAGAAATTGTTCTCACTGGTGAAAGGATCGAGGACGAGAGGGCACAGATTTAAAGTATTTGGTAAAAAAAGCAAAAGCGACATGAGGAAAATCTTTTTCATGCAGCGAGTGGTTAGGGTCTGGAATGGTCTGCCTGAGAGTGTGGTGGAGGCAGGTTCAACTGAAGCATTCAAAAGGCAATTAGACTGTTATCTGAAAAGGAAGAGTGGGCAGGGTTATGAGTAGGCAGGAGAATGAACTATTCACTTAGAGACCCAGTGCCGACTCAATGGGCCAAATAGCCTCCGTGTGCACTATAAAATTCCTGTAGTTCTGAAATCCCTCTTAATTTTGAAGGCCTCTATTAAATTTCCCCTTAACCTTCTCTGATTTAAGGAGAGAAATCCCAGGTTCTCTGGTTTCTTTACATAACTGAAGTCCCTCATCCCTGGTACCATCCAGGAAGTCTCCTCTGCATCCTCTTTAAGGCCTGGGCATCCTTCCTAAAGCGTGGTGCCCAGAATTGAACACAATAATTCATTGAGACTTAACCAGTGATTTGTGAAGGTTTAGTATGACTTCCTTGTTTTTCTATCAATGCTCCCATTTATACAGCCAAGGATCCCACACACTTTCTGAGCTGCCATCTCAACTTCTGCCACATTCAAAGAATTATAGCTGTGTACACCCAGATCTCTCAGCTCTTGCAGCCTCATCAGAATAGTACCATTTATATTATATTGTCTCTCCAAATTGTTCCTTGCAAAATTCATAATTTTTGAACACTTACAGGAATATTTCACATTCAGGCACATTAAACATATAGAAACAGCATACAGTCACATAGCCGTGAACATAAACTTTCACCTGTTACTGTCCCAACAGTTAATCCTGGGCCAAGGCCCTAGGGACCATTAGAAACTCAGTAAATCCACTATTTACATCAGCACTGTCCCATCCATATCAAATAATAATCATCTTCTACGCAATGGAATACAGCAGGAATTTTTAATACATATAAATGCTTCCATCTGTATTTAACATCCTGTTTTACTGCTTACACAGTTTGAGGTTGTGTTAACTGCTGGGTAGAGATTTGTAAACAAACTCTTATAGGAAATCTGTCCAAACACGGCTATATTTTCTCAAAAACTCGCTAATCATCATTTATTTTCTAGACAGCGATAATGTTTTATTCAGATTACTAATGGTTGAACACATATTTACAGCCATTCATTCCAAATGAATGATTAATATTTTTGGAAAGAGTCCAGCTCAAATGTAAATAATGGTGCGTACAGTCGAGCCTGATAGAGGAGCTCTGTGTACACAGCCTGGACTGGTTAAAGGACAAACCATGAGCAAAGAGAGAATATTTGTACCACTGTTAGTGAGTCTCTTTCTCACTGTGGAGCTCAACCATTTCTCTGCACTGGGAAACCATTCCAATGTGATTGTGGGTTTGTTCACCAGTCAGAGAGTCATAGCCATTATGGCACAGAAGGAGGACATTCAGCCCATCGAGTCTATGTCAGCTCCCTGTACAGCAATCCAGTCAGTCCCATTCCCCCACTCTATCCCCACGGCCCACAAGTGCCCATCCAACCTTCGTTTGAAGTTGTTGATCATCTTTGCTTTGACCCTGCTGGTAGGCAGTGAGTTCCAAGTCATTACCACTCGCTGTGTAAAATATTTCTCCCTCACATCCCTCCAGTCTTCTCTTGCCCAAAACTTTATATCGATGTTCCATAGTCCTCGTACCATCAGTTAATGAAAATACCTTATCTAAATTTGGCATATCCTGTACACCTTTTACAAATCTCCCCTCAATCTCCTTTGCTTCAAGGAGAATAACCCCAGCTTCACAATCCTGACCTTCTTCCCCCATCCCTGGAACCATTCTGGTAAACCTCCTCTGTAGCCTCTCACAGACCTTCACATTGTTCTAAAGTGTGGTGACCAGAACTGGACACAATACTCTAGTTGTGGCCTAACTAGAGTTTTATAAAGGCTTGTAAATGTCTTAGAAGTTGCATCTAAGGACATACTCAGAAATTAATATTTGATACCTGCGATGGATAATCACTTCAGAATAAATAATGGTGAGCTTTTCCTGACTCAGTTCTCTATCGATCCCTATGCCTTTCAGGAGTCCATTTAGACCTGTTTCCTGAGGTATTAACAATTGGTGTTACACAACTAAAGAACAGGTTTCCTGTTCAAAGTTCCCACAAGTAAAGGTTTTAAGCAATTCTTAAACATTTTCTTCCTCTTGCCCTGGCTACCTGCTCCGCTATCAGTGGCAGAGCTTTCTGTGTCTTATTCCTACTCTCTGGAATTATCTCCCTGAATCTCTCTGCCCCTCCTCCCCCCAAGTTCAAAACTGACTCATTCAATCATGGCTTTGCTCAGTTCTCCTTACTCCACACCCTGCCACCCCACCCACTCCCAACACCTGCTTGCCTTCTCTCCTCTGTCATGTACTGTAGGACAAAGGTTCTATGTAAATGCAGGATTGTTGTGTGAAGGGCAGCATTAAGTGTCAAGAGCAGACATGGACCATCTGAGAACCAGGCCGGTGAAGCAGCAGTCAGGAAGCGGGTGACACCAGAAGTATGATGCTCAATGAACACCTGTGGGTGCTACTGATACCCTTGGGACAAGACAGGGACAAAGTGAGGAAACACAATCCATGGGTAAACAGTAGAGGCGAAAAGAATTGTGTAAAACAAAGGTATCTCTAGAACCACGAAAGAACCTGAATCTGGGTAAGTGCCCCAAGCACAAGGATCCATGAAAAGATCAGCAACATGAAGCAAGTGTGCCAAGTTGAGTTAATCGTTCACCTCCAGAATCTGTGAGCTATTGTTCCAGTTTAAACCCAAGTACAACAGCGGTAATGCTGGAAATTCTTAATTCACTCAGATCTCATAGTATAGTATTTAATAACATCTTTGCCTGCAATCATTTGTACTGCAGCTCCAAAATGCTTTAATTCCATGTCAATGATTAAGCACTTTGTACTACAATGATATCTCCGTATGTGCATGGGTATATCCAACAGGGATGCTTCATTACCTGCCTGACTCTGGGTGAAATGATAGTGTGAAGCAAGAAAGCTGTAATTAGCTGAAGTTATCAATGCCATCTTAAGTTTTCATTAGATGCATTACACACTTGTTTCTACCTCTTGATTAATTACCCCCATTGAGTTGCAATGTCGAATTGCATTACCCAATAATGGAGCAAATGAATGAGCTTTTGAACAGGTAATGAATGACACTTGGGAATTTGTCAGGATGTGTTTTTCTCAGTGGCAAGAAAGTAAAGAGAAGATTGTGATCATTAGTAATTTGGCTCAGTGGGTGGTTAGGATCAGAGGGTCATGGGTTCAAGCTCCACTCCACTCTGCATAATCTAGGCTGATATTCCAGCGCAGTACTGAGGGAGACCTGCACTGTCATTGGCACCATCCTTTTAGAATGAAATACTGAACTGAGTCTTTATCTACCAGTTTTCATTGTGGCGTTAAAGATTCTGTGGCACTATTTGAAGAAAGAGGAGGGAGTTCTCCCAATTCCTGGTATCTTAGGTCAACCTTCCTTTCAACCAACACTAGAAAAAAATATAGGCAAACTGGCCATTAACCTGATTTGCTGTCTCTGTGTAAAACACTGTTCGACAATGATCACTGCAGTCCAGAGTAATTCTTTACATTTCAAACCTATAGAAATGAAATCACATTTTCACATGTTTTGAGGCTTATACATTTTAGAAACGTGGAAGAGCCAATCATAGTGTCAGTGTGAACTATACAACTGACCATCCAAGTAACTTAAAGCTCAAACTTCTGCGGGATTCAGAGAACAGCAGCTTTATGGGCAAGAGACAAAATGACCAATGGTGTAGTCAGCCCGAGGGCACAGAGCTGTAAACTCATAAAAAAATGTTTGCAGCAATGATTGCATTGTAGGTCTTTGAGTTTAATAACCTCCATCTTTGTGAAGCTAAAGAGCACACACCCAGTGGTATTTACAGGGGCTCCTGGGATTGTGTCAGTATTTACAGGGGGCTCCCCAGGAGTGTATCAGTATTTACAGGGGTCCCCGGGAGTGTGTCAGTATTTACAGGGGGTCCCCAGGAGTGTGTCAGTGTTTACAGGGGGTCCCCGGGAGTGTGTCAGTATTTACAGGGGGTCCCCGGGAGTGTGTCAGTGTTTACAGGGGGTCCCCGGGAGTGTGTCAGTGTTTACAGGGGGTCCCCGGGAGTGTGTCAGTATTTGCAGGCGGCTCCCCAGGAGTATGTCATTATTTACAGAGGTCCCCGGGAGCGTGTCAGTATTTACAGGGGGTCCCCGGGAGTGTGTCATTATTTACAGGGGGTCCCTGGGACTGTGTCAGTATTTACAGGGGGTCCCCGGGAGTGTGTCAGTATTTACAGGGAGACCCAGTATTTAAAGAGTGAGCTGGGCGAAGTGCAATTTTCACTAGTCCAACTCTCCCACATTTTCTATAAGTATATTGCAAGGTACATTAATCATTGTAGCTCCACTATAAACCAATACTTGTTCACAACTCCTAAGATGAACCATTACTGTGTTGAGGTCTATAAAATTACTGCACTTCCAGGAGTAGAGGAATTGTGACTGACCATCCCTCTGATAGATGCTTTTAATAGGGTGTGCTCAGTGCCTAGAAAATCACTGGAAAAAAATCATTACTGGGCTTAATTTAGTCAATCTCAACCCTTAATCATTTGGTTAATTGCTGATTTTCTACTTGGGCGCAATGCTTAATGCCTGTGATAATTCATAGCACTAAATAGGGTTCAACCGTATGATAGTTCAAAGCAGACCCTATGTTCAATAAACAGCTTTCTGCTGGAAATCTATCATGTGCAGCTGCAAAAGGGCGAATTTATCAATTCATCCAAAAATCACTTTCCTTTTACTGATTTTAATCATGGCCTAATTGTCCTTTAAGATGACGAACAGCATATAGCATTCAATGTGCTTTACCCATTATATGACAGTAGCAGATCCATAACTAACATCCCAGCGACGTGAAGTGAAGGTGATCTCCTGAGCTGCATCCCTGTTTTCCCGAATACTGTGGCACTAATTGGAAAACTGCATAGGATGCTCAAGCAAGCCCCTGCAACCTCAACCCAGGAGCAAGAGCTTTAGAGTCCATGAACGGCTTCCCAAGAAACATCAATCATGACTGCCACCTCTCCTCAAATTGTGTCAAGACACCATTTGTACAAGGGCTGACACTAAGGTGCTCCACAAACATCTGCCAGGTGTTGTAAATTGGAACCAGCCACCACTTTGATGTGTAATGGAACCTGATACCTCTGGGAGGGGGGCGGGGTACTGCAGATTAGGCAACTATCAGTAAATTATATGCTGCACATTACTGGGCGCCATTATTATTTTAACCCCTCCCCAACCATTACCTGTTGAGGCTGCCAAGGAAGATCCTACAGGCCCCAGTCCAGGAGAGACTTCTGATTATCTTCAGATAATCTTCTGATTATCTTAGCCTGTTACATTCAGGTCCATTGCTGTGGTCCAAAAACAGGTGGAGCTGGTCTTAACAGGTAACGTGCAAGCGAGGGGAACCATATACACACACCACGATGGGAACAAACACAATTAAGGACCAATATCTGGATTCCTCTGAAAGATCTTATTTCGCATATGAGCTGGTAACTGTCCAATCACTATTCCCAGGTACCCTCAACAGTTGTGGTTCCTGGCTCTCTCCAAGCATGGCTCTCACATAAGCATGGCACTGCTGACACAGAATGAAGAATCTTGTATTTTATTTATTCTTTCATGTAATGTGGGTGTTGCTGGCAATTGTTGCCCATTCCTAGTGGCCCTTGAACTGAATGGCTTGCTAGGCCACTTCAGAGGGCAGTTAAGAGTCAACCACGTTGCTGTGGGTCTGGGATTCTAGGCTGGACCAGGTAGGGCAGCAGATTCTCTTCCCTAAAAGGGCGATAGTGAACCACATAGGTTTTTTTTTCCACAATCAGTGATGGTTGTCATGGTCACCATTACTGAGACCAGCTTTATGGAGCAGATTTATTATGGAATTTAAATTCCACCAGCTGCCACAGTGAGATTTGAACTCATCCCCATCAGAGCATTAGCTTGTGCCTCTGGATTACTAGCCCAGGGACATTGCCATTGTATCACCCCAAGAAATGTATGGTCAATGCAGTATAGTAGTGCTATATACTAAGAGGTGTTTCTTCGTATGGATTAGGGAAGCCCGCTAATAGAGCCTGCTTACCATGTAGGACCAACTGGCTGTGGAAGGAGCATTCACATCATGGTCTGTCAGCCTGTTAATATGAATCATTTGACTACTTCATTCTGATCGCCAAGGGAAGAGTGTGAAGCTACAAAAATAACAACTACATCTGCAAACTAGTAAAAAAAGAAAATGCTGATAATACTTAACATGTCAAGCAACATCTGAAGTGGGACAGCGCTCTACAGGCAATTAGGTACTTTTGAAATATAGACACTATGGTAGGAAAAGCAGCAGCCAATTTGCACACAGCAAGCTCCCACAATCAGCTTTGGGATCAGAACCAGATAATCTGTTCAAGTGAAGTTGTTTGAGTGATAAGCATTGACCTAGAGAGAACTCCCCTGCTCCTCTTTGAATTAGTGTTAGGAGATTGTTTACTGAGATGGGGCCTTGGTTTAACATCTGATCTGAGAAACAACCCTTTGCTAGTATTGCCCTGTAGTGTCAGCTTGGCTTATGTGCTAAAGAGCAGGTTCTGAACCCACAAACTTCTGACTTAGAGGTGAGAGTGCTACCCACTGAGCCAAACTTCTGACTTAGAGGTGAGAGTGCTACCCACTGAGCCAAACTTCTGACTTAGAGGTGAGAGTGCTACCCACTGAGCCATACAGTTGTGGGGTGGGGCAAGCCACTGCAATCCATTTGGCTTGTCAATGTCAGATTGTTAAAAATTGTTCCATCATCACTCAAAAGGCACCTAAACTAATGGATCTACTCCTGGAACCCTTTACATGTGCATAGTGGTAGCCTAGCTTTATTGGTAGCACTGTGTACTGTGTACTGAGCCCACAATCGGCAAGGGTCATTCCTGTTCATCACTGAAGGAGATGGTTTTCAGATGAGACATTAAACTGAGGTCCCGGCTTCCTGTAAAGATCCAGTGATGCCATTTGAAGGGAGCTCTGCATTTCATTAATCAACATAACCAAAAAGAGATTACATGGGCAATTAACTCATCACAGTTTGTGTGGTCTTGCTATGCTCAAAATTGCAGCCTCTTTTGTTTGCAGAATGCCATTGTTCTTCAGTGGAATTAATTGTGTGAAGCACATTGAGGTGTTTCTGAGACATGATAAGGCAATGTATAAACACGCATATTGTACAGCTTCAGCAAATTTCTAAACCCAAGCTATTCAATGGATGAATACTTTGGACATTTCTGTGCCTCCTTCACACCCTTAGTAATATTCAGAAGTTTGGCTGTATAACACAGCTGAAGAGAGAAGTGTGGTCCTCCCTCGAAAAATTCCTGGGATCTATTTTCGAGGGTCTAGAAATGCACCCAGTACCGAGTAAGTGAAATCCCAGTCAGGAGGAAAGGGCAAGTCCACAGAATGGAGGGGTGGCCAAAACTGAGATTTGTAATGCATCCTGTAGATCAATGAATTATTCCATTTGGAATGATAATAAGGAAGAGAATAGAAAGCCTCAGGAGCTATGTTGTGAATGGACCACATTGGTACCTAAGCAAAACAAAAACTAACTGTTGCCATAGCCACACTTCATCTTCATTTGTTTATGAATGGGGAATCAGCTGCCATGGGAACTGGAATGCATTAAATATACTTTGGTTGGGGGCCTGATGGCATTCAATGTGATTGCGGCAGCCCACACTCAGTATGGTTTCCGGATTGAAGTGCTATCATCACTGCTGAGACTGACTCCAGTAATTGCAGATGACAGTCGAATCACTGGACAGGAACTGTTGCTGTAAAATTGCTCACATCAGGAGCTACAGCTCTCTTTAACCCTCCAAGCTCCACACAAGAAGCTTCACCTCCACAGTAACAATTTAATAGATATACGATTAGCTTGCATTATTACACCCAAACAAGCCACTGCTCCCTCTCTGTCTCAATTGCTCTCCCTTTCCCTTCATCTCCTTCCTCTCTTTATGTTGATGGTCACTGTTTTTTTGTTGATCTTCCCTTCAAGGTCACGTGGTGGTTGAAGAATAAGCAGAAGAAAACCAGGGAAGACTCGGTCCCCATCCTCCCCACCCAAAGTATGTGCCCCAGTCTCTATACTTCTCTTCTCATTTCCAATCTCTTAAGGGATAGAGGAAATGAAACAAAATAGGCCAATTTGGACTTTCTGTATTTCAGCTTAACTTCACTGATCATTCCGACCTGCCTGAATTTCTGCAAAGCATTATGGTTAATTTAGCATCTTAGAGTGGTTGCAATGCATTCTGGTAATTTGACCTAGTAAAATTGTGGCAATGCATCAAGGTACTTTTATCATAAGAGATTTGTTGAAACATCACACATCACACAATGTGCCAGGCAATGATCACCTACAACAAGGGAGAATCTAACCATCACCCCTTGACATTCAATGGCATTACCATGGCTGAATCTCCCACTATCAACATCCTGGCAGGGTTACCATCGATTAGAAACTGAACTGGACCTGCCACATAAATACTGTGGCTACAAGAGCAGGTCAGGGGCTGTGAATTCAGTAGCGAGTAACTCACCTCCTGACTCCTCAAAGCCTGTCCACCATCTACAAGGCACAAGTCAGGAGTGTGATGGAATACTCCCCACTTGCTTGGATGAGTGCAGCTCCCACAACACTCAAGAAGCTTGACACCATCCAAAACAAAGCAGCCCGTTTAATTAGAACCCCATCCACCACCTTAAACATTCGCTCCCTTCACCGACAGTGGCAGCAGTGTGTGTACCATCTACACATTGCACTGCAGCAACTCACCAAGGCTCCTTAGGCACCTTCCAAACCTGCAATCTCTGCCACCTAGAAGGACAAGGGCAGCAGATGCATGGGAACATTACCACCTGCAAATTCCCCTCCAATCCACACATCATCGTGACTTGGAAATATGTCACTGTTCCTTCACTGTCACTAGGTCAAAATCCTAGAATTCCCTAACAGCACAGTGGATGTACCTACACAGCATGGACTGCAGCAGCTCAGGAAGGTGGCTCACCATCATCACCTCAAGGGCAATAAGGGATGAGTAATAAATTCTGGCCTAGCCAGAATGTGACACCCACATTCCATGAAAGAATAAAATAAATTTTAAGATATTTTATGTGCTATCACTAAGACCACCCATTTCCAGCCTCATAACACCACTTGACTCTGCCCCTCATCTGCTGCTGAACCCCCTGTTACCTTTTTTTAACCTCTAGATTTGACTATTCAAATGCACTCCTGGGCTGACTCCCATGTTCTTGAAACGTTAACTCTGTTTCTCTCCTCACCGATGCTGCCAGACCTGCTGAGTTTTTCCAGTATTTTCTGTTTTTCTTTCAGATTTCCAGCATCCGCAGTATTTTGCTTTTATCCCATGTTCTAGCCTCTGTAAACTTGAGGTCATCCAAAACTCTGCTGCCTGTGTCCTAAATGACAACCAGCTCCATTCGCCTATCACCCCTCTCTCACTGACCTACGCTGGTCCCCAGGTAAGCCACAGCTTGATTTTGAAAATCTCATCCTTATTTCATGTCCCTCCCTGGCCTGGTCCCTCCCCATTTCCATAACTTCATTCAGCTCTATGATACCCTGATATGTGCTGTTCGCCAATCCTGGCCTCAAGGGGAGAATTTTCACCACCCGCGATCAGCTGTGCGCCACCATTTTACATAGGCGGGTTCATTAAGGCCCGCCCAGCGTGACTAGCACCTTGAAGTTCTGTGCACTCCCTGTCCGGGTGGGGGGTGGCGGTGGGGGGGGGTGGTGAGTAGGCTGAGTTGGGGCCTGTGCAGAAACCTCCCTGAGGCACAGAGCTGTCTCAGGGAGATTAGTTTGAATTTGAAAATTTTAAATAAAGAAAAAAAAACATTTGAAGACATGTCCCCTCATGTGACAGTGTCGCAAGAGCTGGGACATATCTATGGCTTTTATCTAAAATTTTTATTAAATTTTAAAAACCTTCATGAAACCTCATCCCACCCGTGGATCAGGTTTCATGAAAAATACCAAGATCGCCTGGGCCCTTTGTCTGCCCCACCACCACAACCCCACCCCCCCCCCCCCCCCCCCCCCCCAACCTTAAGATTGGATGGGCAGCTCCATTAATTAGTTTAATTGATATTTAACTGGCCTTAATAGGCCTTTGACAGTTCAGCGGGCACACAGCCAACTCTGGTGGGTGCCCGTCGAACTGAGGATCGGAATGGCACGCGGTGAGGTTGGGACACACGCCCGATGTCACCGCCCATCGTTTTATGTGTCCCCGCCCCCCACTCGCCAAACAGATGATTCTGGCCCATGAGTGTCCTCGTTTTAATTGCAGCACCATTGGTGAGCATGCTTTTAGCTGCCAAGGCCCTGAGCACTGAATCATCTCTTCTGTAGGGTTTAGTGCCTCCTGCTGTTCTTTTCATTATGCACCACCTTATCATGCAAGAAGGAGTGCAGAATACTAGTGACTGTGTTGCACTGTATTTAGGCGCTGTGCGTGCCATGGCTGGAGGTATGCGGAGGTAGTGGGAGGTGTGTGTGAGGTTGGCACCATTGGCAGGTGGGTAAGGGTGAGGTGGAATATGTGAATGTTATATGTGGTTCCTGAGTGCCAGGGAGTACTGATGGTGGGATGATGCCAGTGTGGTGCATTGAGCAGCATGAGGGACAGACGGTTGGTGGGTAGGAGGTCACGTGTGCAGATGCATTCACCGACCTTGGCTAACTTCGTGAGGTCATTAGACTCTTTGTGGCACAGGAGCCCCGTTCAAACTCTGGGAAGTGATGTACTCGGCCAGCTCTCTCCATCCCTTCTGAGGATGGTGCTTGAGGAACCCCTGCAGTCCCCAGCATCCCCCAACATGGAACCAGCGCATCTCTGCTCCTGTCCACCTCCAACACTAAGATCTCCAGCCCTACATCCATGACTCTGGAGCCCTCTCTCTATTATGGTGTTCATATTTCTTATTTAGAATTGCAGCAATGGCATCAGCAGTAGCCTCCTGTCATCCTGTGCAGCCTCTTTTTAAGGGAGGGACAGACTGCTTTTAAGAATGAAAGGCTGGCTGCACCACATGCTATTAGCACATGCAGCTCGACTCCCTCCTGAGCACAGGGCCCACCATCACCTTCTCAAGGGCAAATGGGGATTGTCAACGTCCTTGCCCAAATCCCATAAAAGAATAAAGGAAAATAAGACACAACCAGAAATGCAGATGCCGCTCAGCCCAACCTTAATATAAGTTAAAGCAAAGCACTGCAGATGCTGGAAACCTGAAACAAAAACAAAAATAGCTGGAAAAACTCAGCAGGTCTGACAGCATCTGCGGCGAGGAATACAGTTAACGTTTCCAGTCCGCCTGACTCTTAATCATTCTGAATGAAGAGTTATATGGACTCAAAACGTTAATTATATTCCTCTCCGCAGATGCTGTCAGACCTGCTGAGTTTTTCCAGCTATTTTTATTTCTGCTTAATATAAGTTAACCGAAGTGGTAGCACCAAATTTGCATGCTGGCCATCTTCATTGGAACCAGCACGGGCAGGTCACAAATTGTAACCCCCAAACAATGGGACTGTCCAATTTTTAGCCTGTTAGCTCTGTTTCTCCCACTACAGATGCTGCCTGACCTGTTGATAATTTCCAGCACTCTCTGATTTTATTTCAGGTTCCTGGCACTTGCAGCATTTTGATTTTGCTACCAATTTTCAATAGATTGACTTGGCAGCTTTGATGTTAGTCAAAGTAACTTGCTGTCAAAGCCATGACATTACATTGATTCAGTGCAACTGAATTGCCTGCCAGTTATAAAAGGGACTAAATTCAGAACTGAATATAATTTATTTTGACAAACTGCAGCATTGTGTTATTGAATCAATTGAGAGTGACCCTTGAGCAGATTTATAAATCTCACATCAATGAATAAAACAAAGAAAACAAAGGCTTTATTTTTGCATGGATATTAAGTGCAGCCTGAGAGGACATATTTCTGCAAATTTGCTTAAAAAGTGTCAGTGATCGTGAGTGGTGGTTTACATGTTCTGGCCAACAGAGTTCAAGCATTTTCCACTTGGTGTCAGTCAAGTTTAATCACAAAACAAATAACAACTTCTTGCATGTGTGAGAAATAGCAGGAAAAGGCAAAGGCAGACAAGTGCACAATTTGTCCCTGAGCAAAAGCATTTGCATTTTATATTTCACCTCTCTTCCCACTCAGTCTTGGTAATATCATAGACACACCACTGGCCAATCTTTCACAGAGTGCAGTAGAAATCTGGAACCCTCTCCCCAAAAAATATTATAGAAGCTGAGGGACATTAAAGCTTTTCAGACAAGAATCCATTTTTGTAAGCTATGAGTTCCAAGGGAAATAGAAAAATAGAGTTGTTTTTTTTTTAATATTCACTCGTGAGTTGTCAACTTTAATGGCAACCACAGCATTTATTGTCTTCGAGGAGTTGGGGGTGAGACGCCTTCTTGAACCACTGTAGTCCATGTGGTGTAGATACAACTGTAGCACAAGGGTGTTTGGGCAGAGCGAGGGTTAATGTGGGACTGGAGAACAGTACTGCCCCCACAGTGTGATATAGAGAGTCACCTGATGGTAGACTGTGTCTAGAGGAGTCTAGCAGAAGCCAATATGGAGACAGCACCCAGGCAGGACTGTACCTTGGCGATGTATACAGCTATGTGTTAACAATAAACAGTTTATGTTCAACCATATGAGCCTCCAGATCTCTTAGTGAGACACCAAACAACCTTACAACATGATGGCAGTGACAGATGGACCCCAAAATGCCCAAAGCATGAGAAAGTAAAGAAACTGCAGTCTGACCAGTGAGAAGTGCACCTATATCGAAGACACAGCTGGAGATCACAGAATTTTAATGACACATTCGGCCCATCATGTCTGCACCGGCTCTCCAAATGAGCATTGTGACCCAGTGCCATTGCCCTGCCTTTTCCCCACACCCCTACACATTGTTTCTCTTCAAATAATCATCTAAAGTCCTCTTGAATGCCTCGATTGAACCTGCCTCCACCAGACTTCCAGGCAGTGCATTCCAGACTCGAACCACTCACTGTGTGAAAAAGTTTTTTCTCATGTCACATTTCCTTCTTTTGCAAATCACTTTAAATCTGTGCCCTCTCGTTCTTGATCCTTTTACGAGCGGGAACAGCTTCTCCCTATCTACTCTGTGCAGCCCCCTCATGATTTTGAACATCTCTATCAAATCTCCTCTTAGCCTTCTTCTCTCCAAGGATCACAGTCCCAATCTCTCCAATCTATCTTCGTAACTAAAATTTCTCATCCCTGGAACAATCCTTGTAAACCTCTTCTGCACTCTCTCCAATGTGTTCGCATCCTTCCTATAATGTGGCACCCAGAACTGTACACAATATCCCATCTGAGGTCTAACGAGGGCTTTATATAAATTCAGCATAATCTGCTTGCTCTTGTACTCTATGCCCCTATTAATAAAGCCCAGGATATTAACTGTTCTCTCCACCTATCCTGCCACCTTCAATGATCTAGGCACATATACACTCAGGTCTTTCTGCTCCTGCACCCCCTTCAAAATTTCACCCCTTATTTTATATTGTCTATATTGTCTGATCACCTAAAAAAGCTCCACTGCCGGACTTGACTGAACACAGAGTCAAGAGACCTAGCCAGATCACAAAAGGATGAGCAAAATTTTTTAAAAAGATAGAAGGTAGAAAGGTAGAAGAATAATCCAAAAAGAGCTTGAGTGAATGCAGGGTCTGTGGACATGGCCAATATGGAAACAGCACCCATACAGGGCTGTACCCTGGAGGTGTTTATAGTTAGGGGTTACCAATAGATGGTTTATGTCCAACGATACAAGCCTCCAGACATCTTAGTGATACACCAAATAACCTTACAACAGCAACAAGTACAGTGCTGTTAAGGAGGGAGTTCCAGGATTTTGACCCAGCGATATTGAAGGAATGGCGATATACTTCCAAGTCCAGATGGTGTGTGGCTTGGAGGGGAACTTAGCCAGCCTCTTTAGACAGCACCTTCTAAACCCACAATCACTACCATCTACAAGGACAAGGGCAGCAGACACATGGGCACATCACCACCTGGAAGTTCCCCTCCAAGCCACTCACTAACCTGACTTGGAAATATATCGCCGTTCCTTCACTGTCGCTGGGTCAAAATCCTGGAACTCCCTCCCTAACAGCACTGTGGGTGTACCTACACCACAGGGACTGCAGTGGTTCAAGAAGGCAGCTCACCACCACCTTCTCAAGGGCAATTAAGGATGGGCAATAAATCCTGGCCCAGCCAGCAACGTCCATATCCCATGAATAAATTTTTTAAAATTTGCAGGTGGTGATGTTCCCATGAATCTGCTGCTTTTGTCCTTCTAGATGGTAGAGGTCACAGGTTTGGAAGGTGTCCTGTCACAAAAGCTTTGGTGATTTACTGCAGTGCGTGTTGTAGCAGCCAGTAGTGCAGGGAGTGAATGTCAAAGCCAAGATGAACCACGGTCAAACTGAATTGCAAGTTGGAGAATCTGAATGACTTACTTCTGTTCCCACAAGTGATCGATGGTACTTGAGGTTCAGGGTCACACATTTAAATGTGCACCATCTTACATTCATCTGTGAATCATTCAAGAAAGTGACAGGGATCTGCTTTGAAAGTAGTGAAAATCACATTGGGTTCAAATACTCTCATGTTTCGAGATTTACCAGGGTTCTAACCAATCCCATTTCCACTCCTAGCAATGTCCTGCCAACCTCAACCATTCAACTAACCTTCAGAGAATTCTGTGCTCACAACAGAATAATCCCAAAGCAATGCAACTCCTGCTGTTAATATCCAGGAACTGGATGCTTCATAGAAATTAACTATTCATTTGGTGTTTCTTGCCAGAATCTGTTTGCAATTCACTTTGGTCAAAGGCTTTTTTGATGGCAATACTCCAGCATCTAGAAAATCTGGCAAATATGTGGATGAGTCCGAGTGTACAAAGCACATTACTTTCTCCTGATTTTCTCACCCATGGCATAGGTTTAGTACAGTCTCTTCTTGGCCTCCACCGATCACTGACCCTCTGTCGAGCTCTCCTGTCCCACCCCCTTCTACCAGCTTATATTTCATCTCATTTCTATATGTCTTAGCTCTGATGAAGAGTCATACGGACTTGAGACGTCAACTGTATCCCTCTCCGCAGATGCTGTCAGACCTGCTGAGTTTTTCCAGGTATTTTTGTTTTTGTTCTAGATTTCCAGCATCCGCAGTATTTTGCTTTTATTTTAGCAGGAAGTGGTTTGGTTAAACTGGATTCTATAGAAAGGGAGTGAACAGCAATGTGTTTGGGTCTTTGGGATTCTACACAACGGGAATGAAGTGAAAGATATGTGGGCCATTGGGAATCTATGAAATGGGAAGGTGCAAGTTTAGATGGGGTAGAGGGACAAAGGGATCTCAGAGTACAAATACACCAATCGCTAAATGTTGCATCACAGTTTAGCAAGGCTGCAAAAAGAGCAAACTATACACTAGGCTTTATTTCTAGAGGGCTAGAAGTGAAAAGTAAGGAAGTTATGCTAAAACTGTACTGAACCTTGGTTAGACAGAACTGTGTGCAATTCTGGTCACCATATAAAAAGGATATAGAGGCACTGGAGAGGGTGCAGAGAAGATTTACAAGAATGGTATCAGAACTGCCTATCAGGAAAGGATTGACAGATTGGGTCTATTCTCTCTTCCAGAGAGAAGGTTGAGGCCTTTGAAGGTCTTAAGGGCTTTAAGGTTTTGAAGGAGTGGTTACGGAGTTAATATTTCCTCTTGTGGGGAACAGCACAGCTAGAGGTCATCAGTATAAGAGAAATCGAGTAGGAAATTCAGAAGAAAAGTTTTTACCCAATGAGTGGTGAGAATGTGGAACTCGCTACTATGCAGAGTGGTTGAAGCAAATAATATGGATGCATTTAAGGGGAAGATAGACAAACATATGAGGAGAAGGAATAGAGGATTATGCTGATAGGGTTAAATGAAAAAAAATGGGAGGAGGCGCAAGTGGAGCATAAGCGTTGGCATGGGCTGGTTTGGCTGGGTGGCCTGTTTCTGTCCCTTATCTGCTATACTGGGGTATATGGGAGCTTTCTGTGACAGGGTTAGTACCTCAGAGTCATTGTCAGCTGCACACTCTGGTTTGAATGTGGGTAAGGCTCACTGGCGTCCCGAAGTGTCCTCAGCTTTCACCTATGCTTGGAAGTAGCTGGTAATGCACACCCAGCAGCAAGCAGACCCTGGTAACCCACCTTGGCTGAGGAACTAATCCAAATGAAGGTGTCATCAGTTTTGTCCGGTGTCGACTTCACCCCTCTAAGGGCAGGATTTTTCACTGAGTGAGTAGGCATGTGCCTGACCCGCTCAAACGTAAAATTACGCGCAAGGTATTTCAGTCAGCAGGCGCATGCGGGAATCGGCAACAAGCCCACCGACAATTAAAAGGCCCATTAAGGCCATTAAAATGTAATTGAAATGTAATTTTACGCTTGGCAGGCAGGAGAAAAGGCCAAATGGCCTTTGTATTTTTTAGGGAACCTCATCCACAGGGGGGATGAGGTTTCCAACAGTGATTAGAAATAAAATAAAAGCTTTAATTTTTCATTAATAACATGTCCCTGCTCATGTGACAGAGGGGACATGTTTTTTAACACCTTAAAATTCTTGATTTTTTTTTATCTTCAGCTCCCTGATGCAGCTCTGTGCAGCTTTTCCAGGCACTCGCCCTCCTCCCACCTCCCCCCCCCCCCACACAGGCATTTCATACTGGGTGGGCCTTAATTGGCCACCAGCGTGAAATCACAGTCTGACCCCGATCGCGGGTGGCGGTCGGCTTCCCGGACGCTCCTGCCCATCCTTGCTGAGCCTGCCCAACGGGGGAAAAGTCCTGGCCCAAGTATGTGAAATGTAGAACCATGGAAGTGGCAGGTAATCTTAACAAGAGGACAATGGCTCTGAAGGCAGATACCAGCAAGTGTGACACATCCAGGGAGCACTGTTGACCAAACGGACTTGCGGTCAGTCACTGCGGAAAAGATTGGGTCCTTACCAAGTATTGTCCCATAGTTAGCAATGAAACTGAGTTGCAAATATGCTGCTGCTTTCAGTAGAAGCGAATGGTGCAAAATTGCATCTAATCCCCAGCCAGGGAAGGAACCTGAAGAAGACATCTTCAGTAATCCAACATAAGGCATTTAGTCCATTAGGATTCTGTATAATAGGAATAAATGAAAGGGTGTTTGGGCCATTGAAATTATAGACAACAGCAGCCAATAGAAACTGCCTAGATACAGCTGAATACAATCAAATCGCCATGAGTCAAACTCAATGACATGAAATTCCAGTTGTGTCAAAGTCATCAACCAATCCCGCCGGCAGAATAGCAAATCCAATAGAACAATGCTGACAATAAGCTGAAATTCTGCACTGGTAACTTTGCATTAGCTGAACTTATCTAAGCTTCTCATTTGGCCACATTGACCAAATAGAGCGGAATTAGACCACACAACAGCGCTAAATCATGTAGTTCTGGACAAGCCATCACGTGACATCAAGATGTCCCTGCGAAAGGATGACAAAAGCCTGTGAGTATGGCTGAACCTGAGAGCAAGTTAGAAGTTTTGATCGGACAGAAAGGCTGATAACAGCAAGTGGGAAACTGCGGCACAAAGTGGAAAGTGGACATCGCGGAGGAGTGGGAGATTCCACCATTTAGTTTGTCCACCATTATGAGATACAAGGCGCACATCTCGGAACAGTTCTACAAGCAGACTTTCTCTCCAGCAAGGAAAAGGATGGGAATGGCTGCCTATCCTGAGGTTGAAGAAGCTCTGCTAACATGGTTCAAGGTGGTTTGAGCAGAGATCATTCCCATCTCGGGTCCAATCCTGTAGGAAGGGGGAGTCGCCCTGGCAAAGAAGCTGAGCTACATGGAGTTCACCCGCAGCAACAGGTGGCTGGACCAAGGCAGGGATTCATCTTCTGCGCAGTAAGTGGTGAGGGTGTGACGGTTAAGGCAGCAATGGCAGATGATTGGCTCCAAAATGGTCTCTCATACGCCTTGAACAAGTGTGGACCATGATACATTTCTTACGCAAATGAAACCAGGCTGTTTTACCATCTTTTACCAGGCCACTCCTTGATGTTCAAAGGTGGAACATGTAACAGTGGCAATTGGAGTAAGGAATGCATCACTGCCATGGTCAGCACCAACATGGATGACACTGAAAAGCTGCCACCTGTGATAGGGAAGTCCAAGAAACCACGTTGCTTCACATCCGAAAACAGCACACCAAGCAGAAAAAGATTATGGAATTTTTTCCCAGAGCCTACTTCCGACATTTTTCAATGCAAAACTCTGGTCTTTTACAAGGCCACAACATTGTAAGGTGTGAACAAATTGAATAAAGACTTTTTCACAAATTTGCTGCTTTATTGTGTTTTCATTTGGCATTTGAATCCGTTGTTTTTGACATAGACTGTGTTTGTGGTTACAAAGAGACACGCCCATGGGGGTGGGGTCACCTCAGCTACTATGAATCTCTGCTTAACGTGAATTTGTGGGCGGATCCCCTGGGATTCAACTCATCAGGATTTTACTGTATTATAGTTAGTTTTAGTATTGACTCATAGTATATACACCATAACTGGTAACATCTGGTGATATTTTATCAGAGGCATACACATAGGTCAACTTTCTGAATGTGCAGCAGATTTTACAGCACTAAAGCTGTCAAGGCTAGCCAACTAAATCTGGTCATTTTATTAGACAGAAGCTCCAGTATTTGAGTCACCTGTGGGCGTCTCTGGTAGCAGCGTGATGACAGAAAAACTGGAAGAATAGTGAAAAATAAAAACCAGATTTATAAACGAACACTATCTAGCCCAAAAGCTATGGGAATAGTACTTTACAAACAGCCAAATGAGGAATCCAACTGTCATCTTTGTGTAAGAAACGTTTCTGCTGAGGAATTAGTTTTACCCGTTAAAGATCTACTCAGTGAGAATGTCAACAAAATTTATTAACCCAGGAAATTTTAATGTTTTGTCACTGGCTTTTGTGTCGTCATGCCAACATGAACAATTTCCACCCAAACACACTCAAGTGGGTTGGGAAGGGAGGAGGGGCTGGGAAGAGATGAATAACTTGGTCCAACACCCGAGATCCTGTGAGTTTCTATACTTAACGCATGGCAAATGATCCATTCCCAAATTTGGTGTAAGCCCCTAGCATCAGTGAAAATGCTGGATTCTAAATAACTAGTTACCTGCTTCACTAATCAAATGAAGTTCTGTGTGGAGGTAACTTGCTAAACTTTGACAACAGCGGCACTGTATTTTCAAAGCCAGGCATTCCGATTGTGATATTGCAGGATTCAAGTGGTCAGTGTTCTCCGTTTAGCAACATTTCACTTTCTAGAACAGTCTCCAGTGGGTTGTGCCATCACAGCTGCAAGTGCGAACTATTAAATGTCAGTATTATAGTTGACCTTGATTGTAACATTAATTTTTCTTTTGTATAAAACCACAAAGAGCAAATTTCAATCAAGTGCAGTGTTTATGGACTCTAAATGGCAGCACAATCTGATACAACACTCTTCTCATATCATTAACAAGGGATAATTGAATCTTCAGAGTCCACTCTTGATGCCAAACATGAGATTCCTTCTGGGTCCCAAAACTGGAAGGCTTTTTTCTAATTGAAGTTGCCACCTACTTGAAATGGAAATCTTCGCTTTATTGCATGAAGAATCTGCTGTCAGTCAGGCACCCCATTTAAATCAGATATTAAAGTATTGCTATTAAAGTTAATATAATTTTAATAATTTCTGTCGAGCTAATTGGACATAATACACTCAAAGCTGAAGCAATTTTGCCACTGGAAGTCTTAATTCAACTCCCTCAGTAACTGTACCAGTCTACCAATTGATGTGCATTGTATGAAGAGGGATTCACAGAATCTTACAGCATAGACATGGTGCCTGTGCCAGATCTTTGATAAAGTTGTCCAACTTAGTCCCACACGGCAACTTTTTTTTGCCAAAACCCTGTAAAAACCTCTGCAAATAAATGTCCTATCTCTCGGGTGTTTCTATGGAATCCATGTCCACCACCATTCTAGGTAATTCATTCTTAAGAACCTTCTGTGTGAAAATCTTTCTCCTCATTTCCACTCTATTTCATCTACCAATTATTTTAAATTTGTGAGCTTTGGTTACAAGTCCACTTGCTAAAGGAAGCAACTTGTCCCTGCTTAAACCCCTCATAATATTGAATACTAAATTAAATCACTCCTTAACTTTCTCTGCTCTAAGGAGCACAAATCCAGCTTCCCCAATCTCTCCACATAACTGAAACAGTGGAGGCCAGGGAGAAGCTAGGGGTAGTGATAACGTCACTCAGCTCATAATCCAGGGCACAGGGGTTCAAATCTCACCATAACAGCTGGTGGAATTTAAATTTAACAAAAAAATCTGGAATTGAAAGCTAGTCTCAGTAATGACCATTGTGGTAAAAACACAGCTAGCTCACGAGGGAGGACAACCTGCTGTACTTAATTGGCCTACATGTGACTCCAGACTCACAGCAATATGGTTGATTCTGATGGTGAATGGTTGATGGTGAAGCTCTATGCAAACTGGAGGAACAGCACCTCATCTTGAAACTAAGCACTTTACAGCCTTCCGGACTGAATATTGAGTTCAACAATTTTAGATCATGAACTCTCTCCTCCATCCCCACCCCCTTTCCGATTCCCATTTTTTCCAATAATTTATATAGATTTTTCTTTTCCCACCTATTTCCATTATTTTTAAATGTATTTCCATCCATTGTTTTATCTCTACCTTTTAGCCTATTTCGATCCCTTTCCCCCACCCCACCCCCACTTGAGCTATCTGTACCTTGCTCGTCCTGCTTTCTACCCTTAATGTCACCTATTAGCACATTTCTTAGATAATATCACCACCTTCAACATCTCTTTGTCCTTTTGTCTGTGACATCTTTTGGTTATCTCCACCTATCACTGGCCCTCTATCCAGCTCTACCTGTCCCACACCCCCTTAAACCAGCTTATGTTTCACCTCTTTTCTATTTTTCCTTAGTTCTGTTGAAGAGTCAGATGGACTCGAAACGTTAACTATGTTCCTCTCCACAGACGCTGTCAGACCTGCTGAGTTTTTCCAGGTATTTTTGTTTTTGTTTTGGTTGATTCTTAACTGCCCTCTGAAATGGCCTAGCAAGCCGCTCAGTTCAAGGGCAATTTGGGGATGGGTGCCAAATGCTGGCCTTGCCAACAACACCCACATCCCATGAAAGAATGATAAAAAAATAAATCCTTCACTGCTGGTGTTATCCTGAAGCACCTCCTTTCTAAGGTCTTGCCAGTGATTCCTAAACGTTGATCTTGACTTCTTTTGCTTTTGTATCCAACAGCCTCAATTACACGGCCTTAATGGACTGAAAAGGTTGAGAAAAAGAAACCATAAATTCTAAATTGTTACTAATCAATCCATAGGGAAATAAGGACAAATTTCTTTACTAAGTGATTGGTGAGAACATGGAACTCACTAACTCACTACCACAGTAGGTAGTTGAGGCAAACAGCTTTGACTCTTTCAGAAGGAAACTAGATGAGTAAATGAGAGAAAAGCGAATAGAAAGATATACTGAAAGGCTGAGATGAGGGAAATGGAACAGATGGAGCCTTGACCATGTTCTTCTGTAACAGTGTCTGAACTTTCAGACAGGATCACCGAACAGCGATCAGGCCCTGGTTCATTTTCCCCTTTGCTGTTTCAGACTAGATCATCACAAATAGGGAATCAAATCTAGAACTTTCTAGTGTATGGTTTAGGTGCCATGTCAGACTGTGGATTTTTTATATTGTCTGATTAAAGCAGCACGGCTATTGATATTCTTTTGCTTTCTCTTTGTTTTGCTTTGGCAGGGAGCTATCTGTGTGTATTTTGGGAAGCATGTCCCTGAGGAAAGAGAAGAAATTCTCAGCAGTGGATGTCACCAGTTAATGTAGAGAAAGCAAAGGAAAATGGTGTCTATGTGAAAGAGAGAAAATAGTTGATTACCGAGATAGAAAGGAGGTGGTTGTAGGCAGCCTGAGGAGCTAATGGAAACACAGTGATGGATGGGGGGCCGAGAGAGGCCGGGATGATTGTCCTCAAGGTGAGTCATAGAGTCTACAGCGCAGAAAAAGACCGTTCAGCCCACCGAGTCTGCACCAGTCAAACAAGTACCTAACTATTCTAATCCCATTTTCCTGCAATAGGCCCATAGCCTTGTATGCCCTGGCATCGCAAGTGCACATCCAAATACTTCTTAAGTGAGAGCAGTCTTCGTTTCACTTAGGGTAGGTACAGGGTCAGGAAATGGCCAACAACTTCTGATTGGCATCCAACAAATGATAAGGATGCTGTTGGCAGTCAGTCATTGGTGACATGATTGGCCAGGATTGTAGTGTTACCATCATGGACCTCCCAGTGTGCAATATATTGGAGCAGGGAATGGATTTGAGTTAGAAACATTCACCTTCTTCCTCTTAGGTTTTACAGCTGAATTTTGAAAAGTGGAACTGTCGTGAAAGAGACTCGACAAGTCCCCATTCATCAAGACTGTTGTAAATTTGAGAGAGGCAATTACTGTTCCATGTATTACACTCAGCTAGATTGAACATACAGTGCAAATCAATATCATGCACTGTTCTCTTCATCCAACTATGAAAGTAATGTCAAAAACATCAAAACAATCACATTCTGGAATGTGAAATAAAGGGACATTTTAACTGTTGATTTATCAAAATAAAATATCAGAGTATAACAGCGAAACACAGCCAGCAAAATAAGAGCAGGGGAGAGCCACAGACTGAGTGATATCAGGGCACAGAGAATCTCATTGTGATTCTTAATGTTTCACTATTGGACTTTCCAATCTTGCTCACCCACTCTTTCTCACTACTCAAAATGTTTCTTCTTTATGGGTGTTTCCTGTCATTAACATTGAGGGATCAGATTGTGTGACTTCTGCTGGCACAGTTACACAATTTGATTGCAATATTCTGCCTGGCAGAAATCAGCTGGTAAAACTAGTTACAGTCCAAATACCTGCCCATGCAATGCTTCAGTGAATGGAGATAAATGTGATTGGGTGACTACAAGAGCAACAGCAACAGCTTGCATCTACATAGCACCATGAACATGATCAAACGCCACAAGGCTCTTCACAGGAGCATCAAACAAACAAAACTTAACACCAAGTTTCAGGAGATATTAGATAGGTGACTACAAGCTTGGTTAAAGAGGTCAGGTTTTAAGGAGCATCTTGAAGAAAGAGGTATAGAGGTGGAAAGGTGTAGGGAGGGAATTCAGGAGCTTAGGGCGTAGGCAGTTGAAGGCATGGCCGCAAATTTTGGAGCGATTAAAATCGAGGATGCGCAGGAGGCCAGAACTGGAGGAGGGGGAGACCTCAGAGGGCTGTAGAACTGGAGGAGATTATAGAGATTGAGAGGAGCAAGGCCAAGGGGATTTCAAAACAAGGATGAGAATTTTAAAAGTTTACAGCTATGTGCAATTTTGCAGCACAGACACAGACTATTTGGCACTGATTATGTTCCTACTCTATTTACTCCATCACACCCTATCAGCATATCCTTCCATTCCTTTCACCTCCGTGTACTGTCAGACTACAGGAGAGTAAAGAGAGGGTTTAGCAGTGTTAACCTCAGCAGAAGACCAATCTCTCCTTTCACCTTCCCATCCAGTACAGTTCTCCATCAGATGCCAGACTGGAAAATCTAAGTGATCCTGGAAAGAGGGGGCCAGTACTGCCAGAGGATCAAGGTTGATTGGAGAGTTATGGTTAGGAACTCCCAGACGGAGAATGTTTGTCATTAGCTGCAGTTTTTGAACTGTGCTGGTGGTGCATACAAAGCACAGCAAGATGTTTCCCAGGTTAGTGGAACAGGTGCCACAGCTACTGCGGGTGTGGAGTGGTGCCTGACCATGGGACTGAGTATGTGCATGGCCTTTTCCATGCAGTCTATGCTCCATTAGCTGGTATGGTCTTGATGGCAATGACAGGGGGAGGAGTAGATAGTGGGGTAGTGGCAAAGTCACTGGACGAGAGGCCCAGGCTAATACTATGGGGACACAGGTCCAAATCTCACCATGGCCCCTGGGGAAGTTCAAACTTAATTTTTTTTTAAATCTACATTTGAAAGCTAGTCTCAGAAATGGTGACCATGAAACTACAATTGTCGTTAAAAACCGATCTGGTTCACTAAGGTCCTTTGGGGAAGGAAATCTGCTGTCCTTACCTGGTCTGGCCTACATGTGACTCCAGACCCACAGCAATGTGGTTTACTCTTCAATGCCCTCTGCAATGGTCCAGCAAACCACTCAGCTGTATTCAAGGAGGTGGCATTTGGGGGGAAGGGGCAACAAACGTTGGCCTTGCCAGTGACACTCACATCCCATGAAAGAACAAATTTTAAAAAGTCATCACCTCATTAAGCCCAGTCATGATGACAACACCTTTGAACCAATGGGTATTTCAATCCTGGCCTCAGATGTTTCCAGTGCCTCAGTCTCTCTTGTTGTTGCTGAGAGACTATTCACCATCCAGCGCTTATAGCAGGCTAATCAAGTTAACCTAACAGGGCCTATGGCAAGTGGCTGGGACTGTAGTATCAAACAGACATTGCATCAGTGTTTCAAATTATTCTGTTATTTTAATAGACCCATCAACCCGTTTAGGATGAATCGAATAAATCTGCCACCATAATGTGAGACAAAGCAATTTTGTGTGAACACATCAAATATCTTTACAATCATATCCGCAAAAGGCCATTTATGGGCTTCATGTGGAAGGTTCCCATTGTTTGCTGTCCACAATAAAATGCAAAGATGTTAATCTTAAAGGGGGAGAGGGGAGTGAGTGTTGCTGGGAAAAGAGACATGTCGAAACTTTTTCTCTTGCATTCATCAGGACACTTTGCAAGAATACCAATATAAGGGGAAAACAACCATTTAAACTGTATGTGAAGAGAGTGCTGATTGGTTGGCAAGTGGACCTGACTGGTAGAGGTGTTGCCACTGAGAGCACACCACTCATCATCACTGGTCACCATCCAACCCTGCGTCACACAGAAATAAGGAATGGCACCACGTGGGGCAGAAAATAAATGTCCACATGTGCCCTGACTTCAAAGGTTTGCTGTTTGTGGGAGCTTGCTGTGCACAAATTGGCTGTCATGTTTTTCCGACTTTACAAGTGGTTTCTAAAGTACTCCATCGGTTACCCCTCAGGTGAGACATTAAACCGAAGCCCTGTCTGCTCTCTCGGGTGGCCGTCAAAGATCCCATGGCACTTTTCCAAGGAAGAGCAGGGAGTTATCCTTAATGTCCATACCACTATTTATCTCTCAATTAATAGCTAAAACAATTCATTTTCTTTATTCTTTCATGGGGTGTAGGCATCGCTGGCCAAGTCAGCATTTATTGTCCATCCCTAATTGCCCTTGAGAAGGTGGTGGTGAGCTGGCTTCTTGAACTGCTGCAGTCCGTGTGGTGTAGGTACACCCACAGTGCTGTTAGGGAGGGAGTTCCAGGATTTTGACCCAGCGACAGTGAAGGAACGGCCGATGTATTTCCAAGTCAGGATAGTGAGTGGCTTGGAGGGGAACTTTCAGGTGGTGGTGTTCCCATCTATTTGCTGCCCTTGTCCTTTTAGGTGGTAGCGGTTGCAATTTGGAAGGCACTGTTGAAGGCGCCTTGGTGAGTTGGTCGTTAATTCAATGCTGTTGTGAGATCTTGCTGTGCGCAAAATGACAGCTGCTTTATCTACATTGCAACCATGAACACACTTCAAAAGTGACTTAATTGGCTGCAAAACACTTTAGGACAACCAGGGGTCATGAAAGGCACTGTAAAAAGCAGTCTGTCTTTCTTTACAGGATGGTTTGTTTCTCTGTGAACTTTAGATCCAGTGTTTTGTAAATGATGTCCCTGATTCGAACAGGCAGCATTTCCATGGAAAGATGTGTTGAGCCAACTTGTCACTGTTTACACATATATGCCCAATGCAACCACCTAAAACCAGAGAAATTCATCACTGATCCGCTTCAAAGGAAACATCACTGCAACAGAATTGCCTCCTTCAATCTGCTCATCCTTCACCGTCCTCCCAGATACACATCCAACTTCCACTTACATTCCACTGAATATTCCCAGGGCTTTTTTTGCTCAAATTTATCTCCCATCTCCAAAACCCGGGGGCATAGTCTCAGGATAAGGGACCGATCATTTAGGACTGAGATGAGGATAAATTTCTTCACTCAAAGTGTTGTAGATCTTTGGAATTCTCTACCCCAGAGGGTTGTTGATGCTCCATCATTGAATACATTTAAGGCTGAGATTTTAGGTCTCTCAAGGAATCTAGGGATATACAGAGTGGGCAGGAAATTGGAGTTGAAGCCCAAGATCAGCCATGATCGTATCGGATGGTGGAGCAGGCTCGATGGGCCATGTGGTCTACTCCTGCTCTTATTTCTTGTGTTCTTAGGTTCTTGAAACAATAAGGTGTTTAATATAATCATATAAGGGGCATGATAGGGTGGGTGCTGAGACAATGTATCCTCTTGTGGGGAAATCTAGAACTAACTAATCTAGAAACTAAGAGTTTCAAAATAAAGGGTCACCCATTTAAGATGGAGATGAGGAAGAATTTCTTATCTCAGGTCATTAGTCTGTGGAATACTCTTCCACAGGGAGCAGTGGAGGTTGGGTCATTGAATAGATTCAAGGCTGAGTTAGACAGATTTTTGATTAAGAGAGCCAAGGTTATGGGGGATTTGCAGGAAAGTGGCCTTAAGGCCACAATCAGGTCAGCCATGATCTTCTTGACTGACAAAGTAGGTTTGAGAGGCTGGATGGCCTACTCCTGCTCCTATTTCTTATGATTTTATGATGTTAAATTTGCTGTTGAAGTTATGTCCCCCATTGACCTTTTCCAAACCATTTACAGCCTTATAAATGTCTAGAAAATCAACTCTCAGGAACATACTCTCTAGGATGAAAATCCAAAGTCTCCCCAGTCTTTCCTCATAACACAAGATCTGCACAACTTTGGGAATCAACCTCGTGGTTTCTCCACTGCCTCTCCAGAGCTAGAATATCTCAACAACTAGAACTGGACACACTACTCATGGTGCAGTCTATTGAGAGCAATATGCAGTTCAGATTTAAGGAGAAAAAAGGGAGACTTGCATTGATATAGTGCTTTTCACGACCATTAAACACTAAAGCCAATGCAGTACTTTTTGAAGTTTACTCACTGTTGTACTGTAGGAATGTAACATGAGTTTCTCTGACTTTTCCTTGACAATAGTCTCACTTCCCAAACAAAAAGCGCACCAAAACTTTCACGCTAAAACCAGCCCCTTTAGTATCTTTTGTATCAATCAAAATAACAAACTCATTAGAAACATAGAAACATAGAAAATAGGTGCAGGAGTAGGTCATTCAGCCCTTCAAGCCTGCTCTGCCATTCAATATGATCATGGCTGATCCTCTATCTTAACGCCATACTCCTGCTCTCTCCCCCATACCCCTTGGCGCCTTTGAAATCTAGAAATCTATTTCTTTCTTAAATATATTCAGTGACTTGGCCTCCACAGCCTCTGTGGTAGAGAATTCCACAGGTTCACCACCTCTGGGTGAAGAAATTTCTCCTCATCTCAGCCCTAAATGGTCTACCCCGTATCCTGAGATTGTTCTAGACCCCACCCCCAGCCAAAGGAAACATCATCCCTGCATTCAGTCTGTCCAGCCCTGTCAGAATTTTATACGTTTCAATGAGATCCCATCTCATTCTTCTAAACTCCAGTGAATACAGGCCCGAGTCAGCCCAATCTCTCCTCGTACAACAATCCGGCCATCCCAGGGATCAGTTTGGTGAACCTTTGCTGCACTCCCTCTATGGCAGATATATCCTTTCTTAGAGGCAAAAACTGCAAACAATATTCCAGGTGTGGGCTCACCAAGACCCTGTACATCTGCAATAAGACATCCTTGCTCCTGTACTCAAGTCCTCTCGCAATGAAGGCCAATATTTACCTTCTTAACTGCTTGCTGCACCTGCACGCTTGTTTTCAGCGATTGGTGAACAAGGACACCCGGGTCCTTTTGTACATCAACATTTCCCAATCTATCACCATTTAAATAACACTGTTACAATTTAAATAATATCAGTTAACTCTACGTCTCTTTAGATTGTTGCTCAGAACATTTATATATGCGAATTAGCTTAAGGTTTGAGGTTCTGGGTTGGAGGTTAGAGGGTAGCCAAATCTAGTCGAATATTCCTGGAGGTTTTGTCACATGGGACCTCCTGCCTCCCATTGCTCTGTCCCCATGCTCCCACCATTCGTCTACCCAAAATGTCCATTGTCATGGCAAACTGCCTTCATAAGCCGAACGCAAAGCAAATAGATTCATGATTCAACTCATGATTCTTGATTATCAGTCTTTTCCCTAAACTCCTATGCCTAATAAATAAAAGTGTCTAAAGGAAATGTTGTTTTTTGTTTAATGTTCCTCTGAGTTTTCTCCTGGGTGTTGCTCCCTGCAGTGTCCTGAAGGTTAATCTCCAATTCCTAGAGACTCCAGGGTAATTCTGGAGGGTTGGTAACCCTTATTGGAGGCTGGAAGTCCCAGTAACTACTTCCCAGCAGCCAGACAGGATGGCATTGCCACCAGCAGGCACTCAGTGGTAATGCAGGGCTCTGGAAAACAGTGAGAATTGATTGAAAGGTCTGACAGCCATGCAGTGCCCAAGGACATAAACTGACGAGCACAAGAGAAAACAATTTATACAGGAGGTGAAACATAAATTTTCTGTGTTGAGCCATTTATTGGTTGCTTGAAAGCATTAGTCCTGTTTGAGTTGTGGTTGCAGCCTGCATGTTGAGTTTTTTGTCCCCTACAGATAGAGTTTGCCTTTGGGGTGCAGCCTGTAATGCATAATACGGTACTTTCCTTTCTCCGACAGACAGCTTAAATCCAGATGAATGTCATGTTATAACTAGAGTGATAATTCACACGCCTGCTGCATTCAGATCCTTCAATTAAATTATCTGTGAATCAGTGCCTGCAGCTGAAATCCTGCTGGGAGAGGAGGCAGACCCTGCTACAGGAATCGGATGCCATCTGTTTGTGTGACAGGGAAAATGGAGACATAAAAAATATTAAAACTCTTGCCACCTGTACCATCTAGTTAATTGACATAACCTTGGCACGCATCCAATGGAGGCTCCATCTCTCTGTGTGCTTGTGCATGTTTGTGTGAGGTCCTGTGCACGGTGTGTGCGCTTGTGTTCATGTGATGTTTTTGTGTATGTGTGTGTGCATTTGTATGTGCTTGCGTTTGTCTGCATGATGTGATGGTGTGTATGTGTGTGTGTGTGTGATGGTGTGTATGAGATGGTGTGTGTGAGAGATGGTGTGTGTGTGAGATGGTGTATGTGAGAGATGGTGTGTGTGTGAGATGGTGTGTGTGAGAGATGGTGTGTGTGTGATGGTGTGTGTGATGATATGTATGTGATGGTGTGTGTATGATGATGTGTGTGTGATGGTGTGTGTGTGTGATGGTGTGTGTGTGATGGTGTGTATGAGATGGTGCGTGTGTGATGTGTGTGATGATGTGTGTGAGATGGTGTGTGTGTGATGATGTGTGAGTTGGTGTGTGTGAGATGATGTGTGTGAGATGGTGTGTGTGTGATGATGTGTGTGAGTTAGTGTGTGTGTGATGATGTGTGTGAGTTGGTGTGTGTGAGATGGTGTGTGTGAGATGGTGTGTGTGTGATGATGTGTGTGAGTTGGTGTGTGTGTGATGATGTGTATGAGATGGTGTGTGTGTGATGATGTGTGTGAGATGGTGTGTGTGTGATGATGTGTGTGAGTTGGTGTGTGTGTGATGGCGTGTGTGAGATGGTCTGTGTGAGATGGTGTGTGTGAGATGAGTGTGTGAGATAGTGTGTGTGTGTGATGATCTGTGTGAGTTGGTGTGTGTGATGATGTGTATGAGATGGTGTGTGTGTGATGATGTGTGTGAGTTGGTGTGTGTGTGATGATGTGTGTGTGATGGTGTGTGTGAGATGGTGTGTGTGTGATGGTGTGTGTGCGATGGTGTGTGTGTGATGGTGTGTGAGATGGTGTGTATGATGGTGTGTGAGATGGTGTGTGTGTGATGATGTGTGTGATGATGGTGTGTGTGAGATGGTGTGTGTGTGATGATGTGTGTGTGATGATGTGTGTGTGATGGTGTGTGTGAGATGGTGTGTGTGAGATGGTGTGTGTGTGATGGTGTGTGAGATGGTGTGTATGAGATGGTGTGTGAGATGGTGTGTATGAGATGGTGTGTGTGAGATGCTGTGTGTGTGATGATGTGTGTGAGTTGCTGTGTGTGATGATGTGTGTGAGTTGGTGTGTGTGATGATGTGTATGAGATGGTGTGTGTGTGATGATGTGTGTGAGATGGTGTGTGTGTGATGACATGTGTGAGTTGGTGTGTGTGAGATGGTGTGTGTGTGAGATGGTGTGTGTGTGTGATGATGTGTGTGAGTTGGTGTGTGTGATGATGTGTATGAGATGGTGTGTGTGTGATGATGTGTATGAGATGGTGTGTGAGATGGTGTGTGTGAGATGGTGTGTGTGAGATGCTGTGTGTGTGATGATGTGTGTGAGTTGGTGTGTGTGTGATGTGTGTGAGATGGTGTGTGTGTGATGATGTGTGTGAGTTGGTGTGTGTGTGATGGTGTGTGTGAGATGGTGTGTGTGTGAGATGGTGTGTGTGTGAGATGGTGTGTGTGTGAGATGGTGTGTGTGTGATGATGTGCGTGAGTTGGTGTGCATGATGATGTGTATGAGATGGTGTGTGTGTCATGATGTGTGTGTGAGATGGTGTGTGTGTGATGATGTGTGTGTGAGACGGTGTGTGAGATGGTGTGTGTGAGATGGTGTGTGTGAGATGGCGAGTGTGAGATGGTGAGTGTGAGACGGTCTGTGTGTGATGATCTGTGTGTGATAGTGTGTGAGATGGTGTGTATGAGAAGTGTGTGTGTGATGATGTGTGTGATGATGGTGTGTGTGAGATGGTGTGTGTGAGATGGTGTCTGAGATGGTGTGTGTGAGATGTTGTGTGTGATGATGTGTGAGATGGTGTGTGTGAGTTGGTGTGTGTGTGATGGTGTGTGTGTGATGATGTGTATGTGATGATGTGTGTGTGATGGTGTGTGTGTGATGACGTGTGTGTGATGGTGTGTATGTGATGATCTATGTGTGATGATGTGTGAGATGGTGTGTGTGTAATGATGAGTGTGTGAGATGGTGTGTGTGAGATGATGTGTGTGAGATGGTGTGTGTGTGTGATGGTGTGTGAGATGGCGTGTGTGAGATGGTGTGTGTGTGTGATGGTGTGTGAGATGGTGTGTGTGAGATGGTGTGTGTGTGTGATGGTGTGTGAGATGGTATGTGTGAGATGGTGTGTGTGTGTGTGATGGTGTGTGAGATGGTGTGTGTGAGATGGTGTGTGTGAGATGGTGTGTGTGAGAAGGTGTGTGTGAGATGGTGTGTGTGAGATGGTGTGTGTGAGATGGTGTGCGTGTGATGATCTGTGTGTGATGGTTTGTGAGATGGTGTGTATGAGATGGTGTGTGTGTGATGATGTGTGTGAGTTGGTGTGTGTGATGGTGTGTGTGTGATGGTGTGTGAGATGGTGTGTGTGAGATGGTGTGTGTGATGATGTGTGAGATGGTGTGTATGAGATGGTGTGTGTGTGATGGTGTGTGTGAGTTGGTGAGTGTGTGATGATATGTGTGAGATGGTGTGTGTGATGATGTGTGTGAGATGGTGTGTATGTGATAATGTGAGTGTGATGGTGTGTGTGTGATGATCTGTGTGCGATAGTGTGTTTGAGATGGTGTGTGTGAGATGGTGTGTGTGTGATGGTGTGTGAGATGGTGTGTATGAGATGGTGTGTGTGAGATGGTGTGTGTGTGTATGAGATGGTGTGTGTGAGATGGTGTGTGTGTGTGTATGTGATGGTGTGTGTGTATGATGTGTGTGAGATGGTGTGTGTGAGATGGTGTGTGTGTGTGTATGAGATGGTGTGTGTGTATGATGTGTGTGAGTTGGTGTGTGTGTGATGTGTGTGAGATGGTGTGTGTGTGATGATGTGTGTGAGTTGGTGTGTGTGTGATGGTGTGTGTGAGAGATGGTGTTTGTGTGATGGTGTGTGAGATGGCGTGTGTGAGATGGTGTGTGTGTGTGATGGTGTGTGAGATGGTGTGTATGAGATGGTGTGTGTGTGATGACGTGTGTGAGTTGGTGTGTGTGTGATGGTGTGTGTGTGATGGTGTGTGAGATGGTGTGTGTGATGATGTGTGTGAGTTGGTGTGTGTGTGATGATGTGTGTGAGTTGGTGTGTGTGATGGTGTGTGTGTGATGGTGTGTGAGATGGTGTGTATGAGATGGTGTGTGTGATGATGTGAGTGTGATGGTGTGTGTGTGATGGTGTGTATGTGATGATGTGAGTGTGATGGTGTGTGTGTGATGGTGTGTGAGATGGTGTGTATGAGATGGTGTATGTGTGATGGTGTGTGTGTGATGGTGTGTGTGAGTTGGTGTGTGTGTGTATGAGATGGTGTGTGTGAGTTGGTGTGTGAGATGGTGTGTGTGTGATGATGAGTGAGATGGTGTGTGTGAGATGGTGTGTGTGTGATGGTGTGTGAGATGGTGTGTGTGTGATGGTGTGTGAGATGGTGTGTGTGAGATGGTGTGTGTCTGATGGTGTGTGTGTGATGGTGTGTGTGAGTTGGTGTGTGTGAGATGGTGTGTGTGTGGGTCATGGTGTGTGAGATGGAGTGTGTGAGATGGTTTCTGTGTGATGGTGTGTGTGTGTGATGGTGTGTGTGAGATGGTGTGTGTGAGATGGTGTGTGTGAGATGGTGTGTGTGAGATGGTGTGCGTGTGATGATCTGTGTGTGACGGTTTGTGAGATGGTGTGTGAGATGGTGTGTGTGTGATGATGAGTTTGTGATGGTGTGTGAGATGCTGTGTGTGTGATGGTGTGTGAGATGGTGTGTATGAGATGGTGTGTGTGTGATGATGTGTGAGATGCTGTGTGTGTGATGGTGTGTGAGATGCTGTGTGTGTGATGGTGTGTGAGATGCTGTGTGTGTGATGATGTGTGAGATGGTGTGTATGAGATGGTGTGTGTGTGATGATGTGTGAGATGGTGTGTATGAGATGGTGTGTGTGTGATGGTGTGTGTGAGTTGGTTAGTGTGTGATGATATGTGTGAGATGGTGTGTGTGATGATGTGTGTGAGATGGTGTGTATGTGATGATGTGAGTGTGATGGTGTGTGTGAGATGGTGTGTGTGTGATGGTGTGTGAGATGGTGTGTGTGAGATGGTGTGTGTCTGATGGTGTGTGTCTGATGGTGTGTGTGTGATGGTGTGTGTGAGTTGGTGTGTGTGAGATGGTGTGTGTGTGGGTCATGGTGTGTGAGATGGAGTGTGTGAGATGGTTTCTGTGTGATGGTGTGTGTGTGTGATGGTGTGTGTGAGATGGTGTGTGTGAGATGGTGTGTGTGAGATGGTGTGTGTGAGATGGTGTGCGTGTGATGATCTGTGTGTGACGGTTTGTGAGATGGTGTGTGAGATGGTGTGTGTGTGATGATGAGTTTGTGATGGTGTGTGAGATGCTGTGTGTGTGATGGTGTGTGAGATGGTGTGTATGAGATGGTGTGTGTGTGATGATGTGTGAGATGCTGTGTGTGTGATGGTGTGTGAGATGCTGTGTGTGTGATGGTGTGTGAGATGCTGTGTGTGTGATGGTGTGTGAGATGCTGTGTGTGTGATGATGTGTGAGATGGTGTGTATGAGATGGTGTGTATGAGATGGTGTGTGTGTGATGATGTGTGAGATGCTGTGTGTGTGATGGTGTGTGAGATGCTGTGTGTGTGATGGTGTGTGAGATGCTGTGTGTGTGATGATGTGTGAGATGGTGTGTATGAGATGGTGTGTGTGTGATGATGTGTGAGATGGTGTGTATGAGATGGTGTGTGTGTGATGGTGTGTGTGAGTTGGTTAGTGTGTGATGATATGTGTGAGATGGTGTGTGTGATGATGTGTGTGAGATGGTGTGTATGTGATGATGTGAGTGTGATGGTGTGTGTGAGATGGTGTGTGTGTGATGGTGTGTGAGATGGTGTGTGTGAGATGGTGTGTGTCTGATGGTGTGTGTCTGATGGTGTGTGTGTGATGGTGTGTGTGAGTTGGTGTGTGTGAGATGGTGTGTGTGTGGGTCATGGTGTGTGAGATGGAGTGTGTGAGATGGTTTCTGTGTGATGGTGTGTGTGTGTGATGGTGTGTGTGAGATGGTGTGTGTGAGATGGTGTGTGTGAGATGGTGTGCGTGTGATGATCTGTGTGTGACGGTTTGTGAGATGGTGTGTGAGATGGTGTGTGTGTGATGATGAGTTTGTGATGGTGTGTGAGATGCTGTGTGTGTGATGGTGTGTGAGATGGTGTGTATGAGATGGTGTGTGTGTGATGATGTGTGAGATGCTGTGTGTGTGATGGTGTGTGAGATGCTGTGTGTGTGATGGTGTGTGAGATGCTGTGTGTGTGATGGTGTGTGAGATGCTGTGTGTGTGATGATGTGTGAGATGGTGTGTATGAGATGGTGTGTGTGTGATGATGTGTGTGAGTTGGTGTGTGTGTGATGATGTGTGTGAGTTGGTGTGTGTGATGGTGTGTGTGTGATGGTGTGTGAGATGCTGTGTGTGTGATGGTGTGTGAGATGCTGTGTGTGTGATGATGTGTGAGATGGTGTGTATGAGATGGTGTGTGTGTGATGGTGTGTGTGAGTTGGTTAGTGTGTGATGATATGTGTGAGATGGTGTGTGTGATGATGTGTGTGAGATGGTGTGTATGTGATGATGTGAGTGTGATGGTGTGTGTGTGATGGTGTGTGAGATGGTGTGTGTGTGATGATGTGTGAGATGGTGTGTATGAGATGGTGTGTGTGTGATGGTGTGTGTGAGTTGGTTAGTGTGTGATGATATGTGTGAGATGGTGTGTGTGATGATGTGTGTGAGATGGTGTGTATGTGATGATGTGAGTGTGATGGTGTGTGTGTGATGGTGTGTGAGATGGTGTGTGTGTGATGATGTGTGAGATGGTGTGTATGAGATTGTGTGTGTGTGATGGTGTGTGTGAGTTGGTGAGTGTGTGATGATATGTGTGAGATGGTGTGTGTGATGATGTGTGTGAGATGGTGTGTATGGGATGATGTGAGTGTGATGGTGTGTGTGCGATGGTGTGTATGTGATGATCTGTGTGTGATTGTGTGTTTGAGGTGGTGTGTGTGAGATGGTGTGTGTGTGTTGGTGTGTGAGATGGTGTGTATGAGATGGTGTGTGTGTGATGGTGTGTGTGTGATGGTGTGTGTGTGATGGTGTGTGAGATGGTGTGTATGAGATGGTGTGTGTGAGATGGTGTGTGTGTGTATGAGATGGTGTGTGTGAGATAGTGTGTGAGTTGGTGCGTGAGATGGTGTGTGTGTGATGATTTGTGAGATGGTGTGTGTGAGATGGTGTGTGTGTGATGGTGTGTGAGATGGTGTGTATGAGATGGTGTGTGTGTGTGTGATGGTGTGTGTGAGTTGGTGTGTGTGTGATGGTGTGTGTGTGATGGTGTGTGTGTGATGGTGTGTGTGAGTTGGTGTGCGATGATGTGTGTGTGTGATGATGTGTGTGTGATGGTGTGTGTGAGATGGTGTGTGTGAGATGGTGTGTGTGTGTGATGGTGTGTGAGATGGTGTGTGTGAGATGGTGTGTGTGTGATGGTGTGTGTGTGATGGTGTGTGTGAGATGTTGTGTGTGAGATGGTGTGTGTGAGATGGTGTGTGTGAGATGGTGTGCGTGTGATGATCTGTGTGTGACGGTTTGTGAGATGGTGTGTGAGATGGTGTGTGTGTGATGATGAGTTTGTGATGGTGTGTGAGATGCTGTGTGTGTGATGGTGTGTGAGATGGTGTGTATGAGATGGTGTGTGTGTGATGATGTGTGAGATGCTGTGTGTGTGATGGTGTGTGAGATGCTGTGTGTGTGATGGTGTGTGAGATGCTGTGTGTGTGATGGTGTGTGAGATGCTGTGTGTGTGATGATGTGTGAGATGGTGTGTATGAGATGGTGTGTGTGTGATGATGTGTGTGAGTTGGTGTGTGTGTGATGATGTGTGTGAGTTGGTGTGTGTGATGGTGTGTGTGTGATGGTGTGTGAGATGCTGTGTGTGTGATGGTGTGTGAGATGCTGTGTGTGTGATGATGTGTGAGATGGTGTGTATGAGATGGTGTGTGTGTGATGGTGTGTGTGAGTTGGTTAGTGTGTGATGATATGTGTGAGATGGTGTGTGTGATGATGTGTGTGAGATGGTGTGTATGTGATGATGTGAGTGTGATGGTGTGTGTGTGATGGTGTGTGAGATGGTGTGTGTGTGATGATGTGTGAGATGGTGTGTATGAGATGGTGTGTGTGTGATGGTGTGTGTGAGTTGGTTAGTGTGTGATGATATGTGTGAGATGGTGTGTGTGATGATGTGTGTGAGATGGTGTGTATGTGATGATGTGAGTGTGATGGTGTGTGTGTGATGGTGTGTGAGATGGTGTGTGTGTGATGATGTGTGAGATGGTGTGTATGAGATTGTGTGTGTGTGATGGTGTGTGTGAGTTGGTGAGTGTGTGATGATATGTGTGAGATGGTGTGTGTGATGATGTGTGTGAGATGGTGTGTATGGGATGATGTGAGTGTGATGGTGTGTGTGCGATGGTGTGTATGTGATGATCTGTGTGTGATTGTGTGTTTGAGGTGGTGTGTGTGAGATGGTGTGTGTGTGTTGGTGTGTGAGATGGTGTGTATGAGATGGTGTGTGTGTGATGGTGTGTGTGTGATGGTGTGTGTGTGATGGTGTGTGAGATGGTGTGTATGAGATGGTGTGTGTGAGATGGTGTGTGTGTGTATGAGATGGTGTGTGTGAGATAGTGTGTGAGTTGGTGCGTGAGATGGTGTGTGTGTGATGATTTGTGAGATGGTGTGTGTGAGATGGTGTGTGTGTGATGGTGTGTGAGATGGTGTGTATGAGATGGTGTGTGTGTGTGTGATGGTGTGTGTGAGTTGGTGTGTGTGTGATGGTGTGTGTGTGATGGTGTGTGTGTGATGGTGTGTGTGAGTTGGTGTGCGATGATGTGTGTGTGTGATGATGTGTGTGTGATGGTGTGTGTGAGATGGTGTGTGTGAGATGGTGTGTGTGTGTGATGGTGTGTGAGATGGTGTGTGTGAGATGGTGTGTGTGTGATGGTGTGTGTGTGATGGTGTGTGTGAGATGTTGTGTGTGAGATGGTGTGTGTGAGATGGTGTGTGTGAGACGTTGTGTGTGAGATGGTGTGTGTGAGATGGTGTGCGTGTGATGATCTGTGTGTGATGGTTTGTGAGATGGTGTGTGAGATGGTGTGTGTGTGATGATGTGTGAGATGCTGTGTGTGTGATGGTGTGTGAGATGCTGTGTGTGTGATGGTGTGTGAGATGCTGTGTGTGTGATGATGTGTGAGATGGTGTGTATGAGATGGTGTGTGTGTGATGATGTGTGTGAGTTGGTGTGTGTGTGATGATGTGTGTGAGTTGGTGTGTGAGTTGGTGTGTGTGTGATGATGTGTGAGATGGTGTGTATGAGATGCTGTGTGTGTGATGGCATGTGTGAGTTGGTGTGTGTGTGATGGTGTGTGTGTGATGGTGCGTGTGTGATGGTGTGTGTGAGTTGGTGTGTGTTTGATGGTGTGTGTGTGATGGTGTGTGTGTGATGGTGTGTGTGAGTTGGTGTGTGTGAGATGGTGTGTGTGTGGGTCATGGTGTGTGAGATGGAGTGTGTGAGATGGTTTCTGTGTGATGGTGTGTGTGTGTGATGGTGTGTGTGAGATGGTGTGTGTGAGATGGTGTGTGTGAGATGGTGTGTGTGAGATGGTGTGCGTGTGATGATCTGTGTGTGACGGTTTGTGAGATGGTGTGTGAGATGGTGTGTGTGTGATGATGAGTTTGTGATGGTGTGTGAGATGCTGTGTGTGTGATGGTGTGTGAGATGGTGTGTATGAGAAGTGTGTGTGTGATGATGTGTGTGATGATGGTGTGTGTGAGATGGTGTGTGTGAGATGGTGTCTGAGATGGTGTGTGTGAGATGTTGTGTGTGATGATGTGTGAGATGGTGTGTGTGAGTTGGTGTGTGTGTGATGGTGTGTGTGTGATGATGTGTATGTGATGATGTGTGTGTGATGGTGTGTGTGTGATGACGTGTGTGTGATGGTGTGTATGTGATGATCTATGTGTGATGATGTGTGAGATGGTGTGTGTGTAATGATGAGTGTGTGAGATGGTGTGTGTGAGATGATGTGTGTGAGATGGTGTGTGTGTGTGATGGTGTGTGAGATGGCGTGTGTGAGATGGTGTGTGTGTGTGATGGTGTGTGAGATGGTATGTGTGAGATGGTGTGTGTGTGTGTGATGGTGTGTGAGATGGTGTGTGTGAGATGGTGTGTGTGAGATGGTGTGTGTGAGAAGGTGTGTGTGAGATGGTGTGTGTGAGATGGTGTGTGTGAGATGGTGTGCGTGTGATGATCTGTGTGTGATGGTTTGTGAGATGGTGTGTATGAGATGGTGTGTGTGTGATGATGTGTGTGAGTTGGTGTGTGTGATGGTGTGTGTGTGATGGTGTGTGAGATGGTGTGTGTGAGATGGTGTGTGTGATGATGTGTGAGATGGTGTGTATGAGATGGTGTGTGTGTGATGGTGTGTGTGAGTTGGTGAGTGTGTGATGATATGTGTGAGATGGTGTGTGTGATGATGTGTGTGAGATGGTGTGTATGTGATAATGTGAGTGTGATGGTGTGTGTGTGATGATCTGTGTGCGATAGTGTGTTTGAGATGGTGTGTGTGAGATGGTGTGTGTGTGATGGTGTGTGAGATGGTGTGTATGAGATGGTGTGTGTGAGATGGTGTGTGTGTGTATGAGATGGTGTGTGTGAGATGGTGTGTGTGTGTGTATGTGATGGTGTGTGTGTATGATGTGTGTGAGATGGTGTGTGTGAGATGGTGTGTGTGTGTGTATGAGATGGTGTGTGTGTATGATGTGTGTGAGTTGGTGTGTGTGTGATGTGTGTGAGATGGTGTGTGTGTGATGATGTGTGTGAGTTGGTGTGTGTGTGATGGTGTGTGTGAGAGATGGTGTTTGTGTGATGGTGTGTGAGATGGCGTGTGTGAGATGGTGTGTGTGTGTGATGGTGTGTGAGATGGTGTGTATGAGATGGTGTGTGTGTGATGACGTGTGTGAGTTGGTGTGTGTGTGATGGTGTGTGTGTGATGGTGTGTGAGATGGTGTGTGTGATGATGTGTGTGAGTTGGTGTGTGTGTGATGATGTGTGTGAGTTGGTGTGTGTGATGGTGTGTGTGTGATGGTGTGTGAGATGGTGTGTATGAGATGGTGTGTGTGATGATGTGAGTGTGATGGTGTGTGTGTGATGGTGTGTATGTGATGATGTGAGTGTGATGGTGTGTTTGTGATGGTGTGTGAGATGGTGTGTATGAGATGGTGTATGTGTGATGGTGTGTGTGTGATGGTGTGTGTGAGTTGGTGTGTGTGTGTATGAGATGGTGTGTGTGAGTTGGTGTGTGAGATGGTGTGTGTGTGATGATGAGTGAGATGGTGTGTGTGAGATGGTGTGTGTGTGATGGTGTGTGAGATGGTGTGTGTGTGATGGTGTGTGAGATGGTGTGTGTGAGATGGTGTGTGTCTGATGGTGTGTGTGTGATGGTGTGTGTGAGTTGGTGTGTGTGAGATGGTGTGTGTGTGGGTCATGGTGTGTGAGATGGAGTGTGTGAGATGGTTTCTGTGTGATGGTGTGTGTGTGTGATGGTGTGTGTGAGATGGTGTGTGTGAGATGGTGTGTGTGAGATGGTGTGTGTGAGATGGTGTGCGTGTGATGATCTGTGTGTGACGGTTTGTGAGATGGTGTGTGAGATGGTGTGTGTGTGATGATGAGTTTGTGATGGTGTGTGAGATGCTGTGTGTGTGATGGTGTGTGAGATGGTGTGTATGAGATGGTGTGTGTGTGATGATGTGTGAGATGCTGTGTGTGTGATGGTGTGTGAGATGCTGTGTGTGTGATGGTGTGTGAGATGCTGTGTGTGTGATGGTGTGTGAGATGCTGTGTGTGTGATGATGTGTGAGATGGTGTGTATGAGATGGTGTGTGTGTGATGATGTGTGAGATGGTGTGTATGAGATGGTGTGTGTGTGATGGTGTGTGTGAGTTGGTTAGTGTGTGATGATATGTGTGAGATGGTGTGTGTGATGATGTGTGTGAGATGGTGTGTATGTGATGATGTGAGTGTGATGGTGTGTGTGAGATGGTGTGTGTGTGATGGTGTGTGAGATGGTGTGTGTGAGATGGTGTGTGTCTGATGGTGTGTGTCTGATGGTGTGTGTGTGATGGTGTGTGTGAGTTGGTGTGTGTGAGATGGTGTGTGTGTGGGTCATGGTGTGTGAGATGGAGTGTGTGAGATGGTTTCTGTGTGATGGTGTGTGTGTGTGATGGTGTGTGTGAGATGGTGTGTGTGAGATGGTGTGTGTGAGATGGTGTGTGTGAGATGGTGTGCGTGTGATGATCTGTGTGTGACGGTTTGTGAGATGGTGTGTGAGATGGTGTGTGTGTGATGATGAGTTTGTGATGGTGTGTGAGATGCTGTGTGTGTGATGGTGTGTGAGATGGTGTGTATGAGATGGTGTGTGTGTGATGATGTGTGAGATGCTGTGTGTGTGATGGTGTGTGAGATGCTGTGTGTGTGATGGTGTGTGAGATGCTGTGTGTGTGATGGTGTGTGAGATGCTGTGTGTGTGATGATGTGTGAGATGGTGTGTATGAGATGGTGTGTGTGTGATGATGTGTGTGAGTTGGTGTGTGTGTGATGATGTGTGTGAGTTGGTGTGTGTGATGGTGTGTGTGTGATGGTGTGTGAGATGGTGTGTGTGAGATGGTGTGTGTGTGATGGTGTGTGAGATGCTGTGTGTGTGATGGTGTGTGAGATGCTGTGTGTGTGATGATGTGTGAGATGGTGTGTATGAGATGGTGTGTGTGTGATGGTGTGTGTGAGTTGGTTAGTGTGTGATGATATGTGTGAGATGGTGTGTGTGATGATGTGTGTGAGATGGTGTGTATGTGATGATGTGAGTGTGATGGTGTGTGTGTGATGGTGTGTGAGATGGTGTGTGTGTGATGATGTGTGAGATGGTGTGTATGAGATTGTGTGTGTGTGATGGTGTGTGTGAGTTGGTGAGTGTGTGATGATATGTGTGAGATGGTGTGTGTGATGATGTGTGTGAGATGGTGTGTATGGGATGATGTGAGTGTGATGGTGTGTGTGCGATGGTGTGTATGTGATGATCTGTGTGTGATTGTGTGTTTGAGGTGGTGTGTGTGAGATGGTGTGTGTGTGTTGGTGTGTGAGATGGTGTGTATGAGATGGTGTGTGTGTGATGGTGTGTGTGTGATGGTGTGTGTGTGATGGTGTGTGAGATGGTGTGTATGAGATTGTGTGTGTGAGATGGTGTGTGTGTGTATGAGATGGTGTGTGTGAGATAGTGTGTGAGTTGGTGCGTGAGATGGTGTGTGTGTGATGATTTGTGAGATGGTGTGTGTGAGATGGTGTGTGTGTGATGGTGTGTGAGATGGTGTGTATGAGATGGTGTGTGTGTGTGTGATGGTGTGTGTGAGTTGGTGTGTGTGTGATGGTGTGTGTGTGATGGTGTGTGTGTGATGGTGTGTGTGAGTTGGTGTGCGATGATGTGTGTGTGTGATGATGTGTGTGTGATGGTGTGTGTGAGATGGTGTGTGTGAGATGGTGTGTGTGTGTGATGGTGTGTGAGATGGTGTGTGTGAGATGGTGTGTGTGTGATGGTGTGTGTGTGATGGTGTGTGTGAGATGTGTGTGAGATGGTGTGTGTGAGATGGTGTGTGTGAGACGTTGTGTGTGAGATGGTGTGTGTGAGATGGTGTGCGTGTGATGATCTGTGTGTGATGGTTTGTGAGATGGTGTGTGAGATGGTGTGTGTGTGATGATGTGTGAGATGCTGTGTGTGTGATGGTGTGTGAGATGCTGTGTGTGTGATGGTGTGTGAGATGCTGTGTGTGTGATGATGTGTGAGATGGTGTGTATGAGATGGTGTGTGTGTGATGATGTGTGTGAGTTGGTGTGTGTGTGATGATGTGTGTGAGTTGGTGTGTGAGTTGGTGTGTGTGTGATGATGTGTGAGATGGTGTGTATGAGATGCTGTGTGTGTGATGGCATGTGTGAGTTGGTGTGTGTGTGATGGTGTGTGTGTGATGGTGCGTGTGTGATGGTGTGTGTGAGTTGGTGTGTGTTTGATGGTGTGTGTGTGATGGTGTGTGTGAGATGGTGTGTGTGAGATGGTGTGTGTGAGATGGTGTGTGTGTGATGATCTGTGTGTGATGATGTGTGTGTGTGATGATGTGTGTGTGATGGTGTGTGTGAGATGGTGTGTGTGAGATGGTGTGTGTGTGATGATGTGTGAGATGGTGTGTATGAGATGGTGTGTGTGTGATGGTGTGTGTGAGATGGTGTGTGTGAGATGGTGTGTGTGATGCTGTGTGTGAGTTGGTGTGTGAGATGGTGTGTGTGTGTCATGATGTGCGTGATGATGGTGGGTGTGTGATGTTGTGTGAGATGGTGTGTGTGAGATGGTGAGTGTGAGATCGTGTGTGTGTGATGATGTGTCAGATGGTGTGTGTGAGATGGTGTGTGTGAGATGGTGTGTGTGATGTTGTGTGTGTGATGGTGCATGTGTGATGATGTGTGAGATGCTGTGTGTGAGATGGTGTGTGTGTGTGATGGTGTGTGAGATGGTGTGTGTGAGATGGTGTGTGTGTGATGGTGTGTGAGATGGTGTGTTTGATGGTGTGTGAGATGGTGTGTATGAGATGGTGTGTGTGTGTGTGATGGTGTGTGTGAGTTGGTGCGTGTGTGATGGTGTGTGTGTGATAGTGTTGGTGAGTTGGTGTGTGTGTGATGGTGTGTGTGCGATGGTGTGTGTGAGATGTTGTGTGTGAGATGGTGTGTGTGAGATGATCTGTGTGTGATGATGTGTGTGTGATGATGTGTGTGTAATGGTGTGTGTGAGATGGTGTGTGTGGGATGGTGTGTGTGTGATGATGTGTGAGATGGTGTGTGTGAGATGGTGTGTGTGAGATGGTCTGTGTGTGATGATCTGTGGGTGATGGTGTGTGAGATGGTGCGTGAGATGGTGTGTATGAGATGGTGTGTGTGTGATGATGTGTGTGATGATGGTGTGTGTGAGATGGTGTGTATGTGATGATGTTTGAGATGGTGTGTGTGAGTTGGTGTGTCTGTGATGGTGTATGTGTGATGATGTGTATGTGATGATGTGTGTGTGATGGTGTGTGTGTGATGATGTGTGTGTGATGGTGTGTATGTGATGATCTGTGTGTGATGATGTGTGAGATGGTGTGTGTGTAATGATGAGTGTGTGAGATGGTGTGTGTGAGATGGTGTGTGTGTGTGATGGTGTGTGAGATGGCGTGTGTGAGATGGTGTGTGTGTGTGATGGTGTGTGAGATGGCGTGTGTGAGATGGTGTGTGTGTGTGATGGTGTGTGAGATGGTGTGTGTGAGATGGTGTGTGTGAGATGGTGTGTGTGAGATGGTGTGTGTGAGAGGTTGTGTGTGTGTGTGATGGTGGGTGAGATGGTGTGTGTGAGATGGTGTGTGTGAGATGGTGTTTGTGTGATGGTGTGTGTGTGTGATGGTGTGTGTGAGATGGTGTGTGTGAGATGGTGTGTGTGAGATGGTGTGTGTGAGATGGTGTGTATGAGATGGTGTGCGTGTGATGATCTGTGTGTGATGGTTTGTGAGATGGTGTGTGTGAGATGGTGTGTGTGACATGGTGTGTGTGTGATGGTGTGTGAGATGGTGTGTATGAGATGGTGTGTGTGTGATGACGTGTGTGAGTTGGTGTGTGTGTGATGGTGTGTGTGTGATGGTGTGTGAGATGGTGTGTGTGATGATGTGTGTGAGTTGGTGTGTGTGTGATGATGTGTGTGAGTTGGTGTGTGTGATGGTGTGTGTGTGATGGTGTGTGAGATGGTGTGTATGAGATGGTGTGTGTGATGATGTGTGTGAGATGGTGTGTATGTGATGATGTGAGTGTGATGGTGTGTGTGTGATGGTGTGTGTGAGATGGTGTGTGTGATGATGTGTGTGAGATGGTGTGTGTGTGATGATGTGAGTGTGATGGTGTGTGTGTGATGGTGTGTATGTGATGATGTGATTGTGATGGTGTGTGTGTGATGGTGTGTGAGATGGTGTGTCTGAGATGGTGTGTGTGTGATGGTGTGTGTGTGATGGTGTGTGAGATGGTGTGTATGAGATGGTGTGTCTGAGTTTGTGTGTGAGTTGGTGTGTGAGTTGGTGTGTGAGATGGTGTGTGTGTGATGATGTGTGAGATGGTGTGTGTGAGATGGTGTGTGTGTGATGGTGTGTGAGATGGTGTGTGTGTGATGGTGTGTGAGATGGTGTGTGTGAGATGGTGTGTGTCTGATGGTGTGTGTGTGATGGTGTGTGTGAGTTGCTGTGTGTTTGATGGTGTGTGTGAGATGGTGTGTGTGAGATGGTGTGTGTGTGATGATCTGTGTGTGATGATGTGTGTGTGTGATGATGTGTGTGTGATGGTGTGTGTGAGATGGTGTGTGTGAGATGGTGTGTGTGTGTTATGGTGTGTGAGATGGTGTGTGTGAGATGGTGTGTGTGTGGGTCATGGTGTGTGAGATGGTGTGTGTGAGGTGGTTTGTGTGTGATGGTGTGTGTGTGTGATGGTGTGTGTGAGATGGTGTGTGTGAGATGGTGTGTGTGAGATGGTGTGTGTGAGATGGTGTGTGTGAGATGGTGTGCGTGTGATGATCTGTGTGTGACGGTTTGTGAGATGGTGTGTGAGATGGTGTGTGTGTGATGATGTGTTTGTGATGGTGTGTGAGATGCTGTGTGTGTGATGGTGTGTGAGATGGTGTGTATGAGATGGTGTGTGTGTGATGATGTGTGAGATGCTGTGTGTGTGATGGTGTGTGAGATGATGTGTGTGTGATGATGTGTGAGATGCTGTGTGTGTGATGGTGTGTGAGATGCTGTGTGTGTGATGATGTGTGAGATGGTGTGTATGAGATGGTGTGTGTGTGATGATGTGTGTGAGTTGGTGTGTGTGTGATGATGTGTGTGAGTTGGTGTGTGTGATGGTGTGTGTGTGATGGTGTGTGAGATGGTGTGTGTGAGATGGTGTGTGTGATGATGTGTGTGAGATGGTGTGTATGTGATGATGTGAGTGTGATGGTGTGTGTGTGATGATGTGTGTGAGTTGGTGTGTGTGATGGTGTGTGTGTGATGGTGTGTGAGATGGTGTGTGTGAGATGGTGTGTGTGTGATGATGTGTGAGATGGTGTGTATGAGATGGTGTGTGTGTGATGGTGTTTGTGAGTTGGTTAGTGTGTGATGATGTGTGTGAGTTGGTGTGTGTGATGGTGTGTGTGTGATGATGTGTGAGATGGTGTGTATGAGATGGTGTGTGTGTGATGATTTGTGTGAGTTGGTGTGTGTGTGATGATGTGTGTGAGTTGGTGTGTGTGATGGTGTGTGTGTGATGGTGTGTGAGATGGTGTGTGTGAGATGGTGTGTGTGATGATGTGTGTGAGATGGTGTGTATGTGATGATGTGAGTGTGATGGTGTGTGTGTGATGATGTGTGTGAGTTGGTGTGTGTGATGGTGTGTGTGTGATGGTGTGTGAGATGGTGTGTGTGAGATGGTGTGTGTGTGATGATGTGTGAGATGGTGTGTATGAGATGGTGTGTGTGTGATGGTGTGTGTGAGTTGGTTAGTGTGTGATGATATGTGTGAGATGGTGTGTGTGATGATATGTGTGAGATGGTGTGTGTGATGATGTGTGTGAGATGGTGTGTATGTGATGATGTGAGTGTGATGGTGTGTGTGTGATGATGTGTATGTGATGATCTGTGTGTGATAGTGTGTTTGAGATGGTGTGTGTGAGATGGTGTGTGTATGATGGTGTGTGAGATGGTGTGTATGAGATGGTGTGTGTGTGATGGTGTGTGTGTGATGGTGTGTGAGATGGTGTGTATGAGATGGTGTGTGTGAGATGGTGTGTGTGTGTATGAGATGGTGTGTGTGAGATGGTGTGTGAGTTGGTGCGTGAGATGGTGTGTATGAGATGGTGTGTGTGTGTGTGATGGTGTGTGTGAGTTGGTGTGTGTGTGATGGTGTGTGTGTGATGGTGTGTGTGTGATGGTGTGTGTGAGTTGGTGTGTGATGATGTGTGTGTGTGATGATGTGTGTGTGATGGTGTGTGTGAGATGGTGTGTGTGAGGTGGTGTGTGTGAGATGGTGTGTGTGAGATGGTGTGTGTGTGTATGAGATGGTGTGTGTGAGATGGTGTGTGAGTTGGTGCGTGAGACGGTGTGTGTGTGATGATGTGTGAGATGGTGTGTGTGAGATGGTTTGTGTGAGATGGTGTGTGAGATGGTGTGTATGAGATGGTGTGTGTGTGTGTGATGGTGTGTGTGAGTTGGTGTGTGTGTGATGGTGTGTGTGTGATGGTGTGTGTGTGATGGTGTGTGTGAGTTGGTGTGTGATGATGTGTGTGTGTGATGATGTGTGTGTGATGGTGTGTGTGAGATGGTGTGTGTAAGATGGTGTGTGTGTGTGATGGTGTGTGAGATGGTGTGTGTGAGATGGTGTGTGTGAGATGGTGTGTGTGTGATGGTGTGTGTGTGTGATGGTGTGTGTGAGATGTTGTGTGTGAGATGGTGTGTGTGAGATGGTGTGTGTGAGATGTTGTGTGTGAGATGGTGTGTGTGAGATGGTGTGTGTGAGATGTTGTGTGTGAGATGGTGTGTGTGAGATGTTGTGTGTGAGATGGTGTGTGTGAGATGGTCTGTGTGTGATGATCTGTGGGTGATGGTGTGTGAGATGGTGCGTGAGATGGTGTGTATGAGATGGTGTGTGTGTGATGATGTGTGTGATGATGGTGTGTGTGAGATGGTGTGTATGTGATGATGTTTGAGATGGTGTGTGTGAGTTGGTGTGTCTGTGATTGTGTATGTGTGATGATGTGTATGTGATGATGTCTGTGTGATGGTGTGTGTGTGATGATGTGTGTGTGATGGTGTGTATGTGATGATCTGTGTGTGATGATGTGTGAGATGGTGTGTGTGTAATGATGAGTGTGTGAGATGGTGTGTGTGAGATGGTGTGTGTGTGTGATGGTGTGTGAGATGGCGTGTGTGAGATGGAGTGTGTGTGTGATGGTGTGTGAGATGGCGTGTGTGAGTTGGTGTGTGTGTGTGATGGTGTGTGAGATGGTGTGTCTGAGATGGTGTGTGTGAGATGGTGTGTGTGAGATGGTGTGTGTGTGTGATGGTGTGTGAGATGGTGTGCGTGTGATGATCTGTGTGTGATGGTTTGTGAGATGGTGTGTGTGAGATGGTGTGTGTGACATGGTGTGTGTGTGATGGTGTGTGAGATGGTGTGTGTGAGATGGTGTGTGTGTGATGACGTGTGTGAGTTGGTGTGTGTGTGATTGTGTGTGTGTGATGGTGTGTGAGATGGTGTGTGTGATGATGTGTGTGAGTTGGTGTGTGTGTGATGATGTGTGTAAGTTGGTGTGTGTGATGGTGTGTGTGTGATGGTGTGTGAGATGGTGTGTATGAGATGGTGAGTGTGATGATGTGTGTGAGATGGTGTGTATGTGATGATGTGAGTGTGATGGTGTGTGTGTGATTGTGTGTGTGAGATGGTGTGTGTGATGATGTGTGTGAGATGGTGTGTGTGTGATGATGTGAGTGTGATGGTGTGTGTGTGATGGTGTGTATGTGATGATGTGAGTGTGATGGTGTGTGTGTGATGGTGTGTGAGATGGTGTGTCAGAGATGGTGTGTGTGTGATGGTGTGTGAGATGGTGTGTATGAGATGGTGTGTGTGAGTTGGTGTGTGAGTTGGTGTGTGAGATGGTGTGTGTGTGATGATGTGTGAGATGGTGTGTGTGAGATGGTGTGTGTGTGATGGTGTGTGAGATGGTGTGTGTGTGATGGTGTGTGAGATGGTGTGTGTGAGATGGTGTGTGTCTGATGGTGTGTGTGTGATGGTGTGTGTGAGTTGGTGTGCGTTTGATGGTGTGTGTGTGATGGTGTGTGTGAGATGGTGTGTGTGAGATGGTGTGTGTGAGATGGTGTGTGTGTGATGATCTGTGTGTGATGATGTGTGTGTGTGATGATGTGTGTGTGATGGTGTGTGTGAGATGGTGTGTGTGAGATGGTGTGTGTGTGTTATGGTGTGTGAGATGGTGTGTGTGAGATGGTGTGTGTGTGGGTCATGGTGTGTGAGATGGTGTGTGTGAGAAGGTTTGTGTGTGATGGTGTGTGTGTGTGATGGTGTGTGTGAGATGGTGTGTGTGAGATGGTGTGTGTGAGATGTTGTGTGTGAGATGGTGTGTGTGAGATGGTGTGCGTGTGATGATCTGTGTGTGACGGTTTGTGAGATGGTGTGTGAGATGGTGTGTGTGTGATGATGTGTTTGTGATGGTGTGTGAGATGCTGTGTGTGTGATGGTGTGTATGAGATGGTGTGTATGAGATGGTGTGTGTGAGATGGTGTGTGTGAGATGGTGTGTGTGAGATGGTGTGTGTGAGATGGTGTGTGTGTGTGATGGTGTGTGTGAGATGGTGTGTGTGAGATGGTGTGTGTGAGATGGTGTGTGTGAGATGGTGTGTGTGAGATGGTGTGCGTGTGATGATCTGTGTGTGATGGTTTGTGAGATGGTGTGTGTGAGATGGTGTGTGTGACATGGTGTGTGTGTGATGGTGTGTGAGATGGTGTGTATGAGATGGTGTGTGTGTGATGACGTGTGTGAGTTGGTGTGTGTGAGATGGTGTGTGTGTGTGATGGTGTGTGAGATGGTGTGTGTGAGATGGTGTGTGTGAGATGGTGTGTGTGAGATGGTGTGTGTGTGTGATGGTGTGTGAGATGGTGTGTGTGAGATGTTGTGTGTGAGATGGTGTGTGTGAGATGGTCTGTGTGTGATGATCTGTGGGTGATGGTGTGTGAGATGGTGCGTGAGATGGTGTGTATGAGATGGTGTGTGTGTGATGATGTGTGTGATGATGGTGTGTGTGAGATGGTGTGTATGTGATGATGTTTGAGATGGTGTGTGTGAGTTGGTGTGTCTGTGATGGTGTATGTGTGATGATGTGTATGTGATGATGTGTGTGTGATGGTGTGAGTGTGATGATGTGTGTGTGATGGTGTGTATGTGATGATCTGTGTGTGATGATGTGTGAGATGGTGTGTGTGTAATGATGAGTGTGTGAGATGGTGTGTGTGAGATGGTGTGTGTGTGTGATGGTGTGTGAGATGGCGTGTGTGAGATGGTGTGTGTGTGTGATGGTGTGTGAGATGGCGTGTGTGAGATGGTGTGTGTGTGTGATGGTGTGTGAGATGGTGTGTGTGAGATGGTGTGTGTGAGATGGTGTGTGTGAGATGGTGTGTGTGAGATGGTGTGTGTGAGATGGTGTGTGTGTGTGATGGTGTGTGAGATGGTGTGTGTGAGATGGTGTGTGTGAGATGGTGTTTGTGTGATGGTGCGTGTGTGTGATGGTGTGTGTGAGATGGTGTGTGTGAGATGGTGTGTGTGAGATGGTGTGTGTGAGATGGTGTGTATGAGATGGTGTGCGTGTGATGATCTGTGTGTGATGGTTTGTGAGATGGTGTGTGTGAGATGGTGTGTGTGACATGGTGTGTGTGTGATGGTGTGGGGGAGATGGTGTGTATGAGATGGTGTGTGTGTGATGGTGTGTGTGTGATGGTGTGTGAGATGGTGTGTGTGATGATGTGTGTGAGTTGGTGTGTGTGTGATGATGTGTGTGAGTTGGTATGTGTGATGGTGTGTGTGTGATGGTGTGTGAGATGGTGTGTATGAGATGGTGTGTGTGATGATGTGTGTGAGATGGTGTGTATGTGATGATGTGAGTGTGATGGTGTGTGTGTGATGGTGTGTGTGAGATGGTGTGTGTGATGATGTGTGTGAGATGGTGTGTGTGTGATGATGTGAGTGTGATGGTGTGTGTCTGATGGTGTGTATGTGATGATGTGAGTGTGATGGTGTGTGTGTGATGGTGTGTGAGATGGTGTGTCTGAGATGGTGTGTGTGTGATGGTGTGTGTGTGATGGTGTGTGAGATGGTGTGTATGAGATGGTGTGTGTGATGATGTGTGTGAGATGGTGTGTATGTGATGATGTGAGTGTGATGGTGTGTGTGTGATGGTGTGTGTGAGATGGTGTGTGTGATGATGTGTGTGAGATGGTGTGTGTGTGATGATGTGAGTGTGATGGTGTGTGTGTGATGGTGTGTGAGATGGTGTGTGTGAGATGGTGTGTGTGAGATGGTGTGTGTGAGATGGTGTGTGTGAGATGGTGTGTGTGAGATGGTGTGTGTGTGTGTGATGGTGTGTGAGATGGTGTGTGTGAGATGGTGTGTGTGAGATGGTGTTTGTGTGATGGTGTTTGTGTGTGATGGTGTGTGTGAGATGGTGTGTGTGAGATGGTGTGTGTGAGATGGTGTGTGTGAGATGGTGTGTATGAGATGGTGTGCGTGTGATGATCTGTGTGTGATGGTTTGTGAGATGGTGTGTGTGAGATGGTGTGTGTGACATGGTGTGTGTGTGATGGTGTGTGAGATGGTGTGTATGAGATGGTGTGTGTGTGATGGTGTGTGTGTGATGGTGTGTGAGATGGTGTGTGTGATGATGTGTGTGAGTTGGTGTGTGTGTGATGATGTGTGTGAGTTGGTGTGTGTGATGGTGTGTGTGTGATGGTGTGTGAGATGTTGTGTATGAGATGGTGTGTGTGATGATGTGTGTGAGATGGTGTGTATGTGATGATGTGAGTGTGATGGTGTGTGTGTGATGGTGTGTGTGAGATGGTGTGTGTGATGATGTGTGTGAGATGGTGTGTGTGTGATGATGTGAGTGTGATGGTGTGTGTCTGATGGTGTGTATGTGATGATGTGAGTGTGATGGTGTGTGTGTGATGGTGTGTGAGATGGTGTGTCTGAGATGGTGTGTGTGTGATGGTGTGTGTGTGATGGTGTGTGAGATGGTGTGTATGAGATGGTGTGTGTGATGATGTGTGTGAGATGGTGTGTATGTGATGATGTGAGTGTGATGGTGTGTGTGTGATGGTGTGTGTGAGATGGTGTGTGTGATGATGTGTGTGAGATGCTGTGTGTGTGATGATGTGAGTGTGATGGTGTGTGTGTGATGGTGTGTATGTGATGATGTGAGTGTGATGGTGTGTGTGTGATGGTGTGTGAGATGGTGTGTCTGAGATGGTGTGTGTGTGATGGTGTGTGTGTGATGGTGTGTGAGATGGTGTGTATGAGATGGTGTGTGTGAGTTGGTGTGTGTGTGTATGAGATGGTGTGTGTGAGATGGTGTGTGAGTTGGTGTGTGAGATGGTGTGTGTGTGATGATGTGTGAGATGGTGTGTGTGAGATGGTGTGTGTGTGATGGTGTGTGAGATGGTGTGTATGAGATGGTGTGTGTGAGTTCGTGTGTGTGTGTATGAGATGGTGTGTGTGAGATGGTGTGTGAGTTGGTGTGTGAGATGGTGTGTGTGTGATGATGTGTGAGATGGTGTGTGTGAGATGGTGTGTGTGTGATGGTGTGTGAGATGGTGTGTGTGTGATGGTGTGTGAGATGGTGTGTGTGAGATGGTGTGTGTCTGATGGTGTGTGTGTGATGGTGTGTGTGAGATGGTGTGTGTGAGATGGTGTGTATGAGATGGTGTGTGTGTGATGGTGTGTGTGAGTTGGTGTGTGTGTGATGATGTGTGTGAGTTGGTGTGTGAGATGGTGTGTGTCTGTGATAATGTGTCTGATGATGGTGTGTGTGTGATGGTGTGTGAGATGGTGTGTGTGACATGGTGTATGTGTGATGATGTGTGAGATGGTGTGTGTGAGAAGGTGTGTGTGTGATGATGTGTGAGATGGTGTGTATGAGATGGTGTGTGTGTGATGGTGTGTGTGAGTTGGTTAGTGTGTGATGATATGTGTGAGATGGTGTGTGTGATGATATGTGTGAGATGGTGTGTGTGATGATGTGTGTGAGATGGTGTGTATGTGATGATGTGAGTGTGATGGTGTGTGTGTGATGATGTGTATGTGATAATCTGTGTGTGATAGTTTGTTTGAGATGGTGTGTGTGAGATGTTGTGTGTGTGATGGTGTGTGAGATGGTGTGTATGAGATGGTGTGTGTGTGATGGTGTGTGTGTGATGGTGTGTGAGATGGTGTGAATGAGATGGTGTGTGTGAGATGGTGTGTGTGTGTATGAGATGGTGTGTGTGAGATGGTGTGTGAGTTGGTGCGTGAGACGGTGTGTGTGTGATGATGTGTGAGATGGTGTGTGTGAGATGGTTTGTGTGTGATGGTGTGTGAGATGGTGTGTATGAGATGGTGTGTGTGTGTGTGATGGTGTGTGTGAGTTGGTGTGTGTGTGATGGTGTGTGTGTGATGGTGTGTGTGTGATGATGTGTGTGAGTTGGTGTGTGATGATGTGTGTGTGTGATGATGTGTGTGTGATGGTGTGTGTGAGATGGTGTGTGTGAGGTGGTGTGTGTGAGATGGTGTGTGTGTGATGGTGTGTGTGTGTGATGGTGTGTGTGAGATGTTGTGTGTGAGATGGTGTGTGTGAGATGGTGTGTGTGAGATGGTGTGTGTGAGGTGGTGTGTGTGAGATGGTGTGTGTGAGATGGTGTGTGTGAGATGTTTTGTGTGAGATGGTGTGTGTGAGATGGTCTGTGTGTGATGATCTGTGGGTGATGGTGTGTGAGATGGTGCGTGAGATGGTGTGTATGAGATGGTGTGTGTGTGATGATGTGTGTGATGATGGTGTGTGTGAGATGGTGTGTATGTGATGATGTTTGAGATGGTGTGTGTGAGTTGGTGTGTTTGTGATGGTGTATGTGTGATGATGTGTATGTGATGATGTGTGTGTGATGGTGTGTGTGTGATGATGTGTGTGTGATGGTGTGTATGTGATGATCTGTGTGTGATGATGTGTGAGATGGTGTGTGTGTAATGATGAGTGTGTGAGATGGTGTGTGTGAGATGGTGTGTGTGTGTGATGGTGTGTGAGATGGCGTGTGTGAGATGGTGTGTGTGTGTGATGGTGTGTGAGATGGTGTGTGTGAGATGGTGTGTGTGAGATGGTGTGTGTGAGATGGTGTGTGTGAGATGGTGTGTGTGTGTGATGGTGTGTGAGATGGTGTGTGTGAGATGGTGTGTGTGAGATGGTGTTTGTGTGATGGTGTGTGTGTGTGATGGTGTGTGTGAGATGGTGTGTGTGAGATGGTGTGTGTGAGATGGTGTGTGTGAGATGGTGTCTGTGAGATGGTGTGCGTGTGATGATCTGTGTGTGATGGTTTGTGAGATGGTGTGTGTGAGATGGTGTGTGTGACATTGTGTGTGTGATGGTGTGTGAGATGGTGTGTATGAGATGGTGTGTGTGTGATGACGTGTGTGAGTTGGTGTGTGTGTGATGATGTGTGAGATGGTGTGTGTGAGATGGTGTGTGTGTGTGATGGTGTGTGAGATGGCGTGTGTGAGATGGTGTGTGTGTGTGATGGTGTGTGAGATGGCGTGTGTGAGATGGTGGGTGTGTGTGATGGTGTGTGAGATGGTGTGTGTGAGATGGTGTGTGTGAGATGGTGTGTGTGAGATGGTGTGTGTGAGATGGTGTGTGTGAGATGGTGTGTGTGTGTGATGGTGTGTGAGATGGTGTGTGTGAGATGGTGTGTGTGAGATGGTGTTTGTGTGATGGTGTGTGTGTGTGATGGTGTGTGTGAGATGGTGTGTGTGAGATGGTGTGTGTGAGATGGTGTGTGTGAGATGGTGTGTATGAGATGGTGTGCGTGTGATGATCTGTGTGTGATGGTTTGTGAGATGGTGTGTGTGAGATGGTGTGTGTGAGATGGTGTGTGTGTGATGGTGTGTGAGATGCTGTGTATGAGATGGTGTGTGTGTGATGACGTGTGTGAGTTGGTGTGTGTGTGATGGTGTGTGTGTGATGGTGTGTGAGATGGTGTGTGTGATGATGTGTGTGAGTTGGTGTGTGTGTGATGATGTGTGTGAGTTGGTGTGTGTGATGGTGTGTGTGTGATGGTGTGTGAGATGGTGTGTATGAGATGGTGTGTGTGATGATGTGTGTGAGATGGTGTGTATGTGATGATGTGAGTGTGATGGTGTGTGTGTGATGGTGTGTGTGAGATGGTGTGTGTGATGATGTGTGTGAGATGGTGTGTGTGTGATGATGTGAGTGTGATGGTGTGTGTGTGATGGTTTGTATGTGATGATGTGAGTGTGATGGTGTGTGTGTGATGGTGTGTGAGATGGTGTGTCTGAGATGGTGTGTGTGTGATGGTGTGTGTGTGATGGTGTGTGAGATGGTGTGTATGAGATGCTGTGTGTGAGTTGGTGTGTGTGTGTATGAGATGGTGTGTGTGAGATGTTGTGTGAGTTGGTGTGTGTGAGATGGTGTGTGTGTGATGGTGTGTGAGATGGTGTGTGTGTGATGGTGTGTGAGATGGTGTGTGTGAGATGGTGTGTGTGTGATCATGTGTGAGATGGTGTGTGTGAGATGGTGTGTGTGTGATGGTGTGTGAGATGGTGTGTGTGTGATGGTGTGTGAGATGGTGTGTGTGAGATGGTGTGTGTCTGATGGTGTGTGTGTGATGTGTGTGTGAGTTGGTGTGTGTTTGATGGTGTGTGTGTGATGGTGTGTGTGAGATGGTGTGTGTGAGATGGTGTGTATGAGATGGTGTGTGTGTGATGGTGTGTGTGAGTTGGTGTGTGTGTGATGATGTGTGTGAGTTGGAGTGTGAGATGGTGTGTGTCTGTGATGATGTGTCTGATGATGGTGAGTGAGTAATGGTGTGTGAGATGGTGTGTGTGACATGGTGTATGTGTGATGATGTGTGAGATGGTGTGTGTGAGAAGGTGTGTGTGTGATGATGTGTGAGATGGTGTGTATGAGATGGTGTGTGTGTGATGGTGTGTGTGAGTTGGTTAGTGTGTGATGATATGTGTGAGATGGTGTGTGTGATGATATGTGTGAGATGGTGTGTGTGATGATGTGTGTGAAATGGTATGTATGTGATGATCTGAGTGTGATGGTGTGTGTGTGATGATGTGTATGTGATGATCTGTGTGTGATAGTTTGTTTGAGATGGTGTGTGTGAGATGGTGTGTGTGTGATGGTGTGTGAGATGGTGTGTATGAGATGGTGTGTGTGTGATGGTGTGTGTGTGATGGTGTGTGAGATGGTGTGAATGAGATGGTGTGTGTGAGATGGTGTGTGTGTGTATGAGATGGTGTGTGTGAGATGGTGTGTGAGTTGGTGCGTGAGACGGTGTGTGTGTGATGATGTGTGAGATGGTGTGTGTGAGATGGTTTGTGTGTGATGGTGTGTGAGATGGTGTGTATGAGATGGTGTGTGTGTGTGTGATGGTGTGTGTGAGTTGGTGTGTGTGTGATGGTGTGTGTGTGATGGTGTGTGTGTGATGATGTGTGTGAGTTGTTGTGTGATGATGTGTGTGTGTGATGATGTGTGTGTGATGGTGTGTGTGAGATGGTGTGTGTGAGGTGGTGTGTGTGAGATGGTGTGTGTGTGATGGTGTGTGTGTGTGATGGTGTGTGTGAGATGTTGTGTGTGAGATGGTGTGTGTGAGATGGTGTGTGTGAGATGTTGTGTGTGAGATGGTGTGTGTGAGATGGTGTGTGTGAGATGGTGTGTGTGAGATGGTGTGTGTGAGATGTTGTGTGTGAGATGGTGTGTGTGAGATGGTCTGTGTGTGATGATCTGTGGGTGATGGTGTGTGAGATGGTGCGTGAGATGGTGTGTATGAGATGGTGTGTGTGTGATGATGTGTGTGATGATGGTGTGTGTGAGATGGTGTGTATGTGATGATGTTTGAGATGGTGTGTGTGAGTTGGTGTGTCTGTGATGGTGTATGTGTGATGATGTGTATGTGATGATGTGTGTGTGATGGTGTGTGTGTGATGATGTGTGTGTGATGGTGTGTATGTGATGATCTGTGTGTGATGATGTGTGAGATGGTGTGTGTGTAATGATGAGTGTGTGAGATGGTGTGTGTGAGATGGTGTGTGTGTGTGATGGTGTGTGAGATGGCGTGTGTGAGATGGTGTGTGTGTGTGATGGTGTGTGAGATGGTGTGTGTGAGATGGTGTGTGTGAGATGGTGTGTGTGAGATGGTGTTTGTGTGATGGTGTGTGTGAGATGGTGTGTGTGAGATGGTGTGTGTGAGATGGTGTGTGTGAGATGGTGTGTGTGAGATGGTGTGCGTGTGATGATCTGTGTGTGATGGTTTGTGAGATGGGGTGTGTGAGATGGTGTGTGTGACATGGTGTGTGTGTGATGGTGTGTGAGATGGTGTGTATGAGATGGTGTGTGTGTGATGACGTGTGTGAGTTGGTGTGTGTGTGATGGTGTGTGTGTGATGGTGTGTGAGATGGTGTGTGTGATGATGTGTGTGTGATGGTGTGTGTGAGATGGTGTGTGTGAGATGGTGTGTGTGTGTGATGGTGTGTGAGATGGTGTGTGTGAGATGGTGTGTGTGTGATGGTGTGTGTGAGATGGTGTGTGTGAGATGGTGTGTGTGAGATGGTGTGTGTGAGATGGTGTGTGTGAGATGGTGTGTGTGTGTGTGATGGTGTGTGAGATGGTGTGTGTGAGATGTTGTGTGTGAGATGGTGTGTGTGAGATGGTCTGTGTGTGATGATCTGTGGGTGATGGTGTGTGAGATGGTGCGTGAGATGGTGTGTATGAGATGGTGTGTGTGTGATGATGTGTGTGATGATGGTGTGTGTGAGATTGTGTGTATGTGATGATGTTTGAGATGGTGTGTGTGAGTTGGTGTGTCTGTGATGGTGTATGTGTGATGATGTGTATGTGATGATGTGTGTGTGATGGTGTGTGTGTGATGATGTGTGTGTGATGGTGTGTATGTGATGATCTGTGTGTGATGATGTGTGAGATGGTGTGTGTGTAATGATGAGTGTGTGAGATGGTGTGTGTGAGATGGTGTGCGTGTGTGATGGTGTGTGAGGTGCGTGTGTGAGATGGTGTGTGTGTGTGATGGTGTGTGAGATGGCGTGTGTGAGATGGTGTGTGTGTGTGATGGTGTGTGAGATGGTGTGTGTGAGATGGTGTGTGTGAGATGGTGTGTGTGAGATGGTGTGTGTGAGATGGTGTGTGTGTGTGATGGTGTGTGAGATGGTGTGTGTGAGATGGTGTTTGTGTGATGGTGTGTGTGTGTGATGGTGTGTGTGAGATGGTGTGTGTGAGATGGTGTGTGTGAGATGGTGTGTGTGAGATGGTGTGTATGAGATGGTGTGCGTGTGATGATCTGTGTGTGATGGTTTGTGAGATGGTGTGTGTGAGATGGTGTGTGTGACATGGTGTGTGTGTGATGGTGTGTGAGATGGTGTGTATGAGATGGTGTGTGTGTGATGACGTGTGTGAGTTGGTGTGTGTGTGATGGTGTGTGTGTGATGGTGTGTGAGATGGTGTGTGTGATGATGTGTGTGAGTTGGTGTGTGTGTGATCATGTGAGTGAGTTGGTGTGTGTGATGGTGTGTGTGTGATGGTGTGTGAGATGGTGTGTATGAGATGGTGTGTGTGATGATGTGTGTGAGATGGTGTGTATGTGATGCTGTGAGTGTGATGGTGTGTGTGTGATGGTGTGTGTGAGATGGTGTGTGTGATGATGTGTGTGAGATGGTGTGTGTGTGATGATGTGAGTGTGATGGTGTGTGTGTGATGGTGTGTATGTGATGATGTGAGTGTGATGGTGTGTGTGTGATGGTGTGTGAGATGGTGTGTCTGAGATGGTGTGTGTGTGATGGTGTGTGTGTGATGGTGTGTGAGATGGTGTGTATGAGATGGTGTGTGTGAGTTGGTGTGTGTGTGTATGAGATGGTGTGTGTGAGATGGTGTGTGAGTTGGTGTGTGAGATGGTGTGTGTGTGATGATGTGTGAGATGGTGTGTGTGAGATGGTGTGTGTGTGATGGTGTGTGAGATGGTGTGTGTGTGATGGTGTGTGAGATGGTGTGTGTGAGATGGTGTGTGTCTGATGGTGTGTGTGTGATGGTGTGTGTGAGTTGGTGTGTGTTTGATGGTGTGGGTGTGATGGTGTGTGTGAGATGGTGTGTGTGAGATGGTGTGTGTGAGATGGTGTGTGTGTGATGATCTGTGTGTGATGATGTGTGTGTGTGATGATGTGTGTGTGATGGTCTGTGTGAGATGGTGTGTGTGAGATGGTGTGTGTGTGTTGTGGTGTCTGAGATGGTGTGTGTGAGATGGTGTGTGTGTGTGCGTCATGGTGTGTGAGATGGTGTGTGTGAGATGGTTTGTGTGTGATGGTGTGTTAGTGTGATGGTGTGTGTGAGATGGTGTGTGTGAGATGGTGTGTGTGAGATGGTGTGTGTGAGATGGTGTGTGTGAGATGGTGTGTGTGATGATCTGTGTGTGACGGTTTGTGAGATGGTGTGTGAGATGGTGTGTGTGTGATGATGTGTTTGTGATGGTGTGTGAGATGCTGTGTGTGTGATGGTGTGTGAGATGGTGTGTATGAGATGGTGTGTGTGTGATGATGTGTGATATGCTGTGTGTGTGATGGTGTGTGAGATGATGTGTGTGTGATGATGTGTGAGATGCTGTGTGTGTGATGATTTGTGAGATGGTGTGTATGAGATGGTGTGTGTGTGATGATGTGTGTGAGTTGGTGTGTGTGTGATGATGTGTGTGAGTTGGTGTGTGTGATGGTGTGTGTGCGATGGTGTGTGAGATGGTGTGTGTGAGATGGTGTGTGTGTGATGATGTGTGAGATGGTGTGTATGAGATGGTGTGTGTGTGATGGTGTGTGTGAGTTGGTTAGTGTGTGATGATATGTGTGAGATGGTGTGTGTGATGATGTGTGTGAGATGGTGTGTATGTGATGATGTGAGTGTGATGGTGTGTGTGTGATGGTGCGTGAGATGGTGTGTGTGTGATGATGTGTGAGATGGTGTGTATGAGATTGTGTGTGTGTGATGGTGTGTGTGAGTTGGTGAGTGTGTGATGATATGTGTGAGATGGTGTGTGTGATGATGTGTGTGAGATGGTGTGTATGGGATGATGTGAGTGTGATGGTGTGTGTGCGATGGTGTGTATGTGATGATCTGTGTGTGATTGTGTGTTTGAGGTGGTGTGTGTGAGATGGTGTGTGTGTGTTGGTGTGTGAGATGGTGTGTATGAGATGGTGTGTGTGAGTTCGTGTGTGTGTGTATGAGATTTTGTGTGTGAGATGGTGTGTGAGTTGGTGTGTGAGATGGTGTGTGTGTGATGATGTGTGAGATGGTGTGTGTGAGATGGTGTGTGTGTGATGGTGTGTGAGATGGTGTGTGTGTGATGGTGTGTGAGATGGTGTGTGTGAGATGGTGTGTGTCTGATGGTGTGTGTGTGATGGTGTGTGTGAGTTGGTGTGTTTGATGGTGTGTGTGTGATGGTGTGTGTGAGATGGTGTGTGTGAGATGGTGTGTATGAGATGGTGTGTGTGTGATGGTGTGTGTGAGTTGGTGTGTGTGTGATGGTGTGTGTGAGTTGGTGTGTGAGATGGTGTGTGTCTGTGATAATGTGTCTGATGATGGTGTGTGTGTGATGGTGTGTGAGATGGTGTGTGTGACATGGTGTATGTGTGATGATGTGTGAGATGGTGTGTGTGAGAAGGTGTGTGTGTGATGATGTGTGAGATGGTGTGTATGAGATGGTGTGTGTGTGATGGTGTGTGTGAGTTGGTTAGTGTGTGATGATATGTGTGAGATGGTGTGTGTGTGTTGGTGTGTGAGATGGTGTGTATGAGATGGTGTGTGTGAATTCGTGTGTGTGTGTATGAGGTGGTGTGTGTGAGATGGTGTGTGTGTGTTGGTGTGTGAGATGGTGTGTATGAGATGGTGTGTGTGAGTTCGTGTGTGTGTGTATGAGATGGTGTGTGTGAGATGGTGTGTGAGTTGGTGTGTGAGATGGTGTGTGTGTGATGATGTGTGAGATGGTGTGTGTGAGATGGTGTGTGTGTGATGGTGTGTGAGATGGTGTGTGTGTGATGGTGTGTGAGATGGTGTGTGTGAGATGGTGTGTGTCTGGTGGTGTGTGTGTGATGGTGTGTGTGAGTTGGTGTGTGTTTGATGGTGTGTGTGTGATGCTGTGTGTGAGATGGTGTGTGTGAGATGGTGTGTATGAGATGGTGTGTGTGTGATGGTGTGTGTGAGTTGGTGTGTGTGTGATGATGTGTGTGAGTTGGTGTGTGAGATGGTGTGTGTCTGTGATAATGTGTCTGATGATGGTGTGTGTGTGATGGTGTGTGAGATGGTGTGTGTGACCTGGTGTATGTGTGATGATGTGTGAGATGGTGTGTGTGAGAAGGTGTGTGTGTGATGATGTGTGAGATGGTGTGTATGAGATGGTGTGTGTGTGATGGTGTGTGTGAGTTGGTTAGTGTGTGATGATATGTGTGAGATGGTGTGTGTGATGATGTGTGTGAGATGGTGTGTATGTGATGATGTGAGTGTGATGGTGTGTGTGTGATGATGTGTATGTGATAATCTGTGTGTGATAGTTTGTTTGAGATGGTGTGTGTGAGATGTTGTGTGTGTGATGGTGTGTGAGATGGTGTGTATGAGATGGTGTGTGTGTGATGGTGTGTGTGTGATGGTGTGTGAGATGGTGTGAATGAGATGGTGTGTGTGAGATGGTGTCTGTGTGTATGAGATGGTGTGTGTGAGATGGTGTGTGAGTTGGTGCGTGAGACGGTGTGTGTGTGATGATGTGTGAGATGGTGTGTGTGAGATGGTTTGTGTGTGATGGTGTGTGAGATGGTGTGTATGAGATGGTGTGTGTGTGTGTGATGGTGTGTGTGAGTTGGTGTGTGTGTGATGGTGTGTGTGTGATGGTGTGTGTGTGATGATGTGTGTGAGTTGGTGTGTGATGATGTGTGTGTGTGATGATGTGTGTGTGATGGTGTGTGTGAGATGGTGTGTGTGAGGTGGTGTGTGTGAGATGGTGTGTGTGTGATGGTGTGTGTGTGTGATGGTGTGTGTGAGATGTTGTGTGTGAGATGGTGTGTGTGAGATGGTGTGTGTGAGATGGTGTGTGTGAGATGGTGTGTGTGAGATGGTGTGTGTGAGATGTTGTGTGTGAGATGGTGTGTGTGAGATGGTCTGTGTGTGATGATCTGTGGGTGATGGTGTGTGAGATGGTGCGTGAGATGGTGTGTATGAGATGGTGTGTGTGTGATGATGTGTGTGATGATGGTGTGTGTGAGATGGTGTGTATGTGATGATGTTTGAGATGGTGTGTGTGAGTTGGTGTGTTTGTGATGGTGTATGTGTGATGATGTGTATGTGATGATGTGTGTGTGATGGTGTGTGTGTGATGATGTGTGTGTGATGGTGTGTATGTGATGATCTGTGTGTGATGATGTGTGAGATGGTGTGTGTGTAATGATGAGTGTGTGAGATGGTGTGTGTGAGATGGTGTGTGTGTGTGATGGTGTGTGAGATGGCGTGTGTGAGATGGTGTGTGTGTGTGATGGTGTGTGAGATGGTGTGTGTGAGATGGTGTGTGTGAGATGGTTTGTGTGAGATGGTGTGTGTGAGATGGTGTGTGTGTGTGATGGTGTGTGAGATGGTGTGTGTGAGATGGTGTGTGTGAGATGGTGTTTGTGTGATGGTGTGTGTGTGTGATGGTGTGTGTGAGATGGTGTGTGTGAGATGGTGTGTGTGAGATGGTGTGTGTGAGATGGTGTCTGTGAGATGGTGTGCGTGTGATGATCTGTGTGTGATGGTTTGTGAGATGGTGTGTGTGAGATGGTGTGTGTGACATGGTGTGTGTGTGATGGTGTGTGAGATGGTGTGTATAAGATGGTGTGTGTGTGATGACGTGTGTGAGTTGGTGTGTGTGTGATGATGTGTGAGATGGTGTGTGTGAGATGGTGTGTGTGTGTGATGGTGTGTGAGATGGCGTGTGTGAGATGGTGTGTGTGTGTGATGGTGTGTGAGATGGCGTGTGTGAGATGGTGTGTGTGTGTGATGGTGTGTGAGATGGTGTGTGTGAGATGGTGTGTGTGAGATGGTGTGTGTGAGATGGTGTGTGTGAGATGGTGTGTGTGAGATGGTGTGTGTGTGTGATGGTGTGTGAGATGGTGTGTGTGAGATGGTGTGTGTGAGATGGTGTTTGTGTGATGGTGTGTGTGTGTGATGGTGTGTGTGAGATGGTGTGTGTGAGATGGTGTGTGTGAGATGGTGTGTGTGAGATGGTGTGTATGAGATGGTGTGCGTGTGATGATCTGTGTGTGATGGTTTGTGAGATGGTGTGTGTGAGATGGTGTGTGTGACATGGTGTGTGTGTGATGGTGTGTGAGATGCTGTGTATGAGATGGTGTGTGTGTGATGACGTGTGTGAGTTGGTGTGTGTGTGATGGTGTGTGTGTGATGGTGTGTGAGATGGTGTGTGTGATGATGTGTGTGAGTTGGTGTGTGTGTGATGATGTGTGTGAGTTGGTGTGTGTGATGGTGTGTGTGTGATGGTGTGTGAGATGGTGTGTATGAGATGGTGTGTGTGATGATGTGTGTGAGATGGTGTGTATGTGATGATGTGAGTGTGATGGTGTGTGTGTGATGGTGTGTGTGAGATGGTGTGTGTGATGATGTGTGTGAGATGGTGTGTGTGTGATGATGTGAGTGTGATGGTGTGTGTGTGATGGTGTGTATGTGATGATGTGAGTGTGATGGTGTGTGTGTGATGGTGTGTGAGATGGTGTGTCTGAGATGGTGTGTGTGTGATGGTGTGTGTGTGATGGTGTGTGAGATGGTGTGTATGAGATGCTGTGTGTGAGTTGGTGTGTGTGTGTATGAGATGGTGTGTGTGAGATGGTGTGTGAGTTGGTGTGTGTGAGATGGTGTGTGTGTGATGGTGTGTGAGATGGTGTGTGTGTGATGGTGTGTGAGATGGTGTGTGTGAGATGGTGTGTGTGTGATCATGTGTGAGATGGTGTATGTGAGATGGTGTGTGTGTGATGGTGTGTGAGATGGTGTGTGTGTGATGGTGTGTGAGATGGTGTGTGTGAGATGGTGTGTGTCTGATGGTGTGTGTGTGATGGTGTGTGTGAGTTGGTGTGTGTTTGATGGTGTGTGTGTGATGGTGTGTGTGAGATGGTGTGTGTGAGATGGTGTGTATGAGATGGTGTGTGTGTGATGGTGTGTGTGAGTTGGTGTGTGTGTGATGATGTGTGTGAGTTGGTGTGTGAGATGGTGTGTGTCTGTGATGATGTGTCTGATGATGGTGAGTGAGTAATGGTGTGTGAGATGGTGTGTGTGACATGGTGTATGTGTGATGATGTGTGAGATGGTGTGTGTGAGAAGGTGTGTGTGTGATGATGTGTGAGATGGTGTGTATGAGATGGTGTGTGTGTGATGGTGTGTGTGAGTTGGTTAGTGTGTGATGATATGTGTGAGATGGTGTGTGTGATGATATGTGTGAGATGGTGTGTGTGATGATGTGTGTGAGATGGTGTGTATGTGATGATCTGAGTGTGATGGTGTGTGTGTGATGATGTGTATGTGATGATCTGTGTGTGATAGTTTGTTTGAGATGGTGTGTGTGCGATGGTGTGTGTGTGATGGTGTGTGAGATGGTGTGTATGAGATGGTGTGTGTGTGATGGTGTGTGTGTGATGGTGTGTGAGATGGTGTGAATGAGATGGTGTGTGTGAGATGGTGTGTGTGTGTATGAGATGGTGTGTGTGTGATGATGTGTGAGATGGTGTGTGTGAGATGGTTTGTGTGTGATGGTGTGTGAGATGGTGTGTATGAGATGGTGTGTGTGTGTGTGATGGTGTGTGTGAGTTGGTGTGTGTGTGATGGTGTGTGTGTGATGGTGTGTGTGTGATGATGTGTGTGAGTTGGTGTGTGATGATGTGTGTGTGTGATGATGTGTGTGTGATGGTGTGTGTGAGATGGTGTGTGTGAGGTGGTGTGTGTTAGATGGTGTGTGTGTGATGGTGTGTGTGTGTGATGGTGTGTGTGAGATGTTGTGTGTGAGATGGTGTGTGTGAGATGGTGTGTGTGAGATGTTGTGTGTGAGATGGTGTGTGTGAGATGGTGTGTGTGAGATGGTGTGTGTGAGATGGTGTGTGTGAGATGTTGTGTGTGAGATGGTGTGTGTGAGATGGTCTGTGTGTGATGATCTGTGGGTGATGGTGTGTGAGATGTTGCGTGAGATGGTGTGTATGAGATGGTGTGTGTGTGATGATGTGTGTGATGATGGTGTGTGTGAGATGGTGTGTATGTGATGATGTTTGAGATGGTGTGTGTGAGTTGGTGTGTCTGTGATGGTGTATGTGTGATGATGTGTATGTGATGATGTGTGTGTGATGGTGTGTGTGTGATGATGTGTGTGTGATGGTGTGTATGTGATGATCTGTGTGTGATGATGTGTGAGATGGTGTGTGTGTAATGATGAGTGTGTGAGATGGTGTGTGTGAGATGGTGTGTGTGTGTGATGGTGTGTGAGATGGCGTGTGTGAGATGGTGTGTGTGTGTGATGGTGTGTGAGATGGTGTGTGTGAGATGGTGTGTGTGAGATGGTGTGTGTGAGATGGTGTGTGTGAGATGGTGTTTGTGAGATGGTGTGTGTGAGATGGTGTGTGTGAGATCGTGTGCGTGTGATGATCTGTGTGTGATGGTTTGTGAGATGGTGTGTGTGAGATGGTGTGTGTGACATGGTGTGTGTGTGATGGTGTGTGAGATGGTGTGTATGAGATGGTGTGTGTGTGATGACGTGTGTGAGTTGGTGTGTGTGTGATGGTGTGTGTGTGATGGTGTGTGAGATGGTGTGTGTGATGATGTGTGTGTGATGGTGTGTGTGAGATGGTATGTGTGAGATGGTGTGTGTGTGTGATGGTGTGTGAGATGGTGTGTGTGAGATGGTGTGTGTGTGATGGTGTGTGTGAGATGGTGTGTGTGAGATGGTGTGTGTGAGATGGTGTGTGTGAGATGGTGTGTGTGAGATGGTGTGTGTGTGTGTGTGATGGTGTGTGAGATGGTGTGTGTGAGATGTTGTGTGTGAGATGGTGTGTGTGAGATGGTCTGTGTGTGATGATCTGTGGGTGATGGTGTGTGAGATGGTGCGTGAGATGGTGTGTATGAGATGGTGTGTGTGTGATGATGTGTGTGATGATGGTGTGTGTGAGATGGTGTGTATGTGATGATGTTTGAGATGGTGTGTGTGAGTTGGTGTGTCTGTGATGGTGTATGTGTGATGATGTGTATGTGATGATGTGTGTGTGATGGTGTGTGTGTGATGATGTGTGTGTGATGGTGTGTATGTGATGATCTGTGTGTGATGATGTGTGAGATGGTGTGTGTGTAATGATGAGTGTGTGAGAAGGTGTGTGTGAGATGGTGTGTGTGTGTGATGGTGTGTGAGGTGCGTGTGTGAGATGGTGTGTGTGTGTGATGGTGTGTGAGATGGCGTGTGTGAGATGGTGTGTGTGTGTGATGGTGTGTGAGATGGTGTGTGTGAGATGGTGTGTGTGAGATGGTGTGTGTGAGATGGTGTGTGTGAGATGGTGTGTGTGTGTGATGGTGTGTGAGATGGTGTGTGTGAGATGGTGTTTGTGTGATGGTGTGTGTGTGATGGTGTGTGTGAGATGGTGTGTGTGAGATGGTGTGTGTGAGATGGTGTGTGTGAGATGGTGTGTATGAGATGGTGTGCATGTGATGATCTGTGTGTGATGGTTTGTGAGATGGTGTGTGTGAGATGGTGTGTGTGACATGGTGTGTGTGTGATGGTGTGTGAGATGGTGTGTATGAGATGGTGTGTGTGTGATGACGTGTGTGAGTTGGTGTGTGTGTGATGGTGTGTGTGTGATGGTGTGTGAGATGGTGTGTGTGATGATGTGTGTGAGTTGGTGTGTGTGTGATGTTGTGAGTGAGTTGGTGTGTGTGATGGTGTGTGTGTGATGGTGTGTGAGATGGTGTGTATGAGATGGTGTGTGTGATGATGTGTGTGAGATGGTGTGTATGAGATGATGTGAGTGTGATGGTGTGTGTGTGATGGTGTGTGTGAGATGGTGTGTGTGATGATGTGTGTGAGATGGTGTGTGTGTGATGATGTGAGTGTGATGGTGTGTGTGTGATGGTGTGTATGTGATGATGTGATTGTGATGGTGTGTGTGTGATGGTGTGTGAGATGGTGTGTCTGAGATGGTGTGTGTGTGATGGTGTGTGTGTGATGGTGTGTGAGATGGTGTGTATGAGATGGTGTGTGTGAGTTTGTGTGTGAGTTGGTGTGTGAGATGGTGTGTGTGTGATGATGTGTGAGATGGTGTGTGTGAGATGGTGTGTGTGTGATGGTGTGTGAGATGGTGTGTGTGTGATGGTGTGTGAGATGGTGTGTGTGAGATGGTGTGTGTGTGATGGTGTGTGAGATGGTGTGTGTGTGATGGTGTGTGAGATGGTGTGTGTGAGATGGTGTGTGTCTGATGGTGTGTGTGTGATGGTGTGTGTGAGTTGGTGTGTGTTTGATGGTGTGTGTGTGATGGTGTGTGTGAGATGGTGTGTGTGAGATGGTGTGTGTGAGATGGTGTGTGTGTGATGATCTGTGTGTGATGATGTGTGTGTGTGATGATGTGTGTGTGATGGTCTGTGTGAGATGGTGTGTGTGAGATGGTGTGTGTGTGTTGTGGTGTGTGAGATGGTGTGTGTGAGATGGTTTGTGTGTGATGGTGTGTGTGTGTGATGGTGTGTGTGAGATGGTGTGTGTGAGATGGTGTGTGTGAGATGGTGTGTGTGAGATGGTGTGTGTGAGATGTTGTGTGTGATGATCTGTGTGTGACGGTTTGTGAGATGGTGTGTGAGATGGTGTGTGTGTGATGATGTGTTTGTGATGGTGTGTGAGATGCTGTGTGTGTGATGGTGTGTGAGATGGTGTGTATGAGATGGTGTGTGTGTGATGATGTGTGATATGCTGTGTGTGTGATGGTGTGTGAGATAATGTGTGTGTGATGATGTGTGAGATGCTGTGTGTGTGATGGTGTGTGAGATGCTGTGTGTGTGATGATGTGTGAGATGGTGTGTATGAGATGGTGTGTGTGTGATGATGTGTGTGAGTTGGTGTGTGTGTGATGATGTGTGTGAGTTGGTGTGTGTGATGGTGTGTGTGTGATGGTGTGTGAGATGGTGTGTGTGAGATGGTGTGTGTGTGATGATGTGTGAGATGGTGTGTATGAGATGGTGTGTGTGTGATGGTGTGTGTGAGTTGGTTAGTGTGTGATGATATGTGTGAGATGGTGTGTGTGATGATGTGTGTGAGATGGTGTGTATGTGATGATGTGAGTGTGATGGTGTGTGTGTGATGGTGTGTGAGATGGTGTGTGTGTGATGATGTGTGAGATGGTGTGTATGAGATTGTGTGTGTGTGATGGTGTGTGTGAGTTGGTGAGTGTGTGATGATATGTGTGAGATGGTGTGTGTGATGATGTGTGTGAGATGGTGTGTATGGGATGATGTGAGTGTGATGGTGTGTGTGCGATGGTGTGTATGTGATGATCTGTGTGTGATTGTGTGTTTGAGGTGGTGTGTGTGAGATGGTGTGTGTGTGTTGGTGTGTGAGATGGTGTGTATGAGATGGTGTGTGTGTGATGGTGTGTGTGTGATGGTGTGTGAGATGGTGTGTATGAGATGGTGTGTGTGAGATGGTGTGTGTGTGTATGAGATGGTGTGTGTGAGATAGTGTGTGAGTTGGTGCGTGAGATGGTGTGTGTGAGATGGTGTGTGAGTTGGTGCGTGAGATGGTGTGTGTGTGATGATTTGTGAGATGGTGTGTGTGAGATGGTGTGTGTGTGATGGTGTGTGAGATGGTGTGTATGAGATGGTGTGTGTGTGTGTGATGGTGTGTGTGAGTTGGTGTGTGTGTGATGGTGTGTGTGTGATGGTGTGTGTGTGATGGTGTGTGTGAGTTGGTGTGTGATGATGTGTGTGTGTGATGATGTGTGTGTGATGGTGTGTGTGAGATGGTGTGTGTGAGATGGTGTGTGTGTGTGATGGTGTGTGAGATGGTGTGTGTGAGATGGTGTGTGTGTGATGGTGTGTGTGTGAGATGGTGTGTGTGAGATGTTGTGTGTGAGATGGTGTGTGTGAGATGGTGTGCGTGTGATGATCTGTGTGTGATGGTTTGTGAGATGGTGTGTGAGATGGTGTGTGTGTGATGATGTGTGAGATGCTGTGTGTGTGATGGTGTGTGAGATGCTGTGTGTGTGATGGTGTGTGAGATGCTGTGTGTGTGATGATGTGTGAGATGGTGTGTATGAGATGGTGTGTGTGTGATGATGTGTGTGAGTTGGTGTGTGTGTGATGATGTGTGTGAGTTGGTGTGTGTGATGGTGTGTGTGTGATGGTGGGTGAGATGGTGTGTGTGAGATGGTGTGTGTGTGATGATGTGTGAGATGGTGTGTATGAGATGCTGTGTGTGTGATGGTGTGTGTGAGTTGGTTAGTGTGTGAGATGGTGTGCGTGTGATGATCTGTGTGTGATGGTTTGTGAGATGGTGTGTGAGGTGGTGTGTGTGTGATGACATGTGAGATGGTGTGTGTGTGATGGTGTGTGAGATGCTGTGTGTGCGATGGTGTGTGTGTGTGTGATGGCATGTGTGAGTTGGTGTGTGTGTGATGGTGTGTGTGTGATGGTGCGTGTGTGATGGTGTGTGTGAGTTGGTGTGTGTTTGATGGTGTGTGTGTGATGGTGTGTGTGAGATGGTGTGTTTGAGATGGTGTGTGTGAGATGGTGTGTGTGTGATGATCTGTGTGTGATGATGTGTGTGTGTGATGATGTGTGTGTGATGGTGTGTGTGAGATGATGTGTGCGAGATGGTGTGTGTGTGATGATGTGTGAGATGGTGTGTATGAGATGGTGTGTGTGTGATGGTGTGTGTGAGATGGTGTGTGTGAGATGGTGTGTGTGATGCTGTGTGTGAGTTGGTGTGTGAGATGGTGTGTGTGTGTCATGATGTGCGTGATGATGGTGGGTGTGTGATGTTGTGTGAGATGGTGTGTGTGAGATGGTGAGTGTGAGATCGTGTGTGTGTGATGATGTGTCAGATGGTGTGTGTGAGATGGTGTGTGTGAGATGGTGTGTGTGATGGTGCGTGTGTGATGATGTGTGAGATGCTGTGTGTGAGATGGTGTGTGTATGTGATGGTGTGTGAGATGGTGTGTGTGAGATGGTGTGTGTGTGATGGTGTGTGAGATGGTGTGTGTGATGGTGTGTGAGATGGTGTGTATGAGATGGTGTGTGTGAGTGTGATGGTGTGTGTGAGTTGGTGCGTGTGTGATGGTGCGTGTGTGATAGTGTTGGTGAGTTGGTGTGTGTGTGATGGTGTGTGTGCGATGGTGTGTGTGAGATGTTGTGTGTGAGATGGTGTGTGTGAGATGATCTGTGTGTGATGACGTGTGGGTGATGATGTGTGTGTAATGGTGTGTGTGAGATGGTGTGTGTGGGATGGTGTGTGTGTGATGATGTGTGAGATGGTGTGTATGAGATGGTGTGTGTGTGATGGTGTGTGTGAGTTGGTGTGTTGTGATGATGTGTGTGAGTTGGTGTGTGTGTGATGTGTGTGAGATGGTGTGTGTGTGATGATGTGTGTGAGTTGGTGTGTGTGAGATGGCGTGTGTGAGATGGTGTGTGTGTGATGATGTGTGTGAGTTGGTGTGTGTGTGATGGTGTGTGTGAGATGGTGTGTGTGTGAGATGGTGTGTGTGTGATGTTGTGTGTGAGTTGGTGTGTGTGAGTTGGTGTGTGTGATGATGTGTATGAGATGGTCTGTGTGTGATGATGTGTGTGTGAGATGGTGTGTGTGTGATGATGTGTGTGTGAGATGGTGTGTGAAATGGTGTGTGTGAGATGGTGTGTGTGAGATGGTGTGTGTGAGATGGTGTGTGTGAGATGATGTGTGTGAGATGATGTGTGAGATGGTGTGTATGAGATGGTGTGTGTGTGATGTTGTGTGTGTGATGGTGTGTGTGTGATGCTGTGTGTGAGTTGGTGTGTGAGATGGTGTGTGTGTGTGATGATGTGTGTGATGATGGTGTGTGTGTGATGGTGTGTGAGATGGTGTGTGTGAGATAGTGTGTGTGTGATGATGTGTGAGATGGTGTGTATGAGATGGTGTGTGTGGGAGTTGGTGTGTGTCTGATGATGTGTGTGAGATGGTGTGTGAGATGGTGTGTGTGAGATGGTGTGTGTGTGATAATGTGTGAGATGGTGTGTGTGAGTTGGTGTGTGTGTGATGATGAGTGTGAGATGGTGTGTATGTGATGATCTGTGTGTGATGGTATGTGTGTGATGGTGTGTGAGATGGTTTGTGTATGATGGTGTGTGAGATGGTGTGTATGAGATGGTGTGTGTGTGTGTGATGGTGTGTGTGAGTTGGTGTGTGTGTGATGGTGTGTGTGTGATGGTGTGTGTGAGTTGGTGTGTGTTTGATGGTGTGTGTGTGATGGTGTGTGAGATGGTTTGTGTATGATGGTGTGTGAGATGGTGTGTATGAGATGGTGTGTGTGTGTGTGATGGTGTGTGTAAGTTGGTGTGTGTGTGATGGTGTGTGTGTGATGGTGTGTGTGTGATGGTGTGTGTGTGATGGTGTGTGTGAGATGGTGTGTGTGAGATGGTGTGTGTGAGATGGTGTGTGTGTGATGATCTGTGTGTGATGGTGTGTGTGTGATGGTGTGTGTGTGATGGTGTGTGTGAGATGGTGTGTGTGTGATGGTGTGTGAGATGGTGTGTGTGTGATGGTGTGTGAGATGGTGTGTGTGAGATGGTGTGTGTGTGATGATCTGTGTGTGATGGTGTGTGTAAGTTGGTGTGTGTGTGATGGTGTGTGTGTGATGGTGTGTGTGTGATGGTGTGTGTGTGATGGTGTGTGTGAGATGGTGTGTGTGAGAAGCAGTGTGTGACATGGTATGTGTGTGATGATGTGTGAGATGGTGTGTATGGGATGGTGTGTGTGTGATGGTGTGTGTGAGTTGGTGTGTGTGTGATGATGTGTGTGAGTTGGTGTGTGAGATGGTGTGTGTGAGATGGTGTGTGAGATGGTGTGTGTCTGTGATGATGTGTCTGATGATGGTGTGTGTGTGATAGTGTGTGAGATGGTGTATGTGTGATGATGTGTGAGATGGTGTGTTTGAGATGGTGTGTGTGTGATGATGTGTGAGATGGTGTGTATGAGATGGTGTGTGTGTGATGGTGTGTGTGAGTTGGTGTGTGTGTCATGATGTGTGTGAGATGGTGTGTGTGATGATGTGTGTGAGATGGTGTGCGTGTGATGGTGTGTATGTGATGATCTGTTTGTGATAGTGTGTTTGAGATGGTGTGTGTGAGATGGTGTGTGTGTGATGGTGTGTATGAGATGTTGTGTGTGTAATGGTGTGTGTGTGATGGTGTGTTTGAGATGGTGTGTGTGTGTATGTGATGGTGTGTGTGTGATGGTGTGTGTGAGATGGTGTGTGTGAGATGGTGTGTGTGAGATGGTGTGTGTGTGATGGTGTGTGTGTGATGATGTGTGAGATGGTGTGTGTGAGATGGTGTGTGTGAGATGGTGTGTGTGAGATGGTGTGTGTGAGATGGTGAGTGCTTGTGATGGTGTGTGAGTTGGTGTGTGTGAGATGGTGTGTGTGAGATGGTGTGTGTGTGATGATGTGTGAGATGGTGTGTATGAGATGGTGTGTGTGTGATGTGTGTGTGATGGTGTGTGTGTGATGATGTGTGTGAGTTGGTGTGTGAGATGGTGTGTGTGTGTGATGATGTGTGTGATGATGGTGTGTGTGTGATGGTGTGTATGTGATGATGTGTGAGATGTAGTGTGTGAGATGGTGTGTGTGTGATGATGTGTGAGATGGTGTGTATGAGATGGTGTGTGTGTGAGTTGGTGTGTGTGTGTGATGATGTGTGTGAGATGGTGTGTGAGATGGTGTGTGTGTGATGTTGTGTGTGAGATGGTGTGTATGTGATGATGTGTGTGTGATGGTGTGTATGTGATGATCTGTGTGTGATGGTGTGTGTGTATGGTTTGTGTGTGATGATGTGTGTGTGATGGTGTGTGTGTGATGGTGTGTGAGATGGTGTGTGTGAGATGGTGTGTGTGTGATGATGTGGGAGATGGTGTGTGTGAGATGGTGTGTGTGTGTGATGGTGTGTGAGATGGTGTGTGTGAGATGATGTGTGTGTGATGGTGTGTGTGAGGATGTGTGTGAGATGGTGTGTATGTGATGATATGAGTGTGATGGTGTGTGTGTGATGGTGTGTATGTGATTATCTGTGTGTGATAGTGTGTTTGAGATGGTGTGTGTGTGTTGATGTGTGTGTGATGCTGTGTGTGAGATGGTGTGTGTGAGAAGCTGTGTGTGTGTGTGATGATGTGTGAGATGGTATGTATGAGATGGTGTGTGAGATGGTGTGTGTGACATGGTGTGTGTGTGATGATGTGTGAGATGGTGTGTATGAGATGGTGTGTGTGAGTTGGTGTGTGTGTCATGATGTGTGTGAGATGGTGTGTGTGATGATGTGTGTGAGATGGTGTGTGTGTGATGGTGTGTATGTGATGATCTGTGTGTGATAGTGTGTTTGAGATGGTGTGTGTGGGATGCTGTGTGTGTGATGGTTTGTGAGATGGTGTGTATGAGATGTGTGTGTGATGGTGTGTGTGTGATGGTGTGTGTGAGATGGTGTGTGTGAGATGGTGTGTATGTGATGATATGAGTGTGATGGTGTGTGGGTGATGGTGTGTATGTGATTATCTGTGTGTGATAGTGTGTTTGAGATGGTGTGTGTGAGATGGTGTGTGTGTGATGGTGTGTGTGATGTTGTGCATGAGATGGTGTGTGTGTGATGGTGTGTGAGATGGTGTGTATGAGATGGTATGTGTGAGATGGTGTGTGTGCGTATGTGATGGTGTGCGTGTGATGGTGTGTGTGAGATGATGTGCGTGAGATGGTGTGTGTGAGATAGTGTGTGAGATGGTGTGTGTGAGATGGTGTGTGTGTGATGGTGTGTGAGATGGTGTGTATGTGATGGTGTGTGAGATGGTGTGTATGAGATGGTGTGTGTGTGATGGTGTGTGAGATGGTGTGTGAGATGGTGTGTGTGTGATGGTGTGTGTGAGATGGTTTGTGTGTGATGGTGTGTGAGATGGTGTGTATGAGATGGTGTGTGTGTGTGTGATGGTGTGTGTGAGTTGGTGTGTGTGTGATGGTGTGTGTGTGATGGTGTGTGTGTGATGGTGTGTGTGAGTTGGTGTGTGTTTGATGGTGTGTGTGTGATGGTGTGTGTGAGATGGTGTGTGTGAGATGGTGTGTGTGAGATGGTGTGTGTGTGATGATCTGTGTGTGATGGTGTGTGTGAGATGGTGAGTGTGAGATGGTGTGTGTGAGATGGTGTGTGTGTGTTGATGTGTGTGTGATGGTGTGTGTGAGATGGTGTGTGTGAGAAGCTGTGTGTGACATAGTGTGTGTGTGATGATGTGTGAGATGGTGTGTATGAGATGGTGTGTGTGTGATGGTGTGTGTGAGTTGGTGTGTGTGTGATGATGTGTGTGAGTTGGTGTGTGAGATGGTGTGTGTCTGTGATGATGTGTCTGATGATGGTGTGTGTGTGATGGTGTGTGAGATGGTGTGTGTGACATGGTGTGTGTGTGATGATGTGTGAGATGGTGTGTATGAGATGGTGTGTGTGTGATGATGTGTGAGATGGTGTGTATGAGATGGTGTGTGTGTGATGGTGTGTGTGAGTTGGTGTGTGTGTCATGATGTGTGTGAGATGGTGTGTGTGATGATGTGTGTGAGATGGTGTGTGTGTGATGGTGTGTATGTGATGATCTGAGTGTGATAGTGTGTTTGAGATGGTGTGTGTGAGATGGTGTGTGTGTGATGGTGTGTGAGAAGGTGTGTATGAGATGTTGTGTGTGTGATGGTGTGTGTCTGATGGTGTGTGTGAGATGTTGTGTGTGAGATGGTGTGTGTGAGATGGTGTGTGTGAGATGGTGTGTGTGAGATGGTGTGTGTGAGATGGTGTGTTTGGGATGGTGTGTGTGAGATGGTGTGTGTGTGATGGTGTGTGTGTGATGATTTGTGAGATGGTGTGTGTGAGATGGTGAGTGTGAGATGGTGTGTGTGAGATGGTGTGTGTGAGATGGTGTGTGTGAGATGGTGTGTGCTTGTGATGGTGTGTGAGATGGTGTGTGTGAGATGGTGTGTGTGTGATGTTGTGTGAGATGGTGTGTATGAAATGGTGTGTGTGTGTGTGATGGTGTGTGTGATGGTGTGTGTGTGAGATGGTGTGTGAGATGGTGTGTGTGAGATGGTGTGTGTGAGATGGTGTGTGTGAGATGGTGTGTGTGAGATGGTGTGTGTGAGATGGTGTGTGTGAGATGGTCAGTGTGCGATGATCTCTGATGGTGTGTGAGATGGTGTGTGTGTGAGATGGTGTGTATGAGATGGTGTGTATGAGATGGTGTGTGTGAGATGGTGTGTGTGTGATGATGTGTGAGATGGTGTGTATGAGATGGTGTGTGTGTGATGTTGTGTGTGTGATGGTGTGTGTGTGATGATGCGTGTGAGTTGGTGTGTGAGATGGTGTGTATGAGATGGTGTGTGTGTGTGTGATGGTGTGTGTGAGATGGTCTGTGTGAGATGGTGTGTGTGCGATGGTGTGTGAGATGGTGTGTATGAGATGGTGTGTGTCTGAGTTGGTGTGTGTGTGTGATGATGTGTGTGAGATGGTGTGTGAGATGGTGTGTGTGAGATGGTGTGTGTGAGTTGGTGTGTGTGTGATGTTGTGTGTGAGATGGTGTGTATGTGATGATGTGTGTGTGATGGTGTGTATGTGATGATCTGTGTGTGATGGTGTGTGTGTATGGTTTGTGTGTGATGATGTGTGTGTGATGGTGTGTGTGTGATGGTGTGTGAGATGGTGTGTGTGAGATGGTGTGTGTGTGATGATGTGGGAGATGGTGTGTGTGAGATGCTGTGTGTGTGTGATGGTGTGTGAGATGGTGTGTGTGAGATGATGTGTGTGTGATGGTGTGTGTGAGGATGTGTGTGAGATGGTGTGTATGTGATGATATGAGTGTGATGGTGTGTGTGTGATGGTGTGTATGTGATTATCTGTGTGTGATAGTGTGTTTGAGATGGTGTGTGTGTGTTGATGTGTGTGTGATGCTGTGTGTGAGATGGTGTGTGTGAGAAGCTGTGTGTGTGTTTGTGATGATGTGTGAGATGGTATGTATGAGATGGTGTGTGAGATGGTGTGTGTGACATGGTGTGTGTGTGATGATGTGTGAGATGGTGTGTATGAGATGGTGTGTGTGAGTTGGTGTGTGTGTCATGATGTGTGTGAGATGGTGTGTGTGATGATGTGTGTGAGATGGTGTGTGTGTCATGATGTGTGTGAGATGGTGTGTGTGATGATGTGTGTGAGATGGTGTGTGTGTGATGGTGTGTATGTGATGATCTGTGTGTGATAGTGTGTTTGAGATGGTGTGTGTGGGATGCTGTGTGTGTGATGGTTTGTGAGATGGTGTGTATGAGATGTGTGTGTGATGGTGTGTGTGTGATGGTGTGTGTGAGATGGTGTGTGTGAGATGGTGTGTATGTGATGATATGAGTGTGATGGTGTGTGGGTGATGGTGTGTATGTGATTATCTGTGTGTGATAGTGTGTTTGAGATGGTGTGTGTGAGATGGTGTGTGTGTGATGGTGTGTGAGATGTTGTGCATGAGATGGTGTGTGTGTGATGGTGTGTGAGATGGTGTGTATGAGATGGTATGTGTGAGATGGTGTGTGTGCGTATGTGATGGTGTGCGTGTGATGGTGTGTGTGAGATGATGTGCGTGAGATGGTGTGTGTGAGATAGTGTGTGAGATGGTGTGTGTGAGATGGTGTGTGTGTGATGGTGTGTGAGATGGTGTGTATGTGATGGTGTGTGAGATGGTGTGTATGAGATGGTGTGTGTGTGATGGTGTGTGAGATGGTGTGTGAGATGGTGTGTGTGTGATGGTGTGTGTGAGATGGTTTGTGTGTGATGGTGTGTGAGATGGTGTGTATGAGATGGTGTGTGTGTGTGTGATGGTGTGTGTGAGTTGGTGTGTGTGTGATGGTGTGTGTGTGATGGTGTGTGTGTGATGGTGTGTGTGAGTTGGTGTGTGTTTGATGGTGTGTGTGTGATGGTGTGTGTGAGATGGTGTGTGTGAGATGGTGTGTGTGAGATGGTGTGTGTGTGATGATCTGTGTGTGATGGTGTGTGTGAGATGGTGAGTGTGAGATGGTGTGTGTGAGATGGTGTGTGTGTGTTGATGTGTGTGTGATGCTGTGTGTGAGATGGTGTGTGTGAGAAGCTGTGTGTGTGTTTGTGATGATGTGTGAGATGGTATGTATGAGATGGTGTGTGAGATGGTGTGTGTGACATGGTGTGTGTGTGATGATGTGTGAGATGGTGTGTATGAGATGGTGTGTGTGAGTTGGTGTGTGTGTCATGATGTGTGTGAGATGGTGTGTGTGATGATGTGTGTGAGATGGTGTGTGTGTCATGATGTGTGTGAGATGGTGTGTGTGATGATGTGTGTGAGATGGTGTGTGTGTGATGGTGTGTATGTGATGATCTGTGTGTGATAGTGTGTTTGAGATGGTGTGTGTGGGATGCTGTGTGTGTGATGGTTTGTGAGATGGTGTGTATGAGATGTGTGTGTGATGGTGTGTGTGTGATGGTGTGTGTGAGATGGTGTGTGTGAGATGGTGTGTATGTGATGATATGAGTGTGATGGTGTGTGGGTGATGGTGTGTATGTGATTATCTGTGTGTGATAGTGTGTTTGAGATGGTGTGTGTGAGATGGTGTGTGTGTGATGGTGTGTGAGATGTTGTGCATGAGATGGTGTGTGTGTGATGGTGTGTGAGATGGTGTGTATGAGATGGTATGTGTGAGATGGTGTGTGTGCGTATGTGATGGTGTGCGTGTGATGGTGTGTGTGAGATGATGTGCGTGAGATGGTGTGTGTGAGATAGTGTGTGAGATGGTGTGTGTGAGATGGTGTGTGTGTGATGGTGTGTGAGATGGTGTGTATGTGATGGTGTGTGAGATGGTGTGTATGAGATGGTGTGTGTGTGATGGTGTGTGAGATGGTGTGTGAGATGGTGTGTGTGTGATGGTGTGTGTGAGATGGTTTGTGTGTGATGGTGTGTGAGATGGTGTGTATGAGATGGTGTGTGTGTGTGTGATGGTGTGTGTGAGTTGGTGTGTGTGTGATGGTGTGTGTGTGATGGTGTGTGTGTGATGGTGTGTGTGAGTTGGTGTGTGTTTGATGGTGTGTGTGTGATGGTGTGTGTGAGATGGTGTGTGTGAGATGGTGTGTGTGAGATGGTGTGTGTGTGATGATCTGTGTGTGATGGTGTGTGTGAGATGGTGAGTGTGAGATGGTGTGTGTGAGATGGTGTGTGTGTGTTGATGTGTGTGTGATGGTGTGTGTGAGATGGTGTGTGTGAGAAGCTGTGTGTGACATAGTGTGTGTGTGATGATGTGTGAGATGGTGTGTATGAGATGGTGTGTGTGTGATGGTGTGTGTGAGTTGGTGTGTGTGTGATGATGTGTGTGAGTTGGTGTGTGAGATGGTGTGTGTCTGTGATGATGTGTCTGATGATGGTGTGTGTGTGATGGTGTGTGAGATGGTGTGTGTGACATGGTGTGTGTGTGATGATGTGTGAGATGGTGTGTATGAGATGGTGTGTGTGTGATGATGTGTGAGATGGTGTGTATGAGATGGTGTGTGTGTGATGGTGTGTGTGAGTTGGTGTGTGTGTCATGATGTGTGTGAGATGGTGTGTGTGATGATGTGTGTGAGATGGTGTGTGTGTGATGGTGTGTATGTGATGATCTGTGTGTGATAGTGTGTTTGAGATGGTGTGTGTGAGATGGTGTGTGTGTGATGGTGTGTGAGAAGGTGTGTATGAGATGTTGTGTGTGTGATGGTGTGTGTCTGATGGTGTGTGTGAGATGTTGTGTGTGAGATGGTGTGTGTGAGATGGTGTGTGTGAGATGGTGTGTGTGAGATGGTGTGTGTGAGATGGTGTGTTTGGGATGGTGTGTGTGAGATGGTGTGTGTGTGATGGTGTGTGTGTGATGATTTGTGAGATGGTGTGTGTGAGATGGTGAGTGTGAGATGGTGTGTGTGAGATGGTGTGTGTGAGATGGTGTGTGTGAGATGGTGTGTGCTTGTGATGGTGTGTGAGATGGTGTGTGTGAGATGGTGTGTGTGTGATGTTGTGTGAGATGGTGTGTATGAAATGGTGTGTGTGTGCGTGATGGTGTGTGTGATGGTGTGTGTGTGAGATGGTGTGTGAGATGGTGTGTGTGAGATGGTGTGTGTGAGATGGTGTGTGTGAGATGGTGTGTGTGAGATGGTGTGTGTGAGATGGTGTGTGTGAGATGGTCAGTGTGCGATGATCTCTGATGGTGTGTGAGATGGTGTGTGTGTGAGATGGTGTGTATGAGATGGTGTGTATGAGATGGTGTGTGTGAGATGGTGTGTGTGTGATGATGTGTGAGATGGTGTGTATGAGATGGTGTGTGTGTGATGTTGTGTGTGTGATGGTGTGTGTGTGATGATGCGTGTGAGTTGGTGTGTGAGATGGTGTGTATGAGATGGTGTGTGTGTGTGTGATGGTGTGTGTGAGATGGTCTGTGTGAGATGGTGTGTGTGCGATGGTGTGTGAGATGGTGTGTATGAGATGGTGTGTGTGTGAGTTGGTGTGTGTGTGTGATGATGTGTGTGAGATGGTGTGTGAGATGGTGTGTGTGAGATGGTGTGTGTGAGTTGGTGTGTGTGTGATGTTGTGTGTGAGATGGTGTGTGTGTGTATGAGATGGTGTGTGTGAGATGGTGTGTGAGTTGGTGCGTGAGATGGTGTGTATGAGATGGTGTGTGTGTGTGTGATGGTGTGTGTGAGTTGGTGTGTGTGTGATGGTGTGTGTGTGATGGTGTGTGTGTGATGGTGTGTGTGAGTTCGTGTGTGTTTGATGGTGTGTGTGTGATGGCGTGTGTGAGATGGTGTGTGTGAGATGGTGTGTGTGAGAAGCTGTGTGTGTGTGTGATGATGTGTGAGATGGTGTGTATGAGATGGTGTGTGAGATGGTGTGTGTGACATGGTGTGTGTAAGATGGTGTGTGTGAGTTGGTGTGTGTGAGAAGCTGTGTGTGTGTGTGATGATGTGTGAGATGGTGTGTATGAGATGGTGTGTGTGAGATGGTGTGTGTGTGATGATGTGTGAGATGGTGTGTATGAGATGGTGTGTGTGTGATGGTGTGTGTGAGTTGGTGTGTGTGTCATGATGTGTGTGAGATGGTGTGTGTGTGATGGTGTGTATGTGATGATCTGTGTGTGATAGTGTGTTTGAGATGGTGTGTGTGAGATGGTGTGTGTGTGATGGTGTGTATGAGATGTTGTGTGTGTAATGGTGTGTGTGTGATGGTGTGTTTGAGATTGTGTGTGTGTGTATGTGATGGTGTGTGTGTGATGGTGTGTGTGAGATGGTGTGTGTGAGATGGTGTGTGTGAGATGGTGTGTGTGTGATGGGGTGTGTGTGATGATGTGTGAGATGGTGTGTGTGAGATGGTGTGTGTGAGATGGTGTGTGTGAGATGGTGTGTGCTTGTGATGGTGTGTGAGTTGGTGTGTGTGAGATGGTGTGTGTGAGATGGTGTGTGTGTGATGATGTGTGAGATGGTGTGTATGAGATGGTGTGTGTGTGATGTTGCGTGTGTGAAGGTGTGTGTGTGATGATGTGTGTAAGTTGGTGTCTGAGATGGTGTGTGTGTGTGATGATGTGTGTGATGATGGTGTTTGTGTGATGGTGTGTATGTGATGATGTGTGAGATGGAGTGTGTGAGATGGTGTGTGTGTGATGATGTGTGAGATGGTGTGTATGAGATGGTGTGTGTGTGAGTTGGTGTGTGTGTGATGATGTGTGTGAGATGGTGTGTGAGATGGTGTGTGTGAGATGGTGTGTGTGAGTTGCTGTGTGTGTGATGTTGTGTGTGAGATGGTGTGTATGTGATGATGTGTGTGTGATGGTGTGTATGTGATGATCTGTGTGTGATGGTGTGTGTGTATGGTTTTTGTGTGATGATGTGTGTGTGATGGTGTGTGTGTGATGGTGTGTGAGATGGTGTGTGTGAGATGGTGTGTGTGAGATGGTGTGTGTGCGATGGTGTGTGTGTGTGATGGTGTGTGAGATGGTGTGTGTGAGATGATGTGTGTGTGATGGTGTGTGTGAGGATGTGTGTGAGATGGTGTGTATGTGATGATATGAGTGTGATGGTGTGTGTGTGATGGTGTGTATGTGATTATCTGTGTGTGATAGTGTGTTTGAGATGGTGTGTGTGTGTTGATGTGTGTGTGATGGTGTGTGTGAGATGGTGTGTGTGAGAAGCTGTGTGTGTGTGTGATGATGTGTGAGATGGTGTGTATGAGATGGTGTGTGAGATGGTGTGTGTGACATGGTGTGTGTGTGATGATGTGTGACATGGTGTGTATGAGATGGTGTGTGTGACATGGTGTGTGTGTGATGATGTGTGACATGGTGTGTATGAGATGGTGTGTGTGTGATGGTGTGTGTGAGTTGGTGTGTGTGTCGTGATGTGTGTGAGATGGTGTGTGTGATGATGTGTGTGAGATGGTGTGTGTGTGATGGTGTGTATGTGATGATCTGTGTGTGATAGTGTGTTTGAGATGGTGTGTGTGGGATGCTGTGTGTGTGATGGTTTGTGAGATGGTGTGTATGAGATGTGTGTGTGATGGTGTGTGTGTCATGGTGTGTATGTGATGATATGAGTTTGATGGTGTGTGTGTGATGGTGTGTATGTGATTATCTGTGTGTGATAGTGTGTTTGAGATGGTGTATGTGAGATGGTGTGTGTGTGATGGTGTGTGAGATGTTGTGTATGAGATGGTGTGTGTGTGATGGTGTGTGAGATGGTGTGTATGAGATGGTATGTGTGAGATGGTGTGTGTGCGTATGTGATGGTGTGCGTGTGATGGTGTGTGTGAGATGGTGTGCGTGAGATGGTGTGTGTGAGATAGTGTGTGAGATGGTGTGTGTGAGATGGTGTGTGTGTGATGGTGTGTGAGATGGTGTGTATGTGATGGTGTGTGAGATGGTGTGTATGAGATGGTGTGTGTGTGATGGTGTGTGAGATAGTGTGTGAGATTGTGTGTGTGTGATGGTGTGTGTGAGATGGTTTGTGTGTGATGGTGTGTGAGATGGTGTGTATGAGATGGTGTGTGTGTGTGTGATGGTGTGTGTGAGTTGGTGTGTGTGTGATGGTGTGTGTGTGATGGTGTGTGTGTGATGGTGTGTGTGAGTTGGTGTGTGTTTGATGGTGTGTGTGTGATGGTGTGTGTGAGATGGTGTGTGTGAGATGGTGTGTGTGAGATGGTGTGTGTGTGATGATCTGTGTGTGATGGTGTGTGTGAGATGGTGTGTGTGAGATGGTGTGTGTGAGAAGCTGTGTGTGACATAGTGTGTGCGTGATGATGTGTGAGATGGTGTGTATGAGATGGTGTGTGTGTGATGGTGTGTGTGAGTTGGTGTGTGTGTGATGATGTGTGTGAGTTGGTGTGTGAGATGGTGTGTGTCTGTGATGATGTGTCTGATGATGGTGTGTGTGTGATGGTGTGTGAGATGGTGTGTGTGACATGGTGTATGTGTGATGATGTGTGAGATGGTGTGTGTGAGATGGTGTGTGTGTGATGATGTGTGAGATGGTGTGTATGAGATGGTGTGTGTGTGATGGTGTGTGTGAGTTGGTGTGTGTGTCATGATGTGTGTGAGATGGTGTGTGTGATGATGTGTGTGAGATGGTGTGTGTGTGATGGTGTGTATGTGATGATCTGTGTGTGATAGTGTGTTTGAGATGGTGTGTGTGAGATGGTGTGTGTGTGATGGTGTGTGAGGTGTGTATGAGATGTTGTGTGTGTGATGGTGTGTGTCTGATGGTGTGTGTGAGATGGTGTGTGTGAGATGGTGTGTGTGAGATGTTGTGTTTGGGATGGTGTGTGTGAGATGGTGTGTGTGTGATGGTGTGTGTGTGATGATTTGTGAGATGGTGTGTGTGAGATGGCGTGTGTGAGATGGTGTGTGTGAGATGGTGTGTGTGAGATGGTGTGTGCTTGTGATGGTGTGTGAGATGGTGTGTGTGAGATGGTGTGTGTGTGATGTTGTGTGAGATGGTGTGTATGAGATGGTGTGTGTGTGTGTGATGGTGTGTGTGATGGTGTGTGTGTGAGATGGTGTGTGAGATGGTGTGTGTGAGATGGTGTGTGTGAGATGGTGTGTGTGAGATGGTGTGTGTGAGATGGTCAGTGTGCGATGATCTCTGTTTGATGGTGTGTGAGATGGTGTATGTGAGATGGTGTGTGTGTGAGATGGTGTGTATGAGATGTTGTGTGTGTGATGGTGTGTGTGTGATGATGCGTGTGAGTTGGTGTGTGAGATGGTGTGTATGAGATGGTGTGTGTGTGTGTGATGGTGTGTGTGAGTTGGTGTGTGTGTGATGGTGTGTGTGTGATGGTGTGTGTGTGATGGTGTGTGTGAGTTCGTGTGTGTTTGATGGTGTGTGTGTGATGGTGTGTGTGAGATGGTGTGTGTGAGATGGTGTGTGTGAGAAGCTGTGTGTGTGTGTGATGATGTGTGAGATGGTGTGTATGAGATGGTGTGTGAGATGGTGTGTGTGACATGGTGTGTGTAAGATGGTGTGTGTGAGATGGTGTGTGTGAGAAGCTGTGTGTGTGTGTGATGATGTGTGAGATGGTGTGTATGAGATGGTGTGTGTGAGATGGTGTGTGTGTGATGATGTGTGAGATGGTGTGTATGAGATGGTGTGTGTGTGATGTGTGTGTGAGTTGGTGTGTGTGTCATGATGTGTGTGAGATGGTGTGTGTGATGATGTGTGTGAGATGGTGTGTGTGTGATGGTGTGTATGTGATGATCTGTGTATGATAGTGTGTTTGAGATGGTGTGTGTGAGATGCTGTGTGTGTGATGGTGTGTGAGATGGTGTGTATGAGATGTGTGTGTGATGGTGTGTGTGTGATGGTGTGTGTGAGATGGTGTGTGTGTGATGGTGTGTGTGTGTATGTGATGGTGTGTGTGTGATGGTGTGTGTGAGATGGTGTGTGTGAGATGGTGTGTTTGAGATGGTGTGTGTGAGACGGTGTGTGTGAGATGGTGTGTGTGTTGATGTGTGTGTGATGGTGTGTGTGAGATGGTGTGTTTGAGAAGCAGTGTGTGACATGGTATGTGTGTGATGATGTGTGAGATGGTGTGTATGGGATGGTGTGTGTGTGATGTTGTGTGTGAGTTGGTGTGTGTGTGATGATGTGTGTGAGTTGGTGTGTGAGATGGTGTGTGTGAGATGGTGTGTGTGAGATGGTGTGTGAGATGGTGTGTGTCTGTGATGATGTGTCTGATGATGGTGTGTGTGTGATAGTGTGTGAGATGGCGTATGTGTGATGATGTGTGAGATGGTGTGTTTGAGATGATGTGTGTGTGATGATGTGTGAGATGGTGTGTATGAGATGGTGTGTGTGTGATGGTGTGTGTGAGTTGGTGTGTGTGTCATGATGTGTGTGAGATGGTGTGTGTGATGATGTGTGTGAGATGGTGTGCGTGTGATGGTGTGTATGTGATGATCTGTGTGTGATAGTGTGTTTGAGATGGTGTGTGTGAGATGGTGTGTGTGTGATGGTGTGCTTGTGATGGTGTGTGAGTTGGTGTGTGTGAGATGGTGTGTGTGTGATGATGTGTGAGATGGTGTGTATGAGATGGTGTGTGTGTGATGTTGTGTCTGTGATGGTGTGTGTGTGATGATGTGTGTGAGTTTGTGTGTGAGATGGTGTGTGTGTGTGATGATGTGTGTGATGATGGTGTGTGTGTGATGGTGTGTATGTGATGATGTGTGAGATGGAGTATGTGAGATGGTGTGTTTGTGATGATGTGTGAGATGGTGTGTATGAGATGGTGTGTGTGTGAGTTGGTGTGTGTGTGATGATGTGTGTGAGATGGTGTGTGAGATGGTGTGTGTGAGATGGTGTGTGTGAGTTGGTGTGTGTGTGATGTTGTGTGTGAGATGGTGTGTATGTGATGATGTGTGTGTGATGGTGTGTATGTGATGATCTGTGTGTGATGGTGTGTGTGTATGGTTTGTGTGTGATGATGTGTGTGTGATGGTGTGTGTGTGATGGTGTGTGAGATGGTGTGTGTGAGATGGTGTGTGTGTGATGATGTGTGAGATGGTGTGTGTGTGTGATGGTGTGTGAGATGGTGTGTGTGAGATGATGTGTGTGTGATGGTGTGTGTGAGGATGTGTGTGAGATGGTGTGTATGTGATGATATGAGTGTGATGGTGTGTGTGTGATGGTGTGTATGTGATTATCTGTGTGTGATAGTGTGTTTGAGATGGTGTGTGTGTGTTGATGTGTGTGTGTGTGATGATGTGTGAGATGGTGTGTATGAGATGGTGTGTGAGATGGTGTGTGTGAGTTGGTGTGTGTGTGATGGTGTGTGTGTGATGGTGTGTGTGTGATGGTGTGTGTGAGTTCGTGTGTGTTTGATGGTGTGTGTGTGATGGTGTGTGTGAGATGGTGTGTGTGAGATGGTGTGTGTGAGAAGCTGTGTGTGTGTGTGATGATGTGTGAGATGGTGTGTATGAGATGGTGTGTGAGATGGTGTGTGTGACATGGTGTGTGTAAGATTGTTTGTGTGAGAAGCTGTGTGTGTGTGTGATGATGTGTGAGATGGTGTGTATGAGATGGTGTGTGTGAGATGGTGTGTGTGTGATGATGTGTGAGATGGTGTGTATGAGATGGTGTGTGTGTGATGTGTGTGTGAGTTGGTGTGTGTGTCATGATGTGTGTGAGATGGTGTGTGTGATGATGTGTGTGAGATGGTGTGTATGTGATGATCTGTGTGTGATAGTGTGTTTGAAATGGTGTGTGTGAGATGCTGTGTGTGTGATGGTGTGTGAGATGGTGTGTATGAGATGTGTGTGTGATGGTGTGTGTGTGATGGTGTGTGTGAGATGGTGTGTGTGAGATGGTGTGTGTGTGTATGTGATGGTGTGTGTGTGATGGTGTGTGTGAGATGGTGTGTGTGAGATGGTGTGTTTGAGATGGTGTGTGTGAGACGGTGTGTGTGAGATGGTGTGTGTGTTGATGTGTGTGTGATGGTGTGTGTGAGATGGTGTGTGTGAGAAGCAGTGTGTGACATGGTATGTGTGTGATGATGTGTGAGATGGTGTGTATGGGATGGTGTGTGTGTGATGGTGTGTGTGAGTTGGTGTGTGTGTGATGATGTGTGTGAGTTGGTGTGTGAGATGGTGTGTGTGAGATGGTGTGTGTGAGATGGTGTGTGAGATGGTGTGTGTCTGTGATGATGTGTCTGATGATGGTGTGTGTGTGATAGTGTGTGAGATGGCGTATGTGTGATGATGTGTGAGATGGTGTGTTTGAGATGGTGTGTGTGTGATGATGTGTGAGATGGTGTGTATGAGATGGTGTGTGTGTGATGGTGTGTGTGAGTTGGTGTGTGTGTCATGATGTGTGTGAGATGGTGTGTGTGATGATGTGTGTGAGATGGTGTGCGTGTGATGGTGTGTATGTGATGATCTGTGTGTGATAGTGTGTTTGAGATGGTGTGTGTGAGATGGTGTGTGTGTGATGATGTGTATGAGATGTTGTGTGTGTGATGGTGTGTGTGTGATGGTGTGTTTGAGATGGTGTGTCTGTGTATGTGATGGTGTGTGTGTGATGGTTTGTGTGAGATGGTGTGTGTGAGATGGAGTGTGTGAGATGGTGTGTGTGTGATGGTGTGTGTGTGATGATGTGTGAGATGGTGTGTGTGAGATGGTGTGTGTGAGATGGTGTGTGCTTGTGATGGTGTGTGAGTTGGTGTGTGTGAGATGGTGTGTGTGTGATGATGTGTGAGATGGTGTGTATGAGATGGTATGTGTGTGATGTTGTGTCTGTGATGGTGTGTGTGTGATGATGTGTGTGAGTTTGTGTGTGAGATGGTGTGTGTGTGTGATGATGTGTGTGATGATGGTGTGTGTGTGATGGTGTGTATGTGATGATGTGTGAGATGGAGTGTGTGAGATGGTGTGTTTGTGATGATGTGTGAGATGGTGTGTATGAGATGGTGTGTGTGTGAGTTGGTGTGTGTGTGATGATGTGTTTGAGATGGTGTGTGAGATGGTGTGTGTGAGATGGTGTGTGTGAGTTGGTGTGTGTGTGATGTTGTGTGTGAGATGGTGTGTATGTGATGATGTGTGTGTGATGGTGTGTATGTGATGATCTGTGTGTGATGGTGTGTGTGTATGGTTTGTGTGTGATGATGTGTGTGTGATGGTGTGTGTGTGATGGTGTGTGAGATGGTGTGTGTGAGATGGTGTGTGTGTGATGATGTGTGAGATGGTGTGTGTGAGATGGTGTGTGTGTGTGATGGTGTGTGAGATGGTGTGTGTGAGATGATGTGTGTGTGATGGTGTGTGTGAGGATGTGTGTGAGATGGTGTGTATGTGATGATATGAGTGTGATGGTGTGTGTGTGATGGTGTGTATGTGATTATCTGTGTGTGATAGTGTGTTTGAGATGGTGTGTGTGTGTTGATGTGTGTGTGATGGTATGTGTGAGATGGTGTGTGTGAGAAGCTGTGTGTGTGTGTGATGATGTGTGAGATGGTGTGTATGAGATGGTGTGTGAGATGGTGTGTGTGACATGGTGTGTGTGTGATGATGTGTGAGATGGTGTGTATGAGATGGTGTGTGTGTGATGGTGTGTGTGAGTTGGTGTGTGTGTCATGATGTGTATGAGATGGTGTGTGTGATGATGTGTGTGAGTTGGTGTGTGTGTGATGGTGTGTATGTGATGATCTGTGTGTGATAGTGTGTTTGAGATGGTGTGTGTGGGATGCTGTGTGTGTGATGGTGTGTGAGATGGTGTGTATGAGATGTGTGTGTGATGGTGTGTGTGTGATGGTGTGTGTGAGATGGTGTGTGTGAGATGGTGTGTATGTGATGATATGAGTGTGATGGTGTGTGTGTGATGGTGTGTATGTGATTATCTGTGTGTGATAGTGTGTTTGAGATGGTGTGTGTGAGATGGTGTGTGTGTGATGGTGTGTGAGATGGTTTGTATGAGATGGTGTGTGAGATGGTGTGTATGAGATGGTATGTGTGAGATGGTGTGTGTGCGTATGTGATGGTGTGCGTGTGATGGTGTGTGTGAGATAGTGTGTGAGATGGTGTGTGTGAGATGGTGTGTGTGTGATGGTGTGTGAGATGGTGTGTATGAGATGGTGTGTGTGTGATGGTGTGTGAGATGGTGTGTGAGATGGTTTGTGTGTGATGTGTGTGAGATGGTGTGTATGAGATGGTGTGTGTGTGTGTGTGATGGTGTGTGTGAGTTGGTGTGTGTGTGATGGTGTGTGTGTGATGGTGTGTGTGTGATGGTGTGTGTGAGTTGGTGTGTGTTTGATGGTGTGTGTGTGATGGTGTGTGTGAGATGGTGTGTGTGAGATGGTGTGTGTGTGATGATCTGTGTGTGATGGTGTGTGTGTGTTGATGTGTGTGTGATGGTGTGTGTGAGATGGTGTGTGTGAGAAGCTGTGTGTGACATAGTGTGTGTGTGATGATGTGTGAGATGGTGTGTATGAGATGGTGTGTGTGTGATGGTGTGTGTGAGTTGGTGTGTGTGTGATGATGTGTGTGAGTTGGTGTGTGAGATGGTGTGTGTCTGTGATGATGTGTCTGATGATGGTGTGTGAGATGGTGTGTGTGACATGGTGTATGTGTGATGATGTGTGAGATGGTGTGTGTGAGAAGGTGTGTGTGTGATGATGTGTGAGATGGTGTGTATGAGATGGTGTTTGTGTGATGGTGTGTGTGAGTTGGTGTGTGTGTCATGATGTGTGTGAGATGGTGTGTGTGTGATGCTGTGTATGTGATGATCTGTGTGTGATAGTGTGTTTGAGATGGTGTGTGTGAGATGGTGTGTGTGTGATGGTGTGTGAGATGGTGTGTATGAGATGTGTGTGATGGTGTGTGTCTGATGGTGTGTGTGAAATGGTGTGTGTGAGATGGTGTGTTTGGGATGGTGTGTGTGAGATGGTGCGTGTGTGATGGTGTGTGTGTGATGATTTGTGAGATGGTGTGTGTGAGATGGTGTGTGTGAGATGGTGTGTGTGAGATGGTGTGTGTGTGATGGTGTGTATGTGATGATCTGTGTGTGATAGTGTGTTTGAGATGGTGTGTGTGGGATGCTGTGTGTGTGATGGTGTGTGAGATGGTGTGTATGAGATGTGTGTGTGATGGTGTGTGTGTGATGGTGTGTGTGAGATGGTGTGTGTGAGATGGTGTTTATGTGATGATATGAATGTGATGGTGTGTGTGTGATGGTGTGTATGTGATTATCTGTGTGTGATAGTGTGTTTGAGATGGTGTGTGTGAGATGGTGTGTGTGTGATGGTGTGTGAGATGGTTTGTATGAGATGGTGTGTGTGTGATGGTGTGTGAGATGGTGTGTATGAGATGGTATGTGTGAGATGGTGTGTGTGCGTATGTGATGGTGTGCGTGTGATGGTGTGTGTGAGATGGTGTGCGTGAGATGGTGTGTGTGAGATAGTATGTGAGATGGTGTGTGTGAGATGGTGTGTGTGTGATGGTGTGTGAGATGGTGTGTATGAGATGGTGTGTGTGTGATTGTGTGTGAGATGGTGTGTGAGATGGTGTGTGTGTGATGGTGTGTGTGAGATGGTTTGTGTGTGATGGTGTGTGAGATGGTGTGTATGAGATGGTGTGTGTGTGTTTGTGATGGTGTGTGTGAGTTGGTGTGTGTGTGATGGTGTGTGTGTGATGGTGTGTGTGTGATGGTGTGTGTGAGTTGGTGTGTGTTTGATGGTGTGTGTGTGATGGTGTGTGTGAGATGGTGTGTGTGAGATGGTGTGTGTGAGATGGTGTGTGTGTGATGATCTGTGTGTGATGGTGTGTGTGTGTTGATGTGTGTGTGATGGTGTGTGTGAGATGGTGTGTGTGAGAAGCTGTGTGTGACATAGTGTGTGTGTGATGATGTGTGAGATGGTGTGTATGAGATGGTGTGTGTGTGATGGTGTGTGTGAGTTGGTGTGTGTGTGATGATGTGTGTGAGTTGGTGTGTGAGATGGTGTGTGTCTGTGATGATGTGTCTGATGATGGTGTGTGTGTGATGGTGTGTGAGATGGTGTGTGTGACATGGTGTATGTGTGATGATGTGTGAGATGGTGTGTGTGAGAAGGTGTGTGTGTGATGATGTGTGAGATGGTGTGTATGAGATGGTGTGTGTGTGATGGTGTGTGTGAGTTGGTGTGTGTGTCATGATGTGTGTGAGATGGTGTGTGTGTGATGCTGTGTATGTGATGATCTGTGTGTGATAGTGTGTTTGAGATGGTGTGTGTGAGATGGTGTGTGTGTGATGGTGTGTGAGATGGTGTGTATGAGATGTGTGTGTGATGGTGTGTGTCTGATGGTGTGTGTGAGATGGTGTGTGTGAGATGGTGTGTGTGAGATGGTGTGTGTGAGATGGTGTGTGTGAGATGGTGTGTGTGAGATGGTGTGTTTGGGATGGTGTGTGTGAGATGGTGCGTGTGTGATGGTGTGTGTGTGATGATTTGTGAGATGGTGTGTGTGAGATGGTGTGTGTGAGATGGTGTGTGTGTGATGGTGTGCATGAGATGGTGTGTGTTTGATGGTGTCTGTTTGATGGTGTGTTTGATGGTGTGTGTTTGATGGTGTGTATGAGATGGTGTGTGTGAGATGGTGTGTATGAGATGGTGTGTGTGTGATGATGTGTGTGAGTTGGTGTGTGTTTGATGATGTTTGTGAGATGGTGTGTGTGTGATGATGTGTGTGTGTGATGATTTGTGAGATGGTGTGTGTGAGATGGTGTGTGTGAGATGGCGTGTGTGAGATGGTGTGTGTGAGATGGTGTGTGTGTGTGATGGTGTGTGTGAGATGGTGTGTGTGATGATGTGTGTGTGTGATGGTGTGTATGAGATGGTGTGTGTATGATGGTGTGCGTGAGATGGTGTGTGTTTGATGGTGTGTGTTTGATGTTGTGTGTTTGTGTGCGTGATGGTGTGTGTGAGATGGTGTGTGTGTGATGGTGTGTATGAGATGTGTGTGTGATGATGTGTGTGAGTTGGTGTGTGTGTGATGATGTGTGTGAGATGGTGTGTGTGAGATGCTGTGTGTGTGATGATGTGTGTGTGATGGTGTGTGTGAGTTGGTGTGTGTGTGATGATGTGTGTGAGATGGTGTGTGTCTGATGATGTGTGTGTGATGGTGTGTGTGTGATGGTGTGTGAGATGGTGTGTGTGAGATGGTGTGTGTGATGATGTTTGTGTGATGATGTGTGTGTGAGATGTTGTGTATGAGATGGTGTGTGTGTGGTTCACCAATTTAATTTTAATTCTTCAAACACTAGACTGACTGGTTGGACACTTCTCACTAAGTAGCATTTCAGGCTGTGATACTGAATTGGTCAAGAGGACAGGCCACTGAAACCTAGACTGACCCTTCGGTGGAGTGCTGATGGAGAGCAGCACTGTCAGAGGCACCATCTTTTGGATGAGATGTTAATCCAACATCCTGTCTTTCCATTTTGTGGACCTAAAGCTAATATTAAAAGAGTCCAAAGTTATCTTTAGATAAAAGGAGCGCAACTGATGGAGCAATATGCATCAGGTGGCTCAGTGGGTACAACTCTTGGCTCTGAGACAGAAGGTGATGGGTTCAAGTCTCACTCTAGGAGCTTAATCACTCCAGTACTGAGGGAATGTTACACTGTTGGAGGTGCTGTCTCTCACATGGGTTACTGAGCTAAGGCTCCATCTGTCCTCTCAGCAGATGTAAAATATCACCTGGCACTATTAGAGGAAGAGCAGGTGATTTCTTCCTGGCTACTATTGATATTCCCTAACCAGCTGGATACTGCTGCATTGCTGTTTGAGGGATCTGACTGTGGGAAATGAGCTGCTGTGTTTCCTGTGTTATAACAGCGGCTACGCTACATCGGCTGTGAAACGCTTTGGGACATCCTGAGGTAGTGAAAAGTGTGATAGAAATGCAAATTCTTTCTTTCCTTTACTCGCAGGATCCAATAACTTACAGACACACAAGAGAGAGAGAGAGAGAGAGTGAACCTGCATGTAAAAATTTCATCACAGCAAGACAGTCCCGAGGGATTGGAACCCACCGCCCACTGAGAAAAGTTAAGTGGGGGGGCGAGGGGCAGAGAATGGGTCATAGGGTTCACTCGATCGACCCCGGACAGGAACAAACAAATCTCAAACCAGTGCATCTTCGTAATGTGAATGATGCTTCATCCAATCTTCTACTCACTGTCACCATCTGGTGGCCAAGGCTTGTGGCAGGACCGAGGAGGAGAAGGAGAAACCATTTTTTTTAGGCATTCGGTCCTTTGTACAGCTTCAGGGTCTTTTCATCTGTGTAAGTGGGGGTACAGCTGGCAGGAGTTAGCCCTGAATTACATGGAGGTTCCTGTTAGCTGGAGCGAGGTGGGGGGGGGTGGGGGGTGATAGGAACAGGCAGGGGTGCTGTCAGTAAGGAATGCATCCCCTTCCCTCACCTCCCCTCCCCCGCCGAAGGAAACATAGAGAAACACCCGGGCTGTTTTACCAATCATGGTCCGGCGGGAGCGACCCCTCGGCCAGAATTTTACTTCCGGCTTGCGGACGCAGGGAGTGTAAAATGACGTGAGACGACGATACTTCATCCGGTGGGTGCTCACCGGAGTCAGCTGCACACCCACCGCTGGTTGAAGGGCCTATTAAGGCCATTAGCAAGATGATTAACCTGAATTTCACGCTGACTGTCCAACCTTACGGTGGGCGCTCAGACAAAAAGGCCAAGCGGCCTTTACAATTTTTAGGAAACCTCATCCACAAGCGGGAGATTTCCTAAAGCAAATACAAATTAAATAAAAGCCTCCGTTTGAAATTAAAGACATGTCCCATCTCGTGTGACACAGTCACATGAGGGGACATGTTTCATTGAACTTTCATTGTATTTATTAATTTCTTCGAAAAGCGTTTCAATCTCTGAGGAAGCTCCGGGCCCTCAGGGAGGTTGAAGGGCTCTTTCGAGTGCATGTGCGATCTGCGCCAGGCCCAGCTCACCCTCCTCCCCCCCCACTGCCGGCGCCGCACAGGTAACGCTCAGCACTGCCGTTCACCATCCACGCAGGACAGGCCTTCATTGGCCCGCCCACGAGATATCGCGGCGTGGAGCCGATCGCGGACAGCGTTCAGCTTCCCGACCACCCCCACCCCCTCCCACCCAACCCCGCCTGACCTGGGAAAAATTCAGGCCCTGGTCTCGGACAGGGTCAGGGTGCTGGGGGGGGTGGGGGTGGGGGAAGCAAGAAATCATGATGGGAGCCAGGGACCCAGGGGAACCGGCGCTCGGTCAGGTCAGGACCTCTGGGCTGGACCAGGGCTTCGTCGGTTGATGCCAGGGCCAGGAGGGAGTCGGAGCCTAGGGAATGGCAAGGCCAAGACCTGGTGACACCCAAGAACCCTTGTGGTGGGTTTATGAGAAGAGGAGCACTCCTGTTCCTCGTGAAGGTTTCAAAAAAAAATGGTGGCATGTTACAGCTCACTCAGGGAGTCCAAGTTGCTGTGGCAACACACACTTTTACATGTGTGTTGTAGTCTGGAGCTATGGGCAGTGATGGTAGAAGTACCAATGTTCTTCCCATTACATGGCTGACCAGAAATCTCTCCCGCTCTTACCACCTGCTATAGGTGTGTGTTGGAAGGATTCGCAGGTTGATACTCAAGCCTGTTTGGCTGCATTATGAACGCACCTTCCTTGGCCTTTGAGTCCTGAAGTGGATCATGAGCCTGGAACCACGAGACCACCCACAGGAAAGTATTTTATTTAAAACTTACATCGGCTCCTCCTAGTTAGTCAGGATCTCCTGCCTACATTAGCTCCCAGCTCAGCTATGCCTCGGTTTTAAAATTCACAACCTTGTTTCCAGTTCCTCCATGCCCAATCTCTGTAACCTCCTCCAACCCCCACGACCTTCCAAGATCTCTGCACTCCTCCAAATCTGGCCTCTAGCGCATCTCCAAGTTTCGTCGCTTCACCATTGGCGGCTGTGCCTTCAGTTCTATCTGGAATTTTCTCCCTACACCTGCTGCCTCTCTCCCCCTCTCCCTTCCTTTAAAATGCTCCTTAAAATATACCTCCTTCGCCGGGATTTTCCAGTCCCACCTGCTGCCGGCCTTGCCCAGTCCTGCTGAGAGCCAGTGGGCTTTTGGCTCGGCTGCTGAGTCTCACTTGGTGAGACCCTCCTTGATGGGGCCGGAAAATCCCGGCCTTTGATGAAGCTCTTATTCGTTCCTCTTCATATCTCCGTAAGCAGCTTGGTGTCAAATTTCATTTGACAAATGCTACAGTAAATTGCCTTGGGAAGTTTCCCCTATGTTGAAAGTGCTGTATAAATGCAAGCAGTTGCTGTCTAAACCACACTTAAAGCATTGTAACTTAGGGCAGCATTGATAAACAGATGAAGTCCTCCTGTGCTTCAAGAGAGTGTCGAACATTTAACGTCAATTGAAGGCATCAGTTTGCCCCGTATTTAAGGATCAAATTTTTCCTCTTGCATGAAGTTTCCTGCAATGATGCTCTCAGGAGGAATCCCCCCCTTTTTCATTGTGGGGATCCTCATGTAGTCCAATTTCAGCACATAAGGGGTTATAAAATAAAATGAAACCGGCACAGGGCAGGCAACTATGGTAAGAAATAGTTTCTCAGTCGGAGGGCAAACTCCAACACAGATTTGTTGAGCTGCGTGGCTCCCCAATATAATGTTGATGTAAGCGTGTAATACTGGCTCCTATAAACACCACAATGAGAAAGGTCACACACACACTGCAATGAACTCAATCCATGGAATATAATCTGCCTGAATGGCCACTGCTGTAACACTCCCCATTCTGATATTGGCGATCAGCAAAGATCCTTCTGAAGAAAAATCTCAAACACTGAGAATCAGACGGAAGAAACTTCACTCACAGATCCAATTATACCAAACAAATTGAACAGGTCATCTAAGCATCTAAAGGAAGCTCATGTGATGATCTGATTCAAAATAATTCACAAATCACCCAATCCCACTGACCTAATAGTAGCCATTGTCGAATAATATTCCACTAACTGACAGAGGCTTTCTACTCCATTCTGTTCTTTGGTTCCTCACTCTCCTGCTCTGTCCTCTCCCGGCCCCTTTAAGAAGATGGAAAAAGACCTGTTCAATGTGCTTTGGATAATTGGACCCTTGGGCAAATTTTTTTCATCCCTTCGCTCTTGCACCAGTCATTCAACCCTTTTATCTTGTCGCTATTCGAATGATAGAATTATAAAATTATTCCACACAGAAAGAGACCCTTCAGCCCATTGTGCCTGTTCTGTCCCCCTGGCTTGGTAATTGGATTGACGTTTCTCGATCAGGTCAGAAAACATTGACTTCTTGCCACATCTTGTGGCTACAGCTTGGTTTATGAAATAAGACCTTGGCCAGAATTTTTCCCTCGATGGGCAGGCTCGGCGGGAGCGGTCAGAAAACCAACCACCGCCCGCGATTGGCTCCGCTTCACGAGTTCACACGGGCTGGCCAATGAAGGCCCACCCTGCATGGGTCGCGAGCGGCAGTGCCGAGCGCTCCCTGTGCCGGCGGGTGGGGGGGAGGTGGAGGTGGGCCTCATGCGCAGTTCACGCATGCGCACAAAAGAGCGCTTCAATCTCCCCTGACACACGGAGCTGCCTCAGGGAATTAATAAAGACAGTAAAAATTCAATAAAACATGTCCCCTCATGTGACTCTGTCACATGAGATGGGGCATGTTTTTAATTCCAAAATAAAGTTTCTATTTAATGTTTATTTCCTTTGGGAAACCTCATCCTGCTCGTGGATGAGGTTTCCCTAAAAAATGTAAAGGCCGCTTGGCCTTTACGTCTGCCCCACCGGCCGACCATAAGGTTGGACGGGCAGTGGAGAATTGAATTTAATTAGCTTGTTAATGGCCTTAAATAGGCCTTTCAATTATCAGCAGGCGCGCACCAGAATCAACATCAGCGCTATCAAGCGGCACTTGGTTAGCAATAGCCTGTTCACTGACACTCAGTTTGGGTTCCGCCAGGGTCACTCAGCTCCTGACCCCATTGCAGCCTTGGTTCAAACATGAACAAAAGAGCTGAACTCCATAGGTGAGGTGAGAGTGACTGCCCTTGACAACAAGGCAGCATTTGACCGAGTGTGGCATCAAGGAGCCCCAGCAAAACTGGAGTCAATGGGAATCAGGGGGAAAACTCTCCGCTGGTTGGAGTCATACCTATCACAAAGGAAGATGGTTGTGGTTGTTGGAGATCAATCATCTTAGCTCTAGGACATCACTGCAGGAGTTCCTCAGGGTTAGTGTCCTCGGCCCAACCATCTTTAGTTGCTTCATCAATGACCTTCCTTCCATCATAAGGTCAGAAGTAGGGATGTTCAATGATGATTGCACAATGTTCAGCACCATTCCTCAGATACTGAAGTAGTCCATTTCCAAATGCAGCAAGACCTGGACAATATCTAGGCTTGGGCTGACAAGTGGCAAGTAACATTTGTGCCACACAAGTGTCAGGCAGTGACCGTTTCCAACAAAGGGGAATCTAACCATCGTCCCTTAATGTTCAATGGCATTACCATCACTGAATCTCCCACTATCAACATCCTGGGGGTTACCATTGACCAGAAAATGAACTGGACTAGCCATATAAATACTGTGGCTACAAGATCGGATAAGAGGCTAGGAATCATGCGATGCGTAACTCAACTCCTGACCCCCCCAAAGCCTGTCCACCATCTACAAGGCACAAGTCTGGAGTGTGATGGAATACTCCCCACTTGCCTAGGTGAGTGCAGCTCCGACAAGACTCAAGGAGTTTGACACCATCCAGGACAAAGCAGCCACTTAATTGGCACCACATCCACAAACATTCACTCCCTCCACCACCGACGCACAGTGGCAGCAGTGTGTACCATTTACAAGATGCACTGCAGGAACTCACCAAGGCTCCTTAGGCAGCACCTTCCAAACCCATGACCACTACCATCTAGAAGAGCAGCAGACACATGGGAACACCACCTCCTAGAAGTTGAAGTTCCCCTCCAATCGACTCACCATCCTGACTTGGAAATATTTCGCCGTTCCTTCACTGTCACTGGGTCAAAATCCTGGAACTCCCTCCCTAACCGCACTGTGGGTGTACCTACGTGATATGGACTGCAGCGGTTCAAGAAGACAGCTCACCTTCTCAAGGACAATTAGGGATGGGCAATAAATGCTGGTCTAGTCAGTGATGCCCACATCTCATGAATGAATTTTAAAAATCTCATGAAAGGTGGCACCCCTGATAGTGCAGAACTCTTCAGTAACTTGAGCACAAAAACTAGGCTGGCACCCCTAGTGCATTACTGAGGGAGTGCTGCAGTGTCGGAGGCACTGTCTTCCAGATGAGACATTAAACTGAGGTCCCATCTGCCCTCTCATGTAGACATAAAAGAACCCATGACACTATTTCAAAGGAGGGTTTCTGGCCAGTGTCCTGGCCAATACTTATCCCTCAATCAACAGCACAGAAACGAATAATCTGGTCATTACCTCATTGCTGCATCTGATTAGCTGCTGTATTTCTTTGCATTACCACCGTAATTTCCAGCCAAAAAAAGCACAACAAGGCTTCAGATGGCAATGTGATGGCTTGAGGTTTTGATAAGTGCTCTATAATTGCAAGGTTTTCTTCAGTACTTTCCGGCTCGGAGACAAGTGTGCTGATCTAAACCAAAGCAATATAAAGAATAATGAGACATTTGTGCAGCTTGATTGAAGATCGGCCTTGGAGGTAAGCTTGCATCGACTTACGACAATCTCAATTTTACACCCATTGCTGGGAGCAGCGTCTTGCAATATTCACCCTCAAGGTGGCTGCCTATCTCTGGTAATTGATGAAGATAGTTACTCCATCTCCATTTTGAAGTTGCTGGCGGACTGAGGGGATTACGTCACCTTTAATTGATTGAAATCTTACAACCACGTCTGCAGTTTGCTTTTCCAGGATTTAAAAAAAATTCGGTTGTAATTGCCAAGGTTCCTGTTTAAAACAAATGGCCTTTGTGTCCTTGGCCAGTTTTTTTGTGTCAGTATTTGGGTTTGTTGGTGAGTTGGACAACTCATTTCTAGGTGGGGTTAGTAATGTATCAGTGTCCGATGGACTGTTGATGAGAATTGGCACAGTGCACTGTAAATATTTCACTTAAATTCTTTTGGCATCTATTTCTCCTTGGGGTAGTCAAAACAAGTTTGAATTCACATTCTCTAAATGTTATGTTCATTATACATTCTCAGCAATGCTTTAAGGTTATTACATCTGAAATCTATTTCTTAAATTAAACCATCTGCAGGTTATATTGTACCATTGCTTTTTATCTGTTGTTTACATCAGTGTAGTGTAGAAACATCAGGCTACGGCCAATCGCATTTCCTACTGCCTGTAACAAAGCTCAACGAATGAGTACGTCGCTAATCCAAAGCTTTGGTCTTATCGTGGCTTCCTAGATGGTATTTCCAAGATGCCAGGAATCTTCTGCCATGATGGACAAACAGACATGACAACAGAAACCATCATTAAACCGTTATATACTCGGTGGAGGTGTCATCCTTCCGTTTTGCATAAGATGATGGGCATGCAGCACAAATCCAATCCATTGGGCTTAGCGTGACTTCACAAGGTGCACTTTTGCCAATGGCTGAAGAGACCAGCCTGTGAGAGGCAGGAGGTGTCACATTAGTCGGGTTATCAGGTATCGTTGTGCATTCTTGTTCTTCTTGTTAGTGCCTGTTGCCAAGCCGCTGTAGCCACTGGTCGTCATGGAGGCGCATGCCAACCCACAGGTAATGACGCAATTTCCCTCTATTGTCAGTCAGTGTTTCTCTTGTGCGAGAATCAATGTTTAGGTCCTTCATGTCACACTTGCCTCCTTGAAGCAGAGTTTTGGACATCCTACTGGTCTTCTGGCTCTGGCTACCTTGTAACATACAATTTCATGGTATTTGCAGTAGAGAAACAGGCCATTTAGCCCAGCTGGTCCAGGACAGTGTTTATGACCTACAGAAGCCTCCTCCCAGCTCCCTTCATCAAAGCTCATCAACGTATCCTTCCCTTCCCTTCTCCCTCATGGGCTGGATTTTACGGGGCACTGCATTCCTCAGCAGCCGAAAAGTCAGTTGTCAGTCCAGCCACCTGAAACCCGAGGTGCCCCGCAGCGATATTATGCTGGGAGCAACCTTAATTGATTCAGAGTGGGACTTCTGCCCCCACCTGGGAGCAAGTCCTGCCCTACAGAGCTGCCAGACAATCTGATTGGCCCACAGCTCCATAGGCCTAGAAGAGCCAGGATCAAGCGGCTCCTCCAGAACCAGCTGTGCCACAAGTCAACACAAGGTCTGAAGTGGGGATGTTCGCAGATTGTTGTTCAGTGTTCAGTGCCATTCGCAACTCCTCAGATACTGAAGCAGCAAGACCTGGACATTCAGGCTTTGGCTGGTAAGTGGCAAAGGAACATTCACATCACACAAGTGCCCAGCAATGATCATCTTCAACAAGAGAGAATCTAACAAAATGCCCTTGACATTCAAAGGGATTATGATCACTGAACCTCCCACTATAACCATCCTAGTGGTGCCATTGACAAGAAATTTAATTGGATCAGCCATACATATGCTGTGGCTACAGGAGAAGGTCAGAGGCTGGGAATTCTGCAATGAGTAACTCACCTTCTGACTTCCCAAAATCTGTCCACCATCTACAAGTCACAAGTAGGAGTGTGATGGAATATTCTCCAAACACCTAGATAAGTGCAATTCCAACAACACTCTAGAAGCTCACGCCATAGAAGATAAATCCACCCACTTGATCAGCGCCCCATCCACCACGCTCAACATTCACTCCCTCCATCACCAACACAGTGGCAGCAGTGTGTGCCATCTACAAGATGTACAGCAGCAACTCCACAAGGTTCCTTCGACAGCACATTCCAAACCCATGACCTCTACCAGAGGAACAAGGGCAGCAGATGAATGGCAGCACCACCACCTGCAAGTTTCACCATCTCAACTTGGAAAAATACCATCGTTCCTTCACTGTCGCTGGGTCAAAATCCTGGAACTCCCTCCCTAACAGCACGGTGGGTGTACCTACTCCACAGGGACTGGAGCGATTCAAGAAGGCAGTTCACCACCACCTTCTCAAAGGACAATTAGGGATGGGCAGTAAATGCTGACCCAGCCAGCAATGCCCACATCCCGTGAACAAATAAAAATAAAATAAATTGCAGGAACAATAGTGGAACAATTTTCTTTGTGTGGGCTGATGCTGAGTGAGAAAAGCCACTAATAGTTAGAGCTCAAAAAATTATCCCTGTGTTGTACAGGAAGATGCCATACCTTTGGAGCTGATTTGGAAATGTGATACAATTGATAGGCCCATCTGCAACAGAAGTCAAATCTCTGATTTAAGAAGACAAACTTCAACTTCTACAGCACAATGATTCTCAACTCAGAAATGGAAAGCAGGGCAATTTTTGCTTGCTTTTAAATCTGCAATAAACTATGGATTGAAAAGCCTGAAATGACAAGGTCACTTGTTAAAATTCAGCTACACATTATGATTACAGTTGTGCCTGTTACCTAATGAGAATATACGTAAGGCATGAAATATTAAATCGAAATGGCCATTATTGAATTTGCCAGCTTGAACTTAGTGGCAGCACAAGGGTTAAGTGAATGGAAACTATTAAGAGTCAATTCGCCTGTGTAAACAGGCTCTTAAACAGAAATCAGTATGAAATATCTTGTGTTCTCTATGTGCTGCATTCCTAATGCAGGGTATAGGCGATACAATTACCAAAACCCTGCAAATATAAGAGATCAGGAAACATCCCAATGGTAAAATGACCCACGATTATCAATACACTGACAAAATTGACCTCATTAAGGGAACTTTGAAACTTCTTCTGATCTTGCGGTTTATCACTGTGGTCGGTGAAGCGAGAAACCTTATAACAGTGTGAAGATATGTACACCTGGGTGATGCTTATCAACCATGAGGAACGTTCGGCCTCTTTGGGGGCTTTGTAACAGTCAAAAATGGCATGTTGTAACAGTTCATAGGGACTCTGTCCATGAGGCGTGACACCGCCCTTTTGACCACTCACAGAGCTGACCATACAGGGAATAACCAATCCCTGATCACTACTGGTTCTGAACACATGTACAGAGGGGTATAAGAAAGATGTACCTTTCCTTTATTCATTGCTGTACAGCCAGACGTTGGCCTACATGTCAGAAGTTATGCCTTTTCCCCGGTCCTCTGATTAGCACTCCAGAGGTGAACAGGGACTAGAAAGGGCCAGCTGGACTGGATAAGAGGAAATATTATGAGTAACGTTCAAGGAATCTGTAACCTTTTAGTCTGGTTGAGTTAAAGCAGAGAGCTGGAGGGCCAGTGCCAGGTTTTCTGTGGCTGAGTTAAAGGCAAAGTGCCTGGGTGAAAGTCATCAGTTTTTCTGTGGGTTAAAGTAAAGGGATTGAAGAGCAAGTCTGGGGACAGTGTGAAAGATTCAACTTTGTGGATCTCATCCAGACAACTGGATCTGTAAACCTTTGATGTCATAGCTTAAAGTAAGGCAGGGAGCTGGATGTTAGAGACCAGTGGTCCTGAAATTTAAAAGGTAAAACACAAACTGGACTGAGAGGATTCAGCTTCTGTGAGGCGTTTATAAAATAGAGACACAATTGAATTGAAAGGAATCAGTTGATAAGTTTTGTTTCTCATTGATAGGTCCTGCATGAAGTTATTCACCTGTTCATCAGCTATCAGTGAGCTATATATATATATATATATATATATCCTTGTGATTTTGAAATATAGTTCAATAAAATTAGTTTGAGAATTTTATATTCCTATACCTTTGCCAAATTCAGTATTTATTTTATTCAAGTCTTGATCCTCGCAAGTGTATCTAATAATTGGGAGATAATGGAAACGAAACCTTCCCAACAACATACCTCAAGTTCAAATTCTGAAGATCACCCTTTTTATCAATACATGTTCAGTTCCCAAAGCCAAATTTCTGGTGCTAAGTTATTGTCAGGTTTTATTAATGTTTGTTGACTTGATAGCTGTGAATAACATACATGAAATACTGCATTCATTTATCAATTTAATAAAACCTTGAAAGGTTTGCAGAATGTGGGATAATGTTGAAAAGACTAAGTTAAGGACACTCTATGTGAATGTAGGCAGCATTTGCAACAGGGTAGATGATTTAAAGGCACAAGTAGAGGTAAAAGGGTATGCTCGATTTGCCATTATGGAATCATGGCTGTAGGGTGACCTAGACTGGGAACTGAATATTCAAGGATATTTGACATTTAGGAAGGGCCGGCAAAAAGGAAAAGGAGGTGGTGTTGCGCTGATAATAAGGGATGGGATCAGTACATTAGTAATGGAGGGTCTCAGATCAGAAGAACAAGATATGGAATAAATTTGGGTGGAGCTAAGAAACAGCAAGGGGCAGCAAACATTGGTAGGAGTTGTTTAGGAGCCATCAAACAGTAGTGGTAATGTGGGGCATGGTATTAATCAGGAGATTAGAGAAGCATCTAGCATGGGCAATACAGTCATCATGGGTGACTTCAATCTGCATATAGACTGGGTAAACATAATGAGCACTATTCCACTCATCGTGGAAGACGAGTTTCTGGAGTGTGTTAGGGATGATTTTCTAGGGCAGTATGTTGAAGAACTGACTAGAGGACCAGCTATTTTAGATCTCGTATTATGTAACAAGAAAGGGCTAATTAATAATCTTATTGTAAAAGAACTCTTAGGGATGCCTGACCATAATATGATTGAATTTTACATTATGTTTGAAAGTGAGGTAATGCAGTCTGAAGCCAGGGTTGGGTTTGAGCAAAGGAAATGATGAAGGTATGAGGGGAAAATTGGCTTTTTTTCATTCATTGGGTGTGGGCATCACTGGCTAGGCCAACATTTATTGCCCATCCAAAAGTGCTCTTGTTCACACAGCATTTTAAGAATCAACCACATCGCTGTGGGTCTGGAGTCACATATAGGACAGACCAGGTAAGGGCAGCAGATTTCCTTCCCTAAAAGACATTAGTGAACCAGATAGGTTTTTACAACAATCAGCAATGGTTTCATGGTCACCATCAGACTTTTAATTCCAGGTTTTTATTGAATTCAAATTTCACCATCTGCTGTGGTGGGATTCGAACCCGGGACCCCAGAGCATTCCCCTGGGTCTCTGGAATACCAGTGCAGCAACAATACCTTGATGCCACCACCTCCCCAAGTGAATTAACCTGAGATGGATTGGAAAAATACATGAAATGATATGATGGTACTTCGGCAATGGATAACCTTTAAGGAATGATTACATAGTTTACATACATTCCTTCAAGGTACAAAAACCCAAAAAGAAAAGTCAGTCAACCTCGTCTGACAAAAGAAGTTACGGCCTGTATAAGATCAAAAGAAAAGGCCAATAAAATTGCCAGAAATAGTGGTAAACCTGAGGATTGGGTGGATTTTAGAATACAGCAAAGGGGGATCAAGAAATTGATAAAGAAAGGGAGAATAGAATATGAATGTAAACTCACCAAAGACATAAAACAGGCTGTAAAAGCTTCTATAGGTGTGTAAAAAGGGAACATTTGGCTAAGACAAATGTGGGTCTATTACAGGCAGAGTCAGGAGAATTTATATAGGGGAAAGCGAAATGGCAGAGAAGCTAAATGACTATTTTGTGTCTATCTTCACTGGGGAAGATACAAGAAATCTCCCAGAATTCGAGGTCTAAGGGACTAGGAAGAATGAGGAATTGAAGGAAATTAGTATCAGTAAAAGGGTGTGTTGGAAAAATTAATGGGATTGGAGGTTGGCAAGACGCTGGGACCTGATATTCTACATCCCAGAGTGTTGAAAGAGTTAGCTATGGAGATAGTGGATGCATTGGTGATCATCTTCTAAAATTCTATACATTCTGGAATGGTTCCTGCAGATTGGAAAGTAACAAATGTCACTTCACTATTTAGGGAGGGAGGGAGCAAGAAAACAGGGAACTACAGGCCTGCTAGCCTTACATCAGTAGTAGGAAAAATGCTAGAACCTATTCTAAAGGATATGATAAATGGACTCTTGGATGATAATGATCTAATTGGGCATGGTCAACAAGCGTGGGAAATCATTTTTGATAAATCTGGAGTTTTTGAGGATGTTACTAATAGAATTGATAAAGGGAAATTGGTGGGTATAAGTATACTTGGATTTTCAGAAAGCTTTTGATAAAGTCTCCCACAGGAGGTTGGTTAACAAAATTAAAGCACATGGGATGGAAGGTAATATACTGGCATGGATTAAGGATTAGTTAACAGGCAGAAAACAGAGTAGGAATAAATGGGTCATTCTCACATTGGCAGGCTGTGACTAGTGGGGTACCACAAGGATCAGCACTTAGGCCTCAGCACAATATATATCAACGATTTGGATGTGGAGACCAAAAGTAATATTTCCAAGTTTGCAAGTGACACAAAGCTAGGTGGGAATGTGTGTTGTGAGGAAGATGCAAAGCAGCTTTACGAGGATTTGGACAAACTTAGTGAGTGGGCAAGAACATGGCAGGCTTTTTTCAATTGTTCTTGGGATGTGGATGTCGCTGGTCAGGCCAGCATTCATTGCCCATCCCTAACTGCCCTTGTTCAGAGGGCATTTTTAAGAGTCAACCACATTGCTGTGGGTCTGGAGTCACATGTAGGCCAGACCAGGTAAGGACGGCAGATTTCCTTCCCTAAAGGACATGATGGGTTTTTACAACAATTGGCAATAGTTTAGTGGTCATCAACAGACATTTAATGAATTCAAATTTCACCATCTGCTGTGGTGAAATGTCCGCAGAGCCTGGATCTCTAGAATACAGTCAGGTAATAACACTATGCCACTGCCTCCCCAGATAGAACATAATGTGGAAAAATGTGAAGTTATCTGCTTTGGTAGGAGGAACAGATGCACAGAGTATTTCCTAAATGGTAAGAGATTAGAAGGTGTAGATGTACAAAGGGACCTAGGTGCCCTTGTCCATAAGTCACTGAAAGCCGACATGCAGGTGCAGCAGGCAGTTAGGAAGCTAACAGAGTGTTAACCTTTATCACAAGAGGGTTTGAGTACCGGACACTGCTCACCCTGTAAATCTGTGCTGGAGGGTAGACCTCCAATTTTTTTAATATTCGGTAATCAATAACCAGACCAAGCAATTGGATGGAGCAAGGAGTCAAAATGAAAAGAATTTTTTTTAAGGTCAGTGTTTCACAGGAACTCAGGAGACCACTAGGATCACTAACACTACAACGTGCATTTACATGGTGCCTTTAACATAATGGAATGTCCCAAAGGGACTCACTGGACCGTTATAAAGCAAAATCTGACACCAAGCCCCAAATGGAGATAATAGAACAGGTAACCAAAGCCTTGCTCAAAGGGGTATGTTTTAAAGTGTGTCTCAAAGGAGAGAGAGGTAGAGAGGTCTAGGGAGGGAATTCAAGAGCTTAAGACACCGGGCAGCTGCAGGCAGTTTGCTGAATTCCCACCCTCGCCCATAAACCGTCACAGTCAGCCTGTCCAAATCCATTGGGTTTCGTTCCACACATGGGCAGGCGTGTTTTGTCTTGGTGAGCCTCCTCAAACAGAGCAGCAGTGGAAAGGAAAGACCTGCGTACAGCTGCTCTGTTAAGAGCCGAAGTGGAGGGGACAGACAACAAACTTAACATTACCCCCGGTAAAAAAAACAGATGTCCTGGTCATTATTGTGCTGCTGTCTTTGGGAGCTTGCTGTGCACAATTAATCAGCTGCTGCGTCTCCTGACATCACAACAGGAGCCACGCTTCAAAATGACTTATTTGAGTAAAAGTTCTTTGGGACGCTCAAGATTGTGAAATATGCTTAAAAAATGCAAGTTTTTTTTAAATAGGGTTAATAACTAAAACTATAAGCAGCTTTTCATCATGTTTATTTGCAAGAAAGCACCTTTGTAACAAGCAACTTAAAGCCAACATATCATGAATCAACAATGTTTGAAAAGATTATAACTTGCAGAATGCACCAATGAAAATAACAATCCATGTGGAATGCTCTCTCAGACAGTGAAGACCAGATTGAGGAATGTATTTCCTGTGATATTTATTGACTGTTGTACTGAACAAGCTGACACAAAATGACTAGAAATGCAAGTCCTTGTCTGAAGGCTGGAAGGAGGGCTTTCTTATTCTTTCACGGGTTGTGACCATCGCTGGGCCAACATTTATTGCCCATCCCTAATTGCCCTGGAGAAGTTGGTGGTGAGCCGCCTTCTTGAACCGCTGCAGTCCATGTGCTGTAGGTACACCCACAGCGCTGTTAGGGAGGGAGTTCCAGGATTTTGACCCAGCGACAGTGAAGGAACGGCCGATGTATTTCCAAGTCAGGATAGTGAGTGGCTTGGAGAGGAACTTCCAGGTGGTGGTGTTCCCATCTATCTGCTGCCCTTGTCCTTCTAGGTAGTAGAGGTCATGGGTTGGGAAGATGCTGCCGAAGGATCCTTAGTGAGTTGTCTGCAGTGCATCTTGTATGATGGCACACACTGCTGCTACTGTGTGTTGGTGGTGAAGAAGTGAATGTTAAAGGTGGTGGATGGGGTGCCAATCAAGTGAACTGCTTTACCTTGGTGGTGTCAAACCTCTTGAGTGTTGTGGGAGCTGCACTCATCCAGGCAAGTGCAGAGTATTCCATCGCACTCCTGACTTGTGCTTTGTAGATGGTGGACAGGATTTGGCGAGTCAGGAGGTGAGTTACTCACTGCAGAGTTTCCAGCCTCTGATCTGCTCTTGTAGCCACAGTTATATGGCTGGTCCTGTTAGTTTCTAGTCAATGGTAACCCCCCAGGGTGTTGACTTAAACATGTGTCGTTGCGTTGGGTGCTACTGCAGCTCACTCATTCCTGACCTGGATCACTCAACCCTGTGTATTCCGGGCTCTCCTGTACCATGCCCATCACTCCAAAGGTTTCATCTTCCTGCTCAACCCTCTCTCCTCTCCCAAGTTTCCAATCTCCTGCTGTCCATCTTTCAGATTCTGCTGCTCCCCTCTCTCAGGCTCATAGTCTCCATCTCTATTACCCCAGATTTGGGCAGTCCATTCCCACTCTATGTCTCTGTGAATTGGGGTGGGTTTCCAACCCTCCTGGGATTTTCAGGAGTTAACTATTAATCTCCAGGATGCTGCTGTGAGAAACACCCAGGAGAAAACTCATAAGGACAGCAAAACATTTTTAAAATTTTTTGCTTTACATTTTCTTTGAACGTCTATCAGTAGTAAAAATATCAGAAATGGGATAAACAGGCAATTTGACCGACAGCCAAGTAGCATCCAATCAGATAATTAAGAGCCTCTTTTGCCTTCCAATTGGTGGGCTGGGCAGTGTGCCACAAGAATGGACGTGTTGGGCAACCAATAGCAGGAATGTGGGGGTGGGACAATTGGAGACAAGAGAGCATGCATGAATATGGGGGGTAGGTGGTGACTGTCACTGGACTAATAATCCAGAGACCCAGGATAATGCTCTGGGAACAGGGTTTAAATCCTGCCATGGCAGCTGGTGAAATCTGAATCAATAAATACTTGGAATCAAAAGTCTGATGATGACCATTGTTGATTGTCATAAATACCCATCTGGTTCACTAATGCCCTTTAGGGAAGGAAATCTGCTGTACCTGGTCTGGCCTACATGTGACTCCAGACTACAGTTGACTCTTAAAAATGCCCTCTGAACAAGGGCAATTAGGGATGGGTAATTAATTCTGGCCTTGCCAGTGATGCCCGCATCCCATGAACAAATAAAAGAAAACTTCAGGGTTATCTCCATCCTGAGTTGGCAATGTGAGTCTTGGGGGGTGTCATTCCTTCATCCATCTCCCATTAGGAATCACCCAATCATAAAAGAACTTCCCTGATTTTACTGAGACAGCGAACATTTTTAAGCATGACTCTTTGGTGGAAGGAGAAAGATGAAAGCACTAAGAATTCTTAATAACTGGACATCAGATATAAGTTTTGCTTTGGTCACCAGCGGAGGAGAAGGCAGTAAAAGGGGACTGATTATATAACGAGCTTCTGTGCTGGCACGAGGTGCTGTTAGGAAACGACCTGCATGCCTGCGTCCACACTGTCATCCATTCCAGTGTTCCGGCAGAGCCATCTCTTACAGATGACCTCTGATGCAAGCATGCCGTACGCCAGGCTGATCAAGGTGATGCTCAGGTATGAGAAAGCTGCCACCTTTAATCCATGGGCTGTGGGAAGAGAAGGAAATAGGAACGAGTGACTCAGGAATGGACTGGGAATGCCCTGAATGATACACCTTCCAGAACAGGAAGATTTAAGGCAAGGCCCAGGTGTTAGAGAACACCGGAGTCAGCAGCTAGAACCAATCAATGGAGCCTTGATTATCTTCACCTCCCCACCCCCATTCTGTCCACCCTTCATTAACCGATGCCCAAGTTTCTGCTAAAAGGGTTAATTTACAAGGATGGGTTGCATTGACTGGGCTTATTCCTCCTCGAAGGTAGAGGATTGATGGGCACTATAGCCCTCCGACCCAACCATCCGGAAACTCTGTGGGCAGAATCTTATGTCTCACAGGTGGGCGAGCGCCCAACCCGATCAGGCGTAAAGTCACAAGATGACTTCGGGCGAGCGTCTTGACATCATCCCATATCCGTGCGATATTTCACTCGATGGGCACACACAAAAGTCAAAGGCATGCCCACCGACAATTAAGAGGGCAGCTAAGCCCATTAACACCACAATTTTCTGCAACTTTTCCTGGCCCATCCAACCTTACGGCTGGTGGACGGGTGAATCGGCCAAGTGGCCTTTACGTTATTCATCAAACCTCATCCACGGGGCGGGATGAAATCTCCCGTTGTGAAATGAAATAAAAATAAATATCTGGGGCCAGCATTTTTATGAGGTAGGCTTTCAGGTGATTGTGATGCGTGGACATTTTTTTTTGCAGCTTTTTAAAACTTTGCTTCATTATTTGCAGGTCTGCAGCCCCCCGAGGCGGCCGGCTGCCTTCAGGGAGCCCCCTCCCCACCCCCACCCTGGCGTGCGGTGATGTCATCGCCCGCCCCCACCCCAGCGTGCGGTGATGTCATCGCCTGCCCCCACCCCAGCGTGCGGTGATGTCATCGCCCGCCCCCATCCCAGCGTGCAGTGATGTCATCGCCCGCCCCCACCCCAGCGTGCGGTGATGTCATCGCCCACCACCACCCCGGCCTGCAGTGATGTCATCGCCCGCCCCCACCCCGGCCTGCAGTGATGTCATCGCCCGCCCCCAACCCGGCGTGCGGTGATGTCATCGCCCACCCCCGCCCCGGCCTGCAGTGATGTCATCGCCCACCCCCTCCCCACCCCCACCCAGCCCTCTCCCCGCCCCCACCCCGGCCTGCAGTGATGTCATCGCCCGCCCTCTCCCTGCCCCCACCCCAGCCTGCGGTGATGTCATCGCCTGGCCTGCAGTGATGTCATCGCCCGCCCTCTCCCCGGCCTGCAGTGATGTCATCGCCCGCCCCCACCCTGCCCCCACCCCGGCCTGCGGTGATGTCATCGCCCGCCCTCTCCCCACCCCCACCCAGGCAGTGCCAGAGTAAAATCGCGGTCAGGAGCTGATGGCAGTCAGGGGTCCGTTTCCCGCCGTCTCCCAGGCCTGCTGATCACACGCACCTGCCAGGGGTAAAATTCAGGCCTATATTCCTCCAATTATGGGCTCCTTAAACCTCTCAACCTCTCTATCTCCTTGAAGAGACAATTTAAAACCAACCTCTTTGGCCAAGCTGTCCTAATATCTCCTGATGTGACTCAGTCAAATTTTCTCCAATCGCACTCCTGGGAAAGCGTTCTGTAACGTTTTGCTACCTTAAAGGTGCTACATAAATGCAAGTTGTTGCTGATCTGACCATTTAAAATAAAACAAAAGCTCCCTCTCCTGAAGAAGATCCCAATGGATTGCTCTCCACTGTTCCAATGGACACAGAACTGGGATATCTGCATTTCACATCTGTGAAATGTTTTATGAAATGAAAGACTGCTTAAGAGGATAATGCATTCCTTTTCACAGAGCCTGCTGTACAACAAATAAATGGCTGAATCATCTATGTTTAAATATATGCTTTGTGCATCTCCTATCAAGATGTTGGCAAATATGGATCTCAGTCGCTGATTGTTTTTTCTCATTTCTGGGATGCGAGGAATGCTGGTAAAGCCCACACTGATTATCCACCGAGCGGCTTGCTTGGCCATTTCAGAGTCAGCCACATTGCTGTGGGTTTGGACTCAATCGATAAGGACAACAATCTGCTATTTTCATGATCAATATCATATTCCAGATTTATTAATCAACTGAATTTAAATTCCATTAGCTGCTACCATGGGATTTGAACTTGTGTCTCCACAGGATTAATCCAGGCCACTGCATTATGAGCTCAGTAACATTACCATTATGCTGTCATCACCCTTGTTAAATGACTAGACAGGCTCAAGGGGCTAAATGGCCAGCTCCTGCTTTTATGTTCCAAGGGAAGGTTGGTGGAGTGTTAGTCAACCAGCAGGAGGCGGCAATGAATAGAAAACAGTACAGTGGTTGTGCTGTCAAAGCATTTGAGTTCAAATCCTAAAATGCTGGAGCTGGACAGAGCTCAGGTCAGGTTACTCCTGGAGCACTCGGTTCAGTTCTGGTCAGTACAACTCCGGTGCAGGCTGTCAACATTCATAACTAAGAAGGTTGAGGCAAGTAGGCGAGAGGAAGCTAGATAAGCTGATGAGGGAGAAAGGGGTTAATAGAGTTAAATGAGGAAGAATGGGAGTAGGCTCGAGTGGAGTATTTATGCCAGCATGGAGTGATTGGGCCAAATGGCCTGCTTCGGTGCTGATTATTCTATGTAATTCAATGTAAATTGGTAACTGCAGATTGCTCACCACCTATTATTCCTCTCGACAAGACGCTGCTCTCATGTTGCAGCTCACAGTTGGAGTTGGACTTGCTCCACCACTGCTCCGCACTGACTGTCAAAGTGCTGAGCACGCTGAATGTCCCTTCTCCCCGTGTAGAAGCCTGCTGACCAGTCATCGCCTCTGCTCGGCCAACAGCACTCACTGCCCAGGACACTGGAATGGGCTTTGGGCTGAAACCCATCGCCAGGCAGAGTAACGTTGCTGTGTTGCTGGTTGCCCGCTCCTTCGCTGAAGGGGCAAACACGAACAGCCTCGGAGGGGAGACATGTGGCTTTCTGTCCTTTGGAGAAAGGTACGGTGGGGAGGAATAACAACACAGATTAATTATTAAATTATCCGCACTTTCACTGCACCCAGAATGAAATTAAAATCAGAAACACTTTGAAATATTTAAATCCATCTTTACAAATATGCAGTGCGCAATGTAGCAAATTGGTTAAATAATTCATTCTGCACAACATAAATATTAAATATTTAAAATGAGCCGCTAAATAGAGATGAATTTTAAACAGTCAAACATGGGGAACTAAGGAAGATCTCAACATGCAATATTGAAAATGTTTCTTCCCAATCACTATGAGCTGGCTTCTATCACCAAATATATAAGGCTGCTCAGAGACACAGCGATTCAGAGCTGTATAATAACGAGCAGGCATCACTCTCTCACTAAGATCAAAGCAAAATACTGCAGATGCTGGAAATCTAGAACAAAAACAAAAATACCTGGAAAAACTCAGCACTCCCTCACTGATGTTTAAAAGAGAAATTGGATAATGCCACCTCCACCACAAGTCCCATTGGCTCCTCACACTTACCAGTCTTGAAGTTGCCATTTGTGCCTCAGTTGGCAGCCAGTAGGTTTCTAAGTTCGATGTCCCACTCCAGCAGTCGAGCAGGGAATTCAGGCTGACACTTTAGTGCAGTACTGAAGGAGTGCTGCACTGTCGGAGGTGATTCTTTTTCAGCTGACATGTTAAACCGAGATCCCATCTGCCTATACAGATGGATGTAAACCAGCCCGGAGCTATTTGAGATAGCGCAGAGGGGTTCTCCTGGTGTTCAGGCCAAAATGACTTGCTTAACCTATGCTACCATAAAGTGAACACTTTACCTGATCACTCATGTAGTTACTATTTGTTGGACACTGCTGTGCACTACTTACCATTACAAAACAGAGATTGAATTGCAAAAGTAATCAGTAAGTGGTAAGGTACTTTGGGATGTTCCTTGTTCATGAAAGGTGCTATATAAATGCAAATTCTTTTTTTCCTACTTATTCACATTCCTTAATCACATATTGATCACACACTTATTCATGTTGGTGCAGCATTTAGTAAATCCGCCTTATCTCAGAAGTTCCAACTGTATTCATCATTGAGGTGTTTGAGCTTGGATGTGCCAAGGGTATGATTTCCACTCCAGGTAACTACAACCGCTGGCTAATTAAAGGCACCACTGCCCATCCCTAAACTCATCAGCAAAACCACAAAAAAGTAATTTCCCTCAGGAGCAATTTCACTATCAGCAGGAGCCCAGGTCTTGCTAGCCAGCAAATCCGAATCACCTCATTCTGCTCCAGCAATGTCCCCTGGTCATAATGAACATTGCAGCATGTTCCGTGTGAAAGAGTGGTCACATTACCTCTCATAATCAGGAAAGAAATTGCAGTGATTCCCCCCCACAAACCTGTGATTGAATAATATGGGGATTGTCAACAATTATATTTAAAGATAGACTTGTCATGTCTCTCACAATGTGTTTCATATACAAAGAATTAATTGGGAGGGCAGTGATTACTGTTACGTAGATTTCAATGAATTTCATGTTGGAGTCAGAGTCTGAGGGACCATACTATCCCAACAGAAGTTATACTGGAAAAGGATAGAAACAACCAGTGGCAAAACCACAGCCAGCGAGTGAGGACAGTTGGTAAATCTTGTTCAGAAAGGTGTGGAGGTTATTGTATGATAGCGCAGAGCGCCAGTACCAGTCAGAGAAACAGCAAAGCAGAAATACTTGCCCGAGTCTGTCTTGGTGACCAGCTGAGCCTTCAGGAAGCAGGCGTTACTTTTCAAAATCATGGAAGGTTGATAACGCTCCCCAAATCCTTGCTCGTACTGAGGCTTCCGCTTTTGGTAAGACGTAGTTAACATCAGTCGAGGGCCATCGTTTGTGCATTGGCGATACCACTGAATGATACATTTATTCATGGGGCCTTCCTCCATTTGGCATTTGAAGGTGGCATCCTGACCTTCGCTGACAGATATCGAAGGTTTCAGCTGAGTCACAATTGCTTGGGAACAAACTCCTAGCAACAAGGAAGCAGTATTAATTATTCTGTGTCCAATCCCATTATCTATTTCATGTTCAGTTCTCCAACATCATCATCCCTACCTTCCATGTTTAGCAAAGGGGAGCAAACCACTGCTGAATAAACCTGTGGTAGGGCTTTAAGTGCAAATAGTACACCTTGAAATTAGAGTTATTCACTGCAATGCTGTCTGTGGGATCTTGTGTGTGTTACAGTCAAACTAATCCATTGTCTGTGAAGTACTGTGAAGATTCCAAGAGCAATGATGAGGTGCTCCAGACACCCAAATCTTTTTTCAATTTCAAATGACTCGTAATAGGGGTTCCCAACAGGAGAATATTTTTAGAATCATGAACATCTGGTTTGGTTTTTTTTTGGCTGTTTAATGTTGTTTGTAAAAATGTAAAATTAAAGAAGAGAAAGGACTTAAAAAAAATCCAAGAGGGATTGGCAATAGGACATGATTTTGAATCACGTGGATAATTCAAATGGTGCAATAACCATCTGGGTAGCATTGCATACAGCAGGAGGTTTTAGCAGTGTCCTGAGAGGCAGAATACACAACCATCGACTGCAGCTTTATAGTAATGAATATTACAGTAATAAATGACGTGTACTCTGTGTTCACAACACAGAGACAGGCAAGTCAAGGATGTGCTGTTTTTAAGATGTGAACATTAATCTTTTTAATTTTTTAAAGATATAAATTGTATCTACTGTGTGTGTGAAAGGGATCTGAACTCTTTACTACGGCTGCAAGTTGATATACAGGTTGGGCAGCCTATATTAAATATATATATATATATATATATATATAAAAAACAATTCTCTCGCTCTCTAGTAGTATCTCAAAGTGAAAGGTACATTTACCACAGAGCCCATGGCAAGAGCTTGTGCGGGGTCTTTTAACATGGCATGACATAACAATTATTTCATCAGCTCATGAAACATAAGCTGCATTAATGTGGTGGGAATACAGAGAATTAACAATCATAAAAACAGCAAACAATACTGGTGGGGTGAATGGGAGGACCAGTCCAGTCCAGTCCGGTTCAGTCCAGTCCAGTCTGGTTCAGTCCAGTGGAAGAGTCCTAATCAAAACCAGAAGCCATTTCACAACCAGTTTTCTTTCCATGTGCTAAATATCAAATGTTAATTCTTTCAGGTGTGACAGAACAGTCAGTCAAAAGTTGAAATCTCGAGTCCACAGACCATATACTGAGGAAACACTCAAACGCTATTCTATAATAAAAGCAAAATACTGCAGATGCTGGAAATTAGACCTGCTGAGTTTTTCCAGCTATTCTATAATATTGGTTATGTGTTATCTGTGCAGACACAATCATGCACGCATTATAAATACTCTGTACATGAGCTCTTGTGGCACAGTATCCTTGCTTCTGAGCTAGATGTTCTGGTCCTACCCCAGGATTTTATTGCCAAGGAAGGTGAGTTCATAGCGTGGCAAAAGAGGTTGAGTGTCAACCTGCAAATCCTTCCAAATACACGCCAATGGCAGGCAGTAAGAGTGGGAGAGATTCCTGGTCAGCCATGTAATGGAAAGGATATTGGAGCCTCTACCATCACTGCCCATAGCTCCAGACAGCAACATGCCTGTAAAAAGTGCATGTTACCACAGCAACTTGGGGTCCCCGAGAGTAGATCTTTGTATCTTTGAAATTTCAAAACAAGGATCATTTACAGAGAAACAGATTATTGCTGAATTGTTAGTTCTTTCTGATAACAATTACTCCTTTATCCCTGAAAAGGTTCAATCTTCATGCTAGTAAAGTTACCAGGAGCAGACTACAGACAGACTCCGTTCTGTCGAAGGGTCATGAGGACTCGAAACGTCAACTCTTTTCTTCTCCGCCGATGCTGCCAGACCTGCTGAGTTTTTCCAGGTAATTCTGTTTTTGTTACCAGGAGCAGACTACAGCTCGTGGGATCCCAGTCAGACCCAACAGTTAGTGACGGACATTCTCAGTTCTCCTACTTTTTACCGCTTCACTGGAGCTGGTACAGAGCCAAAGCTGGAAACATACAAGTGGAGCCTGTTCACAGCAAGGAATAGAGCAAGCACACACCTGTGATATGGATCATGAGCTGTAAAAAGAGTGGTCGCATGATTCTGCCTCATAGCTGAGTGGTTTGCTGGGACTGATCGATTCTGATGACTTGCTGCTCCAACATTCACTGAGCTGTGGTGGAATGGAAAAGATCTGCACAGTGTTTTGTGTGTGTGTGTGTGTGTGTTTGGGTGGGTGGGGGTGTGTGGTAGGACCAGGTGGGGGGAGTCTCTGAAAGACCAGGCATGTCAGAGCAACAACTCATTGTGATGATGGCTCACAGCATTTGTGTGTCTGTTAATTTTGAAATAGCTAAGTGAGGAAACCACTAGAAGACCCATTTCTTTCTCTGCCTAGTTTGTGAACACGGTGCATTTCTTTTATCTTAAAAAAAACACAGAATCGTCACTCAGACTGCGGTTATCCTGGATAACTGTCAGGCCAGTAATCACAGAGCTAACAGCGCAGGTGATCATACCCAAGTTATACCGCAGGCTGTGCCTGGCTGAAAATTGCACCAGACCCAAGGGAAAAACCTGTGCAAGGATGTTTACATATGTTCAGAGCCACATTCCAACACTGCACCAGCTATTTATGAAATGATGCACTTGAGGGGAAGCTAGATAAGCGAATGAGAGAGAAATAGTAGGGTTCCATGAAGAGGGGTTGGGGTGGGTGGTGGAGGCAGAGGTTTATGTGGAGCATAAACTCCAAGCTGGGCCAGATGAACTGATTCTGTGTTTGGACACTTTGTAGACAATACGACCCCAATATTTACTGGAGGGGGAGTGGGGGTCAGTATTGGCTTTAAGCCTTTCTTTACTGTTCACTGCTTTTGAAAACTGTGTTTATGAACAGATGATGTTTTATAGTGTCTTATCAAACTGCCTGTTATGCTTACCTCCATGGTTGATCAGCCCTTGTAGCTCTTCTCGCACTCTCTGCCACTTCCAGCAAGCCTGTCTTCGGTTTGTGAGAAGGTATTCTGTTGAAACACCCACACGTGCAGATCTGAGCTTCAGATATGGTACTGTCTCTCCATTAGCCTGAACAACGGTGGAGACAGAATTCATGCCTGTTCTCTCCTGTGCATTTCCTTCACATGCTCCCAGACGTTAAAGATCCCAGGACACTGTCTGGGAAGATGCCCCAATGTCCAGATTAAGGTTGCTCCCTCCAGTATACTTCAAGGAACTCCTTGTGCAAAAAAATGCTTTGAAGCGTTGCAAAGAGACATGACAGGTATTTGCGAAGAAGGATAACAGGTGCTAGATAAATGCAGGTCTTTCTCCGTTTTGTGTGGCTATTTCAAATTTAACTCCTAGCATCTGATGGAGCCTAAAACAGGTTTTTAAAACTGCATTTCAGCTCCAAAGTGTCCTCACAGTAGATGCACAGCCCTAGTGTCATTTCTGACAATTACAAAATAGGAACCACTTCACAGCGACAGTAGTGATAACGGAAGTTCAAAAGTGCCCTGACCCAGCTGTTCTTGCACACTAATTCATACAGCAGCAACAGTTGTTGTTGTATAAGTTGTTGGTTACCTCATACAGCTACAAGTGGAATTTTTGTAGCACCTCTAACGTAGGAGAATATCCCAGGCTGCTTCACAAACATACCATCAGCCAAATCAGAGGGGGAGAAGTTTGGTCAAAATCTTGGACAAACAGAAAAGATTTAAAGCGGTCTGTAAAAAGAGAGAGACAGGAGGTAGAGAGGCAAGGGGCATTTAGTGAGGGAGTTTCATGGCATCAGGCTTGAAGTCAGATTGTTAATGACAGGAAAAAGGAGCGAGGGTAATGTGCTCACTTGAGAGGGAGAGGGAGGGTTTGCAAGGGAAGTGGAGAGAATTATAGGGCTAAAGGAGGTTACAGAGATAGGCAGGGGCAAGATGATGGAGGGATTTGCAAACAAGGATGAAAATTTTAAATTGTTGCTGTTATGGGGCCAGCAAAAGCAGGGATTGAGACTTGGTGATTTGTCTGGATTCTGGCCAGGTAGAAGATGAAGAATTATAGTTAGAGGAATATAAATGCACGGGGAGAGAGTTTCCGTAATTTGGCACTGGGTTTAATCAGCACAGTCTGGCTGAAATTAACCAAACCAGCACCAAAGATTGCGGCAATGTAAACAGAAGTAACGGCAAAGCGTAAATCAAGCTTCTGCATTCTTTAACCCTCATTTCAAAAACACTGCATTGGACACCAGCCCCACCCACAAAACTGGCCCCCAGACTGAAATAACCAGGATGGCAATTTTCCACCAATCCCACCTTTCAAAAGGATCTTCAAATTGAGTTGATAGCTTCACAGATACAAGTATGTATGTTTTAAAAGCTTTTACATATTAAAAAATATTTAATTTACTGAGAAACTGATTCATGTACATCAACGAACTGGTTGATGGTTTACTATAGTTTTTTTAAAAAAAAGTCAATTTCAGTGACACACAGATGGGGGAACTAAACAACCTTAAAGGCTATGGTAACACAAGGTTATACTACTAGTCCTAGTGATCCAGAGGCCCAGATTAATGATCTGGAAACATGCAGTCAAATCCTAGCAGGAAATTTAAATTCAATGCATTAAATCAAATGTAAAATTAAAAATTCAGTAATGATGGCTGTGAAACTATCATCAATTGTTGTTTAAAAAAACCCATCTGGTTGACTATTGCCCTCAAGGAAGGAAACCTGCCATCCTTACCTGATCTGGCCTATATGCAACTCCAAACCCACAGCAACGTGGCTGCCTCTTAATAGCCCTCTGAAATGGCCCAGTTCAAGAAGGTGTCTCATCACCACCTTCTCAAGGGCAATTAGGGATGGGCAACAAATGCTGGCCTGGCCAATGTTGTCCCCATCCTCATTTGAATAATGTTTTTTTGTGACAAACCCATTTTCAGTTGTATGAATAAAACTGCACCCAGATTATCATCCTCAAATACATCATTAAATACTTTTTAATACATAGAAAAATATAAATGGTTACATTCTATTATGCTGCTCGGTTGCGTTGGTCAATTGAAGATTGTGTTGGTGCGATCATGCAAACGAGTCTGGGCGGGAAGATGGACCATCACTTCGGAAAAACAGCGCAACTTATGTCAATGTCCCAGTTACATCCATAGCAGAAACTCTACCAAATTATAAATTACTCCCTCCGAAAGAATGATACAGCCTCTTCACTTTAAATGTAACATCTGTTTATTGAACAGTATTCCTTGAGTTTTACAATAGTTGTCATCTTTAAATAACTATTAACATTTAAGAGTTTACTTGATTTAAATTTGTCTGAGTCATTTCTTGAAGACATAAAATGGTGGCTGTTCCCTTCAGGGCAAAAGATGAAGCCACCAGATTGATGGGCTTTATATCAATCAGTCCATTTGTGGAATTCTTTTTTATAATGGTCCATGTAATTTTTGTTCTCATTACTACAGGAGGATGGCAACGCTCAACAAGGCAACAATTCTCCACTTTGTGCACTTCAAACGAAGGTCATATTCAAGGTTTAGCTCCCTGTCTGTCTTCCCAACAGTACTCCTTAATCCTGACCCTCTAAAGGCATCAGGACCAGAGTGACACACCTAGTTCCTATAGCGGCCATCTCTGCAGTCTCTGTTTGAGACTGCTAGTTTGCTGCTAAATGGTGATGAATGAAGGTAACTGGGCTAATTAAAGAAATCGGGTTGAGGCTCTCTGACACTAATTTCATTTAAATCTAACACAGGTTAAGATACAAATCTTCCTCAACACTGACCTGAAATGTCAGCTAACTTCTTTCTCATGTTTTAATTTCATATTTGTACCATTACTAAGATCGTCTATTTCCACCTTCCTTCAACTTCCCAACTTCTCCCCTGCCTCAGCTTATCTTCTGCTGAAGCCCTCACTCATGCCCTCATTACCACGGGACTCGATCCTTCCAACAGGCTCCCAGCTGGTCTCCCACATTCTGCCCTCCACAAGCTTCAGGTCATCCAAAACTCTGCTGCCTGTATCTTAATTCGCAACAAGTCAACTTCCCCTATCACCCCAGTGCTCATCGACCTACAACGGCTCCTGGTCAGCCTCATTTTCAAATCCCTCCATGGCCTCACCCCCTCCCTTTCTCAGTAATCTCCTCCAGCACCACAGCCTTCTAAGATATCTGCTCTCCTCTAATTCTGGCCTCTTGTGCATCCCTGATTTTAATTGCTCCACCCCTGCTGGCCATACCTCCTGTTGCCTGGGCCCCGAGCTCTGGAATATCCTCCCTACATCTCTGCCTCTCTTAACTCACTTTCCTCCTTTAAGACACTCCTTAAAAACTCTCTCTTATCACCAATCTTTTGGGCACTTGACCTAATATCTCCTCAGGTGGCTTGATGTCATTATAAAACAATGCCCCTGTGACTCACCTTGGGATATTTTGCTACATTAAGGGTGCTATATAAATACAAGTTGTTGTTATTGTTGTTTCAGTCAAGTTTCCCCTTTTGACCAATAGGGTGAGCAAATATTTTTCTGCGCTAGATTCAAGGCGAGGTCCCAGAGATGGAAGGACTGCTGGCTAACTCATCATTCCACTAAGACACTCTTTATAAACAATCCCCTCTGCTCTCAACTCTATAGCTCCCAAAAGTGAAAGGGCAGAGTGCTGCACTGTCATCACCCAATCCCCACTCACCCCCCGGTGAACCGAGAATAAAGAAAGAAAGACTCGGAATAAATATTCGGGGAGCGGTGGCCTTCAGTTTGGCTGTGTGACTGTGGTGACCCTTGGTTGTTGCTATCAAATCTTCCCTTCAGCCTGTACCTCTAGATGAATAAAGCCATGAAATCAGCCACAAAGTTAGATTTTAGTTTGAGACTTTGACATTAATTCAAGTGCTTTTATGTGACTTATTCCAGTTAGTGGGATGTTGAGAAACCCACAATGAACATGGCCAAACCTTTCAAACTCTACTTTGGGTTACAGGCCTACAAACCGCCAAAGAGTACAGATCCAACTCCGCCCCCCCACTGCTCCTTTGAAGCCGGCGTTAACCAGTTTATCTCATTTTTTATGGGGCACCTTTATTAAAATAGCAAATTTAATGCAAACGCTCTGGGCATTTATCTGCCGGGATCACACCACACAAGGGTCACAGCCCAAGTCTGCCCATGTTGTATGGAAACGATATTAAAATCCAGCTTCGGTGAGTAATCGGTGTGCAAATAACAACCTGAAAAACATCACTCTTGGAGGCCAACTCACAGGAATGCCCGCAGTTTCTCTCTTCCCTGCTAGGTTCAGCTGCAATAGGACAACTGATGCAGAGTTTCCAATGCTGACAATGCGAGAGACATCACTGCCCAGCTGTGATACACTTTAATCATCTGACAGGGATGAGGGAAGCTAATCGGCCCATCTAGCCCTAGCCTCTTCCCAGAGAATATTACAGCATTCCACCACCTCCCCCCCCAACCCCATCACACCTTATAGCTGGATGACCAAAACAGAAGAGAGAGAGAGAGAGCTTCTTTAATCTCCTCTGCCCTACTGAAAGGATACAAGATTCCAATGAAAACCGCACTTAGAAAAAAAGCACAATGCAGCAGCACTGAAGGTAACAAGGACTCTGTGGGGTAGATCTAGACTCTGTGCGGTGGTGTAAACCACGTGAGAGGAAGTTGGCATCCAGTTTAACATTTCGCTCTATCCAAGTTATGGAAGTAAAATCGGGGAGAAGTTTGGAACTCTCTTCTCCAAATGGTAATTGATCCTAGATCAATTGTTACATTTAAAACTGAGTTTGACAGATTGTTAGCCACAGGTATTAAGGGATATGGGGTAAAGACAAGTAGATGGAGTTTGGTCACAGATCAGCCTTGATCTCAGTGAATGGCAGAATAGGCTTGAGAGGTTAAATGGCCTCTTCCTATTCCTAAGCGCCAACATCGCACTAAGTCCAGATCTAGCCCCCAATGGGACACGGCTCCATCATTTGGAATCTTTAGATTGCTGTTGACCTCCTGGCCTCAAAGTCAACACCACTGACTAGAACAAGGGACCTTTAAAATTTTACTTCAGAAAGAAGGGGAATGAGACTGAACTGGTTATACCAGACTCCTGTCTGTCTACGTAAACAACATAACATTATCATGTATACCAAAGTTGTTGTTAAAAACACACAGTCTACGATTCATTTCATTAGAATGAATTTTATGAAACGCACATTCAACTGACTCTGATGCTTACTGTAGAATAATTTAACATTTGAGCTGTGGCAGGGTGGTATGTAAAGCAGATGCAAACAGTTGGATAAAGGGGAAAGTGAAACACAATATAAATGAAATATCAATGTATGGTACCAGAACAATAGTATTAACTCATCACTGACATGGATGTGATTGTCAGTGATACCACACCGGAGAGTGTGTCTATGAGAAGCCCTAATTCCTTAACCTCTGTTGGTACAATCGAGGAAACCATTGTGAGCTGGCAGCAACCACATAGCAGGTCCCATCAAAACTCAGAACCACAAGGCAGGCTCACCAAAGCCTTCCACTGCTTCCCCGCAGAAATCCTGAGCTGCTCTCAATGCTGCCACCTCATGCAAAAGAAATACACGTTTATTCAACTGCTCTGTAGAAACACAGCAGCTGTGTGGCACCGCTCCTTTTCTGCAAAGGGCATGCCTTACCTCTTACGTGCTTGAGAGAGAAGAACAGAGCCTTTGCAGGAGGAACCGGTGAAGGATTCAGAAAATAAAAGTACAAGTTGATCCAAGATCTTCTGTTTGATGACTTCTGCCTGACCTGGCAGATGAAGCCATGGTCCTTCCCTGTAATGGTGCACTGAGCAAGTATATAGGCTCACTGTCCTTAACGTCACAGTATCGTTGCCCTGGTATCTGTATCTCAAACCCTGCATTTCAGTCCTCTGCACCATCCAGCCCTTGAACCACGCATGCGCCAACCAACATGAGCAGCTATCACTGGCACTACACTAAAGTCAGGAGTTGTAACTGAATGTACAACACGCTAGCCAGTTTCAGTGCAAAGCTCGACTACACAGTGTGTTATAGCTTGTGCTTGGTGTTGGCAGAGTGCCGGTAGCTCCTGCGCTCCGATGTATTCCGCTTGACCCGGATGGTGACAACCGGCTGCTCCTGGTTGAGGGACGGGCTTGAACGGGATTTTGTCAAGCCATTCCCTTCATTCTCAATGGTGTCAAACAGGGCAGATTCAAACTTGTCCAGGTCATCTGTTCCTGCTTTCACCTTGGCACGAAGCAGCGAGACATACGTGCTGAATCTCATTTTCTATTGAAGAGAAAGTGCAAAGCTTTAACATTTCTCATTCATCAGAGGTTTAGAGAAGACATTTCCACTTGTTATGGAGGGAGGGGGGGGTAGAGAGCAAGTCCTAAACCAGGGGCCATAAGTGTAAGGTAGGTACTGACAAATTCAAGAGTAAATTCAGGGCAAAGGGAGTGATAAGCATGTGGAACTCAGCCACAAGGATAGTTGAGGTGAACGGCATTGGTGCATTTAAGAGGAGGCTAGATAAAGACGTGGGAGTAGGAATAAAAGGACATGTTAATAGTGTTAGGTGAAGCAGAATGGAAGAAGGCTCACAAATACTGGCATAGATTAGTTGGGCCAGGGGGCCTGTTTCTGTGCTGTAATCTGATGTAACACTTTGTCAGGCTGATCATTTTAATATCGGTGAGAGACAAATCACGTGAGATAAATCCACCTCCTATGTTGCTGAGCTCAGTTTTGTTCCCCACAATTGGGACCCTGAATGGTCCCAATGGAGAGCCCCTGGGGACAACAGTTTCCCATTATACCTCTTGGCCCTTATTCAAAGAGGAGCAGGGAGTTCTCCCACTGCCCTGAACTAACATTCTTCCCTCTTCCAACAAAGAGAGCAGTGAACTCACCGAAGGTGAGAAGGAAGCCATTCAGCCGATCAATGCGATCATGTGTATGGGGCTCTTGCTAAGTGCAGATTGGCTGCCACATTTGCCTCCATATCAACAGATACATCCACATAACAAGTGGTGAATAAAGCATCGAGGGATGTTTCGGGGCGATTCATAAGTTTTTTGGTGTTTTGCCATCAGCAATGTTTGTCTGGCTACTGCAATTTTAGCCATTGCTGTGAGATTGTTTTCATCCTTACCTCAAATTCCAGGTATTCCTCCTTCTGTTTGTACTCCTCCAGCTCTTTGCCTTTCACTTTCTTATCAGGAGGGTATGAGTGATGCTCAGTCAGGTCCACAGTCATCGATTTGAGTCTGGCATCATGAGCCTTTATCTGGTCCTCCTGTGAGAGAGAACAGTAAAAAAAAGTAAAGTTAAATTAGACATTTAAACCTCCCCCCTCGCCACGTAACATGTAGATACTGTCATGACCCTTGTCTGCTTTGATCAGTCTTCTACCCATGCTATGTGTGCTCTGCCCAAAGGCAGGCTCTTGGTCCATTGTCTGCTGATGTTTCATCCTGAGCCAATTTCTTGGCAGTTTTCACCAGTGGTGGCTTCCCATTGCCTTCCACTCTCAAGGGCAGGGTAGGTCCCAAGTCCACCCCAGCTAGAACGGGAATTGAACCCACGCTGTTAGCATTATTCTAAACCACATGTTACCGCTCTAGCCAACCAAGCTAACAACCTGAATTCCCTTATTTCTGCTGTACCCTCTTCCAGCCAGCAGAGAGTGCAGTTACACTGCCCAAACCAACATGAACATATGCCAGCTGTGGCTCAGTGGGGAGCACTCTCACAAGAGTAAGAAGATTGTGGGTTCAAGCCCCACTCCAAAACCCTGAGCAAATAATATTGACTGACACTCCCATGCAGTATCAAGGGACATAGAGGCTTCAAAATTACAATTCTGTGGAACTGGGGAACACTTGCATCATGTAAGTATATTTTTTTCTTTATTCTTTCATGGGATGCCAGCGTTTGTTGCCCATCCCTAATTGCCCTTGAACTGAGTGGCTTGCTCGGCCATTTCAGACGGTAGGTGAGAGCCAACCACATTGCCGTGGGTCTGGAGTCACGTGTAGGCAGATTTCCTTCCCTAAGGGACATTAGAGAACCAGATGGGTTTGCGTGACAATTGGTGATAGTTGTCATGATCAGTAAAGACTAGCATTCAATTCCAAGTTAATTAATTGAATTTAAGACGCCACCAGCTGCCGTGGTGGGATTTGAACCCGTGTCCCCAGGCCATTAGCCTGGGTCTCTGGATTACTAGCCCATTGATGTTGCCACTGTCTCCCCTTAAATTGGCACACTAATCTCTTTGTACCCAATTCCTTTGCTGTTGTCAAAATATTACTGATCTTTCATCTCCATATTTTGTCACCGGGTACAACTAGGCACAGATCACTCACCAGGGACAGCCTAGTCAGCGTGGTGGGCAATAGAGGCCGGCAGAACTTCTTCTGGGAGCCAATGGCCGCAGGAAAAGGTGGAGCAGAGAACATGGCCGACACCAGGTTTATCCGGGTGATCCAGGATTGCATCAGCTCTGCATTTCTGAATGGAAATAAATTGTGTTTACAAGCTGGACGCACGAGTAAGAAACACACTGCAAAACTCCTGGGCCATCGGAGGGAAAATGAGAGGCAAACAGGTCCAAATTCTACTGGGTTCCCATGGTGTCGGTGAGAAGTTACAAGATTTCCCAGTGTCCCAGGTGCAGTGAAAATCCTGAATGAGTTCCCCACGTATGGACCTTGCTACAAGTAGTAAACAGGAAGATTCCCATCAGCTGTATCTAAAGCGTGGTAGATTTACTAGGTTCCCAAAAGTCATTAAAAAAAGATGTAGAATTATAGAATATTTGAGCAGAGAAGTAGGCCATTCAGCCCATCACTTCCGTTTTTTTCTCCATTGCAGATATCTAGTTTAATCCCATGCTGTTGTTCACTCCCCCCCGTATTCAGGCCAATCACACCCTCCCACTCACTCCTCTACATCTGGTCTAATCCCAGTCTCCGGGGCAGGTCTCCTGGTCAGGCATCCAGCACATTATTACAGAAAGGTAGGAAGGAACAGGGAGTAAAAGATCACTAAGGCCGATCCAAAAGTTCTCAGACAGTTCTCACAATCTTTGCCCAACTACTATCTAGGTCACTCACGTGTTTCCTTAAACCTTGTATCAAATATTCACCTCCTCCTTCAGGAACCAATGCCATAGCAGCCATGGGCTTCCATTGGATTGGTCCATCCTTGGCAAAGTATTGTGGAGGTTTGCCATTGTCTTCTGCAGTTTGGCTGACCAGGAAATTCTCCTGCTCTTTACCAGCCTGCTATCAGGTGTATTGGGTTTACAGCTGATAACCAACCAGTTTGGCTGCGTTGTGAACACACCTTCCATGGCCACCGAGTCCTGAAGTGAGACTTGAACCCAAAGCTTCTGGATCAGAGGTAGTGATGCTACCGCTGTGCTAAAAGACCTCCCTCCAAATATTCACTGCCCTCTGTATAAAGTATTCTCAATCGAAGCTGTCTGTCCACCATCAAGTTTCTGAGTTTCAGTCCGTGCCTGTGCTTCTAGTGGGTTGTGATTTATGCCAAACTATTTACTCGGTCTATATACAGCTCTCAGAATCTTTGATTGCCTCTCCCTAAGCCTCCCTCCTGTGCTGACAGTTCTCAGATGTCTAACCCTCCGTTGCAGCTTAAGTTTAGTTCCTGTCTTCGATTTATTTCTGTTTCTTTCCTAAATGGCCTAGTTTGAAAATGGTCAACTATTTGTTCAATTTCAAATGGGAATGAAACCAGAGAGCAAAGTTCACCTTCCAATCAAACCCAAGAGTGATTTATTTGCTCTCTACCCGTTTTAAGTCAGTGGGCTGAATTTTAGGGCCCTATCGCGGTGGGGGGTAGGGCCAGAAAATACAGCAAGTCTTCCAAAATCCACTGACTTCGGTGGGGCTGGAAAATCCCACCAGTAGGTGGGGCCCCAAAATCCTGGCCTTTGTGAGAGTAGCGTCGGTGATCTACTAGGAACTGCAAAACTAGCCACTCACGGAGCTTGGAGAAGAAATATTCTCCAATCAGCTGTCTTTAGGTAGAAAACATTGGGCTTCTTGCTGTAGTCGGTTGCCCGCACAGCCAATGAGTGGTGGATGCTGATGGCGTTCTTCAGATCTTCTTCTGACAGCTGTTTGTCGGACTTATACTCATCCTGTTACAAACAAAGAGAAGGAAATTCATCAACACATCCTCCTCATCCCAGAGCCTTCAAAAGCAGAGCAAAACCTTCTGCCGGGAAGGATCCTTCCCCAACCAACAACTTTAAAGGATTAACCGGTCCTTCAAGTCGTTTGCTGGACAAATTGGCTCCACATCTGCATTTTAAAATATTTGACTGGTTGTGTCCGGTGGGTATGACGAACAACTAACTAAAGTCAAGTTTTTTTTTCTTGAAGTGCCCAGTTCGGGAATTGTGTGTTAAAAACCAGACACTGAGGGAGAGAAGATACAAGATTGGAGTGAGGTACTTTAATTCCCCCTTCCCCTCAGGAATAAGGCAGACATGCAAGTATTGGGCAAAGACACAACTGTTTGTTGCCTGCCCGCCACTTAACTGGGCCCTTGGCTCTTTTAGAGGTGCCTGACTCAGTTATTAGTATGTACAGATAGGGATCCTCTGATGCCAACCTGGCCCAGAGGGAGGAGGAGGAGGTGCTGCCAGGTACTCAGACCCTTTCCTCACCGTGACCAGGAAGAGAACCCCACAGGCTGCCACAAGGAAAGTTGAGGCCCCTGCTGTCCCAGGCACCCCCACCCCAACTACAAAACTGTCCCCAATTCCCCTGCCCACGACTTAACTTAGTGCTGGTGAACAATCATCCAACTTTATTACAGGTCATCATCATCTTCAGTTTTTTCCCCTCCCTCATTACCCTCCTACCGTTTATCCAAACAGTGACATTGTTGGGCTATGATAGTGGGGGCGTTGCTGTTAAGCATCATTCCATAGTCACCCAGCACCCACACAATTGGACACAAATTCCACTGGGAGAGAATGGAGGGGAACACAGGTTGATTATACCTCTTCCTTTGGTGGGGGGTTGGGTTCAAAGTCCAATTTTAAGCTAAGACACCATATCGAACCTTGATCCTCCTGATTTATTATCCATCTTCACCAAACTAGTCGACCCTAACACCCCGCTTGACTGGTACTCCATCCACCACCTTAAACATTCACTCCCTCAACCACTGATGCACAGTAGCTGCAGTGTGTATCATCTACAAGATAAAGTGAACATCTTCACATTTTCCCACATTAAACTCCATTTGCCAGATCCTTGCCCACTCACTCAATCTATCTATATCCATCTGCAACCTCATGTTCTGTTCACAACATACTTTCCCACCTATCTGCAAATTTAGCTACCATGTCTTCACTCCCCTCATCTAAGTCATTGGTGTAAATCGTAAAAAGTTGAGGCCCCAGTACACACCCCTGTGGGACTTCACTCATCACATCCTGCCAGTCAGAAAAAGACCCATTTATACATACTCTCTGTTTTCTGCCAGCCAGCCAATCTTCTATCCAGAAAAACATGTTACCCCCTACACCATGCACTTTTATTTTCTGTAATAATTTTTGATGTGGCACCTTATCAAATGCCCATGCCATTACACACCATCAGGCATGATGTCACAACCCTCCGGAAAGGCTAGCAAACCAAGGAAAACGAATGGCTCCTCATCCACCTGGACAGTGAGAACATCCCTCAATCCCACTTGGAATCATGCAAGCCTGTTGGGACCCACATACATGCTTAATCTTCGACAATACAATTTCAACCCTGATGGAATTTGGAGAGCCGAGTATTTGTGACTTCTCATGAACCCCAGATGCCCTATCATAATCCCCCAAGCAGAGGATCCCTGGCTTTGAGCCCACTCCACCCCCATGGAGCTCCCAGGCAACCAAACTGCATCCAGAAAAACCATGGCTGATCCGAATAATAGAAACGCCAATGGAAAACTAAAAGCTCTCCAGTGTGTTACTGCGGTCACCCAGAGCAGATCATAGAAGATATAATATCTCAATGCTTGATTCATAAATTGTAAAGAGGCATCACAGTGATGCACTCCAATACTCTTGACACAATTGTCTGGTTTAACCACTTGAATACAAAGTTATAGTTGATGCTCTGCAGAAGGAAGAGCCATCAAACTGGTAAAAGAGTACATTTATTCCCTGAGCCTTCAGGTTAGACACACTGCTAAGAATATTCCTGACAGAACACAACACAGTTCACTTGCAGTCCAATGCAATCCACTACTGGATACCAAGGCAAAAGCTTGGATTTTTTGATCCTCCACATGGTAAGTTCCCTATCTCAGCCGTGCCAAAGAGAGATAAGGAAGAAGAAAAGAGCAATGCTCAAGAAGCTAACCATACCTGAACTCTGGTTTACAGCTTGCGACACCATAACTTGCATTTATACAAGGTAGTAAAATATCCCAACGTGCTCCACAGGTACATTGATGCTGATTTAAGTAAGGACTAATGACCAAAAACTTGGCCAAAATAGTAGGTTTTAAGGTGCATCTTAAAAGAAGGAAAGAAAGCTAGAGAGACTGAGAAGTTTAGGGAGGGAATTCTAGAGATTAGGGATCTGGCAACTGAAGGGGCAGCTGCCTTGGCAGAGTAATTAAAATCAAGGATGCTTAAAAGGCCAGAATCTGAGGGCTGTAAGGCTGCGGGAAGTTACAGAGATAAGGCAGGACCAGGTCACAGAGGGAACAAAAGGATGAGAATTTTAAAATGGAGTCATTACTTGACCGGGAGTCGATGAGTCAGCAATCACAGGGACAATAGGGGAATGGGACTTGGTGTGAGTTAGGACAGTCAGCAGAGTTTTGGATGACCTCAAGTTTGCAGAGGGGGAATATGGGATGCCAAAAGGGAGTGTACTGGAATAGTCAAACCTAGAGGTCTATTTACGCAAATGAGCTGAGGCAGGGGCACAGTCTGGCTATGTTGCGGAGGTGGAAACACAGTCTTAACATGGATTTGTGGTCAGAAGCTCATCTTGAGGTCAAAGACCAAGGTTGTGAACAGTCAGATTTATCCTCAGAGAGTTGGCAGCAAGGGACCAAAGGGAAGAAATCTATAAAAAGTCACTTGGCGTTCTGGTAAAATTTCTCAATTCAACCAAAATACCAGAGTGCAAAAATCAAACCTTTTGTAAGTAGAGGATCATTCCTTTTAACACAGCATAGAAGGTCTTCCAGCCTCTTCTCCCTCGGGGAGCTGTGGGTAAAAATAAAAAATCAGACAGGTGATGCGTGTTCCAGGCTGCTCATCACAGAACTTTTCATGGCTGGTCCGACAATCATCCAAGAATTGGGCCAAGTTCAGGCTACAACAGAGGAACTCTCATCTGAAAATGCTCAACTAAAGATAAATGACCTACTGCACAGCTTTTCTATTCTTTAAATCAGGTGTACCCTCCACACCCTGCGGGAGTGTGGTCCACCATTGGTTCTGGGGTAGCCACATGCGGGGCCATGGTACACTGCAGCTGCGATGTTACAGACAGGCAGGGTGGGAATAGTCTCCCCACCCCCAAAGCTTGCTCAATTTGACTTCTTCAGAATCAACATGGAAATATCTAACTGACTAAACTAACCCACCTACTTCACCTGAGTGGAAGACACAGGTCAAAGAATGAAAGTGGGTCAGGAAATCTGATGTCATCATTTTTCAAATTCACATGGGGAGGTAGTTGCGTAGTGGTATTGTTACTGGACTAGTATTCCAGAGCCCAGGGTAATGCTCTGGGGACCTGGGTTCGAATCCCACTACAGCAGATGGTGAAATTTGAATTCAATAACAATCTGGCCACAAAACCATTGCAGATTGTCGTAAAAACCCATCTGGTTCACTAATGAAGAAAATCTGCCACCCTTACCTAGTCTGGCCTACATGTGACTCCAGACCCACAGCAATGTGGTTGACTCTTAAAATGCCCTCTGGACCAGGGCAGTTAGGGCCAGGCAATAAATGCTGGCCCAGCCAGCAACACCTGCATCCCATAAATGAATAAAAAAGTCACTGCTGGAAATACTTTGACATACTAAAGGTCAGTTTCCACAGCGATATTCAAACAACGTACAGTGGGGCAACAACACTTACTTTTCTTCCCATCGGAGTCGGCATGAACTTTGCGCACCAGGAAGCCATGTTTATAGGTGGCTGCGTTAGGATCTTGCACGATATCCAAGAACGGATTGCTGCCGCTACTAATTCTGTTCATCGCCTTCAGACTGGGATCTGTTCTTTCATCTGCCAGTTCAGACAGAGACTTCCGCAGCTCTTCTTCATTGCTGTGAGGAGAAAAAACAACTGATTTTCAGAATAAACTCATACCCTTAAATGATGAGCACAAGTAAACACTCCTGTGGCTCAAAGGAAATTTGTTTTATTTATTTGCTGTCATCAGCATCTTTACACGTCTCCACACCAATTCACAGTGGACTGGGTTACTCAGACAAGCACAAGACTGAGGACCAAATTGACCTCTTGTTTGAGACAGGGGGCATCCTCTTAGATAGTCATCTTTACAAGGTTGTTAAAGTGAGGACCAGATCCTCAAATGGTGCGATCAAATGCCTATGTTGATCAGAAAGTATTCCTTCCACTACCCTAATGGATTAACATCTTGCCTATAATTGCAGAGAAAGATATTCAAAACGTAAAAATAGACTTGCATTTATACCCGGTTTTTAAACAGTCACTGGACTCTCAATGCACTTTACAGTCAATTAAGTGCTTTACAAGTGTAGTCACTGTTGTAATGCAAGAAACACAGCAGCCATTTTGCACACAGCAAGCTCCCACAAGCAGCAATGTGATAATGACCAGATAATCTGTTTTTATGATGTTGATTGAGGAATAAATATTGGCCAGGACAGTGGGGATAACTCCCCTGATCTTCTTCAAAATAGTGCCTTGGGATCTTTTTCACATCCACCCCAGCAGGCAGACTGGGGCAAAAACAAAAATAGCGGGAAAAACTCAGCAGGTCCGACAGCATCTGCAGAGAGGAACACAGTTAACGTTTCGAGTCCGTATGGCTCTTCATCAGAAGAGCAGGCAAACTGGGGCCTCAGTTTAACATCTCATCTAAATGATGTACCTCCCTCAGTACTGCACTGCAGTGTCAGCCTCGATTTCTGCACTCAAGCCCTGGAATGGAACTTGAACCGAGGACCTTGGTCATTTTCAAAGACCCACATCAGGGCCTCCCACAAATCCAGTGTACATCAGACCCTCACGGGGAGCTGATCACTACTTACCACATGATGACTACAGTGGACAGGTGGTTGTGGGTACCTCTCTGGCTTCACCAGAAACACAGGGTCTCACAATATGTCCCCTTTAATTGTTTTGTTTTATTCATTCATAAGACAGGGCATCACTGACAAGGCCAGCATTTAACACCCATCTCTAATTGCCCTTGAGAAGGCTGTGGAGGGCCACCTTCTTGAATACAAGTGGCTTGCCAGGGGAGTTAAGAGTCAATCACATTGCTGTGGATCTGGAGTCACATGTAGGCCAGGCCAGGTAAGGACAGCAGATTTCCTTCCCTAAAGGGCATTAGTGAAACAAGTGGGTTTTGACAACGATCGAGAAGTTTCCTGGTCACCATTCGGATGCTAGCTTTTTTTAATTCCATATTTCTATTTAATTAATTGAATTTAAACTCCCCATGTGCTGTGGTGGGATTTGCACTCTTGCCTCCAATTCATTAGTCCAGGCCTACAGATTGTTAGCCCAGTAACATAACCTCAATGTTACCATACCCCTAAGTGCTTGTTAGCAGCACACTGTCGTTTCAAGGCTTACATTTAGGATATCAGCCAAACAGGGATCAAAACATATTTGCCAAGTTGTGGCAATATTCCACTGGGTGCTCATGAATGGAAACGGGGATCACTGGCATCTCCAGAGAAGATCAATCTCTGCCAGCAACCAGAGAGACCTCCCTTAAACACTGTCTCATACTCAGTCATTTTGCTCATCTTCTGATTTTGTCTCCATTTTGGTTTTGCCCATTTTGTCTCACTCACCCTTTCTCTTCTTGTCACCTCTGTATATTTTGGTCATCAATTAATGGGCCTATTAATGATTTTGAACAGGGCCTGTACATGTCAGGCACTTTTGAGGCAGCTTCTGACATTGAGGCCTAGGACTCTGGCCTGCCCTCGCTGAATGAAGCCACATCGCTCAATCCACTTTTTTCATATAAAAAGGCTTTGTTTTTTTTAAATCAGGCTTAGTATCCTGTGAAGAACTCACAGCTGTAATAAGCCTCACAGCAGATAATCACAGATATGGTGAAGCGAATTCTCACAGGGATTGACTGCAAAATCAATGCAATTAACAGTATGAAGCTAAAATAAGAAAATCTAATTGAAAAGTAGTGCTTTCTGAACCTTGGTAAGTACACATTTCTATTTCAGTATCCAGCTAAAAGCTTTTATCCACAGATCCAACTACCTCATGGCTGATTAACTTCCTAATGATCTGTTGTATAAAAGTGTACACTTCCTGACATTTTGATTTTGATAATTGTATCATTCTTTCCCTCTTTAATTAAAAAGTTAACACAGAAGAGGAAGCTAGCCAAGTGACCCCATCTGGGAAAGAATGCATCCTTCAAGAATTGGGAGCTAAGAAACAGTGTGTGCCAATTCTGGTATTGGGTTAGAGCACAATTCTAATACACATTTCAATCCAAGCAATAATATGAACACCAAACAAATGTATAGATGCCTTCAATGTTTCTCTGCAAGGGTTTGCTCGGGCTGACTGAGTGTTAACTCTAACAATTCCCACAATCAGTTACTCATTAATGGCAACCTTCATATTGTCTCACATTATTGATTCAAACCTCAACACCAACTGCAATTCCTCTCTTTGTAATAACGTTACCCATTTTACTATATGCCACTGTATTCTCCTGACATTTCATGCTTTAATCTGTTCCTTTGAACACTTTCAAACCTCATTCATTCATGGTGCCTTGTGCTGGTTGTCATTATGTCTAAGTAGCTCATTCTCCTTTGATCCCGAGACCACGAGCAGCTCCTGTGAATTCTCATTCCCTGAAATCTCATTCACTGGGGCATTTTCAGTTCCCGCAGCACAACACTGAAATAAATCTCAATATAATAGCAATAAAGGCACTCAGATATCAGCAGCACATTCATATTAACCTCATTATACTTCATTCTTTAGCAGTTTTTAAAATATTCAAAAGGCTTAAGCTCTGCTTTTCCTCATTTGGTTTTGGTGCCTCTCGGAAACAAGAGCAGGCCATTCAGTCCCTCTAGTACATTAGGCCATCATTTAGATCGTGGCTGAATTGTATCTGTTACCCCCATTCCCAAATATCTTTCATCTGTTTTTTCAAACTTTTATTTTACCCTTAAATCTTTCTCTTCAGTAGGTGAAGTGAATTAAGCTTCTTCCCCCAATTTCTCTGGCCCTGCCCTGTACTTCCCTTTCTGGATCAAGCCCTGGACCAAACATGTTTAAAGCAGGAGACCCCATTTGGTGAAAAACTGTCCCTGGAAGTTGTTTTTGGTCCAAGCTGGGGGTTGAACACTACAGGGTCGATTTTAGCCCCGCCCACCCAGTGGAAACAGGGCAGTGGAGGTAAAATAACTGCGGTGGACTCTACCCCATCCCCATCAGACTGCCAATATACAATATGGCCTTCTGCAGGGCACCCAGGTACACAACAACTACTTACATTTATACAGTGCATCCATCACAATAAGACGTCTCAAGGCACTTCACAAGAGCGGTATCAATAAAAGCAATTGGTGGAACCTTCTGGAGGTCTCGGCTGGAGGTTTCGGCTGGGGAGCTGGGGGTGGTTGGGGGGGGGGTGGGGGGACAATCCTGCCTACTGAAAGCAACCAACTAATCAGAGGCTGCAAGCTCTTCTGTACTCAGCAGCGCCATGCAAAGGCGGTGGCTGCTGCTGGTACAACATCCACCACTCAGATCGCGGTAGGACCCTGGCAAAGGTGGGTGATGGCGGCTGGGGGTTTGGTGGGGTGGGGGGGGGGGGGAAACAGAGGGTGTTTGCAGCAAGGCAGGGAGTTGGATTTCAGTGGTTCCCCTCCCCTCCCCTATGCCGGGTCCCTTTGACCCTTTGAGTGCATTTGAATCAAGGACACATCTGGCAGCCCACACTTGCTTGTTGTGCTCAGTGCACAGCGAGTCCCCCCCAGCCTTGCTGCTGGGTTAATACCTGAGGCAGCAGAATGAGGCCTGCCACCATCCCACCTGACTGAATGCCACCCCCACCACCAAATTCGCCGCGGGGGGAATGGCACAAGGTTCTGCTCAGCAAGCCGGTAAAGGAGGTATCAGGGCAGATCACAAAAGCTTAGTCAAAGTTTTAGGTTTTAAAGGGGTGTCTGAAAGGAGAAGAGAGATTTAGGGAGAAAATTCCAGAGCTTCAGGCCCAGGCAGCTTAAGGCATGGCCGCCAATGGTGGGACAATTAAAATCGGGGATGTGCAAGAGGTCAGAAATTGGAGGACAGCAGATATGGTCAGGAGGGTTGTAAGGGCTGGATGAGGTTACAGGGTAGGGCCATGAGAAGCGAGGCCATGGAGGGAGTTAAAAGAGAAAGAAAAGTATTGGCTTCATTCCGATTCATTTCTGTTCTCAGTCACACTTCACCATGGAAACTTGAGTGTTTCATATCAGGACATCACAAGTCAGTTCCATCCCAACACTAAGGTTCCTCTTTAAAATTAATTATTTGAGCAGCTTTCAGTCTCCTCCTGACAAGGTGGGGGGAAAGGACTTGCATTCACATAGCACCTTTTCATTACCTTAGGAAGGCCCAAAGTGCATTATGATCAATGAAGTATTATGAAGTATAGTCACTGCTGCAATGCAGGAAAACAGAAGCCAATTTGCAAACTTCCCACAAACAGCAATGAGATGATTTGTGTATTTTACCAAATGTGAGTTAAGGGCCAAATAGTGGCCAGGATATTGGGAATAGCCCCACCCCTCTTCATCCATAAGATCTTTCTCAGCCATTTCAGAGGGCAGATGGGGTCTTGGCTTAAGGTCTTACTCAAAGAAACAGAGCCTCTGACAGCATAGCACTCCCTCAGTACTGCGTTGGAACATCAGCTTAGATGTGGTGCTCAGGTCTCTGGAGTGGGATTTGAATCCACAACCTTCTAACTCATTGCTAAGAGTGCTACCAACTGAGCCATGGCTGACAACTTCCAGCCTTTCAGTCTGAATTGGTTATAACATTGGAGCAACTCATGGTTGATCCAAGTATTTGATAAGGTGGTGTACCACTGAAACAAAGTTGGCTGCACTCTTGAAGGTTAGTTAACTTTCTTCCAAACTTCAAACACATTTGTTTTCCATTGAAGGGGTGGGGGTGGGGGTGATGACAACAGCAACTTGCATTTATAGTAATAAGCCTCAAGAAAACCAAATTACATCCAAAACAACCAGAGTAAAAAAATGAGCTAAACTAACTTACACTGCACCTACACACATTATTCTCCCTCCCCCAACCCACACACTGCTTTGGAGACTCCAGGCTATATTTCCAGTTAGGTGTACTGCTAATTATACTCTCGACATCAAAAATGACAATCTGCGCTTTCTGTCTCCCAGAGGTTACGAGTGTTTACTTAATGCCAATACACAGTCTATTCAATGCAGCAAGACACATCTGCCTCTGGACTTATGTAAAAGAGTCACTTAACTGCATCATCAGAGGAGAATTAGACCTCAAATGTTAACTGTTTCTCTCGCTCTTCACAGATGGAGCCTGGTCTGCTGGGAATTGCCAACATTTTCTGATCTTTTTTTATTGAAAGGTTTCCCGCATCTGCAATATTGTGCTTCCTTTTTACTCAGAGACTTCAGGTATGTGGAGATATGAGAAGCTGGGGATATTCTCTTTAGAGCAGAGAAGGTTAAGTGGTGATTTAATAAGGTGTCCAAAACTATGAGGCATTTTGATAAAGTAGACACATAGAAACTGTTTCCACTGGCAGGAGGGTCAGTAACCAGAGGACATAGATTTAAGGTAAACAGTAAAAGAAATAAAGGGAAGTGAAGAGAATTTTTTTTAATGCAGCGTACTGTGACCTGAAAGGGCGGTGGAAGCAGATTCAATAGTAACTTTCTAAAAAGAATTGGATAAATATTTGATGAAAGAAATTTTGCAGTGTTAAAGGGAAAGAGCAGGGGAGCAGAGCTAATTGGGCAGCTCTTTCAAAGAGCCAGCACAAGCATGAAGGGCCAAATGGCCCTCCGCTCTGTTGCATGATTCTATGCAATGTCCTTTCCTAATGCAATGCAGATTGTAACTGAAATGCTATTAATATTTTCTCCAGGAGCCAAAGGCAACATAATAAGTCGAATAATTTATTGATGAATAAGCAGTCGTACTGACAACGAGCATTTCAGTAATATTTATTATTCAGCAATAAATTATTTTTCTGCATTAATATTCTGTATTCAGCAGCTGCTCAACTGTCCACAGCTCACAGCTCCCAGTCACCTTGACAACACAGATTTCAGAATGAGCTATAATAGACCAGATTCTCAAAAGCTCTTGGTTTATTAAAATTCCAGAGCTGAAAACTGTAGGACGGTAGCTGTGAAAAGTAATTAGATAATTACATGTGACGTTGTACTGCACTTGACGAAGACTGAATGACTGAAATAAGATGGGAAGGCTTTATGACGTACAGAACAATGAAACAGCTGGGAGTCTGCACCAAGGGTGGAAGAGACACTAGAGCAAACTATAAGTGGTTTAATAAAAATTCTCCTGAGCCTGAAAGAGCTTTTCCAATTAATATTTTGATCAGATTGAGGGGAGCTAGTGCTGGGATTTACACTTCACCTGGTGATGACCTCAAGCACCAATAGGTCAGGTACAGTAAAAGGCTAGGCGCAAAAGAAAGAACTTGCATTTATATAGCACCTTTCATGACCTGAAGAGATCCAAAAGTACTTTGCAGGCAATGAAATACTTTGAACAATGTACTCACTGTTGCAAAGCAGCATACGTAGCAGCCAATTTGCGCACAGCAACATCCCACAAACAACAATGTGATATATATAAATATTGGCCAGGGCGCCAGGGATAATTCTCCTACTCTTCTTCCAAATAGTGCCATGAGCTCTTTTACATTCACCCAAGATGGAAAAAGGGCCTTGGTCTGATGTCTCATCCGACTGTGCAAAGGTCAGTGCTGCCCTGGAGAGAACACTCCAAGGCAGGGAAACCAGCAGAAGATGACCAGTTTTCTTTTTACTTTGTACTTTTAACACTTTGAAGTGTGATCTCTGACAAAGCTGCACTGGACATAGAGGGGATTTCCCCCTTATTCGAGTACTACTACTACTGCTTTTGTATGACAAGAAAATCTTATATCGGGACCTGCCTATCCATTCAATAGTCTCCTGAGATACACAATGGAAAAGTGATGTGTCTGCAGCAAAACATCTCAGTGGACGAGTTGACGTGATGTGTTCCATATTCTAGGACTCATGGTCACAATTGCACTTCAGGTTGTCCATTATGTTCCACTTACAGAGCAGGTGCCCTGGTTGTCCACGTCCTGCCCAGGTTCACTTGAGTGCTATCTGCTGGGGCTTGACAAAAACCTACACATGCTCTCCATGTGTCTGCTAGTTTGTCAAAAACGCACCAGCTAAAATCATCAAGAGGATGACCCAATGACCTCCCAAACTGAAAACCAGGAAGGCTGCACTCAGTGACAAATCAAATAACAAAACTGCTAACTCAAATCTCCCCAACCACACAATGGCAAGATTGCTAGTTCACAGTTTTCAATGGAGAGTGGGTGCATTTGCACCTTGAGATCTTTCCATCCTGAAAACACTGGTCATAATCCCAGCAAACAGAATTGGACTTTGCTTTAATCACAGTAAAAGCAGTGACCTTTGCTCATCAACTTCTAGACATAGTCGAGTGATTGACACACGTCAGTAAACCCGCTCACACAGAGGAGGGCTGCCCAAGCCCTATATGAAGGTTGACAGCCTCGAACCATTCATATTGACATCATTTCCATCAATCAAAAGTCGGCAATGATCTCACCAGCAGGTAAAAACCACAGCTCACACAATGTGTATGTCAGTGGCAGGGCACCTCTGCACTAAATTGGCCTTTTAAAAACACAGTTCCCTTCCCAGAGGGCAACTGCACATTCCCTGTGGTTTGATACATGTCCCATGACGTGTGACATGACAGCAACAGCAGTCCACTACCCCCACTAAACTTACAGGGACCTGTCACAGATAACTACTAAACAACAACTTGTATTTATGTCGTGTCTTTAAATCCACGGAATGACCCAAGGTGCTTCACAGGAGCATAAATCAGACAACACTTTATCCCGAGCTAAAAAAGGAGACATTAGGGCATAGGTGCACAATTTCTGAACATCACACCTCTTGTGTCTGTCACAATCAAACACCTCCTCACAGCCTAATGCAAACTCTCAGAGTCCGATTTGGGCAGGAAGAAGCATAACCAAGAAGAAGTGAACCTTTTGGAACTTTCAATCTCTGCAACAGCACAAAACACTGAGCCACAAATTCTATAGCCTCTTAAAGTACCCCATGCATGAGCTCACTCAATGTTTAACATTAGTTACATTTCAGCAGCAATATAATACAGGGAGACGGTTTGAAAAAAACAATTATTGGAATGGGAGAAGGATGAGGAACTTCAATTATGTGTAGAAACTGTAGGAGCCGGGGTTATTCTCCTTGGAGCAGAGAAGTTTAAGAGGACATATGATTGAGATATTCACAATCATGAAGGGTTTGACAGAGTAAATAGAGAGAAACAGTTTCCAGGCACGGAAGGGTCAGTAACCAGAGGATATTGAGGTAAGGCGACTGGCAAAAGGGCCAGAGACAACATGAGGAAACGTTTTCTCACATGGCAAGTTGTGATCTAGGAATGCGCTATCTGAAAGGGCGGTGGAAGCAAATTCAATAGCAATTATTTAAAAGGAAATTGGATAAATATTTGAACTAAGGAATACAATCGCAGAATAAGGGACAAACCATTTAGGATGGAGATGAGGAGGAATTTTTTCACTCAAGAGGGTGGTGAATCTTTGGAATTCTCTACCCAAGAGGGCTGTGGAAGCTCAGTCATTGAGCCCATTCAAGGCATAAATTGATAGATTTCTAGAGGCTAATGGCATCAAGGGATATGGGGAGAGTGCGGGAACATGACTGAGGTAGGTGATCAGACATGATCTAGGCGAATGGTGGAGCAGGCTCGAGGAGCTAAATGTCCTATTCCTGTTCTTACGTTCCTATGGGGAAAGCATGATTAATTGCATAGCTCATTCAAAGAACCTACATAGACTTGATGGGCCAAATGGCCTCCATCTGTGCTGTATCATTCTATAATTCTATGGTTCAATGCTATGATGTTCCTAAAACACTCCAATCCCCTGATGTACCCTGAACAATGTCATGGGAGATACACTCTAGTATATACAAATCTAACACATAGATGTTCAGAGCATGAGTACAGCTATTTCCATTTATTTAGAACATGACTTAAAAGCCATCTCTTCATCTCCCACCTGTACCAATTTGCAAGACAGTAATCTTTCTAATTCATGTGTGATTGCTAATTTGATACCATCGTTTGAACCCATCAGATGCACCATCAATTACAAGGCAGAGAGACCCAATGCAATTAGCAAGAACCGAACCCTATCTGCTTCCTTTAAGCTATGCAGGCTATTAGAAAACAGATAACGATGAATGATCACGAGTGTTTCTGCCAGTCAAGGTCCAGTGAAGACCAGAGGAACTGAGCTATACTCAGAGGTCTATGAAGCTGTGTAATTTCAGCCAATCTGGGAGAGGAGAGTAGCAGGTGTCCTGAAAACAGTGTCCACAGAGCCTAGATTGTTCCCTGTATTATGTTAACTTATCAGCATTTTATTTCAGAAATTGGGGACGTGTGTCACGGGAGCCCATGTCAGTATTTGCAGGGGGTCCCCAGGAGCGTGTCGGTCCCTGGGAACATGTAGTGAAATCCTCAATATCATCTGATTTTAACTGACAGTAAATTACAACCTGGTGTGGTAATGTAACAAGAACTCGAGACAGATGCTCCATACTTACATTGTCCACTGTAATTTTTCATTTTTTATCGAGCTGTACAAAACCTGCAGACAGACAAAGATGGAGAGAGAATGTGAGAGGCATCATGATGAATAATGAAAATCCTGCAAAAACTTAACTTTATATAGCTTCAGAGTGTCAGCTTGGTTTAGCTACTCTTGCATCAGAGTTAGAAGGTTACACCTTGAAGCTTCAAACCAGGAATTGAGCAACCTGGAATGGCATTACAGTGCAGTATTGAGAGAGGGCCATGTTGTCCTAGATGTTACATTTAGGTGTGATGTTAAACTGGAGGTCATGTCCACTCGAGAACCGAACAGCAATATTATACTGAGGAGATGGTAGGGTTGGTATTCAGGAAGATGTAAAGGACTTTCTTCATTTTTCATCCTAAACATTCTTACAAACAGCATGTGAAACCATGTTGAAATATTGTCGTGAATTTTCCATGGAAACATCTAACCAAGCTTTCAATAACTTTGTTTTATACTGGGACGGGAATTTTCCATTTGCAAATCTCTGCTTAAAGAGCTGCTGAACTTATCCATTCATCACTCTACCCAGTGGAGAATGTTCTTTTAAAAGTGCTTTTCACACACTGAACCAACAGATTCTATACTTGTTTCCTTCACAGCTTCATTCTCCTGGATTTCTGCAACACCATTAGTTTGGCTTGCTTGTATCAAAGGCACTGGCTATCTAAAAATATCACTCAACTTTCCACAAGATTCTGGGTTATTTTTCACTCCCAACCGTTACAGAAAACACACAGGAAACTCTCCGACAAACTCAACCAAGTACAACATTTTTTAATATATTATTCATTTGTGGGATGTGGGCGTCACTGGCTGGGCCAGCATTTATTGCCCATCCCTAATTGCCCTTGAGAAGGTGCTGGTGAGCTGCCTTCTTGAACCGCTGCAGTGCCTGTGGTGTAGGTACACCCATAGTGCTGTTAGGGAGGGAGTTCCAGGATTTTGACCCATGTAATAAAAGGTGTAGGTGTTGTCAGTTAGGACAGTAAAACATAGAAACAGGAGTAAGCCACTTAGTCCCTCAAGCCTGTTCTGCCAAAGATGTTTAACTGAGGGAGGTGGATGTTTGGCCAATAGAGTTGGATATTTGACTGGGCAAGTGGGATTCCAGAACTTGGGAAATGCTACTGCATGAAATGCTTTTTTTTCCATCCTTGCCTATTAAAAGGAATGACAATAATGGCGCAGTCCCCGTTAATGTATATGCATGTGCAGGATACCAAGTTACATTTTATTTTAAAGTCAATCAAGACAAAAGTGCCACATTTGAAAGCATCCCTGCCCCAACTGCTTTGTATAAACAATCTTCATTTTTCTCATGGCTTTAGTCCAAAATTAATTTCCATAAGGCTCTCCTACAGATCCCTGGACACCTCCAAAACACTTTATGGAATAAGTTACAAGTTCATGCTCCAGTGAAGGTGATCTCCATAGAGAAAGATAATGAGTCACTATTATGGTGTACCTAGTCACTTGCTGTCCTCCTGGGAAGAGTCTGTTTTTGGTTTGCTGAACTGGATTTCCACAGAGGACTGGGTGACACAGTTGGTTCGCACACTCTCCCCTTCATCTCTGCAACTGGGATTTGAATTTATTCCAGACTGCTGGGGCAAGTCTTCTGCCTCTGTAGGGATTCTCAGCTGAAAATAATTGGGCAGTCTCAACACAGTGGGGTGTGGGTCACAGTAGAAATATTCTCGAAATACAGCACAAGTGGACACCAAATTGCCCTCTGTGTGGTGTATCAAGTTTCACCCTGGTGGTCTTATGTGGTGGAGAGGGACACTTTAGGACGAAGTCCTGTGTTTGGCTTTTTATTGCACGCACATCTGCAATTTTGCTAAGAAGTAGAGTAAGTCACTACAAATAGTGAACAATGGAAGTCACCCTCCATTCACAGGATAAAATGCAAGGAGCTTGACATGGCACCCAACCCCCCTGTTGTACTTGGCATGGTGCAGCTCAATGCTGACCCTTGGCCGAGTCATGTGAAAAATATTCCATGCCCCAATCACCGATGTTCAAGTCCTCCTTGAGTTTTTGCTGCATTTTGATTGGTGCCCTTTATAAAAGACACTGAAACAATCACTGACAACACACATTTTTTTCATCTTGCTGTTGAATTAGACACATTACTCAACCTCACTGAAACATCACAGCCTTTGGCAAAAGCAGCAATGTTTTTAGAGAGCTAAGCGAGACACTGTAACAACATAGCATGAGGTCTAACATAATAAAGTCTTCAATATGTCACACAATGCTTTATTGGGCTCCCTACTGGTTGAAAACCCCAAAACAGAAACATCCAGATTAAGCCAAACGAACCAGCCAAAGTTTACATTAAATATCACCGTAGCTCCACTTACTGTAAACTCTGGCACAGAAACGGGATGAATTTTTTCACAGCTTGTTGTTTTGGAAAACCCAGTTGCTGTTTTGGAAAAAGTTGGTGTAAACTCCAGTTTACGTATGAACATATTTCCAGTGGCATTATAGAAATAGGAGGAGGTCATTCAGCACCTCAAGCCTGTTCGAGCCAAATGAGATTTGGTACCTCAACTCCATTGACTTACCTTGGCTGTGTGACCCTTAATGTCCTTAGCTAGCGAAAAAGGTAATCAATCTCAAGATTTAAAATCTTAAATTGAGCTAGCATCTGCAGTGTTTCATGAGAGAGAGTTCCACACTGCTACCACCATTCGTGAGAGTGGTAGAGGGCTCAAAGGAAGTCACTGCAGATTACATAGGACATATGGGCCTGTTCCTCTGCTTCTCAGCCCAACCAGTCTATGCTGGTGTTCATGTTCCACTTGAGCATCCTCCCATCTTTCACCATCTCAATCTACCATCATTTCCCTCTATTCCTTCTCCCTCATATGACCGTCTAGCTTCCCCTTAAATGCATCTACACTATTCGCTACAGCCACTCCCTGTGATAGCAAGTTCCATGTTCTCAGCACTCACTGTGTAAACAAGTTACCTTGGAATTCCCTATTGGATTTCTTGGTGACTATCTTATATTGACGGCCTCTAGTTCTGCTCTTCCCCACAAGAGCAAACATTCTCTCTGTATCTACTTGAACAAAATCTTTCCGAATTTTAAAGACCTCTCTTAGGCCACCCATCAGCCTTCCTTTTTCAAGAGAGAAGTGACCCTTATATGTAAACCCATGCATTATTCTGATATTGTCCTTGTAAGTTTTCTCTGCACCCTCTCCAGTGCCTCTATATCCTTTTTCATAATGTGCTGATCCAAACTGCACACAGTACTAAGATGTTACCTGTTTATCTATAGCATCTAATCACATTAAACTGCCAAAGTGCTTCATGCAATGAACTACTTGGGAACAATGTGACTTGTGTAGCCAAATGTGGCAGTCACATCCCAGTTAATGAATGACCAACATTCAGCCATTCCATTTGGTCACAGCTGATCTGCAGCTCAGCTCCAACACCTGTTTTTGCTCCATATTCCTTGACATCCTAATGAAACAGGAGCAAATATATTTCCCATTGACACCAGTGACTAGTTGTTCTACTGGTACAATCTTGGATCAGGACTATGGTGATCTGCACTCTGATTTTTCCCCTCCCGGTATCATAACCAAGATGGTGAATGCAATTTAAATCATTATCAAATGGAAAAGGGGGAAGGTAATAAATAAACAAGTGCCAATTCATGTCTACGCAATAAACCTCCAGGTAACCATCTGAATGGGTCACTGTATACTCTGAATAGTGAACAGCCCACTGAGCACAAACACTTGGAACAACAGAGGAAGAACTGAAAGGGACGGTGAATGAGAGTGAGTGAATTCAACATAAAATCAGCCACAGAAAGTGAAATAGAGAGAAAGAAATATTGGGTTAAGAGAGTAAAGGGACAGAAAGGGAAAGTAAAAATAACACAAAATTTGACACTTCTAAACTAAAATAATCCTAAAATAATTCATGGCCTGAAGGAATGAATCTCCCATGTTTCCAGTTGTGGTGAGAAAAGCTGACTGGCAATCATTAACCATTATCACATCATTGAGGGCTAGTTACTAGTTTGAACTTTTCCGTGACGAATTTAATGGCTATTTAATGTGCAAAGCCAATAGCTTCATGTGAATCATGGACAGAGCTTGGCCTAAATAGCCAAGTGGTTATGGTACTGGGTTTGTAACCCCAAGATCAAGAGTTCAAATCTCACAATGGGAAACTATGAAACAATGTAACTTCATCTGAAACAGATGGAAACAGGTTTACTCAAAAGAGTATCAAGAGTTCAAATCTCACAATGGCAAACTATGAAACATGTAACTTCATCTGAAACAGATGGAAACGGGTTTGTACTCAAAAGAGTTACATGGATTTGGGCTTGGCCTAAATAGCCAAGTGGTAATGGTACTAGGCTTGTAACCCTAAGATCAAGAGTTCAAATCTCACAATAGCAAACTATGAAAAAAATAATGTAACTTCATCTGAAACAGATGGAAACGGGTTTGTACTTGGAAGAGTTGAATCATGGACAGGTTAAACATGAGTTGCCACTTCCGGCAACCTAAAAGCGAAGTGGGACAAAGCAGTCAGCAACTTGCGGTGATCTGCAATTCACAGGTATCGCAAATTGCAGGTCAATATGTGCGTTAATAACACCTTGGTGTCGTTCAGAGGCTGTTAATTTTTCAACAAAATCTAGCCCATTGGGGGGGGGGGGGGTACAGAAAGCCACCGACTATAACTCTCCCACGTCACATCTCGAACTAGCTGCAAGTGCCACAAGCAAAAGCAACAATCTGAGGGAAAGGAGTATAATGTGAATGGGCGTGCACTGCACCCAGCAGACCAGTGGAGCTGAATGGAGACTGTGACTGAATCCCGGGGTTGAGATCACAGTTACTGACCGACTGGGTTGTGCTCTTGCGAAAGCCCAGGAATTCAACAACCGCCTGGGATGCTGCAAGGAATTACTACTGCTGCTGTGCTGCATACAGGCAGAGTAAACAGAAGGTTAAAGCAGAAATCACAACAGTTCCCAGGGCGGAACTGAAGCTACTATCCCGGGCTCTGGAACTTCAGTGATTTTCAGCTGCGGTCCCATAATAGTTTCTGCCCTTTTTAATATTATGCTGCAATGCAGCAAAAACAAAGCAGGCGATCGCCCGTGCCTGAATTTCCTCTACTTGGGCGCCCCTCTCCCGGAAGCCCACCTGCGCCGCTTCAACGCCCGCAGCACGATTGGCGCAAAAGGGGGTGGGCTGGGGGGAGGGGGTGGAAAACAGTTCCAAATTCCCCAACTTCTGACTTTTCTGCGATCCTAATTGAATACACGTCCAGATTTAATAAAACCAGGAGCTGGTCAAACACACACACACGGGATAGAGAATGTGACTGGCATAATAGTTTGAAGTTTCCCAATTTCCTTACATTTCTGTTCACAGTTGCGCCCCTTTCAAAACAAGAGGCACGAAAGCGCTTTTAAAATTGCAGCCCCATCGGGTTTAATGAGAGAAAGAGAGGGAAAAAAAATCCATCGGCTAATGGTGCAAATTTGCCCAAGTCTCCCTCTTACGCCGACCTTACCTTCTGTTTACTCTGCAGTTTCGCTACGCCCTGAGTTCTCAGGGATTTCGACCGCTGCGGCGGGCGGTACCGAGCGGCGTGAGCACCGCAGTAATCCCGGTTGTAGCGGGCAGACGCTGCCGTGCGGGGCCGCAGATTCTCGCCGGTGTGGACGCTATTCAGTCCGATCATGCTTCGTTCTGGCAGGAGACTTTGACAATAGATGCACACGGCAACACTCGGGCTGCCAGGAGCTGACTGCACACGCACGCACAGCAATTGCACGGCGCAGAGCAGAGTTATAGCAGATCTACACCAACCGATCAATAGCCTCTGGTTGGGACTGATAGTAAATTAACATGCAAACCCAGGCTTTGCCTGATCATAAAAACAGCTCACCCCGCAACACCCCCCCCCCCACCCTTTTCCTTATACAAGCAGCATGGGTGATGCTGTGGGGAGGATCCTGTCACCTATTCCTCACTGATATTAGTGACTGTGCAGTAGTGTTTAGTAGGCGTTGAGTGTTTCCAATGTCAGACACAAATGTCAGCTCCTAATTAGCACTGTGGGCAATGCTCAGAGCTTCAATAGAGAAACATCTGGTTATATACGTAGGTTGGGTTTTTTTTTTAAATATTTAAAAAAAAACATAGATTTACAAGTGATGTGCTTTCATTAATCTTAATTATCAGGCATGCTCACATTCCATGCCACCCGGTGCTAACCTCCACCACACACTGAGAAGGGTATCTTATCAGCCAACCCACACCACCCAACCTCCCCATGCTACAACTCAAAGCTGTCAGACACTGGCACAGTAGGCGATGCGATTAGCAGCCCTGAACCTCACCCCTTCCCCACCCCCCCCCCCCCCACCCCCCGGCTCCCACCTTTAACTGGTCCTCAATGCTTTCCCCAATCCCAGGAATTCTGTGTCCCTCAGCCGCAGTGTTCCATGAGTAATGCACCCCAGAGGGAACGCACAGCATACCGAACTATACAAGCCACAAACCAACCCAAGTATAATGCATGCTACACCGTGCATGATATACACTCTGCCACACACACTATCCAAAATATGGACACAACACCAGAGTGAGCATGTTTTATTCTAGAGTTTGCATTTCAGGGATCTCACCTTTTGAAACGTTAACTTGGTTTCCCTCTGCACAGCCTGACCTGCTGAGGTTTTCCAGCATCTTCTGCAGTATTTTGCCTTTGTGTGCTTTATTCTAGGCCAGGTACACTGTATTGTGACCATGCTCGCTGTATACTGGCACATTCATTGGTGTCACATGGCACAGATTTCTTTTTATAATTATTGCGGTTGTCGTAAAGAACAAGAGGCTGAAATTCCCTGTGCCGCTGGCTCCTGCCAGCTATCGTTGGAGGCCTGGCTAGAAACAGAAAGGTTTACAGCACAGGAAGAGGCAATTTGGCCCATCGTGTCCAGGCTGTCCAAAAAGGAGTGATCCATCCTAATCCCACTTTGCATCTCTCGGTCCATAGTCCAGTGGGCTAGAGCACTTCAACTGTATATCCAAGTGTTTTTTAAATGGAATGTGGCTTTCTGTCTCCACCACCCTTTCAGGCAGCGTAGACCCCCAGCACCCTCTGGATGAAAAAAAACAACTCTTCTCTAATCCTTCTGCCAACTACTTTAAATCTATGAGCCCTGGTCATTGAACTGGCTGCTAAGGGGAACAAAAATAGAAAATGCTAGAAAAATTCAGCAGGTCTGGCAGCATCTGTGGAGAGAGAAACAGAGTTAACATTTCAAGTCCGTATGACACGGTCTCTCTCTCCACGGATGCTGTCAGACCTCCTGAGTTTTTCCAGCATTATCTGTTTTTGTTTCAGATTTCCAGCATCCGCAATATTTTGCTTTTGTCTGCTAAGGGGAATAGGTCCTCCCTATCCACGGTGCTGGGAATACTTTTGGGAATCTCTGATTATCTGTAAAGGTTATCTGTTGGCCAAAGACACTAAGAGAGGTCCTTAATCCTCAAACATTACCTTGGGATGTTTAACATTTGCTTGAATAGGCAGGATATCAGTTTAACATTTCACCCAAAAGATCGCACCCTTTGACAATGCAGCAGTCCCTCGGTAAAGCACTGGATTATGAGCTTGAACCCATAATCTCTTTTCTTGGAGGCAAGATTGCAACCCACTGAACAAGCACCTATCTAATACACACTGCAGCTCCAGCTCAGTTAGGCCCATGAGGCTGTCAACCAGATAATAAAACTCAGAGATTAGTAACGTAAGTTCTGAAATCAAATGACACTTAAGAGTTGGGTCTTGGAGGTCACAGGGATAATTTGGAATTTCTCCTCTCCAAAGTTAGATCTGTCGTAAATTCGGCAAAATGGATGATAATGATGAAAATTGGTCATCAATCATTGAAGTGACTGGTCTCATTGGATTGAATAGCCTTTAGATCACACAGCACATTCTATCAAGCCTGCATAGAAATTGTAATGAGGCTAGGTCTGATTGCACAGCATAGGCCTATTGAAAGTGCAGTCATGGCAACATCAGTGGAACATAACATTCCGAGACAGTGAACCATAGAAAAGTATTGAAGTATGAGATTTAATTTTAAAAATGCATTTTTTGCTGGTTTCCTGACTGCGTACATCAATCGCACTCTGAACTACGGTAGGAGAGGGAGCTTTAAATTGAAGACATAAGTTCCAAAATTATTTTATTAATTTTAAATCTCCTGTTCATTGGTAGCTAGGGAAATATTTGCTGTACTAGTTCGTTATTATGGGATTTTCTGAAAGGAACGCATCTGTCGGAACTTAAGGAAAGTATTTTGTTTTTCCCAAGTATGGATGGAAACTTACCCTCAACTCTCAAGAGTGTTAATGAACATAGCAACCCTGTGCTGTGACGCTGCTATTTAAGTTAGTTTGCAGAGCTGATTCGGAAATAAGTGCATCAGAAAATAATCAAGTGTCCCAGGTCACCTGCGCTGAGTTTAACTTTAGAATAAGGCTCGTGAACTCATGTGTGAAATAGAAAATGGTCACATCTGGTGAAAATGAGCAATGTGTGATTATACAACATTTAAACCAGAAACTTTCAAAGTGCGACCTACGGATTTGGGATCTGCATTGGAACCCTTGGCCAAAGTCCCATCAACCTAGGGAACCCAATTCTGCGCCCATATTTTCTTTTTATGCATTTTTGTAAATTTCCTGACAAGCAGCATGCTATTTTCTTGATAAGAACATGCACAGCATTGATAGGTCTGGTTTAATTTCGCTAGCTGATGGACTTCAGAACAGATGTTAGACCAGAACTCAAGGGGACACGGTGGTATAATGTTAATATCACTAAACCTGTAATCCAAGACTCAGGCTAATGCTCTGGGGAGATGGATTCAAATCCCACCCCAGCTACTGGTAGCAATTAAATTGAATCTGATTAATTAAAAAATAATTATTTAAAAATTGAAACTAACAAAAAAAAAATTTGGTTCCCTTTGTACAAGGGAGGAAATCAATTTTCCTGATCTGGCCCATGTGTGACTCCCAACCTAACACATTGTGGTTGACTTTCAACTGTCCTCTGAAATGAGCTAGCAAGCCACTCAGTTGTAGCAGTTGGGGATGGGTAACAAATGCTGGACTTGCCAATGACACCTGCGTCCCATGAAAAAGTAAAAATTAATGTCCCTGGGAGTGCTTCAGGATGTCTGCTGAGATTCGCAATAAGTCACTGGGAGTGTGTCCATATTTGTATGCAGCCCCTGCAAGTAGGTCCCTATCTGGGGATAGTTTTTCCACTTAGGAAAGTTTGAAAACAATGGTCTTAGATAACTCCAAATCTATTGTTTGTACTTTGAAAACAAAAGGAAACATCTTTTATTTTCCAGGACATGGAAGATTGGTCCCATTGGTAGTTAGAATCAAGCTGCCTACTCTCTTAGCATGTTTGCGTATGAATCATCACTTCACCCAAAACAATTTTCTTGGGGGAAGAGCTACCCAGTCAGCGGGGAGTCAGCAGGGAGTGGGAGAGGAAGAGGGACACACTGATTAATGACCCACTATCGACATGCAGAGGCATAAACACAAGAACAAAATCAAAGCCTCCAGAGACGTAACTCCTCCCTCAGGTACACCTGAGAGATCCCTCTACGTCACAGGTATCCTTATGCTGGTGAACCCTCATCCTAAGCAACAGCAAACAGATCCGGCTGAGGCGCCTGTTAAGCTGCACCTGCAAATTATCGTCTCACCCCCTCCCATTAGACATGATACCCCTAGGCGGTGCAGTCAATCACAAAGCCCCCTCAAGTCTGAAGGAAGAGGATGCAAGATGGAACATGCCTGTGCCATTTCCTCTGTAATTTTCTCCAGTTAAACTATATAATTACGAATGAGCTGATAGGCTCAAAAAGCAATTTTCAAAGCTAAGGGGATACGAACATATGCACAAACAAATTAGGAGCAGGACTAGGCCATTCAGCCCCTCGAGCCTGCTCCACAACTTGAGAAAATCATGGCTGATCCAATTGTGGCTCAGCTCCACTTTCCTGTCTAGCCCCTATACCCTGTTGTTGGTCTTCATCTCAATGGGGCTGGAAGACCATGATGCCTGCCTGGTGCCAAGGTTAAGAACACCTCCTCAGGGCTGGAAAGGAACTGGGACAGGAAGGATCCATTTGTCATGGTCCACGTGGGTACCAACGACATAGATAGGGCTAGGAAAGAGGTTCTTCATTGGGAGATAGGGCTAGGAAAGAGGTTCTTCATTGGGAGATAGGGCTAGGAAAGAGGTTCTTCATTGGGAGATAGGGCTAGGAAAGAGGTTCTTCATTGGAAGTATGAGCAGCTAGGGGCTAAATTGAAAAGCAAAACAACAAGGGTAATAATCTCTGGATTACTAACTGAGCCACAAGCAAATTGGCATAAGCTAGATAAGATTGGAGAGTTAAAGGCATGGCTCAAAAATTGGTGTGGGAGAAATAGGTTTCGATTCGTGAGATTTCGATTTGTGGAACACTGGTACCATTATTAGGGAAAGAGGGAGCTGTACCATTGGGACAGTCTTCACTTGAACCATGCAGGGACCAGTGTACTGGCAAATCTTATAACTAAGACTGCAGAGAAGTCTTCAAACTAAGTAGTTGGTGGTGGGGGTAGGGGTCGGGTTCATGAGCTGAGAGACTTGAAAGGTTAAAAAGAAAGGACAAGGAAATAGTTCAGGGTAACGATGCAGGTAATGGTAACTAGAGAATGACAGGAAGGGACAGAGCATACAAATGTAAGAGTGCACCAGCAAATACTGTAAGGCAAAATGGTAAAAAGACTGAATTAAAGGCGGTTTATCCCAATGCACTCAGCATTTGTCACAAGATGGATAAACTGATAGCACAGTTACTCAAATGAGTATGATGTGAGACATGGTTGCAAAGTGACCACGGCTGGGATCTGAATATACAAGGGTATTTGACATTTTAGAAAGGCAGGAAGAAAGGAAAAAGAAGTGGGGTAGCTCTGTTAATAAAGGATGAGATCAGTCAAGTAGTGGGAAATGATCTTGGTTCAGAGGATCAAAATATAGAATCAGTTTAGGTGAAGATAAGAGATAGCAAAGGAATGAAGTCACTGGTAGGAGTGGCTTATAAGCCCCCTGACAGTAGCTACACTGCAGGATAGAGTATAAATCATGAAATAATTTTTTTGAGCAAAGGTACTGTAATAATCATGGGAGATTTTAATCTTCTTTTAGATTGGATGAATAAAATTGGCAAAGGTAGCCTGGAGGATGAGTTCATAGTGTGTGTTCGGGACAGTTTCTTAGAATAATACATTCTAACCAGATAACAGGCTGTTTTAGACTTGGCTATGTGCTATGAGACAGGGTTAATTCATGACCACATAGTAAAGGATCCTCTAGGTAAGAGTGATCATAACATGAAAGATTTTCACACACTTTCAGGATGAGAAATCTGTGTCTGAAACTAGTGTCCTAAAATTAAGACAATTACAAAGGTATGAAGACAGAGTTGGCCAAAGTGGAATTGGAAAGCAGGTTAGAAGACTGCAGAGAAATAGTGGTAGACAGATAAGGAGATATTTAATAACTCTCACCAAAAATATATTCCATTGAGAAAGAAGGACTACAAAAAGGATGCTGTGGCTAACTGAAGAGGTTAGAGATGATATCAAATTCAAAGAAAAGATGTACAATGCTGCAAAGGATTAGTGTTAACTCAAAAGATTGGGAACATTTTAAAAAGCAGCAAAGGGTAACTAAAAAAATCAAGATGGAATATGACAGAAAGAAATATAAAAACAGTGAAAGCTTCTACAAGTATATAATAATGAAAAGAGTGGCTAAAGTTAGTGTTGATCCATTAGAGGGTGAGACTGGACAATTAATAATGGCAAGCAAAGAAACGGCACGGAATTTGAACAAGTATCTTGTATCTATCTTCACAGTAGAAGATACAAAAATCATCCCAAGAATAGTAGAGAAGTAGGGTGCAAAAGGGAGGGAGGAACTTAAAACAATCATGGTCACTGGAGTGCCAGTGAAAAGTCATTGCTCTCAGGGGAGAGGAACAAAGGGATAGAAATAAACTATAATGGGAGCAAATGAAAGATTAAGATTTGCATTGCCTAAAGCAGGCTATGGTGCAGCTGAAATATGCCTCTCTCGGGTCCAGTGATGCATTTGTGCTTCAATCCTGAGGCTGGCAGTAGCCCCAAACCCTGTGACATTTGTGAAGGGAAACAAGGAGATGGTGGTTGTTGCTCCTCCAGCCACTGGAGGCAGTGCCACTGAATCAGAGCATCAATCAATACGCTGGGCCAAAGCTTCAATTTTGTGCAGGCCAATAAGAAATAACTTTGCAGCACACCTTATTACATCATCAAGACAGCCCAACTAGCCTTTCAACCAATGAATATACTTTCTTTTTGGAGGACAATTGCTGTTGTTATGTAGGCAAACTTGGCAAGATCCCACAAATAACAAATGAGATGAATGTGTTGGCTGCATCTGTAGAGGAAAGAATCTTGGTCAAGACATGAGGACAATTCATTCTACTTGGAATACAATACTGCTAAGGGATCTCTTACATCGATCTGAACAATGTGATGGAACTTTAGTACAGTGTCTTATCTCAACAGTGCTGCACTCCTTCAATACTGCACCAGAATGTCAGCCACGATTATGTACCCAGATCCTGGAGAGGGGCTTGATGTCTCAAAATCTCAGTTCAGCAACCCAGCTGCGCCAGCAGTATTGTTTCAGCATTGCTGCCAGCGTTTTGCCAGCAGAGAGAAGCAGACCACTTTCAGAACAGTGGCACATTGCAGAACTGTGTCCATTGCAAGGGATTGAGAAACCTGTTCCTCTTGCCTGGTGTTTGAGAATTAACTTTAGTTAAGGTAACTCAAACACGGCACGGCATTGGCTCTACTGCTCTACGCCGCCTCTCCTGGTTCCTTACACTGCACTGGTCTTAAACACATTGAGATCATTCTTTCCACTAGTACCTAGCTTTAAAATTCAAAACAGTATGTTGCAAGTCCCCTAGGGTACTGCAGCACCTTGTGAATAGCACACTTTGTCAGAGGACACAAACACATGAATCTAGTAACAGAGGAGATGTTGGATGAGAAAAGACCAAGGCGTATCTACTTCAACTTCTACCATCCTGGTGGTTGCAATCTACAATGAAAACTGAACTATTGAATGATTTGAATCAATCTCTGTCAACTAATTTACAACAGACTCAGACTTGAGGCAAAGAAAGCTTTTGGAGAAATATAGAGTTGTCTGTTCCTCCCAAGCGCGTTACACTTACCATGTCTTAAATTGTTAATATACAGTATCTCAAAACCAGGAGCCAGGGGGGATATTGTTCATTTATTTTTCGCTTATTTCATGCAGCATGTTTTTTTCTTTATTCTTTCAAGGATGTTGCTGGAATGTTCAGCATTTGTTGCCCATCCCTAATTGCCCTTGAATTGAGTGGCATGCTCAGCAATTTCAGAGGGCAATTAAGAGTCAACCACATTGCTCTGGGTCTGGAGTCATATGTAGGCCAGACCAGGTAAGGATGGCAGATTTCCTTCCTTAAAAGACATTGGTGAACCAGATGGATTTCTACGACAATTGACAATCACAAAACCACAACTGTTACAGCGTAGAAGGAGACCATTCGTCTCATCGTGTCTGCACTTGCTCTCTGAATGAGCAATTCACCTAGTGCCATTCTCCCGCCTTCCGCCTTCTCCCCATAACCCTGCACATTCTTCCTCTTCAGAGAACAGTCTAATTCCCTTCTGAATTTTTCAGTTGAACCTGCCTTTACCATAGTCTCAGGCAGCGCATTCCAGACCTTAACCACTGGCGATGTGAAAAAGTTTTTTTCTCATCTCGCTGTTGTTTATTTTGCCAATTATTTTAAATCTGTGCCCTCTTGTTCTCCGTCCTTCCACAAGTGGGAACAGTTTCTTCCTGTGCGGGCTCCTCATGACTTTGAACACCTCTATCAAATCTCCTCTCAGTCCTCTTTCCTCCAAGGAAACAGTCCCAACTTCTCCAATCTATCTTCATAACTGAAATTCCTCATCCCTGGAACCATTCTCGTGAATCTTTTCTGCACTCTCTCCAATACCTTCACATCCATCCTAAAGTGTGGCACCCAGAACTGGACACAATTCTCCAGCTGAGGCCGAATTAGTGTTTTATACAAGTTCAACATAACCTCCTTGCTCTTGTCCTCTATGCCTCTATTAATAAAGCCGAGGATACTGTGTGCTTTACTAGTCACTCTCTCAACCTGTCCTGACACCTTCAATGACTTATTTTTCTACCCTTAATGTCACCTATTAGCACATTCCTTAGATAATATCACCACCATCAACACCTCTTTGTCCTTTTGTCTATGACATCTTTTGGCTATCTCCACCTATCACTGGCCCTCTATCCAGCTCTACTTGTCCCACCCCCCCTTAAACTAGCTTATATTTCACCTCTCTTCTATTTTTCTTTAGTTCTGTTGAAGAGTCATACGGATTCGAAACGTTAACTGTGTTCCTCTCCGCAGATGCTGTCAGACCTGCTGAGTTTTTCCAGGTATTTTTATTTTTGTTTTTGATTTCCAGCATCTGCAGTTTTTTGCTTTTGACTTATTTTATACTGTTTCCCCATGTTCTTCCTGCCAAAATGAATCACTTCACATTTCTCCACACTGAACTTCATCTGCCACCTGTCCACCCATTCCACCAACTTCTCTATGTTCTTTTGAACTTCTATATTATCTTCCTCACAGTTCACAAAATGCTTCCAAGTTTCATATCATCAACAAAATTTTGAAATTGTGCCCTGTACACCAAAGTCTAGGTCACTAATCCCGGTCAGGAAAATCAAGGGTCCCAACACTGACCCCTGGGGAACTCCACTACGCATCTTCCTCCAGCCTGAAAAACATCCATTAGCCACTACTGTCTGTTTCCTGTCACTCAGCCAATTTTGTATCCATGTCCCTTTTATTCCATGAGCTATAACTTTGCTCACAAGTCTGTCGGGCGGCATTGTATCAAATGACTTTTGGAAGTCCATGTACACACATCAGTACCCTCATCAACCCTCTCTGTTACCTCTTCAAAAAAACTCTGGTAAATTAGTTAAACACGATTTTCCCTTATGAAATCCATGCTCGCTCTCTTTAATTAGCCTACATTTGTCCATGTGACTATGAGTTTTGTCCCCAATTATAGATTCTAGAAGTTTCCCCACTGAAACTAAACTGACTGGCCTGTAGTTGCTGGGCTTAGCTTTACACCCTTTTTGAACAAGGGTGTAACATTTGCAATTCTCCAGCCCTCTGGCACTTACCTCCAAATCTAAGGAGGACTGAAAATTAAGGCCAGTGCCTCCATACTTTCCGCTCTCTCTTCCCTCAGTAACCTTGGCTGCATCCCATCCGGTCTTGGTGCCTTATCAACTTTTGAGTACTGACAGCTTATCTCCTCCCTTTCAATTTTAAATCCTTCTAGTGTCTGAATGACCTCCTCTTTCACCAAGGCCTGGGTAGCATCTATTTCCTTGGTAAAGACAGGAGTAAAGTATTCATTTAATACCCCATATCTCGACTTATGCCCTCTACCTCCATTCATAAGTCCCATTTTTGGTCCTTAGTTGGCCCTACTCTTCCTTTTACCACTCTTTTACTATTTATATGCTTATAAAAGACTTTGGGATTCCCTCTTATGTTAGCTGCCAGTCTCTTTTCATATTCCCTCTTTGCTTCTTTTATTTGCTTTTTTCACCTCCCTTTTGAAAATTCAATATTCAGCCTGGTTCTCAGTTGTACTTTCCACCTGGCATCTGACATAAGCACACTTTTTTTCTTTTCTTAATTTCTCTCTCATTTGCTCAGCCTACCTTTCCCTTTCAAGGGAATATGTTTTGACTGTGACCAAAATACCTCTTCTTCAAAGGTTGCACATTGTGCAGCTACTGCTTTTCCCGCCAACCTCTGGCTCCAATTAATTCGGCCCAGATCCGGTCTTGCCCCATTGAAGTTGGCTTTCTCCCTGTTAATTATGCTTACTCTGGATCATTCCGGGTGCTTTTCCATAGTCAGACTAAACCTATAGCTCCACAGTCACCATTACTGAGGCTAGCTTTCAATTCCAGATTTTATTAATTAAATTTAAATTCCACCATCCATGATGGGATTTGAACCCATGTCACCAGAGCATTAGCCTGGGCCTCTGCATCACCAGTTTAGTGACATTACCACAATGATGCAGCTCAATTCCTTTCTCCCCCATATACTTATTTAGCATCTCCTTAACCGTATTTATGCTATTTGACACAACGGTCAATGTGGCAGTGTGTTCCACATTCACAACTCTTCGAATAAAGATTGTTTTCCCGAATGTTTCCTGAATTCCTTTTTGGATTTACCAGCAACTGCCTTATGCTTATGATCTCTAATTTTGGATTTGCTTGCTTGGGAGAGGGTGGTGTAGTGGCAGACGGTGGCTTAGTTGTAATGTCACTGGGCCAGTAATCCTGAGGCCCAAGTTAAAGGTCTGGGGACACATATTCAAATCCTACCATGATGGATGGTGGAATATGAATTCAACTAATTATTCTGGCTTTGAAAACTAGGTTCAGTAACGGTGACCATGAAGCTATCAATTGTCATAAAAACCCATCTGGTTCACTAATGTCCTTTAGAGAAGGAAATCTGCCATCCTTACCTGGTCTGGCCCACATGTGACTCTAGACCCACAGCAATGTGGTTGACTCTTAACTGTTCTCTGCAATGGTCTAGCAAGTCACTCAGTTGTACTGGACTGGTGGTTCAAGAAGACGGCACACCATCACCTTCTCAAGGGCAAGTAACATTGGGTAACAAATGCTGGCCTTGCCTGCAACACCCACATGGGTAACGTGTCCTCAGTACCCAAAATGTGACTACCCCAACTATAACAGAGGTTTAAAAAGTGGAAAAGATTTGTTTCCGTTTATCCTATCGACTCCCTTCATTTAAAATCCAATATTCAATTTGTGAGTGCAATAAAATTGGGAGTTGACTTATTCACTCACCATAAGGTTCCTGACAACAGCACAGAATCGGCAGATTCACAGCTGGGTCCCTCTAGGCCTCATAAACAAGAGCAAAGCCCAGAGAAAGAGAGACAAAGCAGACACAAACAGGGCTGGATGTCAAACAGCATGATGTGCGAAGCTGTCTGCATCGGCAATGAGACAATTGACAACTTCGATCAGCTTCCATGCCATCAATCTCAGTCAGTTTGAGCATGAAGCTAATTTCTGTCGGCGCTCAGTGCCATAATGAAAAGACAGCTCAGTTATTAAATAAGAACAATTTAATAGCATATTCCCAGAGCTCAAGCAAAACACATTAGATCAGCAACAATTCTGCTCAATACTCTTAACTTCCTTTGCTTTTGCTTTCTGACTGTCACTGTTAACAAGTAATTAGAGTTGGTTTTGTTAAAAAGGGGCTGGAAGGATTTGAGTTTTAAAAAAAAATCCAGAATTACAGAAGTCCTCTGTCTGGACATGACCAGCACCAATACAATGCTAATTGTTTCCCAGCAATCTTACCTTGAGCAGCTCCTTCGGGAAATCTTTCCCATCATTCAGTCCTTCCAAGTTCCCGATGAAGTCGGAACAAGACATCCTCTTGCCAATATTCTGAGATCAGAAAGAGAAAAAATTCAGACCCAAAGCAAAAGCCTTCTGAGTTTTTGGGAAAACTACCTGTTCTCCCTTGGTCTTGTATGTAGTATGTCAGAGACTGCACTGTAGTCTCCAGATCAGAAACAGGTCATTTAGTCCAGATGGTCTGTGCTAGTGTTTATGCTCCACACAAACCTCCTCCCATCCCTCATCTTAACCTTTTTATTCATTATTTCATGGGATATAGGCATGACTGGCAAGGCCAACATTTATTGCCCATTCCTAATTGTCCTTGAGAAAGTGTAGGTGAGCTACCATCTTGAATCTCTACAGTCCATGTGGTGTAGGTACACCCACAATGCTGTTAAGGTTCCAAGATTTTGACCCAGTGACAGTGCAGGAATGGCAATATATTTCCAAGTCAGGATGGTATGTGGCTTGCAAGGGAACTTTCAGGTGGTGATGTTCCCATTCATCTGCTGCCCTTGTCCTTCTAGCTGGTAGAGGTCACAGGTTTGGAAGGTGGTGTCGAAGAAGCCATGGTAAGTTGCTGCAGTGCATCTTGTAGATGGTACACACTGCTGCCAGTGTGTGTTAGTGGTAGAAGGAGTGGATGTTGAAGGTGGTGGATGGGTTGCTTTGTCCTGAATGGTAACAAGCTTCTCAAGTGTTGTTGGAGCTGCACTTATCCAGGCAAGTAGAAAGTATTCCATCAAACTCCTGGCTTGTGACTTGTAGATGGTGGGCAGGCTTTGGGAAGTGAGGAGGTAAGTTTCTCGACTCAGCATTCCCAACCTCTGACCTGCTCTTGTAGCCAAAATGTTTATATGGCTGGTATAGTTCAGTATCTGATCAATGGATCAATGGTTGTTGGTAATGGGGGATTCAGCGATGGTAATGTCATTGAATGTAAAGGGGAGATGGTTAAATTCTCCCTTGTTGGAGATGATCATTGCCTGACACTTGTGTGGCGTGAATGTTACTTGCCACTTGTCAGCCCAAACCTGGATATTGTCCAGGTCTTGCTGCATTTGGAAATGGACTACTTCAGTATCTGAAGAGTTGCAAATGGTGCTGAACATTGTGCGATCATCAGCAAACAACCCCACTTCTGCCTTTATGACAGAACGGAGGTCATTGATGAAGCAGCTGAAGATGGTTGGGCCTAGGACACTATCCTGAGGAACTCCTGCAACAATATCCTGTGACCGATATGATTGGGGAAGAGTGTCCTGCAGTCAGCATCGCGGTGAAGCAGTCTGGGAAGAGTGTCCTGCAGTTAGCATCATGGTGAAGCAGTCTGGGAAGAGCGTCCTGCAGTCAGCATCGCGGTGAAGCAGTCTGGGAAGAGTGTCCTGCAGTCTGCGTCATGGTGAAGCAATCTGGGAAGAGTGTCCTGCAGTCAGCATCGCGGTGAAGCAGTCTCGGAAGAGCGTCCTGAAGTCAGCATAGTGGTGAAGCAGTCTGGGAAGACCGTCCTGCAGTCAGTATTGCGGTGAAGCAGTCTGGGAAGACCGTCCTGCAGTCAGTATCGCGGTGAAGCAGTCTGGGAAGAGTGTCCTGCAGTCAGTATCGCGGTGAAGCAGTCTGGGAAGAGTGTCCTGCAGTCAGCATCGCGTTGAAGCAGTCTGGGAAGAGTGTCCTGCAGTCGGTTCTTGTTGAAAATAACAAGAATGACATCACAAGACAGCGCGAGAGAGCGGTGGAAAGATCAGAACCAGCGCGAGTGCGGGGAAGCTTCAAAAAGTGACGTCAGCACAAAGGTGAGAGCTGATTGGTGAGTAGTGGGTAAGTGTTTTTCTCCAATTTTTTCCTCCAGTTTTTCTCCTGTTTAAAATAGATTAAGCTAAGGAAAGGTAAGGGTTCTAGTTTTTATTTAAAGTACATGAATAATTTAATTTTTTTTTACTATATTTAACTTAAAGGGGGGGGTTTCAACTAAAGCCACAGCAAGGCAGCTCAGTCCCCTGTTATGTACCGCCTGCAACATGTGGGAAGTCCTAGACACTCCTTGCGTTCTGACTGATCACATGTGCAGGAAGTGTCACCAGCTGCAGCTACTTGAGCTCGAGCAACAGCTGGAGGCTCTGAGGTGCATCCGCGAGGCTGAGAGTTTCACGAATAGCATGTTTTTAGACATGGCCACCCCACAGCTTACAGGAGTGACCATCAGTCAGAAGAAAGGTGTCAGGCAGATAGTCAGGAAATCCCGAGGGTGCTTTTCGCTCGAGAACCGTTTCTCTGTGTTGGAAAACGGTGAGAGTGACGGTTCCTCTGGGGAGTGCAGGCACGCTGATGGCACTGAGAGTGGCTCAGCTGCACAGGGTGAGGCGGGAGGGGGGGAAGGAAAAAGAGGGGAAGAGCAATAGTGGTAGGAAACTCAATAGTAAGGGGAATAGACAGGCGTTTCTGCGGCTATAAACTTGGCTCCAGGATGGTATGTTGCCTCCTTGGTGCCAGGGTCAAGGATGTCACTGAACGGCTGCAGGGCATTCTAAAAGGGGAGGGCAAACAGACAGAGATCGTGGTACATATTGGTACCAACAACATGGGTAGAAAGAGGGATGAGGTCCCACAAGCAGAATTTATGGAGCTAGGAATCAGATTAAAAAACAGGACCTCAAAGGTAGTAATCTCTGGATTACTCCTGGTGCCACTCGCTAGTGAGTATGGCTTAGTCCAGATGAATGCGTGACTGGAGAGATGGTGCAGAGGGGAGGGCTTTAGATTTCTGGGACATTGGGACTGTTTCTGGGGTGGTGGGACCTGTACAAGGCAGATGGGTTGCACCTGAACCAGAATGGGACCAACATCCTTGCGGGGAGGTTTGCCAGTAGTGTTGGGGAGGGTTTAAACTAACTTGGCAGGGGGATGGGATCCTGAGAGGAGGTTCAGCAGGGGGAGATGCACAGCCAAGATTAGAAGAGAGAACAAGTGAGTCTAGAAGGCATAGAAATTATAGGTCAGTTAAGACACAAGGGAATTTGGCAAGGTTGGATGGTATTTATTTTAATGCAAGGAGTCTGACAAATAAGGCAGATGAGTTGAGGGCACAAATTAACACATGGATGTATGATGTCATTGCTGTCACAGAGACATGGTTGAGCGAGGGGCAGGATTGGCAGCTCAATATTCCAGGATCTAGGGTCTTCAGACGAGACAGAGAAGGAGGTAAAAGAGGAGGAGGTATCGCAATATTGATCAAGGAATCAATTACAACCAAAAGGAGGGATGACATCTTAGAAGGCTCCTCAAATGAAGCCATATGGGTAGAACTGAATAACAAAAAAGGAGCAAGCACATTGCTGGGAGTGTACTATAGGCGCCCAAATGGTCAGAGAAAAATAAAAGACCAGATATGTAGGCAAATTTGAGAGAAGTGTATAAAAATAATAACGTAGTATTAGTGGGGGATTTCAACTTCCCCAACATTAACTGGGTTAGCCATAGTGAGACAGGTATAGAGGGAGCGGAATTCTTAAAATGCATCCAGGAGAGCTTTCTAAGCCAGTACAAGAGAGGGGTGCTGGACTTAATTTTAAGGAATGAAGCCAGGCAAATGGTAGAGGTATAGGTTGGGGAGCATTTTGCAGATAGTGACCATAACTCCGTTAGATTCAAGGTTGTTATGGAAAAGGACAAGGATGGGCCAGAAATCAGAGTTCTAAATTGGGGGAAGGCCAATTTTAATAAGATCAGATCTGATTTGGCCAGAGTGGACTGGGAGCAGCTACTTTTAGGTAAATCTGCGTCAGTGGGACTCATTCAAGAAGGAAATAGGGAGAATACAGGGCCAACATATTTCAGTAAAGACAAAGGGTGGGACCAACAAATCCAGGGAACCCTGGATGTCGAGGGATATACAGGATTGGACAAAGAGAAAAAGGGAGGCTTATTGCAAATATTGAGGGCTCAAAACAGTGGAAGCCCTAGAGGAATATAGAATATGTAGGGGAAACTTAAAAAGGAAATTAGGAAAGCAAAAAGGGGACATGAAAACATATTGGCAGGTAAAATAAAAGAAAATCCAAAGTTATTTTACAAGTACATTAAGAGTAAGAGGATAACTAGGGGAAGAGTAGGGCCCATTAAGGACCATAGTGGTAATTTGTGTGTGGAGCCAGAAGACATAGGTAGGGTTCTAAATGAATACTTTGTGTCAGTGTTCACAAGTGAGAGGGACGACGTGGGTATGGAAATCAGGCAGAAGGACTGTGATATAATTAAAGAAATTAGCATAGAAAGGGAAGAGGTTCTGAGTGCTGGCAGGCTTAAAAGTAGATAAATCTCCAGGCCCGGATGAAATGTATCCCAGGCTGTTGAGTGAGGGAAGGGAGGAGATAGTAGGGGCGCTGGCAATAATTTTCAATACCTCTCTGGCCACAGGAGAGGTGCCAGAGGACAGCCAATGTGGTACCGTTATTCAAGAAGGGAGAAAGAGATAAACCAGGGAACTACAGGCCAGTCAGTCTAACCTCAGTGGTGGGGAAACTATTGGAAGCAATTCTGAGGGATAGAATTAATCTACACTTGGAGAGGCAGGGATTAATCAAGAACAGTCAGCATGGTTTTGTTAAAGGGAGGTCATGTCTGACCAATTTGACTGATTTTTTTTGAAGAGGTGACCAGGTGTGTAGATGAGGGCACTGCATTTGACATAGTCTACTTGGACTTCAGCAAATCTTTGATAAGGTCCCACATGGGAGACTGATAACGAAGGTGATGGGATCCAAGGTAATTTGGCAAATCGGATCCAGAATTGGCTGAGTGGCAGGAAGCAGAGAGTGATGGTCGAGGGGTGTTTTTGTGACTGGATGCCTGTGTCTAGTGGGGTTCCACAGGGATCAGTGTTGGGTCCCTTGCTGTTTCTGGTATATATAAACAATTTAGACTTGAACGTAGGAGGGTTGATCAGAAATTCGCAGATGACACGAAAATTGATGGGATGGTAAATAGTGAGGAGGATAGCCTTAGATTACAGGAGGATATAGACAGGCTGGTCTGATGGGCTGATCAGTGGCAAATGGATTTTAATCCAGTTAAGTTTGAGGTGATGCACTTGGGCAGGACAAACAAGGCACAGGAATACACGATGAATGATAGGACCCTGGGAAGTACCGAGGATCAGAGGGACCTTGGTGTGCATGTCCACCGGTCCCTTAAGGTAGCAGGACAGGTAGATGAGGTGGTTAAGAAGGCATATGGGATACTTGCCTTTAATAGCTGAGGCATAGAATATAAGAGCAGGGAGGTTATGCTGGAACTCTATAAAACGCTGGTTAGGCCACAGCTAGAGTATGGCATGCAGTTCTGGGATCCACATTATAGGAAGGATGTGATTGCAGTAGTGAGAGTGCAGAGGAGATTTACCAGGATGTTGCCTGGGCTGGAGAGTTTTAGTTATGAGGGGAGATTGGATAGACTGGGGTTATTTTCCTTGGAGCAGAGAAGATTAAGGGGGGACATGATTGAGGTGTATAAGATTATGAGGGGCAAAGGCAGGAAGGAACTTTTCCCCTTGGTGGAGGGATCAGTAACCAGGGGGCATAGATTTAATGTAAGGGGCAGGAGGTTTAGAGGGGATGTGAGGAAGAATTTTTTCACCCAGAGGGTGGTGGGGATCTGGAACTCACTGCCTGAAAAGGGTGGTAGAGGCAGAAACCCTCATAACATTTAAGAAGTATTTGGATGTGCACTTGCAATGCCATGGCATACAAGACTATGGGCCTAGTGCTGGAAAATGGGATTAGAATAGTTAGGTACTTGTTTAACCGGCGTAGACTCAATGGGCCGAAGGGTCTTTTTTTGTGCTGTACACCGCTATGATTCTAATCACAACCATCTTCCCTTGTGCCAGGTATGACTCCAACCTGCGGAGAGTTTCACCCCGATTCCAATTGTCTCCTGTTTTGTTAGGGATCCTTGATGCCACACTCGATCAAATGCTACCTTGATGTCAAGAGCAGTCACTCACCTCCCCTCTTATGTTAAACTCCTAAAAGCATTTCTTCTAAAAGAATATGTGTTCATAATGAAGTGACAAAATGTAAACAGACCAATGAACCCTTAGACTAGGCTTCTCAAGTATAGAAGTTCAAGGAATTATCTAATTGAGTTAGTTTAGACAATTAAAGGGGTTTAGAGGTCAGGTGGAGAGAAACTATTTCCTCTGATGGTGGGGAAGTCTAGATCAAGGATGAATAACCATAAAATTAGAGCCAGACTGTTCAGGGGTGATATCAGGAAATGCTTCTTCACACAAAGGGTCGTGAGTCTTTGGAATTCTCTTCCTCAAAACGCAGAGGAAGCAGAGTCTCTAACTATTTTTAAGGCAGATTCTTGATAAGCAAGGGGCTGAAAGGTCATTGGGAGTAGGCAGGAATATCAAGTTAAGGTTATAATCAGATCAGTCATGATCTTACTGAATGGTGGAGCAGGTTTGAGGGGCTGAGTGACCTACTCCAGCTATGTTCATACAGAAATCTGGAACTCTTTGCCCTAAAAAATTGTTGAGGCTGGGGGTTGAATGAAAATGTCTTAACTGAGAGCGATTGGTTTATGTTGTGTAACCCAGGGTGGGTAGATGGAGTTAAGATAGAAATCAGCCAAGATCTAATTGAATGGCAGAAGAGGCTCAAGGAGTTGAACGGCCTCCTCCTGTTCCTATCCAGCTTTCACTGAACAGCCTAATCAACACCTCGCTTCAGCAATGATGAGTCTTTGTTCCGAGGCCATCAATTTAAGTGGAGAGCATTTGGTTGCTGTTGGTTGCAAAGTCAACAGTGAGTTCACTGTCCAGTTAGATGCAGTTGAACTCAGCTCCTGCAGAGTTATTATGATGCTGAAGCCCAATTACTGTGCTGTTGGTGACGGTTACTCCCATAACAACGTTGACTCTGCATGTGTGGAGTTAGGAAGCTGAGGTCATGTTGGAGATACCAATCTTCATCACCACTTATTCCGAGGCCAGCAAGACCTTTATTTAAATGATTGGCAGAATATAAAATTATTCAGGTTGGTGATTGTAGGAGAGTGGAACAAGCCAAATGCAGCATCTTACATTAAACTCTGCAAGATATATTTCCTTTGCTGTTTGGGATGTTCCCCATGGGCAACGTATGCTCAGTGCCCAAAAGGTGACTACCATAACTTTAACAGAGGTTCAAAGTTTGGAGCAGAGACTTGAATCAGTGCCACAAGTTTGACAAACCTGCTTCTTTGCATAAATTAGCCAAACTCCCCTCATGGGGAGTCAAGACCAAGGGTGATCTTCATGGGAAATGCGGTTAGAGGCCAAGCCATATTTGGAAAAAAGCACATATTGAAACTGAAGGAGGCCTTTCAGCTTAATGAGCCTCCTCCACCATTCAATTTGATCATGGCTGATCTGTACCTCCAATTCCATCAGTTCCATATCGCTTGATACCCTTATATTGAGTGTACAACACAGAAATAGGCCATTTGATCTAACTGGTATACACCCAGTTTGTAATCCACAAAGGCCTTTTTCCACTCTACTTCATCCAAATCTATCGGCATATCTTCTATTCCTTTCTCCCTCATTCACATTCTGGCTTTGCCTTAAATGCGTCTATATTACTCGCCTCACATTCTCACCACTCTCCGGGTAAAGTTTCTCCTCAATTTCCTCCTGGATTTATTAGTGAATATCTTATATTGATGACCTTTAGTATTAGATACCCCCAAACAAGTGGAAACAGTTTCTTTGCCTCTACTCTATTAAACCTTCTCTTTATCTTAAAAACCTCTATCAGGCCACCCCACCCCACCCCATCTAACATCCAATCACTGTCTTAAAAACTCCATTTGTCCTCCAGCATCTATAGACAGAGAATTCCAGATTTCTACTGCACAGATGCCCATTTTAAAGTCAGAATTTTTTTTAAAAATGTTTACATTTCTAACCTTTGTTCTGGCATTCACATTTATAAAGGGAACTGCCTACTTCATGAGGCATCTCAGTAGAGGCAACTAGGGGAAAGTCAATGCTATAACAGGACATCTTCATCCAGGGTGTAGCAAGAGGAGAAGAAAGTGAGCTAGAATGCAGTGCGCAAAATAAAGCAGGTTTGCAACAAGATCAAGCCCCATTTGTGGTACAATATTGTCAGTCTTCTATCCCAAGCCTCGTTCTACCACTCTGTGTTGGTACTTACATGCCCATGAAGATCCGTGTTAAGCAGCATCAGTGCGCAAGTAAGTGTGTGTATACCATCTGCAGAAGGAAACAAAGAGCCTGATACAGGATGACTGGAATGGATTGTACCAGAGAGAGACATTGGCCCCCAATCCCAAAGTTCAAGACATCTCTCACTGCCATCAATCTCTCACAACCACACACGTTTCTCATGTCAGAAAGGTATGCGGCTCCCGGTTTTTTTAATTTATTCTTTCTTGGGACGTAGGTGTCACTGGCAAGACCAACATTTGTTGCCCATCCCCTAATTACCCTTGAACGCAGTGGCTTGCTAGGCCATTTCAGGGGGCAGTTAAGAGTCAACCACATTATTGTGGCTCTGGAAACCAAACAAGGTAAGGATGGCAGATTTCTTTCCCTAAAGGGCATTCGGGATCCAGATGGCTTTTTACAACAATCGATAATATTTTATCGAGCTAGCTTTCGATTGCAGATTTTATTAATTGAATTTAAACTTCACCTGCTGTCATGGTGGGACTGGAATTCATGCCTCCACAGCATTAGTCTGGGCCTCTAGAATACAAACCTAGTGATGTTACCACTATACCACCTCCCTGTTAAATAGGTCAATGTTCCCCACCTCTACCATCCCCCTACACAGATGATTCCCAAAGTATCTGTTTTTGGTAAAACAAAGAATAAGGGGTCATATAGAGATGTTTAATACTAAGAAAAGGCAGGACACAATAGTAAGAAACAGATCATTTACAGTGTTCATGGGGCATGGAATGAAGAGCAGATTAAACGCAAGAGATTTAGGACAGACAGCAGGAGAATCTGTTTGAATTTTTCTTTACAGAGTGCGGTAAGGTCTGGAAATGCACTACCAAAGTTAGTAAGTGAAGCAGAACCACAGTGATAGCTTGTCAATGTGTTGCCTGAGCATAGCACTGCAAATCATCCACTCATTTTACAAACCATTCAATTTTCAGTTTCGTCCATCACAACAGCGATTGCCACTCCTTCATGGCAGTTTTTGTGCCCAGTCAGCAAATTAAGAACATATCCCCGTTAGGAGGAAGTCGTTCAACTCCTCCAGCCATTTTTTGACATTCAATTAGATCCCATCTGATCTGTATCTGAACTCCATCTAACCGCCTTGGTTCTGTAACCCTTTAATACCCTTACCTAACAAAAATCTTTTTACACCCTCATGTCAACATTGAAGAATAGGCTAGATGCATGGGGTTGAAGGAAGGAGGGGGAATAAAGGGATTTCAGAATGGGGCAAGGTTACAGGATATGGTCTACTGTTTGAGTGGAGCATAAGCATTTACGCAGGTTGTAGGGGCACAATGACCTGTTCTTGCGCTGTTGTAACCTCTACGTAATTCATTCCCCAATGTATGAGTGAGTTAAACCTCCTCCATGTCTGAGTCTGAGCCCAGCTGATTTGAACGTTTGAGATTCTGTTGAACAATCTGTTTTAACATTAACTCTTCAAGAGAGTGAGCACAGAATTCAGTCCTGAAAATTAGGGACAGAAAGTGGTGGAAAATCTAAACAAAAGGCTCACGGTGGGATGGACAATTTTGAAATTGTAGGAATCCAGGAACGAAGATCCTGTTACATAGGGAATAAGAGTATTTATAAAGGCACTAAATACACTCGGATGTGAAAAAAAGGCTGACATTTTATTGAGGAATTTAGGCCATTTCTAGTAAGAATAAAGGGCAACTGTGGGAATGGATTTATTTAGAAGGATTGAAAATTTACAGCACAGAAGGGGTCCATTTGGCCCATCATTTCCATGCCAGCCAAGAAAGAGCTATCCAGACAAATCCCATTTTCCAACTCTTGGTCCATAGCCCTGTGGGTGACAGGGCATCCGGTGCACATCCAAGTGCTTTTTTTTCATACTGTGAGGGTTTTTGCCTCTACCACCCTTTCACGCAGAGAGTTCTAGACCCCCACCACCCACTGGTTGAAAAAAAAAATTATCCCTCAACTCCCCCCTAATCTTCTGGCCAATTATTTTAAAGCTACATCTCCTAACTATTCACCCTTCCATAAAGGGAAATAGGTCCTTCCTGTCCACTCTATCCCGCCCTTCATAATTTTAAACCATTCAATTAAATCTCCTGTCTGCCTCCCCATTCCAAAGAAAACAACCCCAGCCTATTCAATCTTTCCTTAGTGTTAAAATTATTGGCCAGGCATCCTCATAAATCCTGTAAATCTCGTAAAACGCATAATAGAATAAGCTTACCCGAGGGGACACATAAATGAATGGAACAAACCTGGAGTGGCTGTCGTTTTTCCTTAACCCTCAAACTGCCCTCCAGTTCACCCGTCTGCCCATTGAAATGAAGTATGAAATGGTCTACCCACTGGTAACGAATGTGGGACTCTCACTTCGAGCGACCTTAAGGGATTGTGAGTGCGGGGAGTGGAGACTTTCACACTGATGCTATTGGAGTTTATTTTCTAAGATTGTAAGTGAGCAGGACATCAGATTCTGGTCGGATGCACTGACAGAGGCTCCACCACAAGGCCTCCCAACTCCAAGTGCCCCACATCCAGTTAATCAGCTTCCTTTGCAACCCCCCAACCCCATCCCACCCATCACCAATATGTTTATAACTCATAAACAGGAGAAAATGAAAAAGCAAACACATTTTGTTCTGAAGCCCCCTATGGATTTGTTCCTGGGATTTCTCACAGCAGTGTCCAACTTTAATTCCTGGAGACTCCAGGCCAATCCTTAAGGGTTAACCGTTGGAGCATGTTTTTACACAGGTCAAAAAGAACATTAAACCATTTTTCTGCCAGCGCTTGTTCATTTTTGGTTGCAGGGAGAGTACTGATCATAAATCGGCTTCCTACGTTTACACTGCTAAAAGCAGATCCTTTAACTTCATGAAAAAATGACAGGCAGGATTTTCCTGGTGCCGGGGTGGAGGGCTGAGAGGCGGGGAGGGGGCCAGAATAATCGTGGGGAGCTGTGTCAGGACAGCTTCCTGACGCAGTCTCGCTGCCCGGGACAGTTCCCCAGCGGTGGGGATCGGGTGCAGCCTGGCTTCCCACCGAATAGTGGCAGGCAGCCAATCTAAACAATTAATGGCCCTACGAAAGGTGATTTTACCCTGCCAGCAGCGTTTCGCTGGTAGTGGGGTAGCCTCATACCCCTTCCTGTTTCACAGACTCCATCCCCCCAACCAAAGCTGGGGCTGTGGACTCCCACTGCCCCCTTGTGGCCATCCAGAGGAGCCTGCCTACTTTGCCTTTCCAAGTTTTAAAGTTTTTTTTTAATTTCCCTCTCCGTCCTCTCAATCACCTACCTGTCTCAGCAGCAACCACCCCTGATCGGGCAGCATCTTTAACTGGCACAGGAACTACCCTGTTTCTTGGGGGACTGCACCTACCCTCTGCAGAGATGGCATCAGGATTGCACTGGTGATATCTGTGTGAAAAGTGGATCAGCACTCGCTCCCTCTCCTGTGTCTCTCCCATTAGTGCAAACTCCTTCAGGAAAGCTCTGCAAAGAGATAACAGAGGCCTTCACTTCATCACATATTAAAATTGCTCCATCCCTTCCTTAAGGCCCATTCATGGAACAGTTTGAGTGCCTCACATGTGCATTAGACAGCATTGCAAAGATGCAACAAAATCTTTTATCTTGCAAAGGGTTTTGCGCCCACTCATGCTACCTTCTCCAAACTGGGGAATTATACTGACAGCCTTCTCTCACCTTGACTCATTCTACATGTTGACTCTCTGTGGAGAATGTTCCCTCATCAGCTTGTTTGTAAATGGAGAAATAACACTAGAGGGGGAATTGTGTTGGTCTACTGGCCATTGTGGACAATTACTCAAAATAATCCCTTCTCTTTCTTGGGACCTAGGTGCTGCGCCGGAGACGCTTCTAGTGCAGACTGGATGCAGGGGTGATGTTTCCTCTGGCTGGGGGTGGGGTCTAAACCAAGGTGTCACAGCCTCAGGATACAGGGTAGACCATTTGGGACTGAGATGAGGAGAAACTTCTTCACTCAGAAAATGGTGAACCTATGGAATTCTCTACCCCAGAAGGTTGTGGAGACCAAGTCACTGAATATATTGAAGAAGGAAATAGATAGATTTCTGGACTCTAAAGGCATCAAGGGGTATGGGGGAGAGAGCGGGAGAATGGCATTGAGATAGAGGATCAGCCAAGATCATCTTGAATGGCACAGCAGGCTTGAAGGGCCAAATGACCTTCGGTCTGTCCGCAAGCATTACCCAGACCTCCCTGTCACTTGCCATTTCAACACTCCACCCTGCTCTCTTGCCCACATGTCCGTCCTTGGCCTGCTGCATTGTTCCAGTGAAGCTCAACTCAAACTGGAGGAACAGCACCTCATCTTCCGACTAGGCACTTTACAGCCTTCCGGACTGAATATTGAGTTCAACAACTTTAGATCTTGAACTCCCTCCTCCATCCCCACCCCCTTTCTTTTTCTTCCCCCTTCCCTTTGTTTTTTTCCAATAATTTATATAGATTTTTCTTTTCCCACCTATTTCCATTATTTTTAAATCTATACCTTTTTATGCCCTTTTAGTCTTATTCCACCCCACCCCCACTAGAGCTGTATCTTGTGTGTCCTGCCAACCATTCTTAATTAGCACATTCTTTTAGATAATATCACCACCTTCAACACCTCTTTGTTCTTTTGTCGGTGACATCTTTTGGTTATCTGCTCCTATCACTGCTTGCTTGTCCCTAAAACCACCCCCCACCCCCCGAAAACCAGCTTATATTTCACCCCTTTCCTATTTTTACTTCGTTCTGTTGAAGGGTCATGAGGACTCGAAACGTCAACTGTGCTCTTCTCCGCCGATGCTGCCAGACCTGCTGAGTTTTTCCAGGTAATTCTGTTTTTGTTTTGACCTACTCCTGCTCCTAGTTTCTATGTTCCTATGCTTCTAGTGCCCCTTCTGAGTTTCCCTGAGAAGGTGGTGGTAGGCTTTTTCCCCTCTGCACTGCAGTCCCTGTAGTGGCAGTACTCCCTCGTTGGTATGAGGTGGGGAATTCCAGGATTTTGACCCAGTGATGACCATAGAGGTCCAAGTTAGGGTGGTAGGAGTTGGGGTTACCAACCCCCCAGGAATGGCCTGGAGCCTCCAGGAGTTGACGATTAATCTCTTAGACACTGTCGAGTGCACAACCCAGGAGGAAAATTGTAAAGGGCATTTAAAAAGGTGTGCTTTTTTTTCTACCAGTCTTTGTTTAATAATTATAAAAATGTTTGAGAGAGGGGACAAAGGACTGAGTGTCACAGCTGGAGACAGAGGAGTGGTGGGTGATGTGATGACCCCTCCTGGTACACACCCAACCACAGCTGGCAACTGTGGGGAGCCTTAAAGAGAAACTACCTGTGGTGCTGTTCCCACAACTTAGTTGCCTCTTCTCAAGGGTAGAGGACAGTGAGACAGGGACCAGCTGCCACAGTATTAGGGATCCTGGCAAATGAATCAGTATTCAGGGTGTATCTGAAAAAGTACTAATATTTCCAGGGGGTCCCTGGGAATGTGCTAACATTTAAAGGAGGTTCCTCTAGTGTGTTGGTGTGAGAATGGAAAGGGGGCCATTGAGGAGTCATGGGGACAGCACGTCAATACTTTAAAAAGGTTCCCGATGCTGCAAACCATTTAATTAAAATGGTAGGTTTCCATCCAAGGGTCAAGCGCCTCCAACCACATAGCACTCCTTTGGTACAGCACTGACGTCTCAGCTTAGAACGAGGGTTCAAATCCTGGAGTGGGGTTTGAACCCATGCCACTCTAACGCGCATTCCACAAACTGAGCCAGGCTGAGTCACACGGATCTCACAATGTCCCCACCACACACAATGTGCAATTTGTAAACTGGCCTCCACAACTGTTGGTCTGGATGTGTTACCCCTGCACCTAAAGGAGCAGCAAGAAAGCCTCTGCTGTGGCCCATCATCAGCTCCGTGATCCGATGGCCTTAATCTTGGTGTTCCAAACAGGACGATGCATACAGCTTCGCAAAAACCATTTGCCAAGATGGCTTTTGTAACAGCAGGGAGGACTCACTTGAGAACTTGCCCACAAATGTTGATGTTTTTTCATGGCTTAGAGTCTGCTCTCATGAAGACACCAATAACAGCAGAAAGGAATTTTCAGAACATTGAATTCAGACATTCTAAATGTTGGAATGAATTTTATTTGGTAATTGAACATAACATCATTAAAAAAATGGGAGCAGGAGAAGGCCATTTGGCCTCTTGAGCCTGCTCTGCCAGTCAGTAAGATCACAGCTGATCTTACCGTGGCCTTAACTCCACATTCCTGTGTGCCACCCACCCTCCCCCACCCCCATAACCCTTGACATCCACCTCAGTCAAAAACCCATATAACTCAGCCTTGAATATATTCAATGACCCAGTCTCCACTGACCTCTGGGATAGAGAATTCCAAATATTAATGACCCTCAGAGAAGAAATTCCTCCTCATCTCTGTCTTGAACGGGAGACCCTTTATTTTGAAACTGTGACTACATACCCCCATGAGGAGCATCCACCATCGGGGTCCCTCCTCAGAATCATATGAGTTTCAATATTATCATCTCTCATTCTTCTAAACTCCAATGAGTGTAGGCCCAACCTGCTTAACTTTTCCTCATAAAACATCCCAGGAATTAACCTGGTGAACCTGAACTGCAAATATGAACCCTCCTTAAGGAAGGAGACCAAAACTGTACACTGGGGGGGTGGGGGGTGGTACATGGTGGGGGGTACACGGTTGGGGGGAGGGCAGGATTTTACGTCCCACAGGTGGGCGTACGCCCGATCCGATCAGGCGTAAAATCAACTGCGATGACGTTGGGCGAGTGTCCCGACATCATCGGGCACTTGCGTGGTCTTTCGGTCGGCAGGCACACGCGAGAGTCAGCCCCGCGCCCGACGACAATTAAGACGCCTCTTAGAGCCTTTAAGCAGCTAATTCATTTGTACTTTTCGCTACCTGTCCAACTTTACGGTTGGCGGGCGGACAAATAGGCCAGGCGGCCTTTACATTTTTTTACAAAAGCTCACCCACGGATGGGCTGAAGTAAATTTTTTTTTTTAAATGTTTAAACATCATTTTTTAAACATTCCCTCTTCTTTGTAACTGAGTCACGTGCGGCGACCTGTTCCCCTCATTTTTAAAATGTTTGTTTCTTGTGTCCATAATTCTCCATCTCCCTGAGGCAGCCCTGTGTCCTCGAGGAGCTTCCAACACGCGCTCCCCACTCCGCCCCACCCCCCCCCCCCCCCCCCCCCCCCCACACACACACACACGCAGACCTCGGCGCTCATCCTCCTCCTGCCCTCACCCCGGCAGCGCTGAGCTCCTCACGCGCGTTTCACTCTGGCTGCCCGGTAATCGGCCATCCAGCGTGAAATCACGGTCGGTGCCCAATCGCAGGGGGTGGATTGTTTCGCCGGAAAATCCTGCCCCAGGTTTTAGTCTCTCCAACATCCTGTACAGTTGTGAGCAAGACTTCCTTTCCTCTATATCCCAACTCCTTACAATAAACTCGACATTCTATTTGCCTTAATTACTCGTAGTACCTTCAGTTGTAATTTTTAAGCATGGCTTATCAGACTTTAAATTTGATGTATCTAACTTTTTTAACCAGACTGAAGTGGCTTAAACATTTTTAAATGTTTAAGACTTCTTAATCACAACTTTTCTGACTCCTTTGATGTTTTAATGTAAAAGACTCTTTAACAAGACTGCTGCAGCTTTTGAAAGATGTTTAAGTGTAGACGACGGACTGGTTTCTAAATCTTACCTCAGTGCTTGATCTAGACTCATTCCCGTGAAGTCAAAAAATCTCAGGTACTCCTCAGCCACCATCTTACTGAAGTCATTACTGAAACAAGAAGAAGAGAGTAAAGGAGAGGGGGAGAACGAGAGGCAGGCAGCATCAGATGAGAGGAAGAGACAGAGAGAAGAAAGAAAGAGTTGTTGAGGGCTAGAGTTTCCATGTCGGGTGCAATCGGTGAAACCAGCACCAAAACTGCACCTGTCTGGAGATGCGTTTTCTCTTCCTTGAGTTTCTGCTCAAACCAATCCACGAAACAGTGAACCCAAACACGAGCCAGCGTTTTAAAACTGAATTTCTTTTCGTAAAGAAAATTTGCTTTGACATATTTGAGAGGCACGCTTTGATTAATACAGCTGAAAATGAAGTTATCACAGAAGAATAATAATTTTTAACCACAGCCTCAATCCACCATCCACGAGTAACGCAATTTGAAATTTACTCCTCAAATCTACACGGCACTCTTCGCTATTTATACGGAAACCTCACCAAGTTGTATTCAAATTTATAATGGTGTCCTTGTGCCCAAAATGGCCGGGTTAATTTTTGGAATGTCCTTAAAAGGGCACGCAGACGGGTACAGCTAATGGAAGCTCGCTAGGGTAATGATTTCACTCTGGGGGCACAGCCATTTTGTGGACAGGGCCTTAGCCGAGCACAACATTCTTTAAACTAAAACAAAACGTTACAGAAACTCCAGTCATGCTGAATGTCATTTGCACTCAAAATTCCACAATCTTTCACGCCAGGTATTTTGATTGAGGAAGAATTACGCTGCAGAGAAAACCAGAAACTCCAGGCCCGAGCGAGTTTAGGAAGCAGAGTAGCAGGTGGAGATGTACGATAGAGGGAGCGAGAGAGAGAGAGAGAGAGAGCAAGAGGACTAGGAGACAATAATATGAAAGGGCAGAGTCAAGTGAGGTCAGAGGGAGAATCAGTGAGTCTAAGCAAATGTATAAAACATTCACTAAAAGGAATAAGAGACCGACAAAAGAAACAGAAAGCGAGAAAGGGAAAAAAGTAAATGAGAGAAAAAAGCAGAATATTAAATACACAGGCAATGGGACTAAAAGTGAGGGAAGAGAAATTAGTCTATAGAAATAAAACAACTGATGCAGAATTTTACAAAATGCACAATAAAGGCAATTGTAAGGACTGAAAAGAAATTTTAAAAATGGAGGGAGGACGAGATAAAAGATAAAAGAAGGGAAGGAGAAAGAGGAAGAAAAGATGGAGAAGGAAAAGAGGGAGAACAGAGAAGAAAAGGGTAAGATGAAAGGAGAGAAGGTAGAGGGGGGAAGAAGGCCATCCAGAGAGGAGGGAAAGGAGAAACAGGGAGAATCGTCACAACTCGTCTGTGACATATTAAAACATAGATACTGCAGCACCCTCTCATGGCTGTAAGAAGGTAAACTGGAACTTTGCAAACTGATTTCTAAACAGTTTGAACCTGTTCAAGTAATTGGTAGAAAAATGATGTGTGACTGAAAGCATTTGCAAAAGTCACATTGGAAGTCCCAATAATAGAGCCTGGGAAGGTTATAATCAGCTACAGCCAAGATTAAATATCTTCCCTGTAACTGCAGCACAATGCCTTTTGTTATGTGTGTGTGTTTAGGTGGATTTTACGATGTGATATTTCCTGGAACAGGAATGCAGAGTGTGGAGGGCATCATTTCAGAATCTTGCATTGGTTACTTTTGTACCCTTTATCTTTGCTATTTTTAAACAGGCAGATAAGACGGCCTTATAAGTGGGTGATTAAAAATCAGGCGCAGAGTGTCCAAATTCCTGGCATGTACCCTATCACACTGATGTCTAACCTCTTCGCTCCCACTTTATTTCCAGTTCCTCTCCCTTTTCCTTCTGCACGTTCCGGCACAACTCACTTTTTCCCCAGGTGGCGCACCACATCTGACCTCTTAAACCCGTCCAGGTAATAGAGGCGTTTGGCCAATCGTTTGGCGGCCTCTTGGTCAGTCTTGTTGCCATTCGCCAAAGTGTCGGTGCTTCCCAGCACCAGCTGCTCGGTGCTGTCCATCTCAGACTCGGAGTCCATCACCAGGTGGTTCAAGTTGCTGTCACTGGGAATAAAACACATTCAAGAAGAATTGGTAAAATCCACTCAGCTGCATTATGAGTCTTTCCCAAGCTAAAACACATCTTCATTCAACAGTTAAACTTATGCAGCACCTCATCCCAACTCTCAGAAACAGCTTAAAGCTCCTCAAAACACATCTTAGTTTAAAACACCTGTTCTAAAAGCAAGCACAGCAAGATTCCCGAGAAGTCCATGAAGTTTTAATTTTGGCATGTTGAGTTGGTTGATGACAGATACCAGGAAATCCCTGTCAGTGTTTCACTAGCTCCATGGGATCTTTAACACCGGCCAGTGACAACATTCTCTCCAATGCTAGGGCAGGGCCTTAATATAAGTTTCTAAGGGGAAAGAAACGCATATAATTTTCTTCTGTTGCACACATAAACATATCATTGCTGTTCAATCAAATATTCAAAGCATTCATTGTTTGACAAAGAAAATGGACAGAGTATTAATAAATTTAAGAAAGTTTGTCATGTGCCTTCACAATCAAAGCATTCATTGTTTGACAAAGAAAATGGACAGAGTATTAATAAATTTAAGAAAGTTTGTCATGTGTCTTCACAGACAATACAGGATTTGCTGATTATTAGAGAAATTGAGTACTGCTGAAAAAAGCTTGGCAGTTAGCTGTTCCCTGGTGCATTCTCCATGGCAACACCTCTACCAGAGTCCACCTGCCAACCAATCAGCACTCTCTTCTTATGCAGCATAAATTGTTGTTCCCTTTACAGTTGGTACTCTTGCAAATTTGTGCTGATGAGTGCACAAGGAAAAGATTATTAAGGAGCTCTGTTGGACAACTGACTAATGGGGTGACATTGGAAAGATGTACAAGACCTTATCACATTTCCTGGAAGCATCCTTACAATGAGTTAATTTGAAGTGCGAGGATTGTTTTGAATGTAGGTGCATCATCAAAGTCTGCACAAACAGTAAATTCCTTTAGGTGCAACTTCAATGAAGATATTAAAAAGCATGCGAAGGAGTTTCATACAATTATGACAACACATTACAAATATTACCTGGAGCTACTGGGGGGAGTGATAATATATTCATAGATCAATGGAGACTTCATGAAATCCATCCCCACTCATCGAATGTTCATGCAATGATAGGCACTCCCACATCATCACTGAGATCTTAAGTGTCTTTTTCAAAATGCAGATAAAACATTAATTGGACTCTAAGTAGAGATGAATCTGCCGGGATGGGGGGGAGGGGGCTTTTGGGGCCATGGAGGCTGCTCTTCGTGCCTGTGACACCCCCACTGCCTCCACCTGCCCTCCTCCCCCACCTCTGGGCTGCTGCAGTGAGTCCACCTCCATTTAGCTGGCAGCCTCCCCACATGGCAAGGGGCTGCCCCACTGTGGGCAAAATGCCAGCTGCTCCGTAAAATGGGCCCTTAAAAGAAGTCTTTAACTATGCAAATTTGCCGATCCACATGGCAGTCCGACACTGGGAAACTTCCGCGGCAGCAGGACCACTTCGGGGAGCTGCCCACAATCCGCTCCCTGCCAGTTCACCAGCTCCTCCATGGCACCGGGAAGGGGGGGCAGTAAAATTCTGCCCTTAAGAATCTCTGCTGAACCAGCATGATGATATCCCAGCGGGATTTTGTCAGCTTAACGGGTTTGTTGAAAACTCCTTGTTGAAGAAACACTGTCCTTTGGCTCCTGTTAAAACCGCGGCTCGATTCATTCTGAGGGTCACCCTCAGTCACCCCTGTTATTCTCCCTCAGTGTTACTCACTATCTCCCACCAGGTACGGCACAAGGCACAGGTTTTGTCAGGACAGAGATTCACCACCTCACATCGCTAGCACGCATTTTTTAAATCAAAAGGGTTTCACATTTTCTTGGATTCCTATCCAATCCCCTGACAGGTGGGGACAACAAATGTGTACAAACAAAGTGGGTAATAGTGCTCAGAGGAATTTCTCGCAGGCAATAATTACACTGAAACAATGCCTCCTTAGGGTTACACCCACACATAACATTGGATTTTACCAGCCCTATGTAGATGGGCTGGGAGGCAACAGTACCGGTAAAATGCCAGCAGGAGGCAGAAAGGGGTACCCAACATCTACCAGTGAGGAAATCTAATTGGCCTGGCTGCCCACTGGGCAGCCAATGGTGACAATGGAGTGCCCAATTAGGGGCAACCTCCTACAACCGCACTCCCCTGCGCACCCCACCACCCCCCCCCAACCCTGCCCCCCACTGCCAGCTGTTTATTGGCATCAGGAGCCGCCATGGCACAAGGAGGCTGCCAGGTAATGGCCAAGCTCGCAGCTATGGTGCCACCGCTTGTAGGTGCCCAGCTCCACCCCCCCCAACCCCCGCCTCCAACTTCCCCCCACCAGCAAAACAAAAATCGCCAGGGCCAGCCTGACCTTGGCTCATTCAAAGGTGCGTCGCTTATGGAGATGCCATTTCCATCACCCTGCAGCTTCAGCAGTGGTCACCTCCAATGGAGAGCTCTGGGAGACAGACCACCGCCCCCCTCAGCTGAATGACAGTCCCCGCTGGCTGACTGTCGAATGGCCACTACTGGTAAAATGCCACCCCAGGGTTCCGTTGCCTGCTGGCCGTTGGGGTCAACTCCCACTTTTGGGGATCCCAGCAATGGGGCTTCTTCCCTTCCGATGAAATTCCACCCACAGCCTCAGGACTCGTATTCAGGCAGAGAGAAAATGTCAAATTATTAACACAGTTTTGCCCAGAGGTGTTCACCTGCGGTTTTTATACAGACACAGTGACACAAAGTTCAAGGGCAATCAACAGGTGTGTCACTCACATGACTTACTGAATCAGTTTCCAATCATGATCAGATATCCAGTGAATAATCTCACTGAAAGTGATTAAGCAGATAAAGTGTGATGTACAGAAAGTGCATGGACGTGGATTGCAATGGGTAATTCACTTATCTTAAAGATGTGTGAAAGTGTGACACACACACACACACACAAGGTCAGGGAGGGACCCTTGTCGCCTGGCCTGCAATAGCACCAAATTTGCATTTCTTCCTTCAGCATCTCTTTAATTGGAGAATGTCAATGAAATAAAATGAAATTCCTGTTTTGATTGTGCCTTTCCCATCCTCAGGATACCCCAAAGCTTGTCCAATTAAACACTTTTGAAGCGTAGTCACTGTTGTAACATAATGGGGCAACCAATTCGTGCACAGAAAGGTTCTACAGGTAGAGAGATAATGGTTGTATGACCTGGTTTAGTGATATTGAGGCGTAACTGCTGGCTAGGACATTGGAAGAACCTTTCAGTTCTTTGAATCGTACCATGATATCCTTTGTATCCACCTGAGAAGGCAGGCAGTGCCTCGGTTTAACATTCCCTTCAAAAGACAGTGCCTCTGACAATGCTGCACTCCCTCAGTGCTGCACCAGAGTTTCAGCCTCGATTCCATGCTCAAATTGCTGGATGGGTCTTGAACCCACAGCTTTCCAATTCAGGGGTCCTGAGCCATGTCTGTTACGTTACTGTGATTTGAAAGATCACAGAATTCAGATCCGTCAACACTCAAGAAGTTCACCACCATCCACGACAAAGCAACCCGCTTGAACAGCACCCCATCCACCTCCAACATCCACTCCCTTCACCACCGAGACACAGTAGCAGCAGTGTGTGTACCATCTACAAGATGCACTGCAGCAACTCACCACCACCTTCTCAAGGGCAATTAGTGATGGGCAATAAATGCTGGTCCAGCCAGTGACACCCGCATTCAGTGAAAGAACATCCACAGAACGGGTCAATATCCCTGGTAACAGTACCTAAGGAGTTCTGATGTTTACATTTTCATATAGAATCCCAATTTTTGAAGAAATGTTTTCAAAAGAAACTGCAAACAACGCATGAATACTGAACTGACCATTCCGTTTCCTCCAATCACTCCGTCCCACTGCCATCTCCTTTCCCACACCCGCTACCCACTTCCGCACGATACCAGGCCCATCCCCTTATACCCACCATGTACACATTCCATCCAATCTCATTCCCATGTCCTTTCCTACATTTCCACTCCCTCCATCAGATCAATTCAGCCTTGCTGTGACTCCTCTCTCTTCTCGGCTGTGACCTTGATCAACCACATTTCCCTTCATTATTTCACTGGGAAGAATTATCCCCCCGTCGGGGATAAGTGCAGGAGCGGGCATGGCGCCATTTTACGTGGGCGAGCCAATTAAGGCCTGCCCAGCGTGACGTCTGCCAGGAAGCGCTATGCACTCCCTGTGTGGGTGGTGGAATCCCTCATCTGAGAGTCCGCTATTTCGCACATTTTTCGCATGAATGAGCGGCTCATCTCCCCGAGGCTAAGTGCTGCCTCAGGGAGATCGGCACCAAATTCAAAAATGGTGAAGGTGCAAAAATAAAATTTCCCTGACACGTCCCCTCATGTGACACTGTCACATTTGAGCTGGGACATGTCCATCACTTTAAAGCATGCATTTATTAACATTTTAAAAACCCTCATGAAACCTCACCCCGCCCAAGGATGAAGTTTGATGCTTTTTCTGAAGCCCGCCAGAGCTCCCAGCCTGCCCGCTGGCCTTAAAATTGGACGGGCAGGCCCATTAATTATCTCAATTACTTTTTAAATGGCCTCAATAGGCCATTGACAGGTCGGCGGGTGCACAACTGATTCAGCTGAGCCCCCACCGACTTGAAAATCGAAATGACATCCGACCTAAAGATCCTGGCCACTGTTCTAGATCATTGGCCCTTAAATATTGACAAGTAAAGCCCTAACATTGAACATGAACACAAGTACAACATGAGTTAAAAGCTGTATTAAGCTATTTTAACTTGAAGTAACATTCAAATAGTTATAAGGTATTACTTACTGATGACTCCGTTTGTGAAGACATTCCTTGCTGTACAGTCAGTGATGGACATCATCATTATGGACTGCAGCAGTTCACAAAGGCAGCTCACCACCACCTTCTCAAGGGTAACTAGGGATGGGCAATAAATGCTGGCCCAGCCAGCGAAGTCCACATCCCGTGAATGAATGTAAGCAAAGAGAATGCAGAGTTCAGTCAGGGTCAGAGGAGCATCCCACAAACCTTTCTGCTCACTTCTTCACTGATAAGGCCACACATACATGGCAATAAGTCAGTTGCCAAGCTCAGCACGAAGGTGGTAAGTTCCAGCCATTAAAATACCACAGAGCAACAAACTCAGGTCGTTTGCCTTTGTCGAACTACCTGGCAACATAAAACATTAACAAAGTTGCCGAAGAATAAAGGAGCTTTCAGTCTCTTTCACTTTCCAGCGCAATCACATTCCGGGAACAGCATTTGCCAACACTTGCACAGGGGATTAGATTAAGTTAAGTTCCTGCTCCTCCCTGTGAGAAACAGCTTGTTCCATTCAGCATTGCACAGAGAGTTTCACTACCGATACAATAGAGTCCATTAATGATTAAACAGCTAGAACCTTCCTTCTGCCCCTAAACCAATAAGTAACAAAGACAAACGCTGGGAGTTGTCTTCACGAGTTGTTTGGCACCCATGCAGGAACTGCACACCCCCACCACCCCCCACCCCCACCACCCACACCCCCCAACCCCAAGAAGGTATTTACCACTCGAGTTCTGAACTAGGGGACACCGATTTAAAGTGATTGGCAAACGAAGCAAAGGCGACCTGAGGAAAACCTTTTGGTTCAGTGAGTGGTTACAATCTGGAATGCACTGTCTGAAAGGTTGGTGGGAGCAGATTCAATCGCGGCTTTCAAAAGCAGCTGAAGAGAAAAACGTTGTGGGGACCACAGGGAAAGGATAGGGGGAGGGGGGTGAGCTAAATTGCTCTTGCAAAGTGCTGCCCAGACTCAATGGGCCAAATGGCCTCCTTCTGTGCTGTCACCATTCTATGATTCTGCTGGGAACGTCGCCAATGCTCCAGGATTATCCGAGAGGCTCTGCGAATTAAAGGTTAATCTCCCAAACAACCCACCAGAAAAGTCAGGGAAGCATTAAAAAGTAGCATGCCCATTTTGATTGGTTTTTTAACACTCTCAGTTACGAGTTGTAAAAGTAGTGAAGAATGTGGGGAAAAAAATGTTTGGGCTGAATTATTGCAGGTTAGGAGGTCTCCAGGAATAGAGGGCTGGCAATCAGGGCTGGCAACCCAGAGTTTGTTTGCGGGATGTGAGCTTCGCTGGCAGTGCCAGCATTTATTGCCCAACCCTAACTGGGCTACAGGGGTAGAGTGGAGGCGGGGGGAATGGGATTGACTGGCTTGCTTGACAGAGAGCTTGCCTGAACATCAATGGCCAAATGGCTTTCTTTTGTTGTTGTAATGACTATGCGCCTCTACCTGGGGTGGGGCGGGGGAGGGGAGTACAGAGGTGGGCTGGCAGTAAAATTCACAGCATTAGCTGGTATGCCAGCACCAATCCGCAACCCCCCCCACCCCACCCTCCCCACCCCCCCCGAGTCTCTTACCTGGAGACGGGATCCAGGTTGGGAGGGATGGGTGTCCAATTGACATAAATAAATGGCCTATTAAGGCTAATTGCCAGAGACCGACTGGGCACTTTCTATATGACGTTGGGAACTAGCCTCCGGGCAGCAGACCAGTGAGCCAGTGATCCGGGCGAGCTTTAAGGGCCTGCCCCATCTGCCTGGACACAGCTGTGGTCCCTGGCTGCGCTCCCCCACCCCCCCCCGCCCCGCCCTCTGCAGTGGTGACCCAGCTGCTGAGGCCACTTCATAATTTGAAACGTTTAAACCTGGCAGAGAGGGCACCCCAAGATGGTGGCACCTGACTCTCTCTCTCTCTCTCTTACCTGAATGGAAGCGGCTGCTCCCCGAGTGTTGGATAGCCTTCTGTTGCCCCCCCAGCTTTGAGAACCTGCCCTCTGGCCATTCATTGACCAGTTTGGGGAAAACCACCCCTCTGTGCCACAGTGTGCAGGATCATGACCACCATTTGACCCAACATTGGTGTCCCAATCCAAAACCCAAAATCCTGCCCCCAGTGTAGCCTTCGGAGGAAGTGGGGTCACAGGTTTACAGAGGCTAGCGTGACCAGGTCTGGTAGACCCAAGTCATCCCTTCATTCTAAAATCACGAGTACAGCCCTGATTCTTACATTTCAATCATAAAATTCTTAATAAGCATGGATCTCTGCACCTTGATCGAGTTATTAGGAAGAAATTGGTTCCACAGCTGGGAAGGGTTTTCCTTATTCTTTCACAGGATGCCAACGTCACTGGCAAGGCCAGCACTTGTGTCCCATCCCTAACTGCCCTTGGCAAGCCATGTGGCACGGAGGACAGGCATGCTAGCCCTTTTTAGAGGGCAGTTAAGAGTCAACCACATTGCTGTAGGTCTGGAGTCATATGTAGGCCAGACCAGATAAGGATGGCAGATTTCCTTCCCTAAAGGACATTAGTGACCCAGGTGCGTTTTTTGTGACAATTCTGTAGTTTCATGATCATTGTTACTCTTTTATTTCAGATTTATTTTAATTAATTGAAGTTAAATTCCCCTGCAGGCATTGCTAGATTGTAACTCATGTTTCTGGATCATTAGTCCAGGCCTGGCAATTACAGCTCAGTGATATAACTACCATGCTACTGTACGCATACGAGGGTCGGTATAACCAGATGACACAGATCTAAAGGAATTGGCAAAAGGACCAGAGGGGAGATGAGAAAAATTTTTTTTACGCAGAGAGTTGCTGTGATCTGGAAGGTGCTGCCTTGGGTGGTGGAAGCTGATTCAATAGGAAGTTTCAAAAAGGAACTAGCTACTTAGTTGAAGGGGAAAAAATTGCAGGGCTATGGGGAAAGAGAGGGGCAGTGAGACCAAGTAGGATAGCTCTCTCAAAGAGCTGCCGTAGAGAAGAGGCGCTAAATGGGCTGCTGTGATTTCTTCATTACAATAGAGACTCCACTTAAAAAAAAAACTGTACTTAATGGGCTGTAGGGTGTTTGGGGAATCCCGAGGTTGTGGAAAGCACTATAAAAATGCAAGTAAAAATGGAAATTGCTGGATAAACTCAGTAGGTCCGGCAGCATTTGTGTAGAGAGAAACAGAGTTAACGTTTCAAGTCCAAATGATTTCCTCAGAACCGAACAGAGGTAGAAAAGTGATGGGTTTTATGCTGTTAAAAAAGTGGTGAGGGTCAGGCGAAGCAAAAAGGGAAGGTCAGAAATAAACTAGAGGGCAGGGGAGATTAAATTACAAAGATGTTATGGAACAAAAGGCAAAGAGATTGCGAATGGTAGTGGTAAAGGAACAAAGCATTGGACCAGAGTAGGTGTTAATAGCAGAATAAGTTCAACACTGTCTGAAAGCAAAACATGAGAACACAATACAGACTGGCAAGTGGGGAAAAAAATACAAAATAGAGGACAGGGTTTATGGTCTGAAGTTGTTGAACTCAACGTTGAGCCCAGAAGGCTGTAAAGTGCCTAAATGGAAGATGAGGTGCTGTTCTTTAAGCTTACATTGGGCATGGCTTTCTTTAAACAAAATTGACTGCCATTGAAATCTAATCACTATAAAGATAGCTCACATCAAGCAGATTCCAGTGTACAGTAATGTCAACAACGGCACTAACAATTTGCATTTATATAGCACCTTAAATGGAGCACCAAGAAAGTTATTAACAAAAAAAAATTGGGAAAAATTTTTCCCCCGTGGGGGGAGGGGGGGTGTTTTGTGTGGGGGCAGGTAAGGGCGGGTCAATTTTACATGGGCGGGCCGATTAAGGCTCACCCAGCCTAACACTCGCCAAGAAGTGCTGAGCGCTCCCAGTGCGGGCGTGGTGGGGGGGGCGCGGGGATTCCCCGAGTCTCAGGGAGATCAGTTTGATATTTAAAAACTGAAATAAAGTAATTAAAAACTTTTAAAACATGTCCCCTCAGCTGGGACATGTCAAAGAATTATTTTAAAAATTTCTATTGAATTTTAAAACACTTCATGAAACCTCATCCCGCCCATGGATGAGGTGTCTTGAAAAATGCGAAGGCCACCTGGGATCTTCGCCTGCCCAAAAACCTTAAGGTTGGACGGGCAGCTCGTTTAATTGCTTAAGTTAGTTTTTAAACAGGCCTTAAGAGGCCTTTGACAGTTTGGCGGGTGTGCAGCCAAGTCGGCTGTGTCCCCGCTAAACTGGAAATGTAAATGACACTTGGAGATGTCGGGACATCCGCCCGATGTCACCGCGCGTCACTTTACACAGCGCCAAGCGGGTGCCACCCCTGCTGGCCGACCGGAGAAGTCAGCCCATTGACACCGAGCCACATTAGGAGATATCAGGACAGGTGCCCAAAAGCTTGGTCAAGGAGGTAGATTTTAAGGAGTGTCTTAAGGGAGGACAGAGGGGCAGGGAAATAAAGATTCAGGACCTAAGCAGCTGAAAGCACAGCCAGCAATGGGGGAGCGATTAAAATCAGGGATGCATAAAATGCCATTAAAGCTAGGTTAGTGTCAGGGCAGGGGACTGGCACAGTGCCACGCTGATTCCCGAGAGACGGGCCAAGATGTAGGTTTGCCCTGCAACCATTTAGACAGGGTTTGCATCTTGTTGCACCTTGTCCAGCTGGTAGGTGCCCTTACATTATAGCAGGACAAATCCATTTAATGCTGCTAATCATTGAGACTAACATTGTGTGCATAAGATACTCCAAGCCTAACAATGGATAAAACACTCAAACTACCAAATCCACATGGTACTGTCGTACACCAAACACCACTAACAAAGCCAGCATTATCATCTCTTTTTGAAAAGGAGTCCATTTATTAGGATCTATTTTGAAGATCATTTGGGCCTCTTTGAAAACTGAACAGATACCAATTCATTTCTCCCGGCACCTCATTTTGATTTCCGCAATTTTTTATTTTTATTTTGCAGTGGGGTCTTTGCTTTCAATATTGAGACCCTAATGACCACCACAGGGGAACTGGATGAGGGGAGATATTGGACCTGGCATCATTGGAACTGTTCCATGAAGACAAGACAGTGCAATAAAACTGCTCAAATAGCAATTTCAGCCTCACTCACACCTTAATGACACACTCCTGAGAATTCCAAACAATTTTTAAAATTGTAAAATCAAGAGAAGGCAAAGCATTAAAGAATGTCAAATTCATAACCTAAATTTTTTTGTAACAATTTATTTTAAAGGGGCCCCTATGTTGAGTTTCTCTTTTAATTCAGGGGTGGAATTTTCCCTTTAATAAAAAGGGTTTGATAGAACGAATTCTCCTTTAATTCAGTGAAGAATGCAGGAGCGGGTGCCAGGAACATCACCAGGCACACGCAAAGATGAGGGGTCAACCAGGCGAAGCTACAACACAGGACTGACTACTTGCGTGCCAAACAATGCAAGCAGCATGCGATAGACAGAGCTAAGCGATCCCACAACCAATGGATCAAATCTAAGCTCAGCCATCCGGTTGCAAAGAGCGGTGGACAATTAAACAACCAGTTGGAGGAGGAGGCTCCACAAATATCCCCACCCTAAATGATGAGGGAGCCCAGCACATTAGTGCCGAAGAGAAAGTTGAAGTATTTACAACCATCTTAAACCAGAAATGCCGAGTGGATGATTCATCTCAGCCTCCTCCGGAGGTTCCCAGCATCACAGATGCCAATCTTCAGCCAATTTGATTCACTCCATGTGATATCAAGAAACGGCTGGATGCTTCAAAGGCTTTGGTCCCTGACAACATTCTGGCAATAGTACTGAAGGCTTGTGCTCCAGGACTAGACACGCCCCTAGCCAAGCTGTTCTGGTACAATTACTACACTGGCATCTACCCGTCAATGTGGAAAATTGCCCAGATACGTCCTGTATACAAAAAGCAGGACAAATCCAACCCGGCCAATTATCGTCCCATCAGTCTATTCTCAGTCATCAGGAAAATGATAGAAGGTGTCATTGACAGTGCTATTGAGCGGCACTTGCACAGCAATAACCTGCTCACAGATGCTCAGTTTGGGTTCCACCAGGACATCCGTTATGGCCCAGCTGATGGTAAACGCTGAGCTGCTCAAATCCCAGGGGGAAACTTGAAACAACTGCAACAACTTGTTTTGCAATTTGTATAAATTTCGAGATGCGTGCCTTGAATTCAGTGGTAATAAGACCACCAAGTCTTACAGGTTTCTTAGAAAACTAAATTAAACCTTTATTACTAGAAGAAATGATTTTAAATACATACATAGATCTACAAATTATTGCTATGATAGATTAATTAGGGGATTTAGTAGCTAACTCCCAGGGCAGGATTTCCCGGCTGCGTGTGGGGCTGGGTGGGACCCACAGAACTCCCAACCTCACCCCTCGTCATTTCAATTATCAGGTCGGCGGGGGGGGCAGCCGAATCAGCTGTGCACCCGCCGACCTTTCAACGGCCAATTGAGGCCGTTTAAAAAATAATTGCAGTAGTTAAAGGACCTGCCCATCCAACGTTAAAGTTAGACAGCAGGCTGGGAGCCCTGGTGGGCTTCAGAGAAAGCATGACACCTCATCCACAGGTGGAATGTGGCTTCATGTAGGTTTTCAAAAATGTAATAAAAGTTTAACTAAGAGTGATGGTCATGTCCAACACATGTGACAGTGTCACATGAGGGGAAATGTCAGAGAAATTTTATTTTTCTAATTTTAACATTTTTGAATTTGGCGCCGATCTCCCTGAGGCAGCACTTAGCCTCAGGGAGATCAGTGCGCTCTTTCGCACGAATGCGTGAAAAAGTGCACTCTCGGCTGAGGTAATTCCCTCACCCCCCCCCCCGCCCCCACCAGCCTGTACAGGGAGCACACAGCACTTCCTGGCGGACATCATGCTGGCGGCGCAGCCTCGATCAGGGGCACCGATTGGAGGCGCACCTGCTCCTGAACTTACCCCACAACGGGGGAACAATTCTGCCCCCAGTTAAGCTTTCATTAAGGCAACAGTAAGACAAAGGTTTTAAAAGACCCGGGCAGGGTGACACACAACACCCTGAACCAGCTGAATTCAAAGTGAGTTTTCTTAACTTCTGTTCTTTGTAAACAGCAGCTTGACGCATAGATGCTGGAGGCTTTTCACATTTGTTAGATCTTAGAATGCTTACTATTACACACAACTTTCACTCCTTTATACATATTTTCCCCATTGAATGCAAATTCCCATTGTTTCACTAATTCTTTGGACTTTACCTCTCTGAGAATAAAAATCTCTCATACTACTAATTTTACCAGTAATCTTTGGGAAAAATAATTGTTTCTGAATTTCACCTGACTAGGTGACATATTTCACCCCCTCCTTTGAAATCAAGCTAGTCTGGTTTATTTAAAAATGCAATGTTCCTTTTACCTTATGTTTACCTATTTAACATTTCAAACCCAGCTTATCTTCTAATACATCAAAACCTTCAGACCAGTTGCCTTGGATTCAATTAAAGCACACACACAGGCATAGACACAGACCCCACTATTACTCTGCTTAACAATAAATTCAAAAAACATGATGACAATTATTATATCCTCCTTACACCGCTCAGCTCCTGACCTCATTACAGCCTTGGTCCAAACATGGATAAAAGAGCTGAGCTCAAGGGGTGAGGTGAGAGTGACTGCTCTTGCTATCAAGGCCACATTTGACCAAATGTGGCATCAAGGAGCCCTGGAGTCAATGGGAATCAGGGGGAAAACTCTCCACTGGTTGGAGTCATACCTAGCACAAAGGAAGGTGGTTGTGGTTGTTGGAGGTCAATCATCTCAGCTCCAGGACATCACTGCAGGAGTTCCTCAGGGTAATGTCCTCGGCCCAACCATCTTCAGCTGCTTCATCAATGACCTTCCTTCCATCATAAGGTCAGAAGTGGGGATGTTCACTGTTGATTGTACAATGTCCAGCACCAATTGCAACTCCTCAGATATTAAAGCAGCTCATGTCCATATGCAGCAAGACGTGGACAACATTCAGGCTTGGGCTAATAAGTGGCAAGTAACATTTATGCCACACAAGTGCCAGGCAATGGCCATGACCAATAAGAGAGAATCCAACCATCTCCCTGTGACATTCACTGGCATTACCATCACTGAATCCCCTCCACTCACCAAGGTTCCTTAGACAGCCCTTTCCAAACTCATGACTACTACTATGTAGAAGGACAAGAGGAGCAGATGCATGGGAACACCACCACCTGGAAGTTCTCCTCCAAGCCACTCACCATCCTGACTTGGAAATATATCGCTGTTCCTTCACTGTTGCTGGGTCAAAATCCTGGAACTCTCTCCCTAACAGCACTGTGGGTGTACCTACACCACATGGACTGCAGCAGTTCAAGAAGACAGCTCAGCCCCACCTTCTCAACTGCAATTAGGGATGGGCAATAAATGCTGGCCTAGCCAGGGACACTCACATCCCATCAATGAATTTAAAAGAAATCAACATCCTGGGAGGTTACCATTGACAAGAAACTGAACTGGACCAGTCATATAAATACTATGGCTATAAGAGCAGATCAGAGGCTGGGAATTCTGTAGTGAGTAACTCACCTCCTGACTCCCCAAAGCCTGTCCACCATCTACTAGGCACAAGTCAGGAGTGTCATAGAATACTTTCCACTTGCCTGGATGAGTGTAACTCCAACAACACTCAAGAAGCTTGACACCATCCAGGTCAAAGCAACCCACTTGATTGACACCCAATCCACCAATTGAACATTCACTCCCTCCCTTAGCCTTGGCCCAAACAGTGTACCATCTCCAAGACACAGCAGCAATTTATCAAGGCTCCTTCAACAGCAAACCCACAACCTCTGCCACCTAGAAAGACAAGGGCAACAGATAGATGGAAACACCAACTCCTGCAATTTCCCCTCCAAGACACACACCATCCAGATTTGGAAATATATCGCCGTTCCTTCACTATCGCTGGGTCAAAATCCTAGAACTCCCTCCCTAACAGCACTGTGGGTGTGTCTACTCCACATGGACTACAATGGTTCAAGAAGGCAGCTCATCACCACCTTCTCAAGGGCAATTAGGGATGGGTAATAAATCCTGATCTAGCCAGCGACACCCAAATCCCATGAAACAATAAACAAATGGCTGTGACAATGAGACTCTCCAAAACCTGAAAGAAAAACTTCAAGCTAAGGGTGCACAGAAGGAGGTGGTAAATTTTACTCTGTCCCACCCACTGGGAGCTAATTTACCCTTCACCAGTCGCCGGGCAGAATTTACCCTTCGCCAGTCGCCGGGCAGAATTTAGCCTTCGCCAGCTGCTGGGCAGAATTCACCCTTCGCCAGTCCCTGGGGAGAATTTACTCTTCACCAGTCACTGGGGAAAATTTACACTGTGCCAGTTACTGGGGCAAATGTACACGATCTCCGGCGCAGTGGAAAATTTACACTGCATCAGTCACTGGGAGCAAATTGACACTCGGGGTTGTTTTAAATAGGGCAGGTAGGATGGAAGAGGTGCTGATTCCCCACCCTCCCCTCCAAAAGTGTAAGCAGCTCATTAGCACCATTCAACCGAGGCCCAACAATATCAGGGGCTGAGGCCCCCCAACCATCTCTGTCCACCAGTGGCGTGTGGTCACTGCAGAGCAGCCCCAGTACTCAAAGAGATATTCTCATAGCATTTTACCAGATCACCAAGGACCTCAGGGAGCGTTTCATACACAATGGGTGATGATTATGAAAAGAAAACAGCCATTACTCCTGGACTACTCCACGCAAATTATTCAAAGACTATTTCTCAGCTCATTAGGAATTTACAGTGGCACATCCCTTGGAACCAGTGCTGCTGCATTGAATTACTTCAATGGAGGAGACACTTGAGCCCCGTTATTTCAGCAATGCAACTTCTACAGGGAGGATCTCCAAAGAATTTGCTGCTCTGTTTTTTTCTTGGTGACAAAATACAAGGAGGAGCTCATTCCCCCTAAAGGTGTGTTTTTCTCTCAAAAAGTGCAGGTAGACATGTTCTCACTCAAGGCTTGATATACACTTAATGTTATCTGCGTCACAAAAATAATCAAATCAATATATTGGGTCACGCCGTGATCTTGTGCCCAGGACCGTACAGGGCCAAATCAGACAACAATGTTCTCGGAGATGGTCACCACTGGGTCAGATTCTGACGTCTCCCATTTAAGGCGGAGATAAGGAGGAGTATCTGCTCTGAGAGGATTGTTAATCTTTGGAATTCTTTACCCCTTAGAGGCGTGGAGGCTGGTGCACTGACTCACGGCTGAGTTAGACAGATTTTTGATTGCCAAGGGAGTCAAGGGTTATGGGAGACAGGCAGGAGAGTGGAGTCAAGGCCACAGTCAGATCTGCCATGATGTCATTGAATAGCAGAGCAGGCTCGAGGGGCAAGCTGGCCTCCTTGAATTTCTTACGTGATTAAACTGCCATACAAATCATTATTTGTTTCTTAACACAGCGAGCTGTTACAGTTTGGGATGCGCTGCCTGGGAGGGGAGGCTGGATACAGCTTCGACAGGTTAACTGGAGAATCAGCAAGCTAGGAGTCAACACTCAGGCCTGACTATGCACTCTTTCAAGTCGGGTTTTCAGGTGGTGGACTCCTACCTCCCATCACCCTTTGGATGAGGCCCAGGCCAGTCTACAGAGACCTGCTTTTCACTGCAGTCTAGGCGCATGACCTCAATCCACACTTCAGGCCAACATCACGGTCCTTTTATTTGCGTGGGGTTCCCAGAAGATTTGCCGAGTCTCTCTTGCCGTTGGCTGTGGGGGTTCGCCCATCATTCTTGCATCAGCTGGCTGCTAGTGCAGTTCTCACCTGGGGTCACACCTGGTGCTTCCTCCTCCCTGTCTTGCGATGGACCAGCAGCATCTGAAAGTAAAGAAAAGGTATGGGTGAATGTGGATCGTGGAGCGTGTGGAATAATTTTTCCAGCAGAAAATGTCAGCCACAATCAGGTCATTGCAGCCTAAGGCTGTCATTGCTTCAATAACAATGTGCTAGTTAGGATGGATACAATGAAGTCAGAGTGAAATGGATATGGTACATGAATTTTCACAAACAATGTAGCATGCATATGATGGATGACAAAGTAATTCGGTCCCTTACCCAACCCCGGCACCTCGTCCTGACTCTGCCGTTTGATGCATCAGTTCTGATTTTCTATTCCCTCAAAGCTGAGCAAAACTGAGGTCCTCTCCTCAGCTCTGCTCTTCGACATGGGCCAACGTCTTCCACCGAGGGCCCTCTTTATCCCCAGGTTTTTGCTTGGCATCCCCTTCTGTAGTCACTGGGGACACCAGCGCACAGTTTTCCATTTGTGGTATCTTATTGCCTAGCTCATTTTTTGCGGGTTGGGTTGAGGGGGTGGTTGGTGTGGGTGGGGTGAGAGGGTGGAGATGGACAAAGATTTTGTTTTCCTTTTGATGTTCTCTCCACTAGGAGCTCAAACTTGTGATCTTCACACTCTCCTGTGCGCAGGATGGTCTGCAAATATTGACACACTCCCATGATCCTCTACAAATATTGACACACTCCCAGGAATTCCTTTCCATGCATAGACATACACTCAAGGAGTGTGAGCAAATATTGACCTGCTCCTGAGGACACCTCATCCTAGTTTCTGAAAGAAAGCATTAAGCATTCAAAAAGAAAACAGTGCGATCATCGCAGTAAACCTTTTTTTAGTAAGCAGCAACTGTATGGCTAGTAAATAAACAAACACAACAAAAATGCAGAAGTCTCAAGACATTGTGCTCACTGTGCCCGACATGACCAATGCTAGATCTTTGTTTCATAAATCCATTGGACTTCCCTGCCTCATTCCACCTTTTGTGTAGAAAACATCCCTTGATGGACACTACATATCCACACTAGATAACTGGGATCCAACCTTCTCAATGCCTTGCTGCAAACACCTTGCATGTTGATAAAATGCCACATCCAACTGGTGTGCCTGAGATGCCATTGTCTTAGTATCCTTTGTGCACTGTTGATCTGCCAGCAGCCTAACTACAGTTGGGGCCCTAGATGACATGAAACCCGCCTCTCCCAACCCATGAAAGTCAAACTCCCAATAAATGGCTGTTTATTTAGAAGATTACAGCATTGAAGGAGACCATTCATCCCATTGTGTCTGTATTAGCCCCTCAAAAGAGCAATCCCAAGTCCCAGCGTTTTCCCTTTCGAAGCTCCACCAATTGGGTACCTCAGCAGTGCAATACCACAGAGAGCGGGTGGGGTGGGGGGGGGGGGGCAGGAATTTGGGAGAATGGTTCTGTTATTAGCAAGCTTTTTTCCAGAACAGGGCCAGAATTTTATGTCCCGCGGGCGAGCATGCGCCAGACCCAAACGGGCATGATAATGTCACACAAGATAATGTCAGGCAAGCATCCCGAGGTCATCATGTGATATTTCGCTTGGCAGACACGTGCAAAAGTCAGAAGAGCACCCGCCGACAATCAAGCGGGCAATTAAGCCCATTAGCATCCCAATTGTCAGCGATTTTTCATGGCCCATCCAATCTTACAGTTGGTGGATGGGCCAATCAGCCAGGCAGGCTTTAGATTTTTCAAGGGCGGGATGAAATCTCCATTAGGATTTAAAATAAAAATATATATCTGGGGACTGTTGTTTTTATGAGGACTGCATTCAGGTGCTTGATTGTGCTGCATGGACATTTTTTGCAGCATTTTTGGGCTTTATTTTCATATTTACAGCTGTCTGCCTTCAGGGAGCTCTCTCAAAGCGCTGACCTGTGTCCACAATGATATCAGCACCCACCCTCTTCCCATCCTCAAAGACGGTGCTGAGCCTGTCTCCGGGCGGGTTTCCCCTGGCTGGCCGTTACTTGACCAGCCAGCGTTAGATTGTGATCAGGGGCTGATCTCAGGCGGAAGCACATTTCACACCCGCTTCCAGGCCCCCCAATTGCAAGTGCAAAATTCAGGCCCAGGAGTCAAACACAAAAAAAAATAGACTTTGGTATCAAAATTACATGAGGAGGTTGCCAAAATGTTCTGCCATAACATCAGCACAGACCATGGAAAAGAAGCATTCCGGACCACGCCTGGATTTTTCACATAGTTACAGCTGGAGATTAGGAGAAGCCCTTGTGATAATTCCATCCCTGCAACTCCAGGACTGATTTAGAGTTATTAATGTTTGGCATGTGCAGAGTTAGCCATGAAACGCGCCACGCATTAGGTTCGGTTGATGCATAAAAACCAGTTTGGAAGTTGGACCAAATGGCCCATTGATGTCAGCTCGATACAACACAATGTAACTCCGAGCCAGGAAGGAATATGAGAATTATGCAGCCAAGGTTTTTGGAAATGCACCTTTATTGATAAACCTAAAGCATACTGACAATGAGCAGTGTGACAACAGCATTATCCCAATTAAACTGCAAGCGAGTGACATGACTACAGGACCTAAGCTGAGTCTCAGAATCATCGCAAAGTCTTTCTCAGTGAATTATTTCTTGAAAGGCAGCTAATCTGGTTCTTTTTCCTCTATTCATTCATGGGACGTGGGCGCATTTATTGCCCATCTCTAAAGTGCCCTCTGAACCAGGGCAATAAGAGTCAACCACACTGCTGTGGGTCTGGAGTCATGTGTAGACTAGACCAAGTAAGGGCAGATCTCCTTCCCTAAAGGACAATAGTGAACCAGATGGGTTTTTACAACAATCGTCAATGGCTTCATGGTCACCATTAGACTTTTACTTCCAGATTTTTATTGAATTCAAATTTCACCATCTGTCGTGCTGGGATTTGAACCCAGGATCCCCAGAGAATTACCTTGCATCTCTGGAATACTAGTCCAGGGACAATGCCACTATTGCCACAGCCTCCCCACGCAGGCAATTGCATTGATTTTTTTTTCTGTACACAGCAACATCCTAGAAAGAGCCAAATCCCCAACTACTCCATTTTCTGGCAAAGGTGGAGCCAGGATTTGAAGGTCATTCCTCACTCTCCTTGGAGTACTGCCTCAGGAATTTAAGACTTGGGCCCCTGTCGCACCTAAAGAACAGCCCCTCTAACCACAAAGCACCAGAGTTTCAGCCTGGATTAGAACATGTGAATTAGGAGCGGGATTTGGCCATTTGGCCCCTCAAGCCTGCTCTGCCGTTTGATAAGATCATGGCTGATCTGATTGTGGACTCACCTCTCCTTTCCTATCTACCCGCTATAACCTTTGATCCCCCCCCACCTTTTTAATCAAAAATCTGTCTAACTCAGCCTTAAATATATTCAATGACCCAGCCTCCACTGCTTTCCAGGGAAGAGAATTTCATAGACTAACCACCCTCTGAGAGGAAAAAATTCTCATCTCCATCTTACATGCAAGACCCCTAATCTTTAAAACTCTATCCCCTAGTTCTAGATTCCTCCACACAGAGAACCATCCTCTGAGCATCTAGCCCATCGAGTCCCCTCAGGATCTTACATGTTTCAATGAGATTCACCTCTCGTTCTGCTAGATTCCAGTGAGCACAGGCCCAACCTGCTCAACCTTTCCTCATAAACGAACCCCTTATTCCCAGGAATCAGCCAAGCGAGCTGGTGCTCAGGTGCTGCACAGGGGGCTCCAAGCTGTGGACTACAAGGGGTGAGAGCACTGCCCACTGGTACAACAGGTGCGGGAGGGAGGGGCAGTTGTTGGGGGGGTGGGGGTGAAATGCAATGGGAGACTATTTTCAAAAGCACAATGGAATGGTAGAAAGCACCTGCTCGTACGTCTGCATAGCCCCAAAGAGTTAACAAATGGCAAAGAAAGTTCGGGTTCTACTCACAGCTCTCCCGTGTGTTGCGAAGGCCCAGCCTCCCACAGATGCTGCCAGTAGCACAGGCTCCCTGCTGCATCACCCATCACAGCAGCAGCTCAGCTGCTGCAATACCAGCAGCTGCTCTCTCCCCAGCCCACCTCCTGCAGACCCAAACACCCCCCCCCCACCCCTCCCCCAGATGGCTGAATCAAGGGCTGGAGTGGATGCACTCCCTCTTCTATGTGTCTCCTTCAATCGTGGCTAGTTCCCAATCAGAGCAGCTCAGCAGTGTGGAGGGCTAGAGGCACGGGCTTTGATCAGAAATCTCATGCCTGTTAAAGCTATGACCTTGACATCCCTTCAGGTTCCCGAAAGCAAAAAGAACAAAAGAACTAGCCACTTACACCCAGGCAGGCATCTTCTCTTCAGGCACAGACTCCCCCTGGATCCCTCGGAGTTTAGAAATCAAATAGACATGAATTTTCTGTCTCTCCTCCATCTCTCCTTTTAGTTGTGTCTATTCTCTCTCCTGTATCAGCCTCTCTTTCAGTCTGCATTGGAGCTTCTGTTGCTGCTGCTTCACCGATTCTGCTTCTTGTGTTGTTACACACCATCCTCATATTGCAGCATCGCTCCTTCAGACCCGGCGCTAAGGCTTTTCCCCCTTCCTTCGATCAGAACTTACTCCCTTCAGTTTGTGGGTCTCAGACAAACCTTGCTTTGTCCACTCCCCTATTGTCCTCCCACATCTGTTACTTTCCTTCTTTTTACTGCACCTTCCCTGGTGTCACATTTTCCTTCCAAGCTGTCCCAGGGTGGGTTATTTGTACATTGTCAGGTTGTCAACTAATCATCTCGCCTGTCAATGAGTCCCCTCAGTTCCTCATTCTCTGTCCTGCAACACTCCCCTTCAGTACACTGAAGAACAGACCATATAAATCTCTCTCTCTCTCTCTCTCTCTCTCTGTCTCTCCCCTCCCCCTCTCTCACTCTATTATTACCTTGCCCAGCAATCATTCAGCTGTAACACTTCTCGTTTCTCACATGACCCTGACAGTGTGTGCAGTTGTTGCAAGGCTTAGGAGCAATGCAAGTGATAATCCTATTGCCAGATAGATTTACTTCAGCAGTTGGGTCTTAAGCTGGGCCGACCACTGGGCTTTTGAAGTCTATGCTTAACTCCCACCGCGCACCCCCCTCCCCCAACACCAAGAATTATGGAATCATAGAGTAATACAGCACAGAAGGAGGCCACTCAGCCCAGCAAGTCTGAGACGGCTCTTTAATAGAGCAATCCAGTTAGTCCCACTTTCCTGCTCTTTCCCCACATCCCAGCATTTCTTTTCCTTCAAGTATTTATCCCATTCCCATTTGACGGCTATGACTGAATTGGGATTGACCACCCACCCTGTTGTGTTCAGTGGTTCAATTCTTCTGCATTTGATTAGGTGAGTCTGGCAGCTAATCTATGCTCACAATGCTTGACTGGTTAAACCTGGATGTTGACTCTGTGTAAAGTAAAGTAGACAGACATACAGAAGCTGAGCTGGAAGACTGCAGCAGACATTTTAAAGCACTGTATAAAACTCAGTAAAATTCCTGCACACTTAGAGACTAGCATCATCTCTGCATTGCTTTGAGGAAAAATCAAATATATAAACTATACAAAACACCCCATCAGGCAGTGCCTCTGAAATCCAGATGGGAGTGGGTGGGAGAGGCCCTGGAATCTTGAGGTCTCTATTCTCCAAACTGCTGCTCAGCAGGGGAGCAGAGGAGCTTGGAAGTACACAGACAGGTTTGTCATCATTCTACAAAGCCGATACTCTGGTGAAGCAAGCAAGCTGCAATTTAAATGGATCTTGAATGCTGAATGCATTGGTGGCCATGCCTTCAGTTGTCTAGACCTTAAACTCCAGAATTCCTGCCCTAAACCTCTCCGCCTCCCTCCTTCTCTCTCTGCTCCTTAAAGACAGTCCTTAAAAGCTACTTTGTCACCTGTCCTACTATCTCCTTTGGTGTCAAATTTTGTTTGATAACAAGCCTGTGAAGCTCCTTGGGATGTTCTACTGCGTTAATGGTGCTATATATTGTACTTAATACAATGTAAGTAATAAGTTGTGGAAAGACAATTGCCCCCTGTCAGATGAGGCAGGCCATGACTGATGAGCGCTGTGATTATTACATGGCAAAGAAAAAGCTCAATTACACTCGGTGAATGCAAAATGATTGATCTAATCACTGCATGAAGAAGATATCACACAAAAGTATAGTGGGAGCCAATCTGTGCCATTAGTTTACAGTATCAGCTGGCTTCACCTCGCATGTAAATCCACAACCAATCAGCTTGACTCTAGCTGTCTTCATTTCTCTAATTCTCTTCCTTGGAGACTGGATCAGAGCTTTTAATCACTATTGAGGAGGGAGACCTTCGAGCTGGTCTGTTTTATTGTAACTGTACTCACTGCTATCTCCATTTTGAAACAATCACAGATGATATTTAACTCATTGGCTTCTGATGTGGTGAAAGCAGATTCCACTGTAAAAGTGTTTGACCGTGGTGATATTGTGCACACAATCAATGCAAAGGTTCCCTTAATTTGTCCGGGCAGATGTTAAGGATTATCTGAGTGTCCCGTGTCAGAATATCAGCTGGCGTTGGTGGAAATCATTTATTTCACTTTTTATTCATTCACAGGATATGGGCATCACTGGCATTGCCCACCCCTAATTTTCTTTTATTGATTCATGGGATGTGGGCTTCACTGGTTGGGTCAGCATTTATTGCCCACCCCTAGTTGCCCTTCAGAAGGTGATGGTGAGCTGCCTTCTTGAACCGCTGTAATCCCTGTGGTGTAGGTACACCCACAGTGCTGTTAGGAAGTCAATACCAGGATTTTGTCGCAGCAACAGTAAAGGAACAGCGATATATTTCCAAGTCAGGATGGTGAGTTACTTGGAGGGGAACTTCCCAGTGTCCACAGCCCTTGTCCTTCTAGATGGTAGTAGTCATGGGTTTGGGAGGTGTGTCTAAGGAAGCTTGGTCAATTCCTGCAGTGCATTTTGTAGATGGTACACACTGCTGCAACTGTGCATCCGTGGTGGAGGGAGTGAATGTTTCTGGATGTGGCGACAATCAAGTGGGACTACTTTATCCTGGATGGTGTCGAGCTTCTTGAGTATTGTGGGAGCTGCACCCATCCAGGCAAGTGGAGAGAATTCCATCACATGCCTGACTTGTGCCTTGTAGATGGTGGACAGGCTTTGGGGAGTCAGGAGATGAGTTACTCGTCGCACGATCCCTAGTCTCTGAACTGCTCTTGTAGCCACAGTATTTATGTGGTTAGTCCAGTTCAGTTTCTGGTCAATGGTAACCCCCAGGATGTTGATAGTGGGTAATTCAGTGATGCTAATGCCATTGAACGTCAAGGGGCGATGGTTAGATTTTCTCTTGTTAGAGATGGTCATTGCCTGGCACTTGCCGCTTGTCAGCCCAAGCCTGGATATTGTCCAGGTCTTGCTGAATTTGGACACGGACTGCTTCAGTATCTGATGAGTTGCAAATAGTGCTGAACATTGTGCAATCATCAGCGAACATCCCCACTTCTGACCTTATGATGGAAGGAAGGTCATTGATGAAGCAGCTGAAGATGGTTGGGCCGAGGACACTACCCTGAGGAACTCCTGCAGTGATGCTGCCCTTGAGCTGAGATGACTGACCTCCAACAACCACAACCATCTCCTTTTGTGCCCGGTATGACTCCAACCAGTGGGAAGTTTTCACCAGATTCCCACTGACTCCAGTTTCGCTAGGGCTCCTTGATGCCACACTCGGTCAAATACTGCCTCTGAAATAGATGGCCTGACTGTACCAGCTTATAGAGGAGCAAAAGGAGGCACCAAAGGCAGACAAGTCGCTAGGACCTGATGGCCTGCCTCCAAGGGTATGAAAGGAAGTGGCTGCAGAGATAGTGGAGGCATTGGTTGAAATATTCCAGAACTCACTGGATTCCAGGAGGGTCCCAACGGATTGGAAAACCGCTAATGTGATGCCTCTGTTCAAGAAGGGAAGGAGGCAAAAAGCTGGAAACAACAGGCCAGTCAAACTAACATCTGTCGTTGGGAAAATGCTAAAGTCCATTATTATGGAAGAAATAGCAGGACATTTAGAAAAGCTTAACACAATCAAACAGAAAATAACATTCACTCCCTCCACCACTGACGCACAGTAGCAACAGTGTGTACCACCTACAAGATACACTGCAGAAACTCACCAAGGCTCCTTAGACAGCACCTTCCAAACCCACAACCACTACCATCTAGAAGGACAAGGGCAGTAGATAGATGGGAACACCACCAACTGGAGGTTCCCCAGAAGTAACTTGCCATCCTGACCTGGAAATATATCGCCGTTCCTTCACTGTCGCTGGGTCAAAATCCTGGCACTCCCTCCCTAACAGCACTGTGGGTGTACCTACACCACAGGGACTGCAGCAGTTCAAGAAGGTGGCTCACCACCACCTTCTCAAGGGCAACTAGGCCCAGCCAATGAAGCCCACATCCCATGAATGAATGAAAAAAAAGAGTCAATATGTTTTTATGAACGGGAAATCATGTTTGACAAATTTGCTAGAGTTCTTTGAGGATACAACAAGCAGTGTTGATAAATGGGAACCGGTAGATGTAGTGTATTTGGATTTCCAGAAGGCATTCGATAAGGTGCCACATAAAAGGTGATTACACAAGATAGGAGCTCACAGTATTGGGGTAATGTATTAGCATGGATTGAGGATTGGCTAACACACAGAAGACAGAGAGTCGGGATTAATGGGTCTTTTTCAGGTTGGAAAGATGTAACTATTGGAGTGCCATGAGGATCAGTCCTAGGGCCTCAATTATTTACTATCTATATTACTGACCTGGAGGAGGCAGAATGTAATGCATCCAAATAGCTGGGGGTGGGGGGGGGGCATGTTGCAATGAGGGCATAAGGAATCTACAAGGGGAAATAGGTTGAGTGAGTGGGCAAAAACTTGGCAGATGGAATTTAATGTAGGAAAGTGTGAGGTCATGCATTTTGGTAGGAAGAATCAAAAGGCAGACTATCATTTAAATGGAGAGAGACTCCAAAAAACATGCAGCACAGAGGGACCCAGGTGTTCTTATGCATGAAACACAAAAGGTTAGCATGCAGGTGCAGCAAGGAATTAAGAAAGCAAATGGGATTTTGGCCTGTGTTGCTAAGGGGTTGGAGTTTAAAAATAGGGAAGTCTTGTTACAACTGTACAGGGGGTTGGTGAGGCTGCACCTGGAGTACTGTGTACAGTTTCAGTCTCTGTATTTAAAAAAGGATTTATTGGCATTGGAGGCTGATTCCTGGGGTGAAGTGGTTGACTTATCAAGAATGGCTAAACAGGTAAGTCGTTGATTCATTAGAGTTTAGAAGAAAGAGGGGTGATCTTATTGAAATGTACAAGATCCTGAGGGGGCCTGACAGGGTAGATGTTGAGAAGGTGTTTCCACTGGTGGGAAATCTCAAACCAGGGGACATAGTTACAGGATAAGGGGACACTCATTTAAAACTGAGATGCAAAGGAATTTCTTCTCACAGAGGGTAGTGAATGTCTGGAACTCTCTACCCCAGAGTTGTGGAGGCTAGATCACTGAAAGTATTTAAAGAGGAGGTAGATTGATTTTTGAAATATCGGGGAGTTGAGGGCTATGAGGAGCTGGCACGAAAGAGGAGTTGAGGCCTGGGGCAGATCAGCCATGATCTTATTGAATGGCGGGGCAGGCTTGAGGGGCCGAATGGCCTACTCCTGCTCCTATTTCTTATGTTCTTATGTTCAAATGATGAAGAGCAGGTAGTAAGTTATCCAATGTCCCAAAGCAGTCAGTTCATTCAAAAAGTGTTGTAAGAACCTCTCGCCTTTCTTTGAATAATCAGAAAACCAGAAAACAAAGAACTACGTTATCTATAGATTGAAGTATCATGGACACAATTCACTCAGGTATTGACTCCCCGTCACATGGAAACAACAGAAGCCCAACAGCCTTCCCTTCAGGGGTCACAAGGGCATTTCTTGACCATTGACATCCCACATGTACACCAGAGTAGAAAGCAACATGAATACCTCTGTTCTTCAGCATTGATGGCTACCAAGATAATAGCACCATACTGGACAAGTCACTGCTCCAGGATGCACAAACAAGAGAACTCTGTCTTATTGTTCAAAGCTGGACAATCCCATTATCCCCTCCCCTCCACTCCCTATACATAAAGCATAATGGTTTTCCATAAAAGCTGGTAGACAGACTGGTGCCGGGCCAGTGTCTATATCAACCACAGCCTCCGGCTCTCACTGCAGGGAAATGCCAGGCACCTCCAGCCAGCAGTGTGGCTGAGATCTGTGACTCAGTGAGCAAGCAGCTGCTCTTCATCCTGCTCTGCACCCTTGTGCTCCAATGGAATGTCACCTACCTTTAACCTGCAAACAGCCAAGCATTAACAGTGGTCACAAAGCGCATTGCATAGAAGGTGCCCATGCTTTGTTGTGACTTTGTTCTCACAATGTGGATGATGTTAGCCCATCCCAGATGGCTTCAAGGAGGTTATAGGTCTTGTTTCTCTCATCTTACAGCAGGTGGCTTGTGGGCTCTGTCAGAGGACAAACCCTGATTTTAAATGAACTTGCCTAGTGAGACCGGGTTACCCAGTTACCCCACCCGATTCCACACCCCATTAGGTCTCATCTAAACACGCCCCATTCTTGGCAAGTTGGTCACAGTTAAAATTGGGCCTCTAGTACGAGGCTGGAATCGGCACTAGGCCGAGCTGTATGGGAGTGGAAAGTTGGGCTGAGCAACTGGGATTTTGAATGGCAGTCTGAGAATTCTCCAGCTCATTTTGCGTGCCTGCTGGATGGGAACAAAAACTGCTGGATTTGTAATCCTGGGGTCTGGACTTCTTAATCCAGAGAGTGAGGAGTTCGAATCCCACCCTTTCAGTTTCAGAATCTGGATTCGGTTTTAAAAATTAACTGGAAGTAAAGTCAAAAAGTGACCATGAAGCTATTGGATTGGTGCCCTCTGTCTTACATGTGACTCCAGTCCCATAGCAATGTGGTTCTTTCTTAATCTTAATGACCTCCTCAGTTGTGTCACTATCTTTCAGCAGAGCTGGGCTTGGCCAATGTCCACATTCTGAGAATGAGCTTTTTTTTTAAAACAAAATTGACAAACTTATTAAATTATATTTCACCACCTTGCAGCCTCTAGGTTACTAGGGCCAAGATTGTAACTGTTGCAATACAGGAATGGGCACCGCTCAGCGAGTGAAATGTACACTCTGGGCAATGAAAACGGATATTATCAGCACAGTAAGTTGAACAGATGTACACAGACAAAAGGTAACGCAGGACAGTAAGGATAAGGGAGAGTACAGGATTGCACAAAATAGCATGTACAAATATTATAATTTAGTCAGATTACACCTAGAATGATCTTTGCAGTCATCTCACAAACTCATTTAAAAGTTTTACTCAATCTTTGCTAACATTGAACTTGGACTGGCTTCATGTGAGCAAACAACGAGCCGTTGTGAAAAGGACTTTGTGGAAAGCAAATGGCTTTAATCTGAGTCAGCGAGGAACCAGGGCACCAGTGATATCACCTGCAAGTACCACAGGGACATTCTTGTTTTCTTGTGTCTGATGCTTGTTAACCAATGATCAAAAGGCTGGTGCTCAATTTGCCAAAGAGGATTTAACAGGGGTGAGCTGTGTTCTGGGCAGCGTGCTTGGCAATTCAGTCAATCCAATGTTAAGGTACGCTGTTTTTTGGTGAATATTTCCTGGGTTGATGATGGAGGGGGTGGAGGGAAGAGGCGGGTAAGTGGTGGGAGGGAAGACGGAGTGGGGGGTGGAGTTTGGGGAGGAGGGGTACAGAGGGCCTCTTAGGAATTTGAGCGTCTCCAAGGTGACACACCTGCCAATGGAATTTTTGGACAAGGTGACCCTCCGTGTTAGGCACGGACTAACAAGCCAGTCAGACCCAGTACAGCAACAACTTGCATTTATACAGCACCTTTAACATTGCAAAGCATCCCAAGACACTTCACAGGACATAATCAGTCAAAACTAGGCACCCAAAACTAGGCACTGAAGCCCATCAGAAGGTACCTGGGCAGATGATCAAAAGCTCAGTCAAAGAGAAAGATTATACAGAGCGCCTTAAACAAGGAGAGAGAATCGGAGATGCTTAGTGAGGGAATTCCAGAGGCAAGGCCACATGTGGGAAGAGCAATGAAAAATCCAGGATGTACAAAATTATGAGGGGAATAGATAGAGTGGACAGGATAAAGTTGTTTCCCTTGATGGAGAATTCTAGAACCAGGGGGCATAGATTCAAGATAAGTGGCAGAAGGTGTAGGGGGGACATGAGGAAGAACGTTTTTATGCAGAGAGTAGTGGGTGTCTGGAATTCACTGCAGGGCAATGGGCCGGGTGCAGGAAGATGGGATTAGAAAGGGCACCTGGGTGTCCTCGGGCTGGAATGGACAAGATGGGCTGAGTGGCCTCCTTCTGTGCTGTAACTTTTCTGTGGTTCTACAGAAATAGGGGAGGACTATCTCAGAGGGTTCCAGGGCAGGAGGAGGCTGCAGAGATAGGGAGCGGGTGAGGCCTTGGAGGGATTTGAAATCTGGGATATTTGCTGCAGTGTCGCAAGTTATTTACTCGTCCATAATGCAAACTCAGAAATGGGCCAAATTTTAAAAGGTTTGCGACCTACCTGGAAGAATAATCTGACTTGGGTTCATCATCTTCAATCTCAAGAGTTCTCTTGAGTAAGTTGTCCTCTGTGTACAGCTGGCACCTGGTGAGAGTGTTCTCTGATTTACTGTAAACCACCATTGGATTGATACTTGTCTTCTTGTCCACCCTTGTCCCCCTGCAGCCGGGGCTACCTGGCCAATCAGAGTCCTTGGTGGAGTTCATGCAAGAGTCACCATCGGAATTAGTCCAAGGTAAAAACTTCTCTTCGATCAGTCGGGCGTTCTCCTTAATTTGTTCCTGGATTTCTGAGGTCAGGATTGGGAAGTCAAAGGTGAAATAATTCCCATGGCTCCTATTGGGAGAAGGCAGGATTTCCACTGAGTCTAGGCTGGTATAAGAGGTGCCTTTGGCACGATGAGACTCTAGGATAGATTCAAATTGCTTACTGAATGTATCAGTGCCGTCTTCAGAGAGACTCCGGGCAAGAGAAATCGAAGCGACAGGTGGGAGCATATTTTTGACCTCTATCTCCGGTGACCTGAAGATGGTAAAGGTAAATAATGATACAACTGCTCAGGGCATTGGGTAGACACACCTAGAGAACTGCATCCTTGTGTAATGAGGGATATATTTGCATTGGAGGCAGTCCAGAGAAGGTTCACTGGACCTAATGAGGAAAGGTAAAGCAGGTTGGGCCTATACTCGTTGGAGTTTGGCAGAATGAGAGGTGATCTTATTGAAACATGTAAGATTCTGAGGTGCGGGGGTTGGGGGTGGGAGTTGGGGGGTTGGGGGGGGTGGGTGGGGGTGGTTAGTTGTTGAGAGGATGTTGCCCCTCATGGGGGAGCCTAGAACTAAAGGGGCACAGTTTCAAAAGAAGGGCTCTTTCATTTAAGACGGAGATGGGGTGGGGGGGATTTCTTCTCGCAGAGGATTGTTCGTCTTTGAATTCTCCACCCCAGAGAGCAGGGGGTGCTGGGTCATTGAATACATTCAAGACTGAGTTCGGCAGATTTTTGATCTACAAGGGAATCAAGGAGTTTGGGTGGTTGGGGGGGGCGGTGGTGATGGCAGGAGAGTGGACTTCAGGCCACAATCAGCTGTGACCTTATTGAATAGTTAGAACAGACTCGAGGGGCCAAAGGCCTACTCCTATTTCTTATGTCCTTATGCAGCGCAGGAGGCGGCGATTCGGTCCATAGAACCACAGAACCATGGAGAAGTTACAGCACACAAAGAGGCCATTCAGCCCAACATGTTTGTGGCAGCCGAAAAATAAAAAAAAAACAGTTGGCCGTTTTAAGCCCACCTTCCAGGCCCATGGTGCCTGCTCCATCTGTTTTAAAGAGCTATCAAATTAGTCCCGCTCCCCCTGCGCTTGCCACGTATTTCCAAAAACCGGGTTCTCCTTTTCAAATATAAAATCCCTTTCGGGAGCTTCTTTTCCAACTGCTGCCACCATTCTTTCCATCTCACAACACCATGTGTCATAAAACATTTCTCCTCATCTCCCTCTCCGGTCCTTTTGTCAATCACCGTAAATCGGTGCCCTCTGGTTAACGAGCCCGTGGAAAGCCTAACAAAATCTGTCCTGATTGTGAGCACCTCGCCCAGCAGCATCTTTAGCGATTCTCGTTAACAGCAAAGGTTGGAACAAAAGTTCTCAGAGATGCAACGGTTTCACAGACAGGTCGGGGATCTCAGTTATTTCCATTTTTAAGAATGCCATGACAGCCACCGCTGCCCATGACGTTAGACACTGAAGCAGCAACACTGGCCTAACAAAACGACTGCAAATTCAGTCCAGCTTCCCTGCAAGCAGGGCCGAGGGATTTAGCACCATGTCGAGTACGTGTAATGCAAAGAAGTGCCAGCGGAGGGGGTGCTGGGTCAGTGTAAAGGCAAAACACGGTGGATGTTGGAACTCTTGACATACGGATAGAAAATGCCGGAAGACACTCAGCATCTGTGCGGAGGCAATAGGGTGAAACAGTGAAGGGAGAGAGGCACACAGAGAGGGAGAGACACATGGACGGGGAGTGAACGAGAATCGAAATGGAGGGCGAGTGTAGAATTGGGCTAAAATAATAAGATATCCAACCCTGGAAGCTATACGTGACAGAGAGATCAAAGGATTTTCCATAAGTAAAGTTAAGTTCACGGGAAGCATAAACACTAGAATGGACCTGATAGGCCAAACTGCCTAAAGCCATGAAATAGGAGCAGGTGTAGGCCATTTGGCCCCTCAAGCCTGTTCCACCATTGAATAAGATCATGGCTGACCTGACTGTGACCTTAACCCCACTTTCCTGCCTGACCCCCATAACCTCCTACTCCATGTTAATCTAACATCTGCCTTAACTCAGCCATGAATATATTCAATGACCCAGCCTCCACTGCTCAATAATTCCAAAGACTAATGACCCTCAGGGATGAAATTCCTCCTCATCTCCGTCAAATTGGGAGAATTGTACCCCTCAGCTCTAGATTCCCCTACAAGAGGGGACATTCTCTCAGTGTCTTGCTGTCAAGCCCCTCAGAATCATATACGTTTCATTAAGGTCATCTCTCATTCTTCCAGGCCCAACCTGCTCAACCTTTCCCCATGAGACAACCTCTTCACATCCCACGAGTCAGCCTAGCGAACCTTTTCTCAACTGCTTCCAATGCAAGTGAGTAAGGAGGCCAAAGCTGTACACTGTTTCTGTGCTGTTAATACACTGGCTATTCATTGTAAAATTAGGCTATATCTGGTCAGCTATCTATTAATGGCTGCACCGAAACAGACCCCAGATAAGGAATGAATCGGCAGAATTTACCCACATCTTGTTAACGGCAATGACAACTGGCAAAACATGGGTTGGACCTTGTCAAGAGGTTGTTGAAAAAGAGAACTACCACCTACTAGTAAGTTACCAGAACCTCTTTCTCCAATCTGTGGCCGGGCTGATTCAGCATTCCAATGCCAGTCACAGGTTAGAGCGTTGGTACGACACCCAGAACTTAAGATGCTCTCGTGAAGTGCCTTGGGACATTTTTAAGGATGTTATAGAAATGCGAGTTGTTGTTGTAAATAAGAGTTATCTAAACAAAAGTCTCCTCAAACACCTACCTCTTAAACCAAACCTTCAGTCACCACTTAAACTCTTCAAACTCTTATACTCTGTCTGATTAACCATCCACCGCTCCCCCCACTCCCCCCATCCCCCTCCCCATGTGAAGCCCTGTGATGGATTTCCCTTGTAAAATGTACAACTTGCCACTCTTAGAGGTTCGCTATTTAACAATCCCACTTGTGAGGAAGTTGAAAAGTAGGGGAATACTGGTTTGTAGTTATCATTCTACTGCGCAGTATTTAACCTTTAATGTGCCATTGAACAGTATAACCACACAACCAGTGCTATGCTAATGCCCTTATAATGCATACAACACATGTTGTTTTGGAACATAGGGACGTAGAAGCAGGAGTAGGCCATTTGGCCCATCGAGCCTGCTCTGTCATTCAAATTGATCATGGCTGATTATCCATCTACTCTTCCACCATTTTCCCCCACTATTACCATATTCCTTGATGTCATTAGTATTCAGAAATCTATCGATTTATGCCTTGAATGCGCTCAATGACTGAGCTTCTCTTGGGTAGAGAATTCCAAAGATTCACCATTCTCTGAATGAAGAAATTCCTCCTCATCTCAGTCTTCATCGGCCTGCCCCTTATTCTGAGACTGGGACCCCTGGCTCTAGACTCGCCAGCCAGGGGAAACATCTTATCCAAAATCTATCCTGCCCTGTAAGAACTTTGTAAGTTTCAATGAGATCACCACTCATTCTTTGAAACTCTAGAGAATACAGTTTCCTTAATCTCTCCTCATAAAACAATCCCACCATCCCAGGGATTAGTCTGGTGATCCTCTGTAGCAAATATATCCTTCCTTAGATATGGAGACCAAAAATGTGCACAGTACCTGCAGGTGAGGTCTCACCAAGGCTCTACACAATTGCAGCAAGACAGCTTTACTCCTGTGCTCAAATCCCTCATGATGATGGCCAATATACCATTTACCAATTGCTTGCTGCATCTGAATGCTAGCTCTTTGTGACTCATGAACAAGGACACCCAGGTTCCTTTGGACATCAACATTCCTCAACCTCTCACCATTTTAAAGTACTCTGTTTCTTTCTGTTTTTTTTCTACCAAACTCAATAATTTCACACTTATTCACATTCTATTCCAGCTGCCATGTTCTTGACCACCCACTTAGCCAGTCCATATCGCTTTGAGGCCTCCTTGCGTCTCTTCACAATTTACATTCCCACCTAATTCTGTGTCATCAGCAAATTTGGGAATATTACATTTGGTCCCCCCACATCCAAAACATTTATATAAATTGTGAACAGCTGTGGTCCCAGCACTGATCCGTGTGGTACCCCAGTAGTAACAGCCTGCCATCTTGAGAATGACCCATTTATTCCTACTGTCTGCTTTCTGTCTGTTAACCTATTCTCAAACCATGCTAGTATAGTACCCCATATCCCATGTGCTCTAATTTTGTTTACTAACCTCCTGCGTGGGACCTTATCAAAAGAAAAATCACACTATTACTCATTACCCCATATCCACATAATAATGACTCGGTTTATGTACAATAATTTTCTTGGGAAGATCACTGACAGCAGGGAGCCATTAGATTATCTGATCTGGTCTTTCACTGCTGGTAATAATGATAAATTTCAGATATGAGCATTTCCCTGCAGTGCTGTATAGCCACTTTATACCCAAAGCAAAGAAATCAGCTGACAGGACAATCTCTGTTGCTGTAGGAGGCTGGCTCTCTGACATCCACAAGGGCCTTAAATGATCCAAGCTTTAGCTCAATCTGCCCACAACTCAACTCAAATTGTCAGAATTACACCAAAAGCCTCCAAGGGTTGTCTATGCAGAAAGCTGAAATCTCACGTTGATTCAGGAAGGACTGATCCTCCAATTCAGGAGCTAAGACAGGTTGTTGGAACACAGTACGTGGAGATTTGTCCTGCATCTAACTCTTCCATCAAACTAGTTGGATTAAAATACAGATTCCAAAGACAGAAATCTCGTCATGCTAAGGGACTACCACCCGGGGTCTCTTAATGAGAAGGATTTTAATTAATTAGAATTCTTTGCAGCAGTTTGATATTTTATGAGATAACTGAATCCAAGCCAGATGATCAAGTATGAATCTGGACACAAATCCTTTACTTGATAGTTTGTTTACTTACAGAACACAGCATTATATATGTCTAACTCCTCCCTACTAACCCAGTGTTCCAGCAGTCCCTCTTTATATGTGCTCAAGATACATAATCAATCAAAACCTCCCATCTGTTTATCCTTAACAATGCAGTTAACAAGACATTAACAGGATGCACATTGTAACACATGCTCAATGGGAACTGATTACCTTTCATCAGCAGCAGAAGATGGTTCAGAGAATACATCATCCTCCACAACTTTTGATTGCTCTTCTCTGCACCCCTTGCAATTCCCAGTGGTCTCATCTCGGATGTAGCCTCCTGAAGGAGCATGAGGGTCCATCTGAACAGTGTCACTTGCAACTGTTGAACTCGGATGGTGAATACTGTCGTGCTTGTCTGGACTGGTTATGTTGTATTGTGCCATGACTTCATCCAGGTTAGTCTCCTGGTAGCGTCTGATAGGCACAGCATCCAGATCAGTCTCTGAGTACTTGGTTGTTCTAGTTTGGTCTCTTGCTTTGTAAACCATGGAAGTTCCATTTGACAAAGGTGCATTTTTCAAATCATTAACTACCTTGGCAGAGCCATGACTGACCACACATGGCTGTGCCTCAAGAGATCCACTGGTGGATGCTCCCTTTTGCTTGTTCTCGGCTATTTCAATCGTCACGGTAAAGTGCGGACTCGCCAGTGACTGCCGGGTTTCAGAGTCAGCTGCAAGCACACAACAGATTGTTAGGAACTGAATCCCCACCCTTGGTCGGTGAGTTATGAAGATCTTGAGTGGCAGCGCAAATCCAAAGCTAAAGCCCATTTTTTTTGTACAGTGCGCGCACCTGAACTGGATCCAGTTTGAACAGCTCAGTGCTTGTACGGTTGCACAGATTGTACCAACCCCAGCAAGCTATGTTTGTATAAGTTCCTAAGTGAGAGCATTAGGCAACTAACCACGCACACGTGGTTATAGCCATGGAAGGAGTGTCGTGCAGCAGCCTATGAATCCTTCCATTACATAGAGCATGCAGCACTAAAGCAGGCCATTTGCCCTATCTAGTCTGTACTATTCCATATGCATCTCTCCATCTACACTACTTCCCATTATTGTCCACAGGGGTCTTTGAAGACGCTCTAACATGCAGTAGCCAATAATGCAGTTTAATGCATCAATATGGGTCTACACCTGATCCTATGTTACTTCAGTATGACTCTTTACAGTCAGTGGCACCTTTTGTAAGATGCCCCAATATGGGTTTTGACGCTTACCTTTATCTTCTGGAATCTGTGGTTCCGATGGTCCATAAAAGAATTCCCGTCTGGCTTTTGCAATCCGCTGAGCCCGGTCAGAATATTCCCCAACCAGTATGCAAGAGTTAGCCTTCAAAATAAAATGATTGAAGTCTGTCTGTTCATCATTCAGTGAGACCCAACATGCTAGCTGAGGAGCAGTAGCTGATTGCAGTTTTTGAACCAAAAACACTCTCAAAATTCTATGGCTAGAGTCAGGGCCCTAGGGGTCACCATGGAAATCAATTTTTCCTTATGAAACCAAATTAATACAAGTGTGCTCTAATTTCAGCTTCTAATTTTGTGTCTGGTCCATTGTACAATGCTGGCGAACTAATGCACTACAGTGGGCTCCTAATATAAAGCAACAGAAACAGTCCCAAACCTGGGAATTTCAAGTGCCTTTTATTCATATTCAACAGAACAATTTGCATTTTGCTAGCACCCTTAACATAGAAAAACACCCCAAGGCACTTCACAGGAGTGTAATCACACCCACAACAAAAAACTGACATCAAGCCACAAAAGAGGTAACGTAACTAAAGTTCTTCATCCCTGGAAACATTCTCATAGACTTGTAGACTCAAACATTTACAGCACAGAAGGAAGCCATTCAGCCCATCATGTCCAGGCCAGTCAACATTCTCATGAATCTTCTCTGCACTCCTTCTAAGGCCTTTACATCCTTCCAAAAGTGTGATGCCCAGAATTGAACACAGTTACTCCAGTTGAGGCTGAACCAATGTTTTATAAAGGTTCATCACAACTTCTTTGCTTTCATATTCTATATCTCTAATTATAAAGCCCAGGGTCTCATATGCCTTTTTAACCGCTTTCTCAATCTGTATTGCTAGCTTCAATGGTATGTGCACATACACCCTCCGGTATCTCTGTTTCTGCACCCCTTTTTAGAACTGTACCTGTTATTTTATCTTGCCTCTCCTTGTTATTTCTACCAAAACGTATCACCTTACACACTTCTCTGCATTAAATTTCATCTGCCAAGTGTCCACCCATTTCACCAGGCTGTCTGTGTCCACTTGAACTATCTGTATCCTCCTCACAGTTCACAATACTTCCAAGTTTTGTGCCATCTGCAAATCTTGAAATTGTGCCCTGTGCACCCAAGTCTAAGTCACTAATAATATAAGAAAGGCAGTGATCCAAGTATTGAATATTGGGGAACGCCACTAAATATCTTCTTCCAATCCAAAAGACAACCCTTTACCACTACCCTCTATTTCCTCTCACTCAGCCAACTTTGTGGTCAATTCCAAGCTGTGATGGAATGCACATGGACTTCATGTAGACATTTGTAACAGCAAAAATGAGCAGATAAGTTGAACTCAGTTCCACAAACTGCTTTGGTGGGTTTGTGAACTTAAATGGAGAGGTGTTTGGAGGGAATTTCAGCTCTATTTATAATTTTGTAAATGGCATTTCTGTTAAACATCCACTGAAATTACAGCAGTGGATGGGAGAAGCTCCCAGGAAATTCCTAGCCGTGATTTCCATGTTTTTAGCGCTGTCATCAGTACATACACCACTGTCTGTGAGGATATGCTTTGCTACAGCAGAGTACTGTGTGCACATTCTGACTATTAGCATGTTAGTGCCATGGGTTCCTAGTCCCCAGTGATCTCACAAGACTTGTTTAGACTGACTGTTGTGAAGAGCCAGAAAGAAAGAACCTGCATCTATATAGTGCCTTTTACAACCTTTGGACATTCCCAAGATGTTTCACATCCAATGAAGTGCTTATTTGAAATGCAGTTACTTTTGTAACGTAGGAAACGCAGCAGCCAATTTACACTCAGCAAGGTCCCACAAAATGCAATGAGATAACAACCAAATCTGCTTTTTAGTGGTGTTGCATGTGGAAGAAATATTGACCGTGAGAAATGTAAAGCTTTTATATTTTCCAGCTCTCAGAGAAGACAAATCCAGCTGATTAACACAAGTTTGCAACAAGAAGTCTGCAGTTTAATTTACTGTGAATCTTGGGGGACACCGTTGATGGCACAACACTCATCCCTGATGTTTGTACAGTTTGCAAACATTGTTCAGTACTGTGCTTGTGTTTTGAAAACATTCATCGACCAGGCTTTCTTCAAACTGTTCTGCAAGTTTAATTAGTTGGTTTGGACAATGCAACAGCATCTGTCCGTACTCATGAGGAATTCAAGAGGGCACTGGTAAAGTGTCATGTGGCCATCACAGCTGTTGATTTGTTTCAATATATATTCCAATGTCCCATCATGTCACATGCAGTTGGGCTTTCAAGTAGAAAGTCAAATGGACAAGTCTGTCTAAGGGAACAATGAAAACCTCTTGTATCCATCTACAAGGCTATTAACAGCAGTACATAACGCCATCAATTCATTCCATCTCAAGCATGTTGGGATGTTTCTGAGTTACGTGACAAAACTCTTTCTAAATGAATTTCTTTCCTTCTATTGTTTACTTCAGTTACTTTAGTTTCCCTTGAGATAGATTTGATCAGCCTTGGACAACTCCTACTTCACAAATTGTCAAGAGGTGGGTATTCACAACAGAAAGAGTCAGAAAGAGACGGAGACACAGGGGGATAATTGGAGAGAGTAACACCTACACAACAGGCAAACTTTAACCTTTGCTGATAACTGCCCACCCATTATTCACCTCTTCTGACTTTAATTTCCAATAAATTCAATAGGGAGGAGTATCTGGACAGGTGGTCAGCCCATTATCACTCCTTACACTTTTGGCAAAGTTCAAAATGCCCCCCTATAGAAACAAACATTTGTGTTTATGTAAAGACTAGAAATGACCATGAGGCCTACACCATACTCACCCTCATCCTTTGGTTCATTTTATTGTCATGTAGCAACCATCCCATCCTCCCCGCCACCATGGAGGAACAAAACTCAGATATCTGTCACCAATTCAGTCCCATTTCAAAGATGTAGGCACTTAATCTAGCCGATATCTCACAATGGGGTACTGAGGAAGTGCTGCACTGCCGAAGGTGCCATCTTTTGGATGACACATTAAATTCAGATGCACTGTGGACATAAAAGGTTCCCTAGGACTATTTCAAAGCGCAGCAAGTGAACTCTCCCAATTAACTGATCAATATTTATCCCTCAACCAACATCACTAAACCAAACCACAGAAAGAGACATGGGGATAATTGGAGAGAGTAACCCCTACACAACAGGCAAACTTTAACCTTTGCTGATAACCACCCACCCATTATTCACCTCTTCTGATTTTAATTTCCAATAAATTCAATAGGGAGGAGTATCTGGACAGGGGCTGGAAATCTGAAATAAAAACAGAAAATGCTGGAAAAACTCAACAGGTCCGGCAGCATCTGTGGAGAGAGAAACAGAGTTAACATTTTGAGTCTATATGACTCTCCTTCAGCAGTAAAACAGATTGGCTTTTTAAACATATCTCACTGGCTGCTGCGTTTTCCTACAACAGTGACTCACTTCAAAAATCATTGTGGGATGCCGTTAAGGGATATCGGCATGACATCAACAGAAAGGAAACGTGTCACGTGATCCAGTCTTAGTTTCACTTTTCCTTTGAGCAGCTCACACATATACATTTCTGATGTCTTCAAGCTTTTTACCTGTATCTGTTCACATGTGCCTAGTCTTAATAAACAAACCTACTATGAGTTTACTCAATCCCTTAAGAGTGATTGGTGTCTTGTGTCTTGTACAGTAAATAAGTATTATATCAATAGAACAACATAACACTTAATTAGCTGGTAAATGCTTAAGACTTGAAAGGTGCTATATAAATGCAAGTTCTTTCTTTATTTCGTCTCCTTGGTCCAGTGTCATGGTTTACTGACCCTTCTAGCATTGTCGGATTTAAAAATCATCAAATTGTAGAATCTTAGAGTACAGAAGGAGACCATTCAGCCTATCATGCCCTTGCCTGCTCTTTGAAAGGCCTCTCTGGTTTGCTCTACCTCCCTGTTTTGGAGGTAAGAATTTCAAGAAACAAATCATGGGGAAATTGAGTAAAGTTACTGATGGGAAGAAACTGGAATAAACCAATTCTAACTGGGCTGCATATTCCCAGCAGCAAATGTGTTCCCAGGCCAATTATCACAGTCTATTTAATGATCAGGCACCATCAATGATGCCTACCCAGTGTGTCAACTGGACATTCCAACAACTTTCTCCTGTGTTGGGATTGAGCAGAGAACAACAGCAGACCCAGCAACTCGCAGCAAGATCCAAATTGTTGGTGCTCCCCATCTCTATCGTCTTGATGAGTTATCCCTATAGTCACTCAATCATTCTACATAATGTATACACCAAACTGCAATCCACAGCTGCATATTCAGTTCAGTCTCAATAATAGCCTAATAATTGAGTTGGGTAAGCGCCAGTCAATAGTTATGCTTGTCCCTGCAGACCTCAATTACAGCTAACAAGTTGGATTGGTGCCAGCCTAATAGTCTGGCCACCACTGCAGGTCCCATGTCCTTTATGCACAGGGTTTCCAGACAGTGAAGTTGGTGCCTTGCTCTTATGTGTTTATTTACCATCTGCTTCCTCTGGCCTACCTGCAAGCTTATTCTGACATCAGAGGGTCTCTTGCACGCACACCAAAGACTGACTGTGCCCTAATGGAACAGTCTACGAGAGACTGAAGGCCATGGATAATTCACTCTGCTGCTTTATAACTGGAAACTTTAGCTGCCAGGATTGATGGGTCAAAGTAAATCTTCCTTAAAAGTAACTTGGTGGGGCCACACTTAGAATATTGTGAACAGTTCTGATCTTCAGATGGATAAAAGGGACATAGCAACTCCAGGGAAAGTGGCAAAGAGGTTTATCAGGACTGAGAGATCCAGCCATCGGGGTAGATGGAACAACTTGAGGCTTTTTTCTTCAGGAAAGAAAGGCATTAGAGGATAACTGATAGACGTCTTTAAAATTATCAATGAATTGGACAGGGTCAACGTGGAGAGAATGTGTCCACTTGTGGGAGAACCCAAAAGGAAGAGATATATAAATATAAAATGGTTACTAATAAATCCAATAGGAAAACAAAGAGAAATATTTTACTCAGTGATTGGTTAAAATGTGGAAGTCGCTTCCACAAGGAAGTGTTCGAGATCGATGCTGCATTAAGGGAAATGGAATGGAGGGAAACTAATGTGGAGCATAAACACCAGTACAGACTAGGTGGCCCGAATGGCCCATATCTGTGCTGGATATTCTACGTCATTGAATGTAAGCAGGCTTGAGAGGGGGAAGGGGATAGGCCATTGAGGGGTGGTGCAAGTGTGATGCTACAAGCAGGAAAAAAGTCTCAGAGCTTCACGAACCTGCACAACGTGCTTACAAGGTTGGCCATGGATCGGAAGGTTAGGAGAGTCGAAACGAACTGGGACAATTAAACAGTGAGAACAAGGTATCCAATAGGTCTATTTTCGACAGTGCGATTAACCTGCACTGAATCATTCAGTAGCACAAAAGCACCTTATGACCAACCGGACTGCAGTATTGCCAGGGCCATACTGGACATGGGTTAGGTCAGATAATTTTTACCTTCAATTTTCACCTTTGATTGAAACATAAGATCCTGAGAGATCTTGACAGGGTGGATATGGAGAGGATGTTTCCTCTTGTGTGAGGATCTAGAACTAGGGGTCGCTGTTTAAAAATAAGGGGCTGCTCATTTAAGACAGAGATGAGGAGAAATTTTTTCCCTCAGAGGGTCATGAGAGGAACTCCCTTCCTCAAAAGGCAGTGGAAGAAGAGTCTTTGAATGTTTACAAAGCAGAGCTAGATAGATTCTTGATAAACAAGGGGGTGAAGTGTTACCAGGGATAGGCGTGTGGTTACAGTCAGATCAGCCATGATCCTATTGAACAGTGGAGCAGGCTTGAGGGGCCAAATGGCCTACTCCTGTTCCTAGTTTGTATGTTCAATATCCAGTCTCAAACCCTGAGGAGTTTTGATAAAGTAGACAGAGAGAACGTACTTCCATTGGCAGGAGGGTCGGTAACCAGAGTACATAGATTTCAGGTAACTGCCAGTAAAGCCAGGGGAGTTTTTTTTAGATAGTGAGGTGTTATGATCTGGAATTGTCTGCAGTGAAAAGTGAGGCATATTCACCGGTAACCAGTGGAGGAATATTCACCGGTAACTTAGCAAAAGGCGATTGGATAAATAGCTAAAAAGAAAAATTTGCAGAGATATGGGGAAAAGGAAGTGCATTGGGACTAATTGGAGAGCCCTTTTGAACAGTGTGGGCAGTGGGGTAATGGTATTGACACTGCATTGGTTAACCAAAGACCAGGGTAATTCTCTGGGGCCGGGGTTTGAATCCTACCATAGCAGATGGTGGAATTTGAATTCAATAAAAAATAAATCTGGAATTAAAGGTCTAATGATGACCATAAAACCATTGCTGATTGTTGTAAAAACCCATCTGGTTCACAAGTGGCCTTTAGGGAAGGATATCTGCTGGCCCACATGTGACTTAAATGCCCTCTAAACAAGGGCAATTAGGAATGGCCAATAAATGCTGGCCTAGCCAGCAATGCCCACATCCCAAGAGTAAATTTTTTAAAAGCTGGCACAGACACAATGGGTGAAATGGCTTCCATTTGTGCCATAGGATTCTAAGTTTGACTAACTTTTTCTCACCTATAATTCCCTAATATTGAGGGTGGCATTCAATCCAACCTTGTACGTACAGTTAATGTCAGGGCAAGATTTCCGAATACATCAACATAAGTGGGACAGCAGTTGAAATATTCAGTGACACTTGCTCCAAACAGTCTGGTCATACACCAGAGAAAGTTGCTCCTCAGTAAAAGCAGCGCTCTTTTCACTGCATGGCATCTTATTTCACCTATAATCTCTGCCACATGAACAATCACCGTACACTTTTACATTTAGCTCATAGATTCTTCTTCAGAGCCATTTGCCAGATAGAATCATACAATGGTACAGCACAGAACGAGGCTAATCAGAATAATGAGTCTGTTCGAGTGGATATTCAAGATCACATGCACAACTTGAAAAGGAAGAAAATTACTTGCAAGGCCATGGGGATAGAGCAGGGTAATAGGACTGACTGGATTACTCTACAGAGAGCTGGCATGTGATGGGCCAAATGGCCACCTTCTGTGCTACGGTGGCTCTATGACTTTTTGACTCTAAGGGCAGGGAGTTATCCCAGTATCCTGGCCAACATTCCTTCTCCAGCCAGCAAATTATCTGGTTATTGCTGTTTCATGGGGTTTTGCTCTGCGCAAAATGTCATTCATTTTTAGCCACTTTATAGTTACTGAATTTCAAGGAGATTTATTGCACTTATAATCGTGTAGCACAGCAGGAGGCCATTCAGCCCATCATGCCTGTTCCAACTCTTTGAAAGAGCTATCCAATTAATCCCATTACTGTGCTCTTTCCTCATAGCCCAGCAAATTATCCCTTTGAGTATATATCCAATTCCACTTATGTGACAAGGCATTGAAAAATACAATCTTTTTATTAATGACTGATATATCACAATGCTGTGCAAGTGGTTGAATGACTGGTACAATGAATGAACCCAGTGGTTATTAAAGAAATCTTTTTTATGCAGTTTGAAACCCAATTCTCATTAGATTTTAAAGGAGTGAACTGCAGCAGCACTCTGCCCCTTCTTAAATACGAAGCTCACCTTGGACAACCCAGAATATTCACCAGCAGCAAATAACAAACTGACATGAAACAATGTCATGTAACCATGGATAAGCAACACAAGACTTTAAAATAATACAGCAAGAACCAAAACATCGGACCAATAATCCTGAAATATTCAGCAATCTTGTGTTCATCGGAGACACGGAACATCTTAAGAAGGTTTGGGAATAAGGAAATGCTATTCAGCACTCACTAAGTGGTCTTGTAGCACAGAGGGTAGTGTTCTTACCTCTGAGCCAGAAACTCCAGGTTCAAGTCCCACCCCAGGACCTGATGGCCAAATAGATTGAGTATCAACCTGTAAATCCTTCCAAATACGCACCAATGGGTAGGTGGTAAGAGTGGGAGGGACTGTTAGGTAGCCATGTGATGGAATGAAAGTTGGAGGCTCTCTCCCATCGTGATTCAAAGCTCCTAAGTAAACTAGAACACACCAACCACCATTCAGCAAGCTCCTCCAAACAGCACTGAGATGAATAACAGATAGTTTGCTATTGATGATCCATGATCCTGGATCAGGGACAAGTGTTGCCCAGGACACTTCACTTCATGAAGCTTGCACACTGAACATCTCATTCAAAAATGTCCCTCCTCACCAAAGTCTCTGTACATTTCTCAGCCACCAATCTGGTGGTAAAGCTGGAGCTTGAACATTCATATTCACAACAGGGACCGATGAAGCAGAATTAACAGCTTTTTTTTCTGCTGACCTGTTCTATTTATTTCCCTCCAGCTATAAGCACCAAGAACTCTCATGTCATGAAATCCTACAGCACAGGAGGAGATCTTTCAGCCCATCATGCCTGTACTGGATCTTTGAAAGGGCTATCCAATTATTCAAAGGAGAATTGGATCATTGTCCGAAGAAGAAACATTTGCAGGGCCACAGGGAAAATGCGGGTGAGTGGGACGAAGTGAATTGCTCCTGCAAAGAGCCAGCACAGTCATGACAGGCCGAATGGCCTCCTTCTGTGTTATAACCATTCTATAAATTAATCCCACTCCGCTGCTTTCATCACAGGCCTGCAAATTTTTCCTTTCGCATGCATATCTAATTCCCTGTTTGAAAGTTCCTATTAAATCTGCTCCCACCTCCCTTTCAGCCAGCGCATTCCAGATCATAACTCACTGCGTAAAAAAATTCTCCTCATCTCTTCTCTTGGTTCTTTTGTCCATGACCTTAACTGACTGAAAACTCCATCCACATTAGCCCAAATACGTACTGCACCTTAATTCCAAACCTTGAAGAGCGCACAATATTGCAACAGCTTGACATCAACCGTTTCCCACACCAACCATCAGTGTGGCTTCACTGAGCAAGTTTACAGACTCTACACAGATTTATACCAAATTACAGGCAGTTCAGAAAGAACTAGGTCAACATTACTCACGCTGTTTAGTACACTTGCAGTCAGCAAACGGAGCTCATCTTTGCCTAATCAGCCATAGCTGGGTTTGAGTACGGACCCCAGGGATGAAATGTGATCATCTGGCCAGTCCTCATCCAGTAGGGTTTAGGAACAGATAAGAGGCAGTGACTTAATGCCTGTAATCTAATATCCGGATTTGGACAATGCTTATGAACTGGGATTTGTTCTCACGGTCTACAGTGTCCCTTGATGAGAAAACAGTCTTGTAATTATGCCGTTATCCAATTTTGGAAGCAAGACTTGATCTGACTAAGTGCTGAAACCAGCCGTGAACCTAGTCATACTGCAGGCTGTAATGTTCAATGGTTCAATCATTCTGTGTTTGATTATGTGAGTCTGATCTATGCTCACTGTGCTTGACTGGTTAAGCCTGGGCGTTGATTCAGACGTAAATAAACAGACCACACAGAAGCTACTAGAAACTGATAGCTGAAGCATGGAGTAGACATTTTAAAGCACTGTATAAAACTCTGTGAATAAATTTCCTGCACAGTTATAAACTAGTGTGATCTCTGCTTTGCTCTAAGAAAAATTAAATATACAACAGAGACCTGAGCTGCAGCAACATCGGACTGCTGCTCGTACTCATGAGCGGGGCGGTGCATTTCCTGATTTTCAATGATTTTCTCTCAGGAACATCCTACAGAACTTCACATACAATGCATGGCTTTGTGCAGAAACTTGTCTCATGTCAACAAGTGAAATAGCCATTTTGTACACAGTAAGATCCCACAAACAGCAACACGATGAATGTCAGGCTCCTCTGTTTTTGCCGGCACTGGTTGAGGGAAAATTTTGATCAGGCCATTATTCTTTGAATTAGTGTCCTGGGACCTTTAACACGTGCCAGCATTGCTGGAGGAGATGGAGTTTCAACTTAAAGACAGTCATGTCTGGAACCAGAATAGATTAGTTCCAGATTCCTGCCACCCTTTATGTGAAGAAGTTCTTCCTGACATCACCCCTGAACTTCTAGCTATAATTTTAAGGTTTAAGCCCCCTTCATCTGGACTCCCCTCACCCCAACCAGAGGAAATAATTTCCTTATTTCTGTCAATTCCTGTAACCATCTTAAACACCTCATTTAGATCAGCTCCTGGTGGGATCAGACTGAGGTTTCCCCTTTTAGATTCATTCCATGACAAACACGGCTAACTAAATCCCCTGCTGTAATTCCAAAACCCTCATTATTTTCATTTTTTGATCACAAGGAATTGAAGATATTTCTAACAGAATTCTCAAAGTCTAGGACAATATGCTATTATAGAAGGGACAGATTTATCTGGTGCAGCATGTTACTGAATAGCAAGCACACACAAAGAGACAGTGCTGAGAGTATATTGTGTGCCTTATATCAAAGCCATCCATATTCAAGCGTGCGATAGTTCAGCTTTGTTTACCTGAACAATGCGAAATCAGTCTATTCATACAGGGTTTGCTCGATCTGATCTGAGACAGAAGATGCCTTTCAGAGCATTAAGCCCTCCCACACCACTTCACTCCTTGCTGCATTTGTACTTTCAGCCCATACAGTGATTATTATATACCTAGTACATGCTCCACAGATCTCACAGGAACCTCAACGCAGACAGGACTTAGGTCAAGCAGGACAGTTAGAATTTTATGAACATATGAGCCCATCATAAGTTGTTGAGATAGGAGAAGGAGTCGACTATCGAGCTCCTGGAGCCTGCTCAATAAGATCATGGCTGATCTTCCACCTCAAATCCAGTTCCTTGCCCTACCCCTTAAGCGTCTTACATGTGCCAATGCTTAACAACCTGAATTCTCAGGGGTTGGGGGACTGAGGAAGATTCTCTAGAATTGCAACATGTTGCAGAGGGACAGAGATAGAAAGAGCAGATCCAACAAGGTAGCAAGAAAATGTGTGGTGAATAATATTTGTATCACATCTCTACTGGCACCTATCAGCCTGTTAAGAGATATTTCACACTTAAGGCTGGCCATCAGGTTTCTCCAGGATCTCTATCTGATCGCTACAGGTAGATACGGATGAGGAAGTCCCTTTAGTCAATGCTAATACATCAGCAAGAAAAAATACTACAGTCTTCCCTCCACCACAGAAGCCAACTTGTTTCTTAGATGGCTCAAAACCAACAACACAATTTGCTTTTATCTACTGCCTTTAAGGATAAGAAAGACTTTCATTTATATAGCATCTTTCAAAACCTCAGGGGATCCCAAAGCACTTTACGTGTAATTAAGTGCTTTGGGGGTGTAGTCACTGTTATGAAATAGGAAAAGATCCCCATTGCGCATCACAGAGCTCTAACTAAACAAAAATAGACAGAGGAAGAGCTATTAGGAAGGATGACTAAAAATATGGATAAGGAGGGAGATGAAGAGGCACAGGGGCTTAGTGAGGCACTTGGCTGAAGATGTGGCCCTTAATTGCGGGGGAAGGGGGAGGGGTGAACAAGAGATCAGAATGAGAGGTACAGAAATGAACCTTGAGCTTCAGCCTGGAGGAGTTAGAGAGATAGAATATGGATAATGTTCCATAATTTGACTTGATGAAATTTAAACGCAGGGATAATCATTTTAATTTAGAACAATTGGGACCAATGTAGATCGGGAAGGTTGGAGTAGGAGTGGGATAGGATATGGACAGAGGAGGTTTGGTTGGGCTGAAGTTAATGGAGAATGGGAGGAAAACCAGCAGAGGACTGGAATAGTGCAAAGTGGAGTTAACAAAGGCACATGGCAGCTTGTCTGACACAAGCAAGATTACAGGGACAGGAGTTGACGTGCTTTGTACTGGATCGTTAATGGGGTCAGAAGATCAACTTGGAGTTAACTTGTAAAATGAGATTGTGAAGAGTCTGGTATAGCCTGAGACGCTGGCAGGTGTTTGGAGTTTATAGTGTAGTAATGAGAACATCACCACTCTGAAACTTCAATGTCAGAAAAAACAAGTAACCTTATTATGGATTAAATTCTGGCCAGTAGCTCTGGGGGTACAGCTCCACACTCCCAGTTCACACGTTTCAATTCATTTTCATTCTGATTTGACTATCACCACTGGAAAAGTTTCTGCAGCAATTTAGCTCTGTGCCTTCTGTTTGGAGCAAGGAGTGAACTCTGCTGCTCCACAGCAGCATATTTTATCAGCGGGAAAGACAGTGGCATTGACAGGAGCCAGAGAGGGAAAAAAAACTCCCATCTGCCAGCTTTCCAATCATTAGCCATCCCAGGCAGCCAATCCCAGGGGCTCTAAACTCCTCTATTGTTACCCCGTCTATTGTGAAGATTATTCACAGTTTAATTCCGATGTATGCTTTAGGCATTATGTACCTGTTTGATGCCAGGACTGTTTGGGATTTCTCTTCCAATTGGATCCAAGTTTGGAATAGCAGCAACAGTATGGCTATCCGAAGTTTCGGTACGAATCATCGCAGTCTTTAGATTTGTTCCAAGATCCATAGTCTTTGTATGGATTGGCTTTGAAACAAGCTCTTGAAGTATTTTCTTCCCAGTTCGGGGGCTATTTTCTCCAGAGCACAAACCTGGAGTTGCAGAATATTTTTGACTTGCACTCCCAACCGATGAAAGCAAACTTCGGGTAGGAACTAGACCATTTGATGGCTCTCTGGAGGTTCTCGCAGTCACTGCACTTGACCGCATGACAAGATGCTCCATCTGAACTGGTTTTGATACAGATCCCCGAGGCATTTTGTGCCCAGTTTGAGGGCTTTTCCATCCCGCAGAGGGGACAGTAAGGTTTGCTCCCTGAGGAAGCGCTGATACACTGAAGGGATTCCCGATAGTTTTTACTCTGGCCTTTTCGATGTAGCTGAATGTGACTACTGAGCTTTTACCTCTGGTATCACTGCCCATCCCTCTTATTGTATTCTCCAAGGTAACTGGACAAAATGGATGAGTCCTAATGCATACAGGAGAGGTTGGAGCAGTGGACCGTCCAGGACTAGTGGAAGTAATTTCCCGAAAGGGATTGGTCTCCGATCGTGTTCGAATGAGTGATGTTGCGCCCTTCTCATGACTAGGAAAGCCCAGGAAATCCATCCTTGTGTCTGGTGGCAGACTGCGTCTCTGTGCATGGGGTTGTGGTGTCTGGGGACTGAGCGAGAGCAGGCATGGAGACTGGGCACTGGCATTAGACTGTGCAATGTTCAGACTGTCACGGCTCGACGATCCTGGAGATCTTTTGGCACAGCTCTCAGAGGGACCAGCTCTCAGCTCCATGTAGAAAGTCATGACACTTGCATTCTGCGCCATTTTGCACAAACTCAATCCAAATACAAGTTAGTAAGAAGCAGTAGGAGTGGGAGTACCACAATCACCTTCCCATGTTGAGGTGCATCGGCTCTCCAACCTAGGAAAATGCAAGAAATATATTACTGGCAAACACCATCAACGTATTAATCAGCATGGATCTCAAACATAAATTCCAATCAAAATGCCGTGAGATTACTGGAAATAGAGGGTTTGAATCTAGCCAATGATTCAAAGGGGCAGCCATCATATTGGACTATTTCCCAAAGTTGGGATTTTCCCACATTAAGCCCAATAATGTAAGGGAGCTCAATTAACAGCCACGTATACCCATACAGGAGCAAATGCCTACAACACAACATGTACACGCACATACACACCTACTTAAATACAAATGTATACGGTGTGACTACTAGTCACTAGGCTAGACTGTCCTGGATCAGTTTTAACTAATTGAGCGAGTTTACAAACTTACTACAAAGTAGAGGAAATCTATGGTTGCATTTACAATGTTTCTACACAGCGGCCTGAGGTACGCTAAACCCAGTGCTGCTCCAACATCCAATCTAAATAACATTGGCTGAGTTCCTGCCAACATAACAACAGTCTCTGTACTTCAAAGTGTTCCAGGAGTAGGTGCAATATAAAAGCTTCTTTCAATAATTCCTTGCAACCAGTGAATAATAACTTTATAACAAAATGTTACCAGTGGTATGGCTCACTAATTGAGCATCAAAGCATTTAGTGTATGAAAGGACATTTCATTTGCTCAAGTGCAAGAGCTCTAGGTTAAGGTCAGTCGGGTAATTTCTGATCCCATTTAAGGAGAATCTTTTCATAACTTGTCTAATTGTTGGAGCTTGCTGTGCGCAAATTGGCTGCCACATTTCCTACATTACAACAGTGACTACATTTTAAGAAGTATTTCATTGGCTGCAAAGAACTTTGGAACATCCTGAGGTTGTGAAAGATGCTATGTAAATGCAAGTCTTTCTTCTTTCTTGGGTACTTTGTGCCCACAGGCTTAAGGGCAGCATGTATGTGTCTGCCCAGCACTATACAGCCAGTACCTGTATTGTGCAGCCAATTACACTGCCACTCAGCAAGCACAAACACAGGTTCAAAACTGAAAGGACCAGGGTAGAACTTGGCTGCTGGCATTTGACAGGAACAAAATTGAATCTTAATACATCTGAGCAAATACCCAGACCCCATGTTAGCAAGCTGCCATGCAATCCGAATAAGCTTGTTTAAAGTAAATCGTAAAATAGCAATAATAATGGAACCATCTCAAGCACCATTGCGGAACCTGCTGTGACACAGCTCACAGTGTCCACGGACGGATAACAGGGAGAATGGCAGCTGAGACTGTCTCCCCTCCCCCGCTCCCTGAACTGTTTACACTACATCCATGAGAATGAACTATGATTGAAGTTGATTTAATCCTGATTAATATCCTCAGGCCACGTGAGAGGATGTAGGCTGGGGAAAACAGCAGGACGGACAAAGGAGAGCAGAGTCAGACAGACAGTGAGCAACAGAGAATGGAGGCTTCTCAATATTAACCAACTCACAGCATTCAGAACTAAGGTTGCTCACAAATCAAGAATGTTGTGCCTCTAAAACAAATATAGCAACAAAGTGAGCTGACTGATTATTTTGTTCCTGCTTCCAATACTTTCATTCGTCCTATGCTAAGTATAAGACTAGACAGCCAACAATTTATTGGGTAGATATACCACCAGAGTAGAATTCAGCATCTACAATACTGATTTAACAATACTGACCTTTAGATGCAGGAGTGCCAATCGAAATGTCTAGCTAATAGCTCCTCGATAGAAAGTCCTGTGTGGGGTTGGGAGTCTGTACCCATGTGTGTTATATGCACGGGCATCAGGTGAGGCAGGAGGTGGTGGTTATGGTTAACTAGCTTGCCAACACACGTTCTCTGGGCTGACTGGTTAAGGCAGCTGTGAAGCCAGCCCAAGCGGTAGTCACACAGAGAAAACTGACAAAAAGAGACAGCCTCTCAGTAACAGCAGCCGAAGGTTAATGCTGTTCTGAACATAGAAACAGGGGGAGGCCATTTAGTACCTCAAGTCTGCTCCAACGTCTGAAGAGATCAGAACTGATCTGTGACCTAACTCCATATACCGACCTTTGCCCCATATCCCTTAATACCCTTTGGGTCAGAAGTATCTATCACTTTCAAGTTTAAAATTGACAATCGATCTAGCATTAATTGCCATTTGTGAAAGAGAGATCCAAACTTCCTACCACCCTTTTTGTGAAAAATGGTTCCTAATTTCACTCCTCAAACGCCTAGCTCTAATTTTTAGGCTATCTGTCCCCCGCCTAGTCTTAGACTCCCCCAACTACCGGAGATTGTTCATCTCCATCTATCTCCCCTCAATGTGTTGAAAACTTTAATCAAATCACCCCTTAACCTGCTACACTCCAGGGAACACAACACGAGGGCTGCATTTTACAAGGACACAGGCAGCTCGAAGCCGACTCAGTCCACGCCAAAGCCTACTGCGGGTGGACTAAAATACCCCGCTAGTGGGACTCCTGCCCCTCACTGGGGTGGAAGTCCCGCCCTCAGGAGCTGCTGGGATGGCAACAAGGAACAAGGCAGCCCAATGGATCCCGGAGAAAAGTAAGTCTGTGGTATTTGGCAGGGAGGGTTTGGCCAGCTTAGGGAGGGGGTTGGGTTGTTGGGGGTGGTGTGTTTTAGAGAGCAGGCGGGTCAGAAGGAATGGGGGGAGGCTACTATCTAAGGGGAGTTGCCTCCCACCCCTCCAGCAATGCGCAAGGTGCAACCCCCAAAAATAGCAACAGCCCCCCCCTTCCCACCCTTTTAAAAACCTTTTAACAAAAACGGCCTGCCCACTCTCACCCGACTGGCCTCGCCAACCATATTATGGCATGGGCAACATATTAACAAGCTCAATTGACCCTTGATTATTTATTTAAATATGGCGCGCTGATTTCAGCACCTGCCCACCTATCGTGTTATGGGGGTGAGCTTGGGAGTAGGTGTCCACCCTATTTTACATGCCCTCCTACCCAAAAACACAACAAGCAAGGGCACATAAAATCCAGCCCCTAGTTTGTATAATCTCTCCTTGTAATTAACCTTTCAAGTCTCGGAATTATTCTGTTAAACGCAAGCTGCACTTCCCCAAGACCAATCAATATATTCATCCTAAAATATGATGTCCAAAATCTAAACGTGGCCTTCACCAGGGAAGGCCAGTGAAACTATTCCAAGGCCACTGGGCTGTTCCACTGCGTAAAGCACAGACTGAAAGGGAGATGTATATCGATAATAATAATCTGTATAATGTAGGAATTGTTGTACCTAAGCCTACAGTTCTCCCATGATGCTACACTGAAGCATCAGGATAGATTATGTGCTCAAGACAAATTTTTATGTCTTTCCAAGATTTCCTCACAGCTTTGAGCCTGACAAAATGCAGTGCTTTCAAATGCTCGCTCTGGCAGTCTCAGTAGAACATGCTGGAGATAAATACTGTAATCTCAAGGATAGCATCCTTGAGTGTGGCTGAATGCTGATTATGTCAAACACACACACAGACACACACACACACAGAGACAGAGACAGACAGACACACACAGACAGACACACACACACACACAGACACACACACACACACAGACAGAGATAGACAGACACACACGCAGACACACACACACACACAGACAGACAGACAGACAGACACACACACACAGACAGGAGAGGCATGATTAAACACCATTAAAAGACAAGAAGAGTCTGAACACTAATGCATGCGCCTCTGGGGGATTATTTTCTTGACTTTCTTTGCTCCCAGCAGAAAGCCTTGTCCACTGACAGAATGAGCTGGAAATTGCGGCAAAGTGCCTAACCCATTCTGAGTGTTTTGAGTAATGGTTAGGTAAGCATGGCAACAGTTTCTCATGCGTACTGTGAGCACCTAAACTGAGATGACAAAATGAGCCTGTCAACGATTCAGATTTCTGAAGAAGGTGGATTCTAGGGTAATGACTGACAACATCCCTTCGATTTAAAATAATCAGTGCTTCACTTCAGTTAAACCCAACGGGGTTAATTTTGCCTTTTGTACATTAGTTGTAGCCCTTGCGATTGCATATCCCGACTTAACAATCAGATATCAACTTTGACGGAAATATAAAAATCAGGAGAGATGCAAAATGTGCTATAATCCATTTTACAGCGTTAGTCAAAGTAAGCACCAGTGAGTGACCCAAGCAGACCAGAACGTAGCCGCAGTTATAGCAAAATTCAAAACTAATTATCCAACAAGACAGGTTTGGAGATCACTTCTGCAGATGGAAATTGCTGGAAACACAGCAGGCCCATCAGGATCTGTGAGTCAAAAAGACACACTAGTGTCAGAGGTCAAATTTCTCTACCTCAAGAAATTCACCCAAAATTGGGGTAATCCATGCAGAAGATCGAGGGAGTTTAAGCGCAAAATACGTCCAATGCAACTTGGCTTTCCGTCATTCTTGGAAAGCTTTGCACTAAAACAATCCCTGGCCCCAAAACAGGCCAGACACCCAGATCAAGTTAATCACCATGGCAAGTTTCTTCCAACTAGGTCCATTTGTGAGGCTAAGGAGGTTGTTTAAATTCAGCTGGTGCTTTTGTGAGCAAGGAAGCATTTAAAAGCTTTTGAATGTAATTTTTGTTCTAAATTTACAGAAGAAACCAATACTTGCACCCCCAATATAACCAGGAAATGGTTCAGTGTAATTTTCAAAAAGTAATTTTCAGTAACTTTGAAATAGGGTTACTTACAGCAGGCGAATTAACGCTATGATTAAAAATGCCTATTTTGTGTGATGTACCCATTTTCGACTTTATTAATTAAAATTCACCAAGCTACCGCTCTTAAATACATCTTTATTGGCACCCTGTCTACAAACATTCAATCCCTCCACCACCGATGCACAGTAGCAGCAGTGTGTACCATCTACAAAATGCACTGAAAAAAACTCACCTAGGCTCCTTAGACAGCACCTTCCAAACCCATGACCACTACCACCTAGAAGGACAAGGGCAGCAGATAGATGGGAACACCATCACCTGGAAGTTCCCCTCCAAGCCACATGCTATCTTGGCTTGGAAATATATCGCTGTTCCTTCACTGTCACTGGGTCAAAATCCTGGAACTCCCTCCCTAACAGCACTATGGGTGTACCTACACCACATAGACTGCAGCGGTTCAAGAAGGCAGCTCACCACCACCCCCTCAAAGGCAATTAGGGATGGGCAATAAATGCTGGCCCAGCCAGCGACACCCACATCCCATGAACGAATAAAACAAAATATATCAAGGAATATTTAAAGCAATTTTTCTTAAATTACGCTTTAAAAAGCTTCCCAATTGCACTGGTTTACAGCAGATTTTGTAGGTATCGATATGCAAACAGATTGGGGTGGGAACTGGAGGGGAAAAGAATTCTCAAAATGGGCACAATTTTTGGCACAATTTATGCTCAGATTGTCCATTGTGCTCCAACTGGAAATTCCCGGCCCTTTTCTCTTCACAGACGTGGAAAAGGCACCATGTATTCCTGCTTTTGTTTTCCGAATGTGAAAGGGTTTTGTCACACAGGCAGGAGCTGTGGCACCAGTCGCCCAGTGAAAGGGTGGGGATCCGTTGTGATAAGTCACGGCCCATCCTTCCACCAATACGAGCCAAAGTGCCATCAGTTCAGTCTCTGGTCACTCGAGAGAGAGAGAGAGAGAGAGAGAGGAACAAAGCAAGAAGGCTCTCAGATTCTCACAGCAGCCAGTCAGTGAAAACACAAGTCTGTTTCGTGATAAATCAAAAGGCCTCACTCTTTTTTAAAAAAAATGTTTCAAACTTTTCAAGGGAGAAAAAAACCTCTCCTTTCCTCCCCGCTTCCCCAACAATAAACAGCTGGCAGTGCAACAGACCTCGGAGTCTGTTCTGGCAGACATACAAGAGGAGGAGGAGGAGGAGGAGGAGGATAATGGGGGTGTTTTTCAACCTTTAAATGAGAGAAGTGCAAGCAGACATCCACTCAGAAACACACTTGGCTGGACCACATCACGCAAGTTATTTATGGATGCCTCACTAATAGCAATGTGGCTATTACAGCCCTGCTGTAGCACGTACCTTGTAATCTCTCCATTTCCCTTGTGAAAGCTCCTCGTCCAGCAAGAATCACAAAGCCTTTTCATTTTTTTTTCCTCTGGAAGCATTAATAAAACAGAAATGAGCAATTACTCAAGTACTATGGAGGGCTTTTGATAGAGCAGACAGGGAGAAACTGTTTCCGCTGGCAGGAGACCTCGGTAACCAGAGGAGACAGTTTTCAAATAATTGAGAAATAAACATAGTGGGGGATGAGATTTTTTTAACACAGTGAGTGGCTGTGATTTAAAAGAGCAGTGGAAGCAGATTCAGTAGTAACTTTCAAAATGAAATTTGATACTCACTTAAAAATGATAAATTAGCAGGTCCATAAAGAAAGTGTGGTGGGAGGGCCCGAGCTTGATAGCTCCTCCAGAGAGTTGGCACAGACTTGATGGGTCAAGTGGCCTCTTTCTGTGCTGTATAGAATCATAGGATAATACAACGCGGCTGGAGGCCATTCAGGCCACCGTCTGTACTGACTCTTAGAGAGAGCTATCCAGTTAGTCCCATTCGCTGCCCCTGCCCTTTCCCCATAACCCTGTCAATTTTTCCTTTTCAATTCTTTATCCAATTCCCTTTCAAAAGTTACTATTGAATCTACTTCCACCATCCTTTCAGACAGCACATTGCAGATCAGAACGACTGCATATTTTCTCCTGTCACCTATGGTTCTTTTGCCAGTTCCCTTAGATCCGTGCACTCTGGTCACTGACTCGCCTGTCGCTGGGAATAGTTTCTCCTTACCTACCTCCATCAGAACTCTTCATGATTTTGAACATCTCTGCACTGACCGTGTCCAGTTTATCCCCCTGGCCCAGAAACCTCTTCCCTTTTCTATCTGAATAGGACTCAATGTGTGGACTTGGACTCTAATTTAAGGTTGAGATAAACAGAAATAAAATCTGGTGCTTTTTGTTATGGTCAATCCGATATCACTCCTCCCAAAAATTAATATTGCTCCCATAGGTCCTGGTGAGAGGAGAAGCCGGAGACAGCTGTCATGTTGAAGAATGTCACCTTGAGGTGTGATCCAGGGAGAAACTGCACCGGGTGGACACTGTATGAAGGGGAAGCCATAAATACACTTTCGGTACAGTGAATAAGTGTCACTGTTTTAAAAAGCCATGTCCCATTTGGTGCCTGAACCCCTAATTCTACTGAAGTTGGAAACTCACATTGGTCAACTCTCTGGTACCTCATTCGAGTGGACAGGCTTTGTTTTCAAGCTCAAGATCAGCCCCATCCCACCCACCAAATGCCCTACCACCTTTCCTAAACTTGAGAAATTGAGGGTCATTACTCTACATCCATCACTGCCCTTGGTTGAGGCCAAGTGACCCAAGAACAGGGTCAAATGTGGAATCTTCCGGCCCAGTGTCACAGTGCACAGTTCACAATAATTTATGAAGGCAACATTTCACAATTCACTCTTTCAGAATATTTGCTTGAACCTCTGCACTGACACTGGTACACTCTCCCAGTGGGCATTGGTCCATATTAGGAGCATAAATTCCCAAAACCTTTAGATAATGCTACATGCACCTCAGAGCACATCAGAAGGGAGAGGTCAGGCCACTGAACTGGAGGTCGAGGAGGCAGAAAGGGAGCCTTTGTACCTTAGGAAAGATATAGCCAGGGGTAACAGGATTATAGTCAGAATTCCAGCAAGTAGGAGCACGGTGATTGAAGAGCAGACATTGGAAGTAGAATGAAGTTACCAGAGAAGTCAGGGGTAATCTGGAATTGGCAGAGTGCAGGCAGTGAGCTGGGTGATATTGTACAGAGACTGGAGTAGAGTAAGGCCATGAGGGCATCTGAAGATGAGGATCTCAAAAAGGATTCACTGGATTACAAGGAGCTGGCCAAAAATGGGGCTGTGGGAGGGGACAAAGGCCACATGGTTCTGGATTGGCTGAAGTTTGTGAAGGGTCATGGGTCAAGATAGGTCAATCCTTGAGATAATGAAAGGAAGGATTAGGGTTCCAATAGTAGAGGGGAAGAGCAGGCAATATTCTGGAGGTGGAAGATTGAAGTCCTGATGAAGAGAGGACTTAGGGTAAGGAATTCAGTTTGGAGTCAAGCAGGATGCCAAAATTGCACACCACAGTACCTCATTAAGGGTAATTGAGGAGACAGCACCATGCAGAAATTCGTTTTGGTTTTGCTAAGGTTGAGTTGAGGCAAATTTTGAATCCTTCCACTGTCAGTTGGACCGTGCAGTAATAGCTTTGGAGTTCATGGTGTTCGGGAAGAGGTAGAGTTGAGTGTCGCCAGCATACACACAGGAGCTGACCCGTGTGGACAATTTTGCTGAGACATTACTGACACCAATTGTAGCCCATGTTTTAATGAGGTTCTTTCCATTAGTCAGAGCCAAAAGGAAGATGCAGTATTGTAGATGCTGAGGCTCAAATTAACAACACTTTAGACAGGTGTTGCAGCAGAATTCTCACAGGCTCTAATCAGGCCCTAAAACAAACCTTTCTCAGTCTCAGAGGTGCAGAGCCGTGACCATTAAAGAGAAGCAGCCTTTTACCTTGCAGTTTTATACACTTCAGCATGCTCGCTAATCCCAGCCTGTTAAGTGAAAAGAAAATAAAGAAATGAGCATTTGCATTCCTTGTCAAACTGGTTTCAGTCCTGCTGCTCACCCCATTTTGCTGAAGATACTGAAAGTGCTGAAATGCCCCAGCACAGAAACCGAGCTTGCATCTGCTGTCACCGGATGCCACAAACAGGGGAAATGAATCGGGCTGCAAACATTTAGAAGTGCATGCGGACAGAGACAGAGATGAAGTGGCTGCTCCCTCCAAAAACAATATGTTCGCACTTGGTGCAGTTACATAACTTACAGTAACCCTTTTCTGGCTGTACAATCAGCTCTGTTTACAAGGCACCAGCTGCCAAGGCCTCAACAAAGAGGCATTTTACCTCTTCATTGCAAAGAATGTTAGAAGACTGAGCTATGAAGAAAGACTGGCAAGGCACAGACACTTCAAGTCTTCCAACAAAGCCCAAAAGAAAGGAAAAATCTTGAACTTCTTGCATCAGTTAAATCATCACTGTAGGACAAGGGACATAGGTAGACAATGGTCATTCATGGTTGGTGTCAACACATGACACCTTCAAGCAATGTGTGTTAATACTGAGAGCATAATCATACATATCCAGATGGTAGAGAATCTCAACCAAGTTTATAATGCACAAGTCTTGGGCTAACTCAAAGACTAAAAGGACAACTAGGGCTGGAATCAGCAAATGTCACACTGGTGCAAGTAAGGAGTCCTCTTGTGAGGTTGGGATTAATGACATTTTGTTGAGTTTAAGTAGAGACAGCCGTACTCTTGCGCCTAACACATTCTACACACAGCCTATAAATGCTCAAGACTGAGAAAATGTAACGAGGTGCCAAGACTGAGAGAACTTTCCATTCCTCTTCAGAAATTCCCTTGAATTATTGAACAATTAGCTGCAGTTCAGTCGGTACCTGTCTCTGAATCAAGAGATTGTGGATTCAGATCCCTCCCCAGAGGCTGGAGCACAATACCTAGGTTGACCTTCCAGTGCAATTCTGAGGGAGTGCTGCACTGTTGTCTTCAGATGGCATATTAAACCAAAATTGCGTTTGCTCTTTCAGGTTAATGTAAAATGTTAATCTGAAGAAGAGCAAGGGAGTTTCTTCCAAGTTCCTAGCCAATATTTACCCTTCAGGTAACACCTACCTGGCCATTATGACAGTGTTGCTTCTGGGACCTTTCTCTGCACCAACTGCCTGTTGCCTTTCCTACATTACAACAGTGACTACACTTCAAAACGTACTTCAGGGAGTGAAGTGCTTTGGGAAAGACATTGACCTGGAGTATTGACTTTGTTTCTCTCTCCACGGATGATGCCTGACATGCTGAGGATTGCCAGCAATTTCTGCTTTTCCCTCAGTGAGACTGAACTAATTTTTATCAGATAATCCAGCCTGGAGTCTGATATTTAATTCAATTTTATCACCTGCGTTGCACACACCCACAAATTGCCTCCTGTTTGCACAAACATTGATTCTGTGCCAAATCCAGCCTGTTCCACTGCCAAAAAAACAGTTAACTACAATCAAAGCCTATGAAAGTGTTGAAGAGCTTTAAAGTCTAAACAAGTAGAACAGAGTAAATATTTAGTAATGTGAATAAATGCTCCCTATTATCAGGTCATCATTGTATTGTTGGGGCAAGCTGGAATCCCAGGCAGTGTGCCAAGATACATGCACAGTATATCAACATGTATATCAGAGCACAGCACAGGTACGATGTTATGGAGCTAAAGCACATATGCAGGACCTCCCTGATACCCAGCGGCAGCTGGACCACAGGGATTGATTTCCTATTACCAGTACTTACAAAGCAATTGAAAGGCACAGAGTGACAGGAACCAGTGTGTGCCCAACACAGAGCTGCCAACACCGGTTAAGCCACAGGGTTGAAAATCATTAAAATTAAATCATTAAATTTGTGCCCACAACGTGAGGCCTGGGCCTGTCGAGAGTGGATAATCAAGAATTCAGGAATAGGCTCCCCAAGCTTCTTCATCGGAATTCCTGAATTCCCAACGTGTGCTCCTGGGAAGCAATGGTGGGTGAATGGGAGCAGAACATCTGAAAATGATCCCTCATGGAGAACCCAGGAGACCCCATGCAGCCAGCAGGATTCTGTCCTCCTGGTGCCCAATGTACCAATGCAAGGGAAAAATCCTGCATTCAATATTGAGAGGTTTAAAGAGGTGTCACCTTTTAGATGAAATGTTAAACTGAGGCCTAAAGGTGATGCAACATCCCATGAGAGTCCAGGTGAATTGCTACAGCTTGTTAGCCAAATACCGAGATTTCAGGGGGAAATGAAGACATCGGCTTCTCAGTCTTAACCAACCACTTGGCATCACAGGTCACCCACTCTAACTCTCTCTCTGCACCAGTCTGTTCCAGCCTCCCACCACTTTTACTCATTGTTACATTGGATTCTCTTTCACTCTCTGAAAACTCTTCTGGCCCCGTCAGCCCTCGCAAGTAATTGTAAAAGATCCCGTGGCACTATTTCAAAGAAGAGGAGGGGAGTTCTCCCCAGTGCCTCACCCACTATTTATCCCTCAACCAACATCAACGAACAGTTTCTCTGGTCATTAGCACCTTTCTTTTTTGTGGGATCTCGCTGTGCATTAATTGGATGCCATGTTTGCTACATTACAACACTTCTTTGGCTGCAAAGCATGTTGCTATGCCCCACGGATGTGGTTGGCACAATATAAATGCGAGTTCTTCTTTCATTCTCTTGGCTGACACTCCAGTGCAGTTCTGAGGGAGTGCTGCACTGTTGGAGGTGCCAGTGTCTTTTGGACCTCAATGCACTTTTTTTGAAGAGGAGGAACAGGAAGTTTGCCTGTTGATGTTGTGTAATATTAATTCCCCAATCAAATCAGAATAGCCCATCATTCACCTCATTATCGTTTGTGGGGCCTTGCTGCATCTTCATAACAACCATGACGACACCTCAATCCATCGGCTGTCGGATCTTGTTTTTAATATTTGTTCATGGGATGTGAGCCTCACAGGCTGGGCCAGCATTTATTGCACATCTCTAATGGACATTGAGAAGGTGGTGGTGTGCCGCCTTCTTGAACCGCTGCAGTCTATGTGTTGTTGGAACACTCATGAGCGAGTATATGGAAGGGATTATGTATATACTATACTAGTATTCCCGAGACTCAGGGTAATGCTCCAGCGACCCTGGTTCGAAACCCACCACATCAGATGGTGAAACTTGAATTCAATAAAGATCTGGAATTGAAAGTCCGTTGATGACTGTGAGACCATTGCTGATTGTCGTAAAACCCCATCTGGTTCCCTAATGTCCTTTAGGGAAGGAAATCTGCTGCCTTACCTGGTCAGGCCTATATGTGACTCCAGACCCATGGCAATGTGGTTGACTCTTGAAATGTCCCTTTGAGCAAGGGCAATTCGGGATGGGCAATAAATGCTGGCCTAGCCAGCGACACCCACATCCCATGAACATACATAAAAAAAAAGTCCTTTCTCTGTTTCAGTCTATATCATTGCCATTTTCCTCTCACAATCTGACCAATTTTCTAGCTTACTGGAGCATAACAGGAGGAAGCCATTCAGCCCTTTAATTTTGTTCCCTCCTCCAATTAGGTCATGGTTGACCTGTAACCTCAACTCCATTGATCACCCTATGTTCCTCATCTCTTTACACCCTTAGCTCATCAAAATCTATTGACTGGAAGAGGTTTTCTTTTGAGCATAGTTTTTGACTCCACTGTCTAGTCTGCTTTCTTCTGTATCCACGGGGTTTTTTTTATTCATTTACAGGATGTGGGTGTCGCTGGCTAGGCCAGCATCTATTGCCCATCCTTAACGGCCCTTGAGAAGTTGGTGGTGAGCTGCCTTCTTGAACTGCTGCAGTCCATGTGGTGTAGGTACACCCACAGTGCTGTTAGGGAGGGAGTTCCAGGATTTTGACCCAGTGACAGTGAAAGAACGGTGATATATTTCCAAGTCAGGATGGTGTGAGGCTTGAAAGGGAACTTCCAGGTGGTAGTGTTCCTATGTGTCTGCTGTCCTTGTCCTTCTAGGTGGTAGTGGTCATAGGTTTGGAAGGTGCTGTCTAAGGAGGCTTGGTGAGTTTTTTCAGTGCATCTTGTAGATGGTACACACTGCTGCCACTGTGCGTCGGTGGGGGACGGAGTGAATGTTTGTGGAAGGGGTGCCGATCAAGTGGGCTGCTTTGTCCTGGATGTCGTCAAGCTTCTTGGGCGTTGTTGGAGCTGCACTCATCCAGGCAAGTGGGGAGTATTCCATCACACTCCTGACTTGTGCTTTGTAGCTGATGGACAGGCTTTGGGGAGTCACCGCTAGATTCCCAGCCTCTGACCTGCTCTTGTAGCCACAGTATTTATATGGCTGGTCCAGTTCAGTTTCCAACCCTGTCTGGGCCAGCAACTGTGCTGCGTGTTGGGAGCTCTCCATGAATCTGAATCCAAATCCCAAATGCTGGCTTTTACCTGACCCTGACTGGTCAAGAGTTGCAGCCCATGAAAGGACCCCCTTAATAGAATGATCTTCAGTGGGGTAGCAATAGCAAGAAACAAGTTTGTGGTAAGAACACAGCATGCAAACTCCTGGCCTATGCCAGATTGCAAAACTGCACTGCCAAACTCTGACTATTCATCCATTCATATTGAGGATTGAGATGCTACAATTGTGAGACACACATTCCCAGAATATAGATAGAAAGATAGGTAAATGGAAAGGTAGATGGAAAAACTTGTACTTATATGTCACCTTTCACAACCTTAGGACATCTCAATGTGCTTTACTTTTTAATTAAGTACTTTGTTTTTTTGAAGTGTGTCACTGGCGATAATGTAGGAAATGCAGCAGCCAATTTGCACACAGCAAGATCCCACAACAGCAACCTGACAATGACCAGATCATCTGTTTTAGTGATGTTGGGTGAGGAACAGATAATTGGCCAGGGGAGCATGGACAGCTCCCCTGTTCTTCTTCAAAATAGTGTCACAGGGCCTTTTACGCCCACTTTAGGTGGCAGGTGGGGCCCAGTTTAACATTTCATCTGAAAGCCAGCACCTCCTCAGTACCGCACTGGGAGTGAAAGCCCTGGTTTTTGCTCATTTGTCTGAAGTGGGACTTGAACCTTCTGATTCAGAGGCGAGGATGCTACCAGCTGGACCACAGATTTTAAAGACAAACCTGTTCAACTACCAGCATCATGAAGCCTTTGTCCCCCTAAATAAATATGATTACACAACAATTACGATGACATGCACTCCCACACTGTCCTTAAATAAAGTGGGAGTGTAGAAATGTTTCTGAATTTTTTTTATATAGCAGTCAAGACATCCTGAGTAATCTGCAGAGCAGAAAACTCTTCTCATGGTCCTGGTCAACACTGGCAGAAAAAAAAAACTTAGATCAACTGGTCATTCACTTTAGTGCCGTTTGTGGGATCTTGCTGTGCACAATGCAGCTGGTGTGTTTGCCTACGCCACAAACTAAACCTCAGATTAATTCCCTGTTATGTGAAACACTTTGGGTTGGATCTGAGTGGACGGATAAGATGCTGGGAATGCAAACCTTTCTTCAGCTGAACTGAATGTTCAGTGGCAATTTTTCTCTTATTAGTCAGCCGAACATTCTGTACGCACTCAACAGAATCGTCCCTACATGAGCTCCACATTTCTTGTCCTTTAATCCCTCTTATTGCTGCCTACTGAGAGAGCGCTCTCGGATTTTCTCTGCTGTTGACTGAAAGCCAGCTCAGTCCAGTTGCAGCTTATGTGGGCCAAGAGCTGAAGGCTGAGACAAAATGCTGAGAAATGAGCATTTTCTGCAGTCATTCTTACCTAAAGACTAATGAGGGCTTCCCTTTGCCCACGGAACTAAAAGTGTTTAAGGCACCGCGCTCCTTCCTTACCTGATCCCCAGGCATCCTGTGGATCACAGGACCAGTTGCTGTCCTGTCTGCAAGCGCTGCTATCAATACAGCATCTGTTTCGGCAAAAGAACATAGCCACTTCTAATTACTGCCTCCAGATCAAAACTAAAAGCAGGCTGTTAACTCCCAGATACTGAGGCATTTCCTTCGAGTCTTATCTTAAAGTTCACAGCATCATTCTGAACTGAGAGGCAACCTATATGCGCTCTCCAAAACAGCATGACCACCTTGGCCCTGTCCATCAACCTACTCACTTCATTACAGCCAATCCACTGTGTTGTGGCAAGACCGCAGGCCCCTCCTCCCCAGGTCACATTAAGTTTAACAGATGGTCAGCGACTAGCTATGCCATCCACACAACTAGTGCTTCCAAGGTCAGTGGCTCAATTGAGGGGGCTTTGCTTTCGGACAAAAGGAACAGATGGAATGAATTACAGTGTTATTCCGCTCGGTTGGTCAGCAGGCTTCAGCAGAATCCGAAAGGCAGCCTCAAAATAAAACAACAGCAGGACTGCCCTAATGCAGCAGAGTTGATCCCAATCCAGTGAAAATGGGATTTGGATAAGAGGCAGGTGATGAGCCAATGACTTGTCCACTTGTCACATTAAGGGCAAGGGAATGGGATCAATCGGATAGCTCTTCCAAAGAGCTGGCACAGGCATTATGGGCCAAATGGCCTCCTTCTCTGCTGTGTCATTCTAACACACCATAATTAATGGTGTTTACTGATGTATTCTATTTTGTTTTTAGCTCCTCGGCTTGTTAGTGGCATTGTCTGTACTTTTAATAAACCCGTCCATTTCACACACACAAAAAAAAACAAGTTAAACGATAAAATACATACGCAATTGTCCTCATTAACTTTAGATGAATGCTGGGCTTAGAGACAGCACTGAACTGAATTCTTGATTCAAAGGGACTCAAACTGGGTTGAATCAGAATAGTGCCTGGATTAGGTCCAGTTCTCACCACTGAGAGTTCAGATGCAACTGTCCCTTGAAAGAAAACTGGCTGTACACACAGCGGAAAATAAAGAAAGAATCCCCTAGTCCCTGTGTGTGCATGGTAACAGTTCCCAAATCCCATTATTATCACGTAGCTACAGAGTCTCTCTGCAACCACAGAAACAATGGAACAGAAGGAGGCCATTTAACCCCTCAAACCTGTTCCACAGTTTAAGGGAATTGTGGCTGATCTATGATCTATGATCTAACTCCAGGCATCAGCCTTTTCCCCAAATCCCTGAGTACCTTTGGATAACAAAAATCTATCAAAAACAGAATTACCTGTAAAAACTCAGCAGGTCTGGCAGCATCGGCGGAGAAGAAAAGAGTTGACGTTTCGAGTCCTCATGACCCTTCGACAGAACATGTCGAAGGGTCATGAGGACTCGAAACGTCAACTCTTTTCTTCTCCGCCGATGCTGCCAGACCTGCTGAGTTTTTCCAGGTAATTCTGTTTTTGTTTTGGATTTCCAGCATCCGCAGTTTTTTTGTTTTTATATTTTTTAAAAATCTATCAATGTCAGATTTAAAATTAACAATTGATCTAGCATCAATTTCCATTTGCAGCAGAAAGTTCCAAACTTCTACCACCCTTTATGCGAAGGAATGTTTCCTGATTTCATTCCTGAAAGGTCTGGCTACAGTTTGTTAGATTTGCAAATCGACTTGCCAACCAATCAGCACCCTTTTCTCCTGTGGTGTGAACTGATGAGATTGTTTGAAATTTGACATTCTTGCATTTGTCCTGATGAGTGCAAGACAAAAAGCTTCAGCAACATGTCTCTCTTTTCGACAAGATTCAATTTGTAGATGATGTCTCCTAGTCCTAGGCCCTCCTACCAAAGGAAAGGGTTTATCCCAATCCACCCTATCTGTATTCCTTAGCAACCTTTTTATTCCAAATAGATGTACCCGATTCTTGATTGAATTCAATCACCTGTCCAAATGGCCAATGTCTGATCATATAGAACCACACCCAATATTGTACATCCTCCCTTGGTCTTGTGCAGGAATTAATGATGGTTTACTGGACAGTTCAAGGAGAGCCAGTCAATTGGACAGATCACCACAGATAGCACATGGAGGGAACGTCCCATTTTCTGTTGACACAAAGTAGTTTTCTTCAGAAGTATATAAAAAATTTATCTCAAACTTCTTCAAGAAAATGGGTTGATGGCTCAGTTGTCATCGTGCTTGTCGATGAATTAGAAAGCTACGAGTTTTATTCAGGATTTGAACATGTAATTCACATATGTGGATGCATAGCACACAGACAAACACATGCGTGTGGAAAGACTTACTACTTGTGTTAGAATTCAAATCTTGGAGCTATAAATAGTTATTAATACAGGTATAGCCTCTCAAATCTGACTGTCCAAAAACCAGAATTATCTGAAGGTTGGACATTTTTAGAATGTGCCGTGCATCAATTTTAATTGAGTAAAATGAAAAATAATAACTAACCTGGACAATTTGGCTGGGCACTGCATTGACACCACGTGGCGCTGGACTGGTTATCCGTTTCACTACTTGCATTCCCGCGCTCCGAGCGACACTTCACACCACCCGACCCAGTTAATTGGCCCGAACCACTGACCCGACCCGAGAAATGGTCAAATCCAAAATCTGGCACGGCCTCAGTCCCAAGGCTGCCCAGGTTTTGAGACACTGGGTAAAGTTTTTAGCTCAGCCGGCGGTCACACGCCCGACCCCCTCGAGCGTAAAGTGATGCGCGTTGACGTCGGCTGCGCATTGACCTCAGGACGCTCAGTCTCGCAATATTTCGATCGGCAGGCGAGAGCCGGAATCAGCAGCACGCCCACTGACAATTAAAAAGCCTGCTAAGGCCCTTAAATTATCAAATAATTTGAATTTCTCGATGCCCGTCCGAGCTTTCGGTGGGCGAGCAGGCGAAAAGGCCAAACGGGTGGGGATGAGGTTCCCTAAAGCAAAGAAAAATAGAATAAAAATTTTAAAACTTAATTAATAACATGTTCCTGTTCATGTGACAGAGTCACACGAGGGGACATGTTTCATTACATTTTTATTTTCTTCGTGTTTTTTTTTATATAACATTTAATCTCCCTCAGGCAGCTCCGTGTCTTAAATGGCCTTCCAGCCCCGATGGTGGGTGGTGGTCAGCTTCTCGATTGCCCCCGCCAAGGGTGAAAATCTGCCCATTGCCCCTGTAAATTCAGTTGCGACATAAGGAGAAATGGCTTTTCTGAGAGAGCAGTTGGAATGTGGAACTCGCTACCACAGGAAGTGATTGAGGTAAATACTATGGATGCTTTCAAAAGGAAAAGAGCATATGAGAGAAAAAGGAATAGAATGACATTCTGAAAGGCTGAGTTATGATAAATGGAATCGGAGGAGACTCGTGTCTTCTTCTTAGGCAGTCTCTTGGGATCGAGGATGACTTGCTCCCACTCCGGATCGGTGGGTTCCAAGATGGCTGATAAGTCCAGCACACCATCTGCAGATTCATGTACTGTGTAAGCGCCAGCGCTGTCTAGATGGGCTGTTTCTATGCTGTATGTTCTCTGTCATTCTATATAATCTGGCCTGGTAGTTCAATGCAGTATTGAAGGGGTGCTGCATTGTTAGAAATGTCATTCCCCCAGAGAGGATGTTAAACAAGGTCTCCTCTATGTCATGTGAATGTTTAAGATCTCTCAGTACAATGCAAAGAGTAGAGAGAGTTCTTCTATCCTGGCTAATGTTCCATCCTCGCTTAGCACCGCCAGGAAAAGCAATGGTCATCTTTTCCACTGGAATCTAGCTTGGGGGAAAAAGGCTCACTTGCTTGCCTACAGAACAATAATCACTGCACTTTGTTGTGTGACAAATGTCATCCCCCAGAGAAGATGTTAAACGAGGTCTCCTGTACGTTTGAGCTGCAATATTATAGAAAAAGTTTGTTCTTTTCTTGTAAAACAGGAGCCTTCAAACATTTGTGCATAGACACAAGCCTAATGCTAAATGAGACAATGTCCTGAGGCTGGTTGATAACTGAAGATTTCAGCAAGTACCTCTAACATCATCTTCAGAAATACACTAATAACATTTACTGGAAACCTGGAACAGTTAACACCAAAATTCCACAACTCACTTCTGTATCGCTTCATGTCTACCCATTTGTCTATCTACATCTAATTATCCATTTCGCAATCCAGCGGATTAATGTTTCCTACATTACAACCGTGGCCGCATTTCCAAAGCACATCACTCACTGTAAAAGGGCCTTGGAAAGTCCTGAGATTGTGAAAGTTGCCACAGAATTGCAAGTTCCTTCAATTTCTATCCATCCTTTCTTGTCTTTCCTTTGTAGCCTAGCAACCATGTGGCTGTTCAGGGCAACAAACAATGGGCACTAAATGCAACACCCACATCTGAGAAATGAAGGTGAATAAATGGAAGGTCTGCAGCTGTAAAACTGCTCACCCACCCCCATGTAAACCCACGCAGCTCGTACACTATTATCTCAGATGAAAAATGTGATGGCCTGGCAGAGGTCATCCTTAATGCTCGCCGGAACATCCGAAGCCTGGTCTTATAAAGTTCATCAGCAAAATCATATCTTATTTTCTGCGAAGAAAAATCGAATTAAATTCAGCGTAAAAATTCAATCTTCACCCAAAACCCCTAACATTGAAGCATTAAGTGGATTAAAATCCTAGCCTCCAATTAAAGTATCACCTTTCACAGAATACGAGAATGCATTTGTCAATGTTGCCATTTTCACACAACTCAGGCCTGCTTTCTTGAGGCATCGAATTCTCAGGCAGTAATGTAAGGTGGGCTGGGGGCTACATGTTAAATAGGGAAAAGTGTTAGCATATGTTCTGGGAGTGGGGAACGTACCATGTACACTTCCGTCCCAGTTCATGTTCATTTTTACAAGTGGATAAGAGAAGTAGGTCCATAAATATTTCAATGCATTTCCATCGTTAAATGTTACCATAAATCAATGAGGGTTCCCAGGAAGCTGACTTGTCCACTGAAATTTAGAATTCCATGCTGTGGGAGCTACACTGCCCCAGGCCACTCACACTGGTATACTGGCTCACTAGAATTCAGCAGATGCTTAAGCTAGGGATTGATCCTTTATTTCAATGGAGGAACTTGTTGGATTAGAGAAAAGTTTACAATTAAGATTTTTTAAAAATTCATTTAGGGACATGGGCATTGCTGGCTAGGCCAGCATTTATTGCCCATCCCTAATGGATGGTGGTGAGCTGCCTTCTTGAACCGCTGCAGTCCATGTGGTGTAGGTACACCCACAGTGCTGTTAGGGAGGGAGTTCCAGGATTTTGACCCAGTGACATTGAAGGAACGGCGATATATTTCCAAGTCAGGATGGTGTGGGGCTTGGAGGGGAACTTCCAAGTGGTGGTGTTCCCATGTGTCTGCTGCCCTTGTCCTAGATGGTAGTGGTCGTGGGTTTGGAAGGTGCTACCTAAGGAACCTTGGTGAGTTCCTGCAGTGAATCTTGTAGATGGTACACACTGCTGCTACTGTGCGATGGTGGTGAAGGGAGTGAATGTTTGTCGATGGGGTGCCAATCAAGGGGGCTGCTTTGTCCTGGATGGTGTCACACTTCATGAATGTTGTTGGAACTACACTCGTCCAGGCAAGTGGAGGGTATTGCATCACACTCCTGACTTGTGCCTTGTAGATGGTGGACAAACCTTAGGGAGTCAGGAGTTGAGTTACTCGCTGCAGGATTCCCAGCCTCTGACCTGCTCTTGTAGCCACAGTATTTATATGGTGGTAAATCTCCTCCATTTTCCAATTCTGGCTAGAGATTTTCCTGGTGACCTTATCATGACCTTCTGGCTCCATCTGCCCCACCCCCACGCTCCCGCCTTTGGTCACCTGACCTGTCCATTCCCCTGGAGCCCTGTCCTCCTGCCAGGGCCAGGGAGAGAGGTCATGGGTCGCAGTGCTTCTTCTGACAAGGCCCTTATTTCACCCCCGCCCCTCCCCCCCAAAACCCCATTGCCCCGGGGCACAGGGGTTGTAATGAGCGTATTGCGAATGCTACTGTATCGCTGATTTTTTTTCCTGAAATGCAAATTCTCTGTCACAGCTGCAAATGTTTTTGTATTTAGATCGATAGGTTACCTGGGCCTGAATGTTTCCTGCGTTGGGCAGGCTCGGCAGGAGCAGTGGCAGAGACGGCCGCTGCCCGCAATCGGCTCTGTGCCGCCATTTTCCGCAGGGGGGGGTGGGGGGACCAATTAAGGCTTAATACACGAGCGGTAGTGCCGAGCGGGCAAGGGGAGGAGCCAGGGCCTACGCGCGGAAGAGCTGCCTCAGGGATATTGGAGATTGTTTGAAAATAATAAATAAATAAATCAATAAAAAGTTTAATTAAACATGTCCTTTCTTGAGACTGTGTCACACGAGCTGGGACATGTTTTTATTTTATTTATTTTGTTTTGCCGCCCGTGGATGGGGTTTCCTAAAAAAAAAACGTAAAGGCCGCTTGACCTTTTCCACCAACCCTTAGGTTGGACGGGCAGCGTTAACTTGACATTAATTAATTCGTTAATGGCCTTAATTAACCTGTTGGTTATCGGGGGGCGCGCCACCAATTCCGGTGCTTTCCCACCAAACGAAACATCACGGGACAGGGCGATGACATTGGGACACACGCTCGACATCATCACACATCATTTTGTGTGTCAGCCCATCGGGCCCACCAACTGAAAAATCCTGGAATATCTGCAGTGTGGTTTCCCTCTCAATGGCCCAGGACAATTTATATCAAGCTGGCCCTGTTAAAGATAATCTATGTTCCATTGTGGTCACCTGCATATAAACACCCTTCTCACCCCGGGGCAGAATTCATGGCCCCATCGCAGTGGGGTGGGGCTGTAAAATCTGGCGGACGTAAAATTCCGCCACAGAACTGAAGCCCTAGTCATTCCCATGCTCGATGGCTTCCCAGCCTCCTCCTCCTTAACAGCCCGGTCCCAAGCACTCACTCATCACAAGGGCACAGGAGACGGGCGTCAGGTGGGAGGGAGCGAGAAGGCCCCAGCGGGAGGAGGTCACAAAGGGTCACCATCGAGCGGGAGGAGGTCAGAAAGGGTCACCGACGAACGGGAGGAGGTCACAAAGGGTCACCGTCAAGCGGGAGGAGGTCACAAAGGGTCACCGTCAAGCGGGAGGTGGTCAGAAAGGACTGCAGAGTGCGGATTTGCACACACTTGACCATAACGTGGTACCGGGAACAGACGAGCTGGAACAATGCATCAGGAAACTCTGAGGCAGGATGTGGGGGGTAAGGCCATAAGCTTAAAGCAGAAGCAGGCGCTTTACCTCGTTCGCCATGCACTCCAAGTACAAAGGAAGCGCCTGCCTCATCCTCCAGCTCTACAACAACAAAACCCGTCACTAACGCCCAACAAACAGAACTCTCCTCCTCAGATGAGGCAAGGAAGAAAGGAGGGACTGGGGAAGTCTGGTGAGTCCTACTCAGCCAATGGTTGCCGATGTTCTGGCAGTGCATGGAAAATAGCTGCTTGGCTCTGCCCCCCGCTTGGGTACAGGTGCTGTAGGTACTTCACCTTGTCCACCCCTCTCGCCCGGGCTCTGCTTCTCGCAGCCAATCAGAAAATGAATATAGAATCTTTCTTTCCTGATTGGATGACACAGCACTGTCAGTCAACAACCGGAACCGTCCTCTCCCCACAGCATGTCAAATATTCTCATGATAACAAAATAAATTGCGCAAAGAAAATTTAATTTGTTTTTTTTAAAATTGTTGCCTGATAATTGCTCCTGGTTGACTCGCTCCTGAAGATTAATTGAGAGTTCCTGGAAACGCCAGGCCAATCCTAGAGGGTTGGCAACCCAAACTGAGTACCACGGGCAGGATTTTTCTTGTGGATATCTGAACTCCACTTCAGGCTCAAATGGGAGTTCAAAGCCTGATCTGGTGGAATTTGGAGGCCGGGGGTGGGGGCATTTAATCAGGTGGGAGGGTGCCGGGGGGGGGATCACCACCTTCCCACCTCGGCCCTGATTAAGTCTGGGGCTGGAAGGCCGTCCACGCGCTTTCCTGCCACTAATTGAGGCCCTTTGGTGGGCAATTAATGCCCACTTAAGGCCCTTATCCTGCCAGCATTGGTATCCCAGCAGTGGGCTGGGCAGTCACCACGTGGGGAGCTCAGGAAGTAAAGTCCGTCGGGGTTGCTTGTGGGTGATGGAGGGTGGTTGTTGTCACTGAAAGGCCCTCAGTACCTGATTGAGGGACCCAAGTAGGGGGTCCCCTGAGACCCACTCCCCTGCTCGTGTTGCTGACCCCCTTCCCACACGACCCCCGCCCTGTGACCCCCATCCGCCCTCGCTCCCCTGAGGGCTGGGTACCTCAGCCATCCTAGGTCTCTCATTGCCGGCAGCTGCCACCTCCGATTGGCGGCCCCTTGATCCCGGAGAAACCCGCCACTGGCCACTCAAGTGCCTTAATTCGGCAGGTCTTCCCCAAATGCCGGCGACATGGGGGGTCTCGCCAGCGCTCCAGCCAATGGGCGGGAATCCCGCCTCCTGCATTAACTACTGCCCACCGTGTGGGAAATAGTCACTCCAGAGAAACCAATTAACGGCCGGAGGGTGGACTCACCAGTCAAATGAAGGATGAGAGGTGGGATCTCGAAACTGGAGGGCCAATCCGAGGTCTTGCAGCTGGAAAGCCGCAGCTCACTGCAATGGCAAGTAGGTAAAGGAGAGGGGTCTTCAAAATGAAGATGCCCTCTCTCCAACGTTGTAAAATTTGAAATAAATAACGTTCTTTGCAGACAGGCTTGCACTGCGATAGGGACACCCCTCTTATCGCGCTGTAGCAGCCAGGAAAGACCTCTGAGCCTCCTGGGAGCACTTGCCCCCTCACCTGCCCCCAAGAGGCTAACTCCAGGCAGCTAATTGGTCCCACCACCTCCACAAAAAAGATTATGAACGTCAATTTTCCTGACATGGTTTTCAATTAGTTTAAATCAGCCACCCACAGCACACCGATGGCTGGGATGGAGCAAGGGAACATGCATGCTGACCAACAGCTCTATTTTTGGTGCCCACTTATTTTTAGAATCTGTTCCTGACCGCAGCAGGGCCTCCAGGTCCAGCCCATGTCTTTCTTTGACACGCTCAGACTGGCTGCACAGCAGGGCTGCAAATGATGCAAGCCAAATTTTTCGACAGGGTGCGTGTTCCAGCTCCCGCACCACTCGAGGAGCAAGTGTCCTCTCCGCCACCACCACCCAAAGCTGGTCATTCATCTCAAAAGCTTTGGGATCTTGCTGGGCATGGAATGGCTGCCACACACACATATAACCACACGGTGATGGTCTCTGCTTTCCAAAGCGATTTATCGAATGAGTGGGATTTGGCAGTTGGGAGAAGCAAGTGGATCTGTGTCTATTATCAAACCATTCTCATTAAACACACACACTACAATCATGGAGGAGGAACCAGTGGCTGCTCAAACATTCCCTTCAACATTATGGACAGAGCAAACCCATTAATTGGTACGTACATCAGAACTGGTCTGTTTTTAACCAGCGCGGCTGTGTTTGGTGTCATTTATAAGGCTTAGTTTGCTGAGCACAGTAATCAGCAGCGAGTTCTGTCTGACATGTTGCAGCCCTCCACATTTTAAGAACTATTGTCAGTTTGTGAAATGAGCTTCAAAGAAAGAGGTGGATAAAAACCTTCAGAAAACTCACAGTACAGATTTCACTTTCCTTCTTTTCAGGAATGATGTATATTTAAAGTTGATGCCCAATCACAAAATGGTTTGCTAATATTGCTGAAAGGAGAGTCATGTTGCTGAAGCTTTTCATCTTGCGCTCATCAGGACAAATGCAAGAAAGCCAAATTTCAAACGATCACAACAATTTGTACTGCAGGAGATGAGGGTGCTGATTGGTTGGCAAGCTGACTCTGATTGGCCAAGGCATTGCTATGATGAAAGCAGCGGGTACTATAGGTTCCCAAGCTCCCGCGTAATTCAAAAAAGTTGCAAGGCTTGAACATGTTTTTTTTATTTGCACAGAAAAGGTCCCTGTGTATGTATGTACGTCACTTCCAGCAAGCATAAATGAGCCACATTATGAGCTCGAACTGATTATCTCAATTTGGTGGTTAGTGTAGTTATTAGTGTGAAGATTTATGTTTTTCATATATTTTTATAACAGTAAAATTACTACCCATCCTTGAGCAATGCATTATCTTTTCTTCTCTCTGACCTATGTATTTTCCTTGGGTCTCCCAGGGACCTGCAGCCACTCTTGTTTCCAATCACTAGGCATTGCTTTTGGCTTGTTCTGGGCCATCCTTGGTGAGTGGATCTCCCTCAAACATGCAGCAATCCCAGGTAAGAGCACAGGTGTAGAGGAGGCTGTACTTGGGTGTACTTTTCATCCTTGTAGGTGATAGTTCAAATCAGGATAAAATATAAAAGAGCCAATTATTGTGTTCATCTGTTTGTTGCAAATGTACTAATCATACAAGGACTGGTAGAACAATAATGTGTGTCCTTTATTTGGAGATAAAGCTATATACAGACAATGGTAGCTGGGAGGCTATGTAGGCATGTCTGATCTGTACAACTGCTGCTGTATTCTGTTTACAGAGTCACGTGATAATACATCACATCATGTCTTGTGGTGGATAGTGATGGACAGCAATTTAAGAAATGTACCTTTAAAGATACATGTACATCGCATCACAACACCAATCTCTAATTTGTGTTGCTGGTGAGGACCCTTATCTGCAAGCTATGCTTGTCAGGCAATCACAGTTGGGTTCCTTTTGTGTTCAACTGAACCAGCAATTACCTACTGTCTGTATGATCAATGGGCAAGACCAGGAGTGCACAGTCGGAAAAATGTCTTATGCTTAATCCGCAAAGAACAAATCTTCTAGATATTTTATGTGTGGGTGTAGACACGACTTTACACCTGTTACTACAGTAAGCCAGTTGTACGCAGGTGGATGAGTGTTTTAGATCGTTGGCAGTGACCCCCACCCCACCCCAAGCCCACTACCCCTGGATGTATTCTGGGACCGGGATTTGTGGTATCCACTGAATGGGAAGGTCAAAGTTCAAAGGGTAAAAGAGCTAGAACCTTCTGTCAGCACCGCTGGCCATGTTACCCTGTATCAGATACCTCAGCAATTTCCTTTGCTATCTGGGGTTGACAGGAGGATCTGGCCCAGCAGAGACATAAGGGACCTTAAAAACCCATCCAAATTATTCAGTTCCCAAGACTACAGGATTTCTCCACAGACAGTGCAGTCATCGAGTGGAACCAGTGAATGGAAAAAGAGAAGGAAAGTCAGGTAAAATCAAAGGGTAAAGAGGGGGGAAATATGGATAAAAGAGTGAAATTGAGCAGAGGGTGAGAAATCGGGTGAGGGAGGAAATGAGAAAGAGGGCAATGGAGAGAGTGACAAGATGGAGACAGGGAAAAATGGGGAGGACATGGGGAGGGGGCAATGGGAAGAGGGGGAAATGGAGAGAGGGTAATATAGGGAGAGGTGGAAAACAGGGAAAGGGGAATTGGGGAGAGGGAGAAACAGGCATGGGGAAATAGGGGTATGAGGGACGGAGAGAAGGGGTAACGGCAGAGTGGGAAACAGGGACAGGAGGAAATGGGGGAGGGGGAAGGGGAACAGAGAAAGGGCAAATGGGGATGGGGAATGGGGAAACAGAGGGGAAAAAGAGGCTGAGAAACTGCAGAGGAGAAAGGAAAATGGAGAGACAAATAGTGGTGAGAAATATTGGGGAAATATGAGAGAAATTGTTTATGGAAAAGACAGTAAATATAGAAATGAAAAATAGGTGAGGGGAAGCAGTGAAATATGTTGGGGAAGCAGGAGGGAAACAGTGACGGGAAACGGAGGGTAAATAGAGAAGGGACATGTGAGGGGATTAGGAGAAGCTGTTGGGACAAATGTTTCCTTTGCTTGGGATGAGGCTGTAACTGTTAATGTGCAGAGAACTGCAAGTGTGAAATTCAAATTTGATATTTATCAAGGTAAAAGATTGGTGTTTGTGGCTTCTTCAATGCATGGTAATTATCACATTCATAACAGTTCAAGATGAACTAAATCAGGCATAATCCACTGCCATAAAGTGAAAAGATACCATGTCAATGAAGCAACTAAATGAGACAGCCTCAGAGACATCTCAAATAAACACATCACTGTAAAACCTCCCAAGGAAATACTAACAATTTCTGCAAGAGGCATAACTGTTTATGTGACAATAATAACCAGATGGAATAAAAATTGTACAATATTAAATTCAGGAAAATTGCCAAAAATTCTGAAAAAATTACCTTCAAGGAGTTATTCTAAATTAAAAATTATACCTGGATGTCAATATTTTGTTGATAGGTAAGGGAGAGAATGAGAGGAAGAGAGACAGAGAGATTTATAACTGGCCTATATTTTAATTAACAGAAGACTGAAAATGTGATCTCCCCACAGCAAATATCTCTTCCTGGAAATCTGTTACTGGATGTGCAAATTGCTCACCCAAATGCCCCAAAGGACAAGAGATCATTGAACCTAATGTTAGTTCAGGACAATAAGCTCGAGAGACAGCCAATTGGCTATCACTGAGACAGAAACTCCGCTGAGCTGACCTGATGTAACCACAGGCGTGACCGAAACCCTCTCATCATTCAAGAACGGTTTCAAGTCCCACTCTGGAGACTTGAACCCATAAGCCAGGCTGACAGTCCCAGTGCTGGTACAGAGGGAGTGCTGCACTGTCGGAGGTGATGACAGACCTGTCTGCCCTCTCACGTAGATGTAAAATGTCTTGAGGAAGAGTAGGGGAGTTCTCCCCAGTGCCCTGGGCCTATATTCAACATCACTAAAAAATCAGATTGCTGTTTGTGGGAGCTTGCTGTGCACAAATTGCCTGCCACACTTCCTACACTACAATAGTGACTACACTTCAAAAAGTACTTGATTAACTATAAATGCTTTTCCCTTTCACTGCACCCCCCCCCCCCACCGCTTCCCCAATGTTTCCCCTCACTATTTTTCATTTCTGTATTTACTCTCTTTTTGAACAATTTCCCTCATATTTCCCCAATATTTCTCATCACTATTTCTTCTATTTTCTCTCTCTCCTCTGCAATTCCCCCTACCCGTTCCCCCTCCGCATTTCCCCCCTCTCCGTTTCCCATCTCGTGAAAGACGCTATATAAACGCAAGTCTTTCTTTCTTTCCCTCTAGATTGGCACTGTCTCATTATAACAGATGGTTTGATACAGGAATCACCAGTCCAGTTCAATTATATCTGTCCTGAGCTTCCAGCTAATGCCACGTTCCCTGTTTGTCCAGGGCTGCACTAAAAAGTGCAAAAGTGCAACTTTCCTTCTTCTCCTCACCATGGCTCGTGTAAAATGCCATTGCATTTACCAGCTCTGCTTCCTACTCAGTATTGTGTGGAGAACAACAGCTAATTTAGCATCAGTGTCCTGATATCAGAATTGCAAATTAAAGGTATCTTATAAGAGAGTGAACAGCGAGAGACAGAACGAGATACAGGCGCAGAGGAGGCGCAGGGGATGTAAATGAAATCCAGAGGAAGATGCCTGTTAGCTACTTATAAATATAATCTGAAAAACACACGTCAGTGTTTCAAGATTAACATTTGGTCTCTTTAAACGCCTGGAGACATCATGTTTTTTATATTTCATCCCTATGGCAGGGCACCAAATGCGAACATCTTTTCTCTGGCCAATGATCAAACACCACACAGACGCCACAACATCTTAGATTAAGAAGGACCCCCTGCTGCCTGTTTCAACAGTCCTTGAGTTAATGGGCAAGCACATCTGAATCTAATCATGTTGTCCCTCGACAGAGCATCCATTTCATGATGAAACGCATCTGAGTAGAACAATGACAAGAAAGCAAAATGCCTCCATCACAAAAGGAATTTTCAAGCCCTTTCTCTCACCAGAATTAACTGGATGCATCAGGTAACGCTGGGTCACTCGACGCCTAGTAATAGCAGTTGCCAAGGAGGACATGTCAGGAATAGCTGCTTAAAAAAAACGATTGCTTAGGAAAAATCTGGAGACACCACAAGGACCGATCGATCACCTGTTTATCAGAATCAAGGAACAAGCAGCAAAGAATTTGTATTTAGACAGCATTTCTCACATTTTCAAAATCATGAGGCGTCTGCATAGAGTAGATAGGGAGAAACAGTTTCCAATGGTGGGAAGGATCGAGAATCAGGGGACATCAATTTAAGGTGATTGGCAAAAGAAGCAATGGCGACATGAGGAGAAACTACTTTACCCAGTAGTTGGGGTAACCAGACTGGTTGGGGTCTGGAATGCACTCCCCGAGAGTGCAGTGGAGGGAGATTTAATTGTGTCTTTCAAAAGAGAATTGGGTCATTATTCGAAGAGGAAAATTTTGCAGGGCTCTGGGGAAAAGGTGTGGGTGAGAGAGAGCCAGCATGGATACAAAAGGCCAAATGGCCTCCTTCAGCACTGTATCCACTCTATGATTCTATAATTGTTGGGCTATCCCAAAGCACTTCACAGCAACCCGATTGTTTCTGAAGCATAAGCACTGTTGGTGTGGAAGAAATAAAATAAATAATATGACCACTTGGAGAAAATTATGTTTTGAAGAACTCCAGTTAATTCTGAAATAAAAACAGAAAATGCTGGAAAAAGTCAGGTAGCATCTGTGGAGAGAGAAACAGAGTTAACTTTTCAGGTCTGTGACCTTTCAACAGAACTGATTTTGTCATGGCCTCCAAAGAGATGTGCTGTCAATAGGGTTGCCAACTCTGGTAAGAAATATTTTTGAAAGTATCTTGATTGTCAGAACATCTCCAATATTTTTGTATCTATTAAAAATGTGTTCAAAGATTTAAAAACACACTAGCCAGGATTTTCAGCTTGGTGTGCAGGACTATGCCCAACATGTCTGAGCGTGATGACATCGGGCGAGCATTTCGATGTTATTGCACACTCGCACGATATTTCACTCTGTCGACGCACGCGAGAGTTGGCAGCGCACCCGCTGACAGTTGAGGCCGTTTAAGGCCCTTAAGCAGCTAATTAAGTAGAACTTTTCGCTGCCCATCCAACCTTACAGTTGGCGGGCAGACAAATAGGCCTTTGCATTTTTTGCGAAACCTCATCCACAGGCAGGATGAGGTTTCCAACAGTGATTTAAAAAATAAATAAAACTTTTTTGAACTCATTTTTCACATGTTCCTCTTCATGTTTCATGTGACTGAGTCACATGTGGGGACATGTTTATATTATTTGTGAAATCTTTATTTTTCATTTTGAAGCTCTTCAGCCCCCCCGAGACAGCTCTGTGCCTTCAGGGAGCTTTCAGCGAGGGCACCACCTCCACCCCCCCACCCCCGCGAACTTCAGCGCTCACGCTCCTCCTGCCCTCACCCCAGCAGCACCGAGGTTCTCAGCGTGGGTTTCACGCTGGCTGGCTTTTAATAGGCCACCCAGCGTGAAATCACAGTCGGGGCCTGATCACGGATGGAGGGCCGTTTCGTGGCCACTCCCAGGCCCACCTGCCACGCCCGCCCAACAAGAGGAAAATCCCGCCTACTATTTTTTTTTAAGTGCTTCTGGGGTGTTTCTCCGGTGCTTGCCCACAGCGGTGACACGGGGAGATCCAGTTTGAATTCCTAAAGACTCCAGGACAATCCTGGAGGGTTGTCAGCCCCTGAGTTTCTCTTTGTCCCAAACTGCCCTTCAATAATTAAACATTGACTCCATTCTCCCAAACAGATGGGACTAAGATCAGGCAAAGCCCACCAGTCCCGATCAGACCTTGTGCAGCCTCCGTGCAAAACTCAACTGAATCTCCCAGTTCTACAATCCCTTGGGGCAGGAGGGAAATATAGGAGAACAAAAGTAAGCCAATTAAGGGCAAAATTTTGGAGAATTCCTCTCTGACCCCACTAGGGTTGCCAACCCTTCAGGACTGGCCTAGGATCTCCAGGAATTGAAGATCAATCTCCAGAGCACAGCTCAAGGAACCTTGGAGAAAATCATCGAGGCATTAAAAAAGATTTTTTTTTCTCATTTCCTTTGAACATTTCTCTATACCAGATATAAAAATATTGAAAATAGGGGGGAGAAAAGGCTGTTTGGCTGACAGTCAAGCATCATCCAATTGGGTAATGAGTCTTTTCACTTTTCAATTGGTGCGGGAAGGCAGTACATCATAAGGATAGATGTGTTGGCCGACTAATGGCTGGAGCGTGGGGTAGTCATATGATAAAACCTCCAGAGTACTTTTTATCACAGCTGGCAACCCTAGACCTCACCTACCCAAGCATAGTCCCTAACTCTTGCACAAATTGTTGTGTCTTCTGCAACTTAAGGGCTGTTCCTGTGAAGTCTTCACCTAAAAAGTTGATTCAGATGATGAGTGAGGCTCCTATGCTGCCCATTCTACATCTGAAAAATGCAAATATTACACAAAAAGAGTTGCACTCTGTAGAAAAATTGGAGTCGCATTTCAGAAAAGGGGTTCAATATATGGCATTCGACAAGATCTTCCCTCCTTCCCACCTTTACTTTAGCTTTGCCACTTATGGGCGTGAAGTAAACATGTTGTGCTGCCATCTCTGGAGTTAACAATGAATGTGAGGCAGTTTTCTTCAGTCCCTCCAGCACCATCCTTCTCAACGCCTCTTCTGGGAGTTCAGCTCTCCCCTAGAGCCACAATGCAGTTTTCACTCAACACCGAGGAAAATATAATGACCAGATAAATGTCCAAAAACATAGCCATCAGCTACTGCACAAACCTAACCAGCTTTGTCATACGTTCTTTCAGTGCTGCAGAATGCACAGCAATATAAATGATCTCCATATTTTGGTTCGAAACAGCGTCCTATAATATACAATTAACCACCACTTTGCTCCCAGAAATGTCAGCATTACCAGAGTGAGAAAACACAGGAATGCACAGGATCTCAGTGTCCCCCTCCGCAAGTATGTTAAACAATCAGCAGGAGGCAACATTTCCACACTGGGTATTTGAATATTGCTGAAGAGAGGGACAGGTTGTCAAAGCTTTTCATCGTGTACTCATCAGGACCAATGCAAGAATGCAAAATTTCAAACTATCACTACAATTTATACCACAGGAGAAAAATGTGCTGATTGGTTGGCAAGTTGACTTTGATTGATTGGCCTGAGGTGTTGCCATGGATGAAAGCAACAGGGAACTTATAGACTCCCCATGCTTCCGGGTAATTCAAAAAATTGTTAGCTACACTAACAACCAATTTAAAATAATCAGTTGAGCTCGTAACATGGTTCATTTACACTTGCTAGAAGGAACAAGCATTCATACGCAGGGACCCGTTCTCTGTAAACAAAAGGAATACGTTCAAACCTTGCACCTTTGCCTGAGCAAAACTGAAGTCAATGGGAATCGGGGGAGAGGGGAGGAATGGGGGCAACTCTCCGCTGGTTGGAGTCATACCTGGCACAAAGGAAGTTTGGAGGTTAATCATCTCAGTCCCAGGACATCACTGCAGGAATACCTCAGGGTAGTGTCCTCGGCCCAACCATCTTCAGCTGCTTCATCAATGACCTTCCTTCCATCATAAGGTCAGAAGTGGGGATGTTCACTGTTGATTGCACAATGTTCAGCACCATTCACGACTCCTCAGATACTGAAGTTGTCCATGTCCAAATGCAACAAGACCTGGACAATATCCAGGCTTCAGCTAACAAGTGCCAAGTAACATTCATGCCACAAAAGTGTCAGACAATAAACATCTCCAACAAGGGAGAATCTAACCATCGCCCTTTGACATTCAATGGCATTATCTTTGCTGAATCCCCACTATCAATACCCTGGGGGTTACCATTGACCAGAAACTAAACTGGACCAGCCATATAAATACTGAGACTCCATAAGTCAGTCAGATACTGGGAATCCTGTGATGAATAACTCACCTCCTCACTCCCCAAAGCCTGTCCATCACCTACAAAGCACAAACCAGGAGTGTGATGGAATACTCTCCATTTGCCTGGATGAGTGCAGCTCCAACAACACTCAAGAAGCTTGACAATATTCAGGCCAAAGCAGCCCACTTTATTGGCACCCCATCCACAAACATTCACTCCCTCCACCACCAATACACAGTGGCAGCAGTGTGTACCATCTACAAGATGCACTGCAGGAACTCACCAAGGCTCCTTAGACAGCACCTTCCAAACCCACGACCACTACCATCTAGAAGGACAAGGGCAGCAGATGCTTGGGAATACAACCAACTGAAAGTTCCCCTCCAAGCCACACACCATCCTCAATTGGAACTATATCGCCACTCCTTCATTGTTGCTGGGTCAAAATCTTGGAACTCCCTCCCTAACAGCACTGTGGGTGTACCTACACCTCATGGGCTGCAGCAGCTCAAGAAGGCAGCTCACCACCACCTTCTCAAGGGCAATTAGGGATGGACAATAAATGCTGGCCTAGCCAGCAGCGCCCACATCCCATGAATGAATAAAAAAATTATGTTTCTAAGTACACAGAAGGTTCCTATATGAATAAAATGACCTTCAGCAGAAAGGAGATGGAAATAGCACCAGTGAATAGGGGAAGAGGTGAATTGTATATTGCAGTTCTCTTCATAATCGTCTCATGACTGTAGCTTTTCAACAGGAGAACATTCATCATCTGCAACAGCAAAGGCAAACTATGTCATTCACAACTAGATCAAACCTTAGCCAACTCCATGAGTGCAGGAAATATGTATATTTCTTGCACAGCACTGCACACTGTAAGGATATCAGGGTCATTTGTGATCTCAGAGGGTGGTCATCCTTGCCCTTTTATGAATGACCCCAGACCCAGGTTAAGTGTCACCTGCTCAGGGTTGTGAGATATCCTGCACAGAGGAACCGGCAAAATTTCGGTGATGATGGCAGAAGAGCTAAAACCTCAAAGGACAACGGCTGTTAAAAGGTAGAAGATCCTTCGGGAAGAAAACTTGCATTTCCTTTATGCACTCATGAGGAAGGCAACAGGAAACCACATCATGTATTCTTTTCTCTAGTCATATTGCTCATTAAAACTGAAAATGGGGGGCCCTTATGAGCAGCTGAAGTGCAGGACTGCGAGGCATGGAGAGGTGAGCAGAGGACCTACCTTTACGACACACTTGGAAAGCTGAACCAATGCAATGTCAATTGATAAGCAATATGGTTACATGCAGCATAACCATTAGTCTCTACACTGTTAGCTTGGCTTGATGCCTATCGTTCTTGCCTGTTAGAAGGTTGGAATTCAAGCCCTACTCCAGGCCTTGGACTTAAGACTGACATTTCTGGCAAGGTAGCGCTACATTGTTGGAGATCAGTCCTCCTGTGGTTGTTAAAAGACCCCAGTTATCCTGTTACTTCAATCACACTCGCAAATCACATTCGCTGATCACTGCACTTCATTGCGGCTGCTGCATTTGGCAGAGTGAGTAATTCATTAAAGATTTTACATATTTTGTGATGTGCAACTGGAAGTCTAACTTTACAGAGCAATACTTTTCAGCTAATTTGAATTCTCCTTGCTGAAAAATGACATTAGGTTAAATGCACCAGCATAAAGTAGTAGCAAGTGATGGAGACAACATTGGTGCTCTGGGTCCCCTTTAAACTTTTTCTTATTCATTGGATGTGGGCATCACTGGCTAGGCCAGCATTTATTGCCCATCTGAAAGGTAGGTTCAGAGGGCATTACTGTGGGCCTAGAGTCACATATCGACCAGGTAAGGACAGCAGATTTCCTTCCCGAGAGGACATTAGTGAACCAGATGGGCTTTTAATGACAATCAGCCAATGGTTTCATGGTCATCATCATACATGTAATTCCAGATTTTTATGGAATTCACATTCCACCATCTGCTGTGGTGGGATTCAAACCCTGGTCCCCAGAGCATTACCCTGGGTCTCTGGAATATTAGTCCAGTGACAATACCACTACGCCACCACCACCCCCTTAGCAACCAAAGAGTCAGTAGATTTATTCTATTTAAGTCAGTGATGAGGCCCCCAGTACTGTGTGCAGTTGTGATCTCGAAGCTAAGAAAGGACATTCTTACTCTAGAGGGAGTGCAACAAAGGTTCACTATATTCCTGGGATGAGGGGATTGTCCAGAGAGGAGAGACTGAGTAGATTAAGCCTATATTCCCTGGAGTTTAGAAGAATGAGAGTGGATTTATTTAAACATATAAAATTCTTAAGGGGCTTAACAGGTTAGATTCTAAAAACTGCTTCTGCCATCACCACCAAAATTTCAGCCGGGTCCTCTGCGGGCGATGCCTCACAACCCTGAGCATGTGACACTTACCCTGGGTCTGGGTAGCTGGGGAACTCTGGGAATAAGAGGTCAGCCATTCAGGACAGGGATGAGGAGAAATTTCTTCACTCAAAGGGTTCTGAATCTTTGGAACCCTCAATGCCAGTGAGCTGTGGATGCTCAAGACAAAGGTCAGTAAGTATTTGGGTACTGAGGGAATTAATGAACATTGGGTAGAGTGTGGGAATGTGGAGTTGAGGTAAAAAAAATTAGCCATGATCTTGATGAATGGCAGAGCAGGCTTGTAGGACTGAATGGCCTACTCCAGCCCTTTATCTTATGTTCTATTCTGTACCCTTTTCATTCAGTGCTTGTCAAGGAAGTACAGTGACCCCTAATAAACATTCATTCAAAAGAGTCTTGGTCTGGCAGTGCAGTCATCATCACATTGGGCTCTATTTGATTATAGTCAATTTATTTTTGACAGGTTAATGACTGCAAGAAACGCATAGAGAAATTTTATATCAATGCATTAAAGCTACAAAAACATCGTAAAAGACTTCACTTTTGACAACTTCTATTGAAATGCAGTTATTGTTGCAATGCAGACAGTCATTTTGTGCACAGTAAGATCTCACAATCAGCAGCAAGAAGTGTAACAAATCTAACTGTGTTGGTGGAAGCCAAGGAATGAGCATTCTTGACACCTCAAAAAATATCGTGGGATCTTTAATGTTCACCTGCATCAGCAGAACAGATAGATGTGCCCTCAGTTTAATGCGTCTTCTGAAGGGCAGTGTCTTCAGTAGTGCAGTACACCTAGGAGCAGTTGGAGTCAGCCTAGACACTAGTATGGGGCTTAAATCAACTGGCTTCTGAATCAGAGGAATTATTGACACCAAGTGAGACAGAGGCAGGCACTACCTCACAATGAGGGAGAAAAACAGAATCAGAGATGTAACGACCCTGCCTTCAGTGACTTTTGCGCACATTTTAAGAAGCCAAGTATTGGCCACGACACCAGGAGAACTCTGGCCAGGACACCAGGAGAACTCTTTGCTGTTCTTCAAACAGTGTCACACCATCTTTAATGTTCCCTCGACTCTCTATCTTTGTAACTCCTCCAGCCCTACATCCCTCCAGGATCTCTGCACTCTGCTAATTCTGGCTTCTTGTGTTTCCCCAATTTTCATTGTCTCACCATTGCTGGCTAGGCCCCAAGCTCTGGAATCCCCTCCTTAAGCCTCCTTTACCTCTCTCTCCTCTTTTGAAATGTTCCTTATAACTTACCTCTTTGACCAGACTCCTGTCCTATAGGGTTTCCAACCCTCCAGAATTGGCCTGGAGTCTCCAGGAATTGAAGATTAATCTCTAGGATACTGCTGTGTGCAACCCTGGAGAAAAATCATTGGGACATTGAAAAAGATTGTTTTATTTGTCATTTTCTTTGAACATTTCTCTTTATCAGATATAAAAATATTGAAAATGGGAAATAAAGGCTGTTTGGCTGACAGTCAAGCATCATCCAGTTGGGTAATGATCTTTTTGCTTTCCAGTTGGCATAGGAAGGCAGTGCGTCACAAGGATGGATGTGTTGGCCGACTAATGGATGGAGTGTGGGGGCAAGTCATGTGACGAAACCTCCAGGAACACAGTCACATTTGGCAACCCTGCCTTCCTTATATCTGTTCTTTTGGCTCAATGTCAAATTCTGTTTGATTAATGATCCTGTGAAATGCCTTGGGGTGTTTTGTCATGTTAAAGGTGCAATATGACTGCGTGTGCTTGTTGGATCACTGAAACGTGACTTCAGCTTAATGCTGCACCTGAAGAGTGGCTTCTTCAGCAATGAGCGGCAGCCTGGACATTCACACGATGGTCAGCACAGCCTAACTGCTGGGGCAAGCTGGCTGCTGTTGGAAGCACAACAAGAATGCAAAGTGAGAAGGATGGAAATTGATTCACAACTTGTTTTTAAATCAGTCTGAAAGGATCCACTTGTCACAGTGCCATTCACTAAACATTTTGATTACATTCTCCATTCGAGGGAGAGCGCTGGGAATCGTTTACCCTGACAGGAGAGACAAGAAAATGATAGCACTTAAATACTTGAAAATAGCATGGAAAAAACAGACAACAGGCAGCGATCTGTCAATCATAAATGGAGTCCCATTGAATAAAAATCCTTTTGCTGCTGGAGCCCTTTTCAGTCTTTGTGCCCATGTATATGAATCACTGATAACCAGCGGTTGATTTTTGTAAATTTGTAATTCATTCTTATTATCCTGACAGTTGGTTTGACAATTCTGTTCCAATGATTTTCTTCCATAACTTTTGGGAACTCCCCAAGCACATTTGGTTTTTGTGATCCTTAAATTCAGCTCCTACTAATGGTGGAATACTAAAAAGGAACAACGAGACTCCAGAGAAAAAAAAACTTATTTGCATTTATCTAGCGCCTTTAAACACCTCAGGAAATCCAAAGCATTGTTTATCCAATAACTTACGCTTATGAAGTGTGATTGTTGTAGGATATGTGTCAGCCAATTCTCATTCAGCAAGCTCCCCACTAACAATGATGAGGTAAAAACAGCAAATGCTGGAAAAACTCAGGGCATCTGGTAGCATCTGTGGAGACAGAAATAGAGTTAACATTTCAAGTCCAATATTACTCATCTTCTTCTGTCCCTCTCCACAGGCTGGCTGCATTTTTCAAGCACTTTCCGATTTTATTTCAAATCTCCAGCATCCGCAGCATTTTGCTTTTTTTATATAACAATAATGAAGTGATGACCAGATCACCCGTGTGGTTTGTTTTTTGAAATGATGTTGGTTGAGTGGATAAATATTAGTCAATCCATGAGGGGAAACACGCCCTGCTTTGAGGTAGTGGCCTTGCAATCTTTTCCATCCATTTGAAAGGGCAGACAGGATTAGAGGAGATTAAAAAGTCACAGAGGGGAGAGAATCAAATGTGGTAAATGTGTAAAAGTGGTGGGAGGCTGGAGCAGACTAATGGTGCATTAGACTAGATGGCCTGTGATGGCGAGTGAGTTGGTTAACATTCAGAAGCTGGCAATTTCATTAGCTCTGGGTATCCAACACTTGCATTTATACACGTCTTGTCAGGCCTTGCAGACACCATATTGCTTTGCATTTGCTCTTATTGCTTATATGAAAAGCACTCACTGTCCTTTGCAATACAATGAGCGTTTTATGTAGGACGAGCCAATGAGAGCCGTTCTGCACACAGCAAGACTTAAAAAGAAAGACTTGTGTTTATATAGTGGCTTTCATGACCACCAGATGTCTCAAAGTGCTTCACAGCCAATGAAGTATTTTTGAAGTGTAGCCGCTGTTGCAATGTAGGATACACAGTCTGTACTCCGCAAACTCCCAAAAACAGTAATGTGATAATGACCAGATAATCTAGTTTTTTTTTGTGATGTCGATTGAGGATAAATATTGGATGGGACACTCAGGATATCGCCCCTGCTCTTCCTCTAAATTATTGCTACAAGTTCCCTTACATCCATCCGAGCTGGCAGGTGGGGCCTTGGCTTAGCTTCCAGCAGTGCAGCACTGGCCTCAGTACCGCAGTGGAATTTTTTTTTTTAAGGTTCAAGTCCTCGAGTGACTTGAACTAGGAATCTTGTGATTCAGGGGCAAGTGTGATACCAACTGAGCCAGAGCTGACACACAATGCAACCAGCACGACTGATTCATTTGCGTTTTAGTAGATGGTTGTGTGCGGAGTTGGTCGAGGAACTTCTGATCTTTCCCTCTCGTGTGTCGGAGACTCTTAGCATCAACCTGTAATGCCCGAGCAGTCAGGCATGGATTTGGTTTGGCAGGTGAACAAAGGGATTTGGATGTGAAAGCAGATCACCTCAGTACTTCACTATTTATCACCATGAGGATGTAAAGAGACAGAAAAATTCCACCCAGTGTGAGCACACGCCTTCCAGTTTACTTACTGGGACATGCTGTAGAAATTAAAGCTGACTTCTTGTCCTATTATATTTTGGTTAATGAGACTGTGCATTGGGATCTGCAATGAAGGGTAACTGCTGCTCACTGTTAATTAATGGGACAGTACACAGGGGCAATCTATAAACAGTATTAATATCCTCTCACATTCTCTTATTAGTCAATGGAAGCACATATTATGAATTGGTAGTCAATCTAAGTCTGTGAGGGAATACATTATGAATAATATTACTACACTTTTGTACCCCACAGTTAAAATTGTTATGCATCCAAGGATTGAAAACATTCCGTGTCCTATCACTGCTGCGCTGTTCAAATAAAATGTGGTAATGAAATAATCCTCAATGCATCAAACCCAACCAGCAAACCTAATGATGTCTGAAAAGACTAAATAAACAAAAGTGCAATTCTGGTCTCTTGTCCAACACGTTGCTTCATCCCACCACTGGCAGCCATGTCTTCAGCTATCTAAGCCGCTAGCTTTGAAATTCTCTCAAGCCTCTCCATCTCTCTCTCTCTCTCTCTCTCTCTCTCCTCCTTTAAGATGTTCCTTAAAACCTACCTCTTTGACCAAGTGTTTGGTCACTGTCCTAATATCTCCTTCTTTGGCCACACATCAACTTTCATCAACAATGCTCCTATTAAGTGCCTTGGAACCATTTACTATGTTAAAGGCGCTATATAAATGTAAACTGTTGGTGTGTCCTCCTGCATACTGACCTTAGCAAATCCAGCAGGTTGATATTGAGGCTTTATTACATATTCCACAGTTTTTACAGCACAGAAACAGACCTTCTCACATCTGGAGATGCATGAGGCAGACAAAGCACATGCTTACATCTGTTTTCAGTAGGCTATTGTTCTTGAAACAGGCCATGAGCCTCAAGCCAGGGGCTACAGCTTGAGAGGTGCCACTCCATATCAAGCTAAGCTGACCAGGAGTCTCTCCCACTCTTACTATTTGCCACACTGGAAGGATTTGCAGGTTAATACACACCTGAGTTTAGCCATGTTATAAACACACCTTCCTTGACCATCAAGTTCGGGATGGGAATTGAACCCAGAGCTTCTGGCTCAGAGGCAGGGTCAATACTCACTGTGCCACAAGACTGCCCTGAAACTTAAACAAGATGATCTACAAATAAACACAAATTCAACATACAGCACAATACCAATACTTACTTCAGGATAACCTGTTTCTTCTTGTAATGGAGCCATTAGGGTGGGGGCAAGGGTATACTTGCTCTAATTTTTTGGCATGGTTAATGTCTCTTATCCATGATAAATCCTGAGACTATCCTTGCTGCTCCCCCCTCCACCCCTCACTTCACACTCTCTATGTGTGGTTAGGTTTCTGCGCGTGACCACATGATAACCATACACAGTGCACTTATTAAGCTTTCCCCTTTAAACGATTCAAAGCCAAATATAACTCAGTAGCTATCATCAGCGATGGTACTGAAAGTTGGCAGTGATAACATAAAAATCAATCACTCCAAACATAACAAGAGGCAATAGGTGCCAGGATTAAATATTCACTATCCAAGCCAATGTATTGAGTTAACTGGCCACACAGCATGATTTACAAGCACAATCTGAACAATAATTTTCCTTTAATAGTGATGGAACAACTCTGCTTGATGAACCCTGAAGCTGGGACTTCTGTCTGTGGGTAATAGTAATGGCACCCAAACTTTTGGACCTTAGGGCCAAAACCAGTCAGTGGGCTGCGTATCATGATACAATAATGTGAATCCCACCTACAGAAAAGTTCGCTCCATACATCAGGAATGTAAGTGATAGAATAAGGAGGGAACGGGGAGCAGAGAAGAAAAAAAATACCCAAAAGATAAATATTCTAATCCCACCTTCCAGCACCTGGTCCATAGCCTTGCAGGTAACAGCACTTGGCTTCCCCTGCTCTATCCCTATAGCCCTACAGTATAAAAAGATAAAGTAGATTTCAACAAAGTCAACTGTGCTGCCAACTGGCAATCAAATACAACCAGGATTACTAACCATCCAGGATTATCCTGGAGTCTACAGGAATTGAAGATTAATCTCCAGCAGCCCAGGAGGACAATCATAAAATGGTCAAAATATCATTATTTTCTTTGACCACTCCCTCACTTAATACATTTTTTAAATATTGAAAATGGGTGCGGGGGGGGGGAAGGTGGTGGTGGGGGGAGTGGAATAGGTTATTTTACTGAATGGGGTGATAGGTCATGTTGGTAGCCCTCGATAAAATTCTAAATATTCCATTTCCTTTGTGCTTATCATCCTGTATTCAGTGAGGAAGCGTAATGATTCCACACCAACAGAATGGAAAGGTGTCGGTGTAGTAGTATTGTCACTGGACTAGTAATCCAAAGACCCGGGGTAATGCTCTGGGGACCCGGGTTTGAATCCCACCATGGCAGGTGGTGAAATTTGAATTCAATGAAAATCTGGAATTAAAAGACTAACGATGACTGTAAAAACCCATCTGGTTCACTAATACCCTTTAGGGAAGGAAATCTGCCTTCATGTGACTAAGGCCCACACAATGTGGTCAACTCTTAACTGCCCCCTGAACAAGGGCAATTAGGGATGGGTAATAAATGCTGGCCAGTGACTCCGATGAACAAATTTTTAAAAACAGTGAAGATGGATTTGATGCACATTCTTTTCCAGAGTGTTGAGAGATCGCTTTCTGACCTTCTGCAATCTGACAGCCCATCAGCTACCTCTTTGGGGAAGCAATTGGTAGACAAACAGTTTACGCATCAGCTATTTTTAAAAGCGCTATTTATTACAGATTTAACATTTTTTCTGGGGGTCTGAGTCACTCCATTCACATTACCCAGCTTTCAGTGATTGCAATATTTCCTCGGACCACAGACACCCACTGTGATTGGCTGAAATCGCCACAAGCAGATGGACAATGGTGTAGAGAAGGCAGGAGTGGTGACTGTACAGTGAGCCGCAGCCCAGGGATGAGGTGTGGGAACTTATTGGTGATTATGTTTCTTGATTTTTGTTCAGTGATTCCTAATGGACAAAATGACTTTGGATATCAAGTCAGGAGTCTGGGCTTGAGTACAATGCTGACCCCATTCCCCCTCTCCTACTCTGGTATTGGCCAGCACCGGAACAGAGGTAAGCAATGGAGAGTGAGTGACTCAAACCTTGAGAGAGTTCCCTGTTCTTCTGTAGTGCAAGTCTCGTCTAAAGGAGACCACCTTAAACAATATAGCACTCCTTCAGTACTCCATTTGGCTGTGGAAAGTTTATTGTCCACTTCAAGCAACAAATCAATTGAGGGGGGCCTCATTTGAATATCACATCTTAAGGACGGCACCTCCGACAATGCAGCACTCCCTCAGTACTGCACTGGCAGCTCAGACTATGTGCTCCAGTCTCCAATGAACCAGAATCCACAACCTTCTTATACTTGGGGCAAGTGTGAGGCACACTAATCTGGGACATCTCGGGAAAGGCTTGCAAACCCCTGACACAAATCTCTTAAATCAATGCATCCGCCCAGAGGTATTTTAATTCCTTTCCCACCGCCCCCAGCAAAAATCTCTCCCATGATAAAATCATTTTCATGTTTTATAGCCAGTGTTGCTCACTGTCACACTTGCTGAGATTGCACAGATACCCCAGCCATTTGATTCCAAAGCACAAATTTCAGAAGATTTGTTTTTAACTAGAAAATCACAGAGGGAAACATTGAAAACAAAACACAGAGATTGTTCAACTCGCACATCTAAACAGTAAGCGGATACTCAGTCCCGATATCTCCCAGGACTTAGTAATAACCCCCCCCCCTCCCACCAAACATTGAACTATATACTTCTCCGAATAAGTGGGTAAGGGTGTAATTCACACCAACTGAAGACATGAGTTCTGTTCGCTAGGAAAGGGTTAACGGGGGGGGGGGGGGGGGGGAGGGGGAAAGAACAAGATTTGATTAAAGAAAAATGATTCCTATTTCCTAACCCAGGGTAAAATGAAGGTTCAGAACAATTACCTGTCCGACCGGAACAACAGCAGCTCCTCAGGCCAAGTGGAGCAGGAATAAGCAGGGGTTGGTTCACAAACCTTCTCCACATATGTTGACACTGAGCATCTCGCGAACAGCCTCACTGCACTGCCGGCTAGACCCAGCCTCACATCTGGTGGGCTTACACCAGCTCCAGGTCCCAGACGACAGGGGGATCCATCTCCCCCCGTGTAACGTCTGCACTGAGCTCCCTGACTGTCCTTACAGGAGGTAAACCTCGCCTCGCTGTATGGGTTACAGATGGACCACAGGGAATCTCTCAGCACAGCTTCACTACACGTGATTCTCCCCTAACACCGCCTCCACTCCCTCCTCCTCCTCCTCCTCCTGATTTCAATTATACTCCAGCCTGCCAGCTTTATCATTAAATGCACAATTAATTTAGCAGCCTTTGGAAAACATGCAGACAAAAGCCAATCACTCCAGGATTTGGCCAGAGAGCCGAGGCGAACCCACTGCAGGGCAGACTCGACGGTGACGAGCAGATTAAAGGCACAGCCAAAGCTTCAAATTGAAAACTGGCCGGGCCACAATGCTCCTGACAAAACCGGCCAGTTTAGTTGCGCAGCAGCAAGGGTCTGCGTGTCCCCGAGTGCTGGCAGAAACATCCTGCACAATAAATCAGGATCGGGGCAGGTGGGTCCTCCCCGCCCCCTATCACAGTGCCCCTCACCGTCTGGGAGACCCTTAGGGTTCCAGTGGATCTCCAGGGGCAGCTAGGCTGATCTTTTTAAATATTTTTGATATGAAAGTCAAAATGTTGGCCTTCTCACCATCTATGTATATGCACTCATACGAAAGAACACACTCAAACACACAATACACACACTAGAGAAAACATATACACAAGCACACACGAAAGAACACACAATCGAACACACAATACACACAATAAAGCACAATACACACACCAATTGGACACATATACAGACAAACACACGAAAGAACACACACACACGAAAGAACATGCACACAATCAAACACACAATACACATACAATGAAACACATACACAAACAAATACACAGGAAAGGATGCACACACACGCAATTGAACACAATACACACAATAAAACACACAATACACATGCAATCAAACACACAATACTCACACACACACAATAGTACACACAATACACACACACAATAGAACACACACACATGCATAATAAAACAGGCACATACACACACCACAATAGTATTCACACAATATAAGTAAGAATACACACGTACACACACCACAATATAATGTACAACATACACAATACACACTCACAGTACAACACAAACACACAGTAATGCTTCAGGTCAATGATCTTTCATCAGTATTGAAGAAAACTCTTTTCTTCAGTTCTGATGTAAGTCATCAACCTGAAACATTAACTCTGTTTCTCTCTCCACAGATGCTGCCTGACCTGAGTTTTTCCAATATTTTTTATTTTTATTTCAGGTTTTCAGCACCCACAGTATTTTGCTTTTATACTGAATACAGTTACACTACCTCACTAGTTTTTCTCCCAAGCATTAAACAGTGAGGCAACAGCAAAAGGTCAGGGTGTTAGCTTGAAATGAAATCACAAGGGGCCACTGCAGGCTCTCAGTGTCCGAGTTCAGAGCCCCAATGATCATCATGGTGAACCCTGCAATCAGCCTCACACACCCTGGATCAGTGATGCTATTGCTTTCTTTTCCTTTTTAATCCAGCCTTTTCTTATTAATGAGTCACGTAACAATGTTTAGAAAACCCTGTCTCTAAATATTGTGATTCCCCACTATAAAGCATGGACTCATAGAAACATAGAAACTAGGAGCAGGAGTAGGCCATTCGGCCCTTCGAGCCTGCTCCACCATTCATCACGATCATGGCTGATCATCCAACTCAATAGCCTGCTCCTGCTTTCTCCCCATACCCTTTGATCCCTTTCACCCCAAGAGCTATATCTAACTCCTTCTTGAAAACTTACAATGTTTTGGCCTCAACTACTTTCTGTGGTAGTGAATTCCACAGGCTCACCACTCTCTGGGTGAAGAAATTTCTCCTCATCTCAGTCCTAAATGGTCTACCCCGTATCCTCAGACTGTGACCCCTGGTTCTGGACTCCCCCACCATCGGGAACATCCTTCCTGCATCTACACTGTCTAGTCCCGTTAGAATTGTATAGGTTTCTATGAGGTCTCCCCTCATTCTTCTGAACTCCAGTGAATATAATCCTATTCGACTCAATCTCTCCTCATATGTCAGTCCCGTTATCCCAGGAATCAGTCTGGTAAACCTTCGCTGCACTCCCTCTATAGCAAGTACATCCTTCCTCAGATAAGGAGACCAAAACTGCACACAATATTCCAGGTGTGGTCTCACCAAAGCCCTGTACAATTGCAGCAAGACATCCCTGTTCCTGTACTCGAATCCTCTGGCTATGAAGGCCAACATACCATTTGCCTTCTTTACCGCCTGCTGCACCTGCATGCTTACCTTCAGCGACTGGTGTACAAGGACACCCAGGTCTCATTGCACATTCCCCTCTCTCAACTTATAGCCATTCAGATAATAATCTGCCTTCCTGTTTTTGCTACCAAAATGGATAACCTCACATTTATCCACATTATACTGCATCTGCCATGCATTTTCCCACTCACTCAGCTTGTCCAAATCACACTGAAGCATCTCTGCATCCTCCTCAGAGCTCACCCTCCCACCTAGCTTTGTGTCATCTGCAAATTTGGAGATATTACATTTAATTCCCTCATCTAAATCATTAATATATATTGTGAATAACTGGGGTCCCAGCACCGATCCCTGCGGTACCCCACTAGTCACTGCCTGCCTTTCAGAAAAAGACCCGTTTATTCCTACCCTTTGTGTCCTGTCTGCCAACCAATTTTCTATCCATCTTAATACACTACCCCCAATCCCATGCGCTTTAATTTTACATGCTAATCTCTTATGTGGGATTTTGTCAAAAGCCTTCTGAAAATCCAAATAAACTCCCCTTCATCAACTCTCCTAGTTACATCCTCGAAAAATTCTGGTAGATTTGTCAAGCATGATTTCCCTTTCATAAATCCATGCTGACTCTGTCTGATTCTGCCAGTTTTCCATGTGCTCAGCTATTAAATCTTTTATAATGGACTCTAGAATTTTCCCCACTACCGACGTCAGGCTGACTGGTCTATAATTCCCTGTTTTCTCTCTACCTCCCTTTTTAAATAGTAGGGTTACATTAGCTACCTTCCAATCTGTAGGAACTGTTCCAGAGTCTATAGAATCTCGGAAGATGACCACCAATGAATCCACTATTTCTAGGGCCACTTCCTTAAGTACTCTGGGATGCAGAATATCAGGCCCTGGGGACTCCCCCTCAATGGAGACCCAATTTCCCAATGCTGAAAATTGGCCCAGGAAAGGTAGTGTAAATGATCAGACCCAAAAACTCAGTCAAGATTTAGCGAGGATTGCTCCATGTGTTGAAACTCTTTCTAGTGAGACTGAACTGGTATTCGGCCTTGCTGTTGTGATGAATGTTCCATGCCAATTGATTAATTTGTTCCCATCTTTTAAGTAGCATTTCATCAATGATAAGACAATGGGATCCTCTGGGAGTGCGCCCACACTGGCAGTGCCCCCACCCCTCCCCCTGGGAGTGTGCACACACTGGCAGTGCCCCCACCCCTCCCCCTGGGAGTGTGCCCACACTGGCAGTGCCCCCCACCCCTCCCCCTCGCAAGAAGTGCACCCACACTGGCAGTGCCCCCCAACCCTCCCCCTGGGAGTGCGCCCACACTGACAGTGTCCCCCACCCCTCCCCCTGGGAGTGCACCCACACTGGCAGTGCCCCCAACCCTCCCCCTGGGAGTGCGCCCACACTGACAGTGTCCCCCACCCCTCCCCCTGGGAGTGCGCCCACACTGGCAGTGCCTCCCACCCTCCCTGGGAGTGCACCCACACTGGCAGTGCCCCCCACCCCTCCCCCTGGGAGTGCACCCACACTGGCAGTGCCCCCCAACCCTCCCCCTGGGAGTGCACCCACACTGGCAGTGCCTCCCACCCCACCCTGGGAGTGCGCCCACGCTGGCAGTGCCTCCCAACCCTCCCTGGGAGTGCGCCCACGCTGGCAGGGTCCCCCAGAAGTGGCAGGAGATCACGTAATGAAATCTCTGGGAACAGAGTTGGCAGCCCCAGCTGGGTTAGTAATAAAAACAAAAAAACTGCGGATGCTGGAAATCCAAAACAAAAACAGAATTACCTGGAAAAACTCAGCAGGTCTGGCAGCATCGGCGGAGAAGAAAAGAGTTGACGTTTCGAGTCCTCATGACCCTTCGACAGAACTAGTTCTGTCGAAGGGTCATGAGGACTCGAAACGTCAACTCTTTTCTTCTCCGCTGATGCTGCCAGACCTGCTGAGTTTTTCCAGGTAATTCTGTTTTTGTTCCAGCTGGGTTAGTATTTGTTTAATCTCCAACCATAAACAATGGAAAGTCAAACAGACATAAGACAATAAGGGACATAAAACTGTCTTAACATGGCTCATCTTACACATTAGGACACTATAACTTTATCACTGCCTCATTTCCCTTATCAGAACATCCAATCAGTGCCTGTTTCTGCTCGCTCCAATGAGAAAGAAATGGGTGGAGATCGATGATGATGCACGTTCCTGATTGGGTGCAGTGGATTGGGGACAGCCAGACCTCCCTATTAAAGGAGGTGGGAGCTTCGTTATAAATTACGTTGAAATTTGGAGATCTTGTGTATCTTTCCCTGTGCTTTAAAAGAAAGTAAGGGCTGCATTCATATAGCATCTTTCATATAGCATCTTTCATTCATATAGCATCTTTCTTTAAAAGAAAGTAAGGGCTGCATTCATATAGCATCTTTCACAGTGTCAGGACATCCCAAAGTGCTTTGCAGCCAATGAAATCACTTTTTGAAGTTTAGTCAAACGTGGCAGCCAATTTGCACACAGCAAGCTCCCACAAACTGCAATGTGACAATGACCAGATCATTTGTTTCAGTCATATTGGTTGAGGGATAAACATTGGCCACCAGGAATAATTCCTCCACACTTCTTGGACATGGTGTCAGTTGGTAGCACTCTCACTTCTGAGTCACAGGTTTCTGGCTTCAAGTCTCACTCCAGGGCTTAAGCACAAAAGTCAATGCCTCCACTCCAGTGTTTAGAGACTGCTGCATTGTCAGAGGTGCCAACTTTCAGTTGACACATTAAACCGAGGCTTCATCTGTAAAAGATCCCATGGCACTATATTGAAGAAGAGCAGGGGAGTTATCTCCAATGTCATAGCCAAGATTTATCCCTCAATCAACATCACCATAAACAGATGATCTGGTCATTATCACATCGCTGTTTGTGGGAATGTGCTGTGTGCAAATTGGCTCTGTGTTTCTTACATTAGAACAATGACTATACTTCAGAAAGTGTTTCATGGGCTGCAAAGTGCTTTGAGGCAGATGAGTGCCGCTCCAACAATACTCAAGAAGCTTGACACCATCCAGGACAAAACTGCCCGCTTGATTGGCACCCCATCTATAAACATTCACTCCCTCCACCACTGATGCACAGTAGCAGCAGTGTGTACCATCTACAAGATGCACTGCAGGAACTCACCAAGCCTCCTTAGGCAAAATCTTCCAAACCCGCAACCACTACCATCTAGAAGGACAAGGGCAGCAGATACATGGGAACACCACCATTTGGAAGTTCCCCTCCAAGCCACTCACCATCCTGACTTGGAAATATATCACCGTTCCTTCACTGTCGCTGGGTCAAAATCCTGGAACTCCCTCCCTAACAGCACTGTGGGTGTACCTACACCACATGGACTGCAGCGGTTCAAGAAGGCAGCTCATCACCAGCTTCTCAAGGGGCAATTAGGGATGGACAATAAATGCTGGCCTAGCCATCCTCATCCCATGAATGAATCAAAAATGATATGTGGCGATCATGAAAAGCACTATATAAATGCAAATCTCTCTTTTAGGGATCTTTGACATCTGCCTGAGAAAGCAGACAGGGCTTTGATTTAATATCTGATCAGAACAATTGCATCTCTAACAGTACAACACTCATTCAAGTGTTGTACTGGGAGCAAGAGCCTCAATTATGGGCTCAAGTATCTGGAATGGGATTTGAAACAATCACCTGCTGACTTATAGACAGGAGTCCCACTGAGCCACAGCTGCTTACACCATTACTGCAGCTAGTAAAACTAGGGTTCTTTGTAAATGGATGTCTGGAATTTTCAGACCACAGATGACATTGGTAAATAAACTTAATAGGGTGAAAGAAAATATAATTTTGCTTATGGAGTATTGCTGCTACAACACCAATGTTGGGATAAGTAACTACAGTCTGGCATGCTTACAGAGGCATTGTAAATGCGGGTGTTATGTTATTCAAAAAGTGTTAGGTACTACATTGTTATGTGCATGTCTACAGATATATCCAGGATGCCACATCACCCGCTCTTTGACTACAGCCAAGGTACCTTTGATGTCTTGGGTGAATGAGTTCATTGGCCAACTGAACTCTAAACTGCACACCTTCCTATGTTCTCCTCAATTGCTGTTTGTAATCAATAATGGGTAGAGACTGATTTAAGAATAAACAGTGATGGTTTATTGAGACATAGGGCAGAGAACCAGATCATACACGCTCACTCAGAAACCTCCAGTACTAGACTTACAGTTCCCAGTTGCCCGTTCTGCACAGTGATTTGTCAGTGCTGTCACATGATCAGTACACTTGCATTCTCTTGAAGGGACAGGGTACCTCATTTTACCACAGTACCAAACAACAATGTATCAGTCCACCAGCCACATGGAAAGTGTAAGAAATACATTTGATGAAGCTCCAGCAATTGGGTCTATAAGTGTGATTATCTCAAACTTCTAGGAACCTCAAGACATGACAGTGGCCATGGGAATTTATAAAGGAATATACAGAATAATTGAAAGTTTACGGCACAGAAAGAGGCCAATTGGCCCATCGTGATTGTGCTGGCCAAAAAAACAAGCCATCCAGCCTAATCCCACTCTCCAGCATTTGGTCCATAACCCTCCAGGTTATTATACTTGAGGTGCATATCCAGATACCTTTTAAATGAGTTCAGGGTTTCTGCCTCTGCTACCCTTTCAGGCAGTGAGTTCCAGACCTCTACAACACTCTGGCTAAAAAATATTTTCCTTATCTCCCCTCTAATCTTTCTACCAATCACTTTAAATCTATGCTGCCTAGTCACTGGTCTCTCTGATAAGGTAAATATGTCCTTCCCATCCACTCTATCCAGGCCCCTCACAATTTTGTGAATCTCAATCAAATCTCCCCTCAGCCTCCTCTGTTCCAAGGAGAACAGCCCCAGCCTACCCAACCATTCCTCATAACTGCAATTTTCCACTCCTGGCAACATCCCTGTAAATCCCCTCTGTACCCTCTCTAATGCAATTACATCCTTTCTGTAATGAGGTGTCCAGAACCGCACACAGTGCTCAAGCTATGGCCTAACTAATGCTTTATATGGGAAGGTCATGGTATTGTGATTTTGTCACTAGATCAGTACAGACCCAAGTCCCAATCCCACCACGGCAGATGGTGAAATTTGAATTCAATAAAACTCTGGAATTCAAAGTCTAATGATGACCATGAAACATTGCCAATTGTTGTCAAAACCCACCTGGTTAACAAATGCTGACCTAACCAGTGATGCCCACATCCCATGAATGAATTTTTAAAAAACTACCAAGAGGATGTGGTGCAGTGGGTAACACCCCTTCCTCTCAGACAGAGGCTCCAGGTTTGAGTCCACCCCCAGAACTTGATGATAAGGAAGGTGTGTTCATAATGTGGTCAAACAGGTTGAGCATCAACTTGTAAATCCTTCCAACATATGCCAATGTTAGACATGAACAGCAGGAGAAATTCCTGGTCAGTCATGTGATGGAAAGACATGCATGCAAAAGTGTGTGTTGCCACAGCAACTTGGACTCCCTGAGTGAACTGTAACACACCAAAACCTACCTCAATCAAATCTCTCCTCTGTTCCAAGGAGAACAACCCCAGTCTATCCAATTTTTTCTCATAGCTGCATTTTTCCAGCCCTGAAAACATCCTCATAAATCTCCTCTGTACCCTCTCTAGAGCATTTATCTCCTTTCTATAATGAGGTGACCAGAACTGCACACAGTGCTCAAGCTATGGCCTAACTAATATTGCATGTGGGAAGGTGTTGGTGTAAGTGGTATTGTCAGTGGACTAATATTCCAGAGACCCAGGGTAATGCTCTGGGGACCTGGGTTTGAATCCCATCATAGCATATGGTAGAATTTGAGTTCAATAAAAATCTGGGAATTAAAAAAAAGTCTAATGATAACCATGAAACTATTGTTGTAAAAATCCATCAGGTTCACTAATGTTCTTTAGGGAAGAAAACCTGCTGTCCTTACCTGGTCTTGTCTACATGTGACTCCAGACCCACAGCAATGTGGTTAACTCCTCAATGCCCTCTGAACAAGGGCAGTAAATGTTGGCTTAGCCAGTGATGTCCACATCCCATGAACGAATAAAAAAATGTATGGTTCCAGTATAGCCTCCCTGCACTTATATTCTATGCCTCAGCTAATAAAGAAAATGATTCCATATGCATTCTTAACCTCCTTATCAACCTGTACCTTCAGGCATCTGTGAACATTCTCTCCAAAGTCCCTCACTTCTACACCTCTCAGTATCAGCCTGTTTATTGTCCATTTCTTTGCCTTGTCTGATCTCCCCAAATGAATCGCCTCACACTTCTCTGGGTTGAATTCCATGTGGCATTTTTCTGCTCTCCTGACCTGACTTAGAGTATTGCTGAAAAGAGAGACCTGTTGCTGAAGCTGTTCATCTTGTACTCATCAGGACAAATACAAGAATGCCAAATTTCAAATGATCACAACAATTTATACTACAGTAGAAAAGGATGTGGTTGGTTGGCAAGTGGACTTTGATTGGCTAGGGCATTGCCATGGCAAAAACATTGGGGAACTACAGGCTCCCCAAGCTCCTGGGTAATTCAAAAAAGGTGCAAGGCTGGTACATATTCCTTTTGTTTGCAGAGAACGGGTCCCTGCCTATGAACGTATATTCTTTTAGCAATATCTATGAGTCCTCATACACATCACAGGAGATCAGTATGATACGATGAAAATTCATCTACGCAAACACACTTCTTGCATGAATGTAAAATATTTACCAGTTGCAAGTTATATTAAGTCCGCTTATTGTTGAAGGGTTAGCTTGAATAAATAACGAGAAACTGTATCCAATAACTGAAGGGTCAATAACCAGAGGGCACAGATTTAAGTTGATTGGTGAAAAAAACCTGAGGTGGCATGAGGGAAAACTTTTTTAAGCAACGAGTGGTTAGAATTTGGAATGTACAGTCTGATCATCTGCTGGATGTAGAATCAATAGTTGCCTTCATAAGAGAATTGGAAAAAATATTTGAAGGAGAAAAGAATTGCATAGATTTGGGCAAAGAGTGAGAACCTGGGACCATCTGAATTTCTCTTCGAAGGAGCCAGCATAGACTCAATGGGCTGAATGGCCTCCTTCTGAGCTGTACTATTCAATGCTTCTACGTTGCTGACAGACAGATCTGTATAATGCATATCAACATGGAAATATCTACATCAGGGAGATATTAATGCAACAAGATTGACAGATTTAACATTCACAGAGCTTGTGTTTAATTTTAACATAATTACACAGTGGCTTTCTTGTTTGTAATCCTCATGGATTAACTCAAGGCTTCAGCCGCACTGTCCCTGGCGTGGAGAGGGAATAGGGAGGGATGGAGAGAGTGTAAAATGTGTGCAAATGAAAGAGGGAGGGTGAATTGCACAGAATGCAGTGCACAGAAACAGGCCATTCAGCCCGACCAGTCCATGCCAGCATTATGCTCCACCAAGGAAGAAAAATAACAAGAGGATAGAACAAAGAGAAAAAAGAGAGAACAAAACAACAAAAGTGAAAAGGGAAAGAAAATGAACAAAAGAGAGAATGAAAGTCTGAATGAACTGCTGACATCTAGTGGCTTACATCATGAATTTTGACTTGTTAAAAACGTAATTCTAAGCCATTTCAAGATGAACTTTTCCTGGTGAAGTTTTTTTCAGACCCACTGTGTAGGAAATGGGACATTGCTCATTTCCTCCTTAATTAATTACCCACAAACACAGTGTTGGAGCATGCTCCCTCTAACTGTGGTTTTCAGGTTGCTGATTAACTGTCTTTCACTTCCTCAGGAAGCCCCAAAGTGGTTCACAACCGATGAGTTACCTCTGAACTGTAGTTGCTGATGTTTATGTAGGCATACATAGCAACCCATCCATGCACAGCAAGATCCCAAAAAAATACAATGCGATGAAAGGACATTTTAATGTGTATTTGAACAGGGGAGAGAACAGTGTTTGGCCAGGACACTGGGGAGATCAATCATGCTCTTTTTTGAACAGTACATCTACTGGAACAGAGAGAGCAGACCTCAGTTTAACGTCCCATCCGAAAGACATTGAACCTGTTTTCTCATCCAGGAAATAATCTTGTTTATTTATGGCAATTTTGCAAATTTTACCAGCAGGAAACTATGTTTTTAAAAAAGTCAATTTCCTGATAATGAAAAGTGGTAACATCTTTCATCTACAGATGTTGCTTAGCAACAGGTTTAGACCCGACCAATCATGCCAAACCAGCAATACAACTTCAATAGATTGATACCGCAAGTGCTGTGAATTTAATATCGATCCATAGAAGTCATAGAGGCATAAGACACAGAAGGAGGCCATTTGGTACATCAACTCAATGCCAGGCTCAATCTCTGTAGAACAATCCACTCAGTCCTATTTCCCCACTCTATCCCCATAACCTTGCTGGTTTATTTCTCTCAAGTGCCTATCCAGCTTCCCTTTGAAATCATTTGTCATCCCCCCTTTCCACCACCCTCATAGGCAGCAAGTTCCAGGTCACTAACACTCGATGTGTAAAATAAATCCAACTCACATTCACCCTGGATCTCTTGTCTAAAACCTTAAACCTGTGTCCCCTGATCCTAATGGGAAGTTTTTTTTCTTTGTCTACCTTATCTAAGCCCTGTCATAATCTTGTACACTTCTTCCTGCTTGTTCCCACATTCTCAAACTCAGCTAAAAATTCACGGCAAAAATAAATTGCCTCAAATATTGTACATTCAAATCACCAGAACTCCATAAGGACTTGAGCCCTGACAATGGCTCTGCCTAAATGAACTCAGCAGCACCCTCTGTAGTTAACTTGTGGGACAACAGCTGCCAGATTAATACAATCAGAGCAGCTACATTTGCAGAATTTAAAAAGCTTAGTGCTTTCACCCTAAATTGCTTGTGACTCATCAAATTACCCCCGAGCATGTTAGACATGAAAATAGAAAATCCTGGACATACTCAGCAGGTCAGGTAACATCTGTTGAGAGAGCAACAGAGTTGATGTTTCAGGTCATTGATCTTTTTTCAGAACTGGAAACTGCTCAAAAGTTAAACAAATACAGAGCTGGGAAGTAGAAATGAAATGTCTGTTATAGGCTGGAGAGCAGCAGGTGATGGAAACCATGGGAACACCACCATCTGGAAGATCCCCTCCAACTCACACACTATCCTGATGTGGAAATGTATCGCCGTTCCTTCACTGTCGCTGGGCCAAAACCCTGGAACTCCCTCCCTAACAGCACTGTGGGTGTACTTACACCACATGGACTGCAGCGGCTCAAGAAGGCAGCTCATCACCACCTTCTCAAGGGCAATTAGGGATGGGCAATAATTGTTGCCCTAGCCAGTGATGCCCACAGCAGTGATTCAATGATGATGCTGTAAGGCAAAATGAGGATAAGTAAAGTAATAAAGAAAGATGAAGTGTAAATGGTTACAGATTAAGGTTTTCTACATCTGACGAAAGGTCAGACATGGAACGTTAACCCTGTTTCTTTCTCCAGATCTGCTGAGTATTTTCAGCATTTTCAGTTGATGCTTCCAGCACTGGCAGAATTTTTGCTGTTATTTTAGTGATAGCGTGGGCTCCATTTTTCCCATTTTAACTGAAGTACCAGCTCATGGTTCAACTAAAATAGCAAAGTGATGCCATACAATCAGACCAAACTCTCACGCAATAATATCCATAGCATGGTATCAAGGCAAAGGGCTGAATGGCCTCTCATCTGCACTGTGACACTGACTGCACTTCAAAAGTACATCATTGGCTATCAAGTGTGAGGGGACATCTTGAGGTCATGTGTTGTTCTATGTAAATGCAAGTCAATCTTTGTTTATCATCTGCAATTATTCCTGACGGAGGAGGACTAAACTGTGTGCATTTATCCATTTAGTTTAACATAGGAACTGGAATAGGCCATTCAGTCCCTCGAGCCTGTTCTGCCATTCATCTGGATCATGGTTGATCTGCATCTAAATTCTATTTACCAATATTGGTTCCATATTCTTTAATATCCTTGTCTAACTAAAATTAACTTTAGTTCTGAAATTTTCAACTGCTCCCCCCCACCAAGTGAGCATTGCTGATTTCCACTACCTTTTATGTGAAGAAGCACTTCAACCATCACCCCCTGCATGGCCTATCTCTACATTGAAGATTATGACCCTTTATTCTGAACTCCATCCTTCAGAGGAAATCATTTCTCTCAATCCACGCAATATCAAATCCTTCAATCATCTTAAACACTTCAATTACTTCCTCCCTTAATCTTCTTTACTGGGAGGAATAAAAGGAATAAAAGGAATAAAAGGAATGAGAGGAATGAGAGTCAAAATAAAATAAGCCACCCCTTTCAAACACAGGTAACAGCTGCTGGCAAGGGGGAGTGGACAGGTTGGAAAAGCTAACCATGGAACGCCTGATCCACCTTTGAATGAGCCCAAACCAGTTGTCAGATGGAAGTTGGGATCACTGATCTAATTGAGTTGGCTCCAGTTGAGACCAGTCGACCCGGCTCCAATCGAAAAATATTAGTTCCAGTTGAGACCAGTTGGACTAGTTAATCTTACTGACTCAACTGGTTCTATCTGAGGCCAGCTAAGCATCCAAAACTTGCAAAAGGGGAAATCTGGAAAATTAATTCGCCCATTCCATTATGTTCATGTAAATGTACCACTAAATGTGGGGTAAGCGAAGCATAAAACACTTTGGCTGGCATTGCAGCTGTTTTGTTGTAGTAACAATTCACGCGTCAGCACCAGGGATTTTATGAGGGAATTCTCCCCAGTTGGTTGGCGCAACTTTGACAGAACATCAGCGGAGAACCACCAAGGAAATTCCCCATGAGGGCTTGTGGAACAGGTAGTTTGAACATGACTGAGTCAAGCAGCAAAGAGGGCATTAGGACTCCAGCCTTGGGATGTTTAGAACATCCATCACCGTCCACAAGACACTAATTGCCCCTTCACCATAACACTGGCTCACCCTGTGTTCATCAGTGCCATTTAAACATTTTTGGTGCTCATGAACAAAAGCATAACTTTGCGAAAAATAAATGTGGGGCACCAAATGGCAAGTTAAAGCAGGTTAATTGGAATTTAATTCCCCCCTGGGCGCTACTGTTTTGGGTGCTGGTCAATGTGTTTCCAGTAAATTTTCTACCCCGCCAAAATAAACAGGCTAAGAACTGTGTCAAAATAAGCCGATGGAAATTTAATGTCAACAAAATAGCATTCCAGGTGAGCTGAAAATCCCACAGAGATCGTGGGTTATCTGCACAGTGGGATTCCAATGTCACTCCATAAACACGCTTAGTCTAATGATTGAAGCATCTCCTGTTGTTGGAGCAGAAGCTGATAATAAGATGCTGCCTGCTGTGAGAAATTACGCAGATGTAAAAAATTGAGGCTGTTAGAACAGAGTTGATAATGGGCTGATTGGATCATAGACGCTTAAAATTATGAAGGGATCATCATCAGCGGTCCCTCGATTCGAGGATAACGTCTCCTCAGGGTCACAAGTTTCTGCCATGGGTCTTCATGTGACAGAACAGCCTGATTCCTGACCCACTGGTCCTTGGGTACGTGTAGGATTTGCTTCCTTTCTTTTCTTTCTCTGCCGCTGCTCTGCCTCATCATTAAGACATTGTGACTCGAAGCATGATACACTTGTTGGACAAATTGTCACCATATTGAACAATTGGTAGCAAGCTCCTCCCAGTCATTAACATCAATGCTGCCGCACTTCAAGGAGAGCTTCAGGGTGTCTTTGAGGTGTTTTCCTTGCCCTCCCCTGGAACATTGGCGATTTGGGAGGTGAGAGAACAGTAAGTGATGTGGTCAATGGGTTTTCAGTCAGTCCATTGAAGTTGACTTTGTAGGAGATTTTCCTGGATGCTCAGAGAGCTGGCTTCAAGAAGGACACGAGCATTTGTTTGACAGTCCTCCCATTGAATCCGGAGGATGCAGCAGAGGCATTGCTGATGGAATTTTTCTGATGCTCTTATGTGTCACTGATACACAGTCCAGGTCTCACTGTGGTACAGGTGTGTGGTAATGATAACTACTCTGTACACTAGGATTTTTGTTGACTTACAGAGGGCTTTGTTGTCACTACACTCATGCTGTAGCTTGTAGAAGACTGAGCTGGAGCAGCTGATCCAATGATGGATCTCCTTATGGTGGTCCTTTGAGGGAAGTGGCTGCCAAGGTAAGTGCTCAACACATTCTCCTTCAACATATATGTGAGGTGGAATATTTGGCTGACCAGACCTGGGTTGACATATGACAACATTCAAGGACAGGCCAAGTTTCTTGTATGCAGAATTGAAGAGATCAAGAGTAGCTTGCAAATCTGGCACAGAGTGGGCAATGACACTGCAGTCAACTACAAACTATAGATCATGTCTATGGTGGTCTCTTTAGTTTTGGCGCACATGCAACTGAGGTTAAAAGGTTTTCCATCTAGGTGGTATTTAAGACCAGAGGGCAGTTGATCTTTAACAGCCACTGCCAGATAGATTGTAAATAGTATGGAGACTATCACACAGCCATGATTGACCCTGGTCCAGATTTTGAAGGCACTGTATTAGATCCTCTCACTCAAGACAGTTGCAGTCAAATCATCTTGAAGCAATTGCTGGATTGTGACAGTTTCTTGGACTCCAAATCTTTGGGACATATCCACAGAGCCTTGTGATTTACTGAGTCAAATGCTTTGGTCAGGTTGATGGATGCAATGGAGAGATCTTCGTGTTGTTCTCAATATTTTTCTTGGATTTTTCTGGCAACCAAGACCACATCAGAGGTTCCTCTGGAAGGTCTAAAGCCAAACTCTGGGAGGGTTTTCTCAGACACGGGAAGTAGGCGATTCAGGAGGATGAGAGTCAGGACTTTCCCAGCAGTGGACAAGAGGGGAATTCCTCGAGTTTCCATGGAATGATTTACTTAGTGATTATGAAGAAATTGGACAGAGTAGGGAGAAACACTGCAGTGACTAATGGACCTAGGACAAGGGAACACAGATATATGATTAAGTGCAGGAGCATTAGAACAAAGAGCAGGAGATGTGTTTTTTGGGTCTTTTGTTGTGAAACTTAGGAAACACTTCAATCAGTGATTGAAGCAGATGCCACATTAAGACGCCACGTTAACACTTAAGAAAAGGTTAAGAATGGTGGCTGGTTGAAAGGATGATAAAAGGACATGGGATGATAAAGGGCATGCTTGGGATTAGAATATTGTTCATGTCAATACCAAAATGGACTACGTAGGCCAAACAGTCTGTGTTCCTGTTGTCATCCATATCTATTGTAATTCAATTAACTGCACTGGGCTGGAGTTAGGGAAGAATCGGTTTACGGACGTAACAATTACTGTTGGAGAGATTGTTGGGCAAAGACCCTCATAGGAACATAGGAGCAGGAATAGATCATTCAACCCTTCGAGTCAATCCGGCGCTCAATAAGATTGTGGCTGATCTGGTTGTGGTCTCAATTCCACCTTCTTGTCTCCCCCACAACCTCATCCCTGCCCCCACCCTCTCCTTAACCCTTAACTCTCTTGTCTATCAAAAATCTACCTAACTCAGCTTTGAACAAATTCAATGAACTGGGATCCACTGCTAAACCTACAAAATTATAAGGGGACTTGTTAGGTTGGACACTGAGAGATTTCTTCAGCTGGTTGGGGGACTTTAAAACACGAGGGCCTCTGGATAAGAATAAGGGGCCAATTACTTCCATCTCAAAAGCTTGTGAATATTTGGAATTCTCTACCCCAGAGGGTTGTGGATGCTCCATCCGTGAATACATTTAAGGCTGGGATAAACAGATTTTTGATCTCCCAGGGAATTAAGGGAGATGGGGAGTGGGCGGGAAAGTGGAGTTGAAGCCCAAGATCAGCCAATCAGCCATAATCATATTGAATGGAGGAGCACGCTTGATGGGCTAAATGGCCTTCTCCTGCTCCTATTTTTTTGTGTCCTAGTGCTTTGAATTCCACAGACTAAAAACCAGCTGAGAGAAAAAAATTCACCTCATCTCTGACATAAAAAGGAGACCTCTTATTCTCAAATTGTGTTCCCTAGTTCCAGTCTCTCCCACAAGGGAAAACATCCTCCCAGCATCCACCCTATCAAGTCCCCTCAGAATCTTATACCTGAGAAATTGAGTGTTTCTTGCCCTCTCACAATCCTTGTGATATATGATTGCTGTCTTCTGGATCTCCCAGGCACCATTGTTTATTCCTGCTAGCCAGTTGGTGAAGGAAGAAACCAGAGACAATCTTTACATAAGATATATTTATTCACAGAGAGTCACATTACAAGTACGTACCTCCTCACAAGACCCTTGCCCTGGGTGGAATTTAATGCCTTGCCCCAAGTTGAGTTTGTCGCATTTAATCGGGCTAGGGAATGCAGGGTAGGGACGGGCTAGGGAATGCAGGGTAGGGACGGTCTAGGGAATGCAGGGTAGGGACGGTCTAGGGAATGCAGGGTAGGGACAGGCTAGGGAATGCTGGGTAGGGACGGGCTAGGGAATGCTGGGTAGGGACGGGCTAGGAAATGCAGGGTAGGGACGGTCTAGGGAATGCAGGGTAGGGACGGTCTAGGGAATGCAGGGTAGGGACGGTCTAGGGAATGCAGGGTAGGGACGGGCTAGGGAATGCTGGGTAGGGACGGGCTAGGGAATGCTGGGTAGGGACAGGCTAGGGAATGCTGGGTAGGGACAGGCTAGGGAATGCAGGGTAGGGATGGGCTAGGGAATGCTGGGTAGGGACGGGCTAGGGAATGCTGGGTAGGGACAGGCTAGGGAATGCAGGGTAGGGACGGGCTAGGGAATGCTGGGTAGGGACGGGCTAGGGAATGCTGGGTAGGGACGGTCTAGGGAATGCAGGGTAGGGACGGGCTAGGGAATGCTGGGTAGGGACGGGCTAGGGAATGCTGGGTAGGGACGGGCTAGGGAATGCAGGGTAGGGACGGGCTAGGGAATGCAGGGTAGGGACTCTGCTGCCTTCCAGCCTCTGCCCCAATTAAGTCCAGGGCAGGAAGGTTTGGAGACACCTTTCCCATCCGGATGGCAATCGAGACCTTTAAATGGGAAATTAATGCCCACTTAAGGGTCTCAAGCTGCATTGGATGGCATTCAACCTGTCAGGTTTACCTGTGGGCTTCTAGGGTTGGATGGTGTGGTCCCTCATTCACAGGCCTGATCAAGGGGCCTGGCATCAGGAAATGGGGGGCCTTTTGAGAGCCACAGCCCTGCCCTTTTCTCCCGACATCCCTGCCACCCCTTCCAGCCAGCATCTCCCTCCCCATGACCCCCCCCCCATCCTGCCCTCACTCATCTCTGGCTTGGGTCCCTCGCTGATCCTGGTGCTATAGTGGGTGCATTGCCGGCAGCTGCCACTGCTCCCCCACTGGCTCTGATGGCAAATGAGGAGCTGGCCAGCCTCCGATTGGCTGACAGTTTTCAGGGGGAGGGGGGTTGGTTTTCTACCTCAGGGGTCAATGATCCTGGGATGGGCCCACTGTTGGTCACATGAGCACCTGGCTGGCACTTAATATGGTGGGTCTTCACCAAGGAAGTGGTGCAGGGCTGGGGGTGAGACCCCCGCTGCCTGGATTAAATTCTGCCCCCTGTGCCAGTAAATGTCTCTTTATATGTGCTCAAGTAACTATCCACTCAATACCCTCCACCTGTATACACTGAATCTCAAGTGATACAATTAACATGATGCTTCCACCTTTAAAATGTCACAGGTTTTCAAATTCTGCAGCGGCATCTAATTTGCCCACCTGCCATTGGATGAGACACCCACCAACCCCCATCACAAACATTATTCACACACCAGAAGCTCACCCATATTATTCGATGCTGACCACGGATATAGAGACAAGGGCCAGAAGGGAAAAAACAGTCAAACTTGTCTTTGTTTATCCTTTCATGGGATGTGGGTGTAGCTGGCAAGGCCGACATTTGTTGCCCATCCCTAATTGCCCTTGAACCGAGTGGCTTGCCAGAGGGCAGTTAAGAGTCAACCACATCCCTATGGGTCTGGAGTCACACGTAGGCCAGATCATGCAAGGGGTGGCGGACTTCCTGGCCTAAAGGACCTTAGTGCACCAGAAACAAAAACAGAAAATGCCGGAAAAGCTCAGCAGATCGGGCAGCCTCTGTGGAGAGAGAAACAAAGTTAACGTTTCGAGTCCGAATGACTCTTCTTCAGAGCTAAGGAGAAGTAGAAATGTGGTGAAATTTATACTGTTTAATGGGGGTCGGAGCAGGTGAAGCTGGATAGAAGGCCAGCGATAGGTGGGGGCAAAGGGAGTGAACAGGGTGAAAGAGACAAACAAAAATCCTATTGGAGAGAAGCGCTTCTCCAAGTTAGACATTCCAGGAAGGAAAGTGGTAATGAACCTGATATGTTTTTTTTACAACAATGACTTCATGCTCATTATTACTGATACCAGTTATTCCATTCCAGATTATTAATTGAACTTAAATTCCATCAGTGTTGTGGTGAGGTTTGAACCCTTGGCCTGTGCCTCTGGATACTAGTCTAGTGACATCGCCACTACACCACCATCTCCTTGTATACCTTAAAAATGAAACTCGGGTATTCCTGGTTCCAGTATTACTGCTTTTTACTGGAATTTTAAATTTTTGAACTGTTTTGTCTTTTTGGGAGGGTGATTGGGGACGGTTTACACACAGCTCCACTTTCAGGCAAATTCGACAAAAATAAAATCTAAATTCTTTTGCGTGCCTTCAAAAGTGACGAGAAAAATAAAAGCTTGTCATCACTCGGTGAAAGAAAATAACTAAAGCACCAAGGATCTAAGCCTGCCAGCGCTATCGTAGTGAGTTCCAGGAGCCTCAGCACTGTGTGATTGTTCAGCCTTGGTCTGCAACATGTGGTCACCCAAAACTTACAGACACGCCCCGTGCAGCATAAGAGGTCACCCTGTGCTCTTACACGTGAAGAATGACAGGAACGATCTTCGGTGTCTTCCAGGGGAGAGATGGGGAGAAAAGAAAGCAATGGACCCTGGGTAAGTTTTGTGTCTGCCCCCTCCCCCCCCCCACTACCCCCTCCACATCCTGACCCACCCCCTTCCACTGACCCCATCCACCTGCCACTAGAGAAAGTGTGCTTGAGTATTGTTGAATGTGTTTACAATGGAGACAAATCAGCAAGGCGTCACATCCACTTCATATGCATCCATGTGGTTGCCATGGAAGCAGAAATAATTGTGCTACTGCATTTCCATCTTCAGCTATTAGGACCTTTCAGTCCATCACAATGCAGCAGAAATAGAGAGAACAGTGCTGTTGGCCTTAATAAGTAACAACATATTGTAAAGGTGCAAAACTTGAGTTGTAACCGAGTGATTGAATCTCATCCACAATATCTAGATGTTGAGAATGTGAAATAGTTCTTGAAATTAATTTCAAGCAGAATATTTGAACTATGAGTGATGGCTTGGCAGTGTCTCTGTGTTCTTGTTCACATGGATCCTGTTTATCGGATAAAGTTTGGAGGCGTAACAAAAACTTGGCAATGGATATGCATTTTAAGGATGATCTTAAAGCAGCGTAGGGAGGTAGAGAGGAGCGGTTCAGGTTAAAGCAGCACAGGGAGGTAGAGAGGAGCAGTTCAGGTTAAAGCAGCGTAGGGAGGTAGAGAGGAGCGGTTCAGGTTAAAGCAGCACAGGGAGGTAGAGAGGAGCAGTTCAGGTTAAAGCAGCATAGGGAGGTAGAGAGGAGCGGTTCAGGTTAAAGCAGCGTAGGGAGGTAGAGAGGAGCAGTTCAGGTTAAAGCAGCGTAGGGAGGTGGAGAGGAGCGGTTCAGGTTAAAGCAGCGTAGGGAGGTAGAGAGGAGCGGTTCAGGTTAAAGCAGCGTAGGGAGGTAGAGAGGAGCGGTTCAGGTTGTTGTGTGGGGTCCAGGCAGCTGAAGGCACATAGAATGATAATGAACAAAGGGAGTGGGGCAACTCGCAGGAGTAGCAAAGCTCACAGAGAGTTGTAAGGCTGGAGAAGATTACAGAAATAAGCGTTAAGCAGCCAACAAGAATTTGCATTCATATAGCGCCTTTAACATATTTTAAATGTCCCAAGCACTTTCCGACACCAAGGCCAGAAATTTTCCCTTGTAGGGCAGGCTCAGCGGGAGCAGGTGGGGGTAGTTAGACACGCCCTGTGTGGATCGCGAGCGGCAGTGCTCAGCGCTAGCTGTGCGGCGGGGGAGGAGGGGGAGCGCGCAGTTCACACAGGCGCGTGAAAGAGCATTTCAATCCCCCTGAGGACACAGAGCTGCCACAGGGAGATTGAAGCACTTTTTAAAAAAATTATTAAAGACGGTAAAAATTTTAAACAAACATGTCCCCTCGAGCTGGTACATATTTTTAATTCAAAAATAAAGTTTCCAGTTAATGTTTATCCCGCTGGTGAATGAGGTTTCCTAAAAAATGTAAAGGCCGCTTGGCCTTTTCACTGCACGACAACTGTTAGGTTGGACGGGCAGCGTTAATATGATTTTAATTGGCTTGTTAATGACCTTAAATAGGCCTTTTAATTGTTGGCCGGCGCGTAGCTGACCCTGGCACGTACCCGCCAAATGAAATATCACGCAAATACGTCATATTATGCCCAGACATGTCAGGCACGTGCCCGCACACCGAACCTAAAATTCTGGCCCAAGTCACGTAAGGAAATATTAGGACAGATGACCGAAAACTTGGTCAAAGCGTTGGGGTTCAAAGGGTGTCCTGAGAGAGGAAATTGAGGTGGAGAGGGAGAGGTTTAAGGAGGGAGCTTCAGGACTTAGGGACTAAGCACATGAAAACACAGCAATGGAAAATCGGGGATGCTCAAGAGTCCAGGATTGGAGAAGCACGGCAATCTTGGAGGGTTGTAGGGCTGGAGGAGCCTACAGAAATAGGGAGCAGTGAGGGCGTAGAGGGATGTGAAAACAAGGAAGGAAACTTTAAAATCGGGGCTTCGCTGGTCCGGGAGACAATCTGGGTCAGTGAGTCCTCGGGCGATGGGTGAGCAGGACTTGTGCGAGTTAGAGTTCTGGACTACGTCAGGTTTATGTAAGGTGGGAGATAGGAAGCCGGACAGGAGAGCATTGGAATGCTCAAGTCTAGAGATGAGAAAGGCATGGATGAGGGCTTCAGCATCAGATGACCTGAGACTGAGGCAAAGTTGGAAGTAGTTCTCCTTTGAAATAGTGCCATGGGATCTTTTATGTCTGCCTGGGAGGGCAGCTGGGACCTCTATTTAATGTTGCACCCACAAGGTCTGACAGTGCAGCACTCCCTCAGCACTGCCACTGGAGTATCAGTGCGCATGCTGTGTTCAGGTTCTATTATGGTTATAGTGTTGAGCGTGTGCCGAGTAGTGTGCACAACATCTATTTATCTTCTGGACCTGGTCTGTACATGGTGCAAAATAATTCTGATATGTGACAGTTTTTTGATAAATGTTTTCAGCCCACAATATACAGTACACGATAATGTATGGTTAAAAAAACTGCTCAAGGCTAACACTTGTAGTGTATTGCTTCTTCCATCTCCTCACATAATCCTCTTCCCTACTCCCCTCAAAAGCAGCATGGACTGATTGGTGTTTTAAATGTGCTATCCCAGTGCAAAATGAATGAAGGTGTGCAATTAAGGGGCGTTAATGGATTCATCAATCATTCTTCAGACCAGTTTTTATTTTCAGCTGACTGATAACATTGATTCAGAAATCTGGATACAGGAATAATGTTTCCTTTTGTCTAAACATTGCGAAACAATTGCTGGAAACTTCTTCATATCTGTGTAACCTCCCACTTTGCAAGCGGAGACTAATTAATAGCAATAAGTTGCATTCCTGAAGCAAGCTAGAGAGAAAGTGCAACAATCACCAAGTGTCGATTTGTTTGAGGTAATTTATTTAATTTGTTGGCCAGTAAAGACTCTCTATTCAAAATTGCTAAGTGTTTTGTACAAGGTTTTCTCTTTATTTGTGTTGCTATAACACAGGATCCCAGATCAACAAGCTGCTTTCCTGATTTATGGGAGATTTTCTGTAACAATTTAATGCTGCCTGTTTTTATGAAAAGATTGATTTCCATCATCACTGTTTTCTCCACAGTTCATATCTTGTTTTTTTTAATTAAGCAATGTTGATCTTAAAGAAAGTCTTGCATTTATATAGCACTTCTCACAACCACCAGAGAACAATTAAGTACTTTTGAAGTGTAGCCACTGTTGTAATGTAGCAAAAGTGGCAGCCAAGCTGCACATGGCAAATCCCCACAAACAGCAATGTGATAAAGACCAGATAACCTGTCTTTGTGATGTTGACTGAGGGATAAATGTTGCAGGACACTAGGAAGAATGGCCCTGCTCTTCTTCAAAATAGTGCCATGGGATCTTTTACAATCCAAGGTGACAGATGGAGCTTTGGTTGAATGTCTCATCCAAAAGAGCGTGCAGCACTCCCCTCAGTACTGCACTGGAGTGTCAGCCTGGATTTTTGTGCTCAAGTCCTTGAGTGAGACTTGAAGTTGGAAATCAGGAAGAAGTTCTGATGTTAACCCCTGGTTCTGCACATGGGGTTAAAATGCCTGCGGTAACCTGTTCACTAGACACTTGCTGGCTCACACTGTTCCCCATTTTAACCGGCACATCCTAACAAGACCCTCACACCAGACAGATGAAGGCTTTGTTTAAATTGTTTAGTCAGGGTCTGATGACTTATTTCAGAGGCATGTTATTAATAACTGGGGTGTAAGGGTGTTAGAAATGACAAATGCAATCGAACTCCTTGCCTAGCAGCTAAGTTCCAGGAGTTGATGCTATCCCAATTGTGGTCTACAAGACTGGAGGTTAATGCCAGGTCAAGAAGCTCACTAAACTCTTTCAGTCTATCTAGAAGCAAGGAACCATTTTGCAAGAATACAAAGATGACCCCCTTTGTCCACCTGTATATGTGGCAAGGAACTCGCCAAACCTGTGACAATCACGGAGGATTCTCACTCCTCTCCATTGCAAGCAAAATCTTCACCAGAATCCTTCCCAACTGCTTAGTTCAATGTCTCGACCAAGATCTGTTGCCAGAGAGTGAGTCCGGTTTCAGGAAAGGTCACAGGACCACTGATATGGTGTTTGCAGTTGGAAAACTCCAGGAGAGATGCCAAGAACAGAACATGGACCTCTAGACCATGGACTTCTAGAGCACATTTGTTGACCTGACCGAGGCCTTTGACACAGTCAGTCAGATGTAAGGGCCTTTGGGAGGTAATGGAGAAGGTCGGCTGCTCTGAGAAATTCATCACAATGGGTTGGACAGCTCCACACCGGCATGTTTGCACATGTCCTGGATGATGGCAAGTCTCCTGGCCCATTCCTAATCATTAGTGAGTTAAACAGTGCAGTGTGCTCACACCAACACTCTTCAACACGTGCTTCTGTCTCATGTTCTCCAATGCCTTCCGTGATGGTGATCCTGGCCTGATATTACATGGATGAGAAGCTGCTCAAGCTGAGGTGACTCCAGGCAAAGCCAAAGGTCACTAAGGGCGTATTGTGCGATTTGCTGTTTGCTGATGATGGTGCACTAGCTGCCAGTTGAGCTGGACATGCAATGCAGCATGGAATTGTTCTCCAAAACATATGACAACTTCAACCTTACAATCAGCATGAAGAAAACTGAAGTGGTCTATCAGTCGGCTCCAGGAAAGCTCTATCTCAAGCCCACGGCTTCAGCCCATGACTAGAACCTTTCAGCAGTGGGTCAGTTCATTTATCTCAGCCGTACAGTCTCTAAAGCTATCAATATTGACGATGAGACACATGCAAGAATTGCAAGAGTAACATTCAGTAGGCTTCAAACATCAGTCTGGGGGCCTACCAAACTGAGAGTCTGTAGAGCAAACAGTCCTATCCACTCTGCTCTACGCATGTGAGGCTTGGACTGTATACCAGCATCATGCCAAGAAGCTCAAGCACTTTCACTTGAGCTGCCTTCCAAAGTTCCTGAAGATCAGATGGCAGGACAAAGGTGCTCACCTGAGCTGGCCTGTCAAACATCCACACCATATTGAGACAGTCACAACCTAATTAGGCTGGTCATGATGCCGGAATACCTGACACTCACTTAACAAACTGAATCTTCTATTGTTTTTTAACTTATTCATTCATGAGATGTGGGCATCGCTGCAAAGTGAGCATTTATTGCCCATCCCAAATTGCCCTTGAGAAGGTGGTGGTGAGTCACCTTCTTGAATCGGTACACCCACAGTGCTGTTAGGGAGGGAATTCCAGGATTTTGACCCAGCGACAGTGAAGGAATGGCAATATATTTCCAAGTCAGGATGGTGTGGGGCTTGGAGGGGAACTTGCAGGTGACAGTGCTCCCATACATCTACTGCCTTTGTCCTTCTAGGTAGAGACCTTGAGTCTGGGGTGTGCTCTCATGGCAGTCAAAGGAAGTGCTACAAAGGAAGGATTCACTTAGGAGTTTTGATATCCACTTCGAGTCTTGGAGAAGCTCACCCAGGATCACCACACCCAGTGAATCAAATAAAAAATGGTGCAGCCTCCTTCAAAAGCAAGTGCATAAGGAGGCAGAGAAAGAATGCAAAGAGAGGAAATACTGAGCCAGCAACACATCAAAAACGCAATCATCTGTGGTATCCTGTACTATTTGCAGCAGAACCTTCCAGCGTAGGTCAGCCTTAGCAGTCACCTACAAACCCATTGGAACCCTACCAAACACCACAGATGATAGGCATGGTCACCTTCACCTCGAAGGATGAACAGGAGCGAGATTTTAATTGCTGAAGATAAGGGCTGGAATAACAAGTGAAATATGTTTGTTAAATATTTGGTTGAGGGGCAGGAGGAGCAGATGTACGTCTCTTAAGTGTCTCCCCAAAAGGAAGCCCGGGAGTGACCTGACTGCCAAGGGCTGTATCCACATGACCACAGCCTCTTCCCATGCTTGCCCAATTCTTGCCCGCCAGGGATGACATCAGGTTTCCAGGAGGGTTGAGTCTAGTGTGTCCAACTGTGGCCTGGAGTTAAAGCTGCCTGAGGTTCAAGTTGATGAGTGCCTGGTTCGTCCCACACCCTCAGTTAACAATCAGGGTTTAGTCTACTTTCCACCTCATGCACCCAGAAATGATCCATCTGTAGAGGTAGAGAAAGATGATCTACCTGTACAATACACAATGGGACAATCTAACAATCCATGGACACTGGGCAGGGGGGGGTTAACTTATCTGTGTACTGGGTACGATCTATCAGTATTTAGGCACAGTGTGGTCTATCTGTATATGCAGCATTTTCATCTGTTTCTGGATCCGCATTCAACTAATGACAAATCAACCTGGCTAGATGGTTCATTGGTGGTCAGTTCCTTAGTGAGCTCCTTATTTACTTCTATCCCTTGGCCATCATTGTTCTTTCTCCCCCAGTCTCCTCTCTTCTACTGTTTAAGTTTCCCTGGCTCAGCTGCAAGTTCACTGCTGGTTTAAACATTCGCTGCCCATCCACCAAACATGCCTGCTGTCTGTCTTCCTCACTGAGCACTGGCTCTTTTCTCAAATTTAGCTTCCAAATTCCTGGACTTCTCTGGAAGACCACACTTCTGCACTGGACAAAACACCACAAGACTCAGCTGCTCTGTCTTGGATCTACTGCTCAGTTGCTTTTTTTAATTCTTTGGTGGGATCTGGTGTCACTGGCAAAGCAGCATTTACCCTTGAACAGGCTTCCCGGGGGAATTTCAAAGGACATTTAAGAGTCAACCTCATTGCTGTGGAACTGGAATCACATGTAGGCCACACCAGGTAAGGATCCCTAAAGTTTCCCTCATGTGGGTTTTTGTGACAATGATAGTTTCATGGTCCAGCTGCCATGGTGGAATTTGAACCCACATCACCAGAACATTACAGCTGCCATTAACAATCCTTTTGTCCTTTTGTTCATGACAGCTTTGTCAATCTCTCCTTTGTCCCCATCTATCGCCGGCCTTCTATCCAGCTTCACCTGCCCCAACCCCCTTAAACGGTATAAATTTCTACTTCTCTGTAGCTCTGAAGAAGGGTCATACAGACTCAAAACATCAACTCTGTTTCTCTCTCCACGGATGCTGTCAGACCTGCTGAGTTTTTCCAGCATTTTCTGTTTTTGTCACCAGAACACACATAGGAACTAGTGCCATCTCTGCATAGATCTGAGATATGAAATATACAACAACGACAACTCATTCAAAGACTTTGGAGAGGAAATTGAGGTTGGAGATGGGGCAGCAGTTTGCAAGAATAGAGACAAGTGAAATCTAGAAGCTATTTGAAGGGTAGAGTATTGGAAGCGCTGAGTGTTTCCTGTGTGGGCGGGGGAGGAGTCTCTGAGTCGGGGCCTGTGCTTTTTCGCTCATGTACGCGAAAGCTATTTGGGAAGAAAGAACATTAAACTGGGTCTCTGGATTACTAGGCCTGTGACATTACCTCTACACCACCATCTCCCCTTAGAAATTTGATCAGTTTATAGCCCTTCCCCCACTGTTGCTGTTCCCTGCTGAGGCTGACCCTGCGACTGACCAATGGTTCTAGTGGTTTTTCAGCCTCAGTCTGGTGCTCGACCAGATATCCACTCTCCTGGGCTAAAAGGACCTAATGAGGTTTTTTTCTGCCCTGCTATTGATTTTATACACCTCCTGGATCTTTCTTCCCAAATAGCTTTCACGCGCACGAGTTGTCGTGGTTGTATATTTCATATCTCAAATCTATGCAGAGATGGCACTAGTTCCTATGTGTGTAGCAGGTTTTGTTTATAGTGCTTTAAAATGTCTACTCCACACTTACAGCTCAGGCTTCAGCTCTTTCTACAACTTTGTTTACTTTTCCGACCGGGTCTGCGCTGCCATTTTACGTGGGCGGGCCAGTTAAGGCCTCAGGGAGGTTAGTTCAAGTTTCAAAAATTTAAATTAAGAAAGAAAAAAATTTGAGGACGTGTCCCCTCATTGTGACAGTGTCACATCAGCTGGGACATGTCAATGAAAATTCATGAAAAACTTTATTTAATTTATAAACACTTCATGAAACTGCATCCCGCCAGTGGATGAGGTTCCATGAAAAATGAGAAGGCCGCCTGGGATCTTCGCCTGCCCTCCGCCCCCCCCCCCCACCCCACCCCTCCCCCCGCCAACCTTAAGGTTGGACGGGCAGCTCAGTTTAATTGATTTTTAAATGGCCTTAATAGGCCTTTGACAGTTTGGCCAACACTCAGCCCAGTCGGCTGCGTGCCTGCTGAACTGAAAAACTAAATGATGTGCGGTGATGTAGGGCGCTTGCCCGGCGTCACCGTGTGTCATTTTACACCTCGGTGAGCTGAGCCGAAAATTCAGGCCATTATTTTCTAAGTCACAATTGACATCCTATGTGGCTGTGTAAAGGTAAACTTTTGCACCTCGTCCTTCTTGATCTGTCTGCTGTCTTTTACACATTGGACCACACCATCCTCCTCTACTTTCATCCAGCTGGGTGAGGCTGTACTTGCCTGGCTCCTTTCTTATCCACTCAGTTGTAGCCACAATATCACCTGTAGTGGCTTCTCTTCCCAGTCTTGCATCATTACCTCAGGTGCCCCTCAAGGATCCATCCATGGCTCCCTCCTATTTCTCATCCACATGCTGCCCCTCAGTGACATAATCCAAAAATGCAGCATCAGTTTCCACATGTACACAACATACACTCAGCTCGACCGCGCCACCATCTCTCTCGGCACCTCCACTGTCTCTAAACTGTTAAGAATGCTTGTCTGACCATGCTAGTATGCATGAGCAGAAATTTCCTCCAACTAAATATTGGGAAGACCGAAGGCATTGTCTTCAGTCTTCGCCACAAACACCATTCCCTAGCCACTGACACTATCCCTTTCCCCGGCAACTGTCTGAGGCTAATACAGTCTGTTTGCAAACTTGGTGTCCTATTTGACCCAAGGTGAGCTTCTAACCACATGTCTGCTATCATTAAGACCACTTCCTTAACATTGCCTGACTCCATCCCTGCCTAATTTTATTGTATGCTGAAAACCTCTTCATGGTGCTGTTACCTCTAGATTTGATGCCCATGTTTTACTCTCCTTAAATTTGAAGTCATCCAAAGCTCTAATGTCCGTGTCCTAATTTGCACCAAATCCTGTTCAATAATTACTCCTGTTCCCACTGACGCACATTGACTCTCAGTACAGCAATGGCTTGATTTTAAGATTCTCATCTTTGTCTTCAAATCTCTCCATGGCCTCGCCCCTTCCTACCTCTGTAATCTCCTCCAGTCCTACAATCCTCCGAGATCTCTGTGCTCCTCCAATTCTGGTCTTTTGTGAACACTGATTTTCGTCACCCCACCATTGGTTTCAATTTGCTGGCCCCAAGCTTGGGGATTCCCTCCCAAAACCTCTCCACCTCAGCTTCCTCTTTCAGACGCTCCTTAAAACCTACCTCTCTGAACAAGCTTTTGATCATCGGACTTAATATCTCCTTGTGTGACTCGATGTCAAGTTTTGTTTGATAATGCTCCTGTGAAGAGCCTTGGGACGTTTTATTATGTTATGGTGCAATATAAATACAAGCTGTTGTTAATCATTGCAAATACAAATTCTGGCAGAATAGGTAAAGTCACCAGTCCCGCACTCACAATGGAGAGTTATCCACAAAGGGAGCAGATGTCAGATTTAGGACTATAATACTACGATTCCCATGGTCCCTTGAATCATTGCTCCCAGTTCAGACCACATGGTCAGTGAATTAAACAGAGCGTTTAATCCATGGGCTTTAGAATGTAAAGTTAATAGTGTGTCTAAAAGGTTAAAAGGTAGGCTAAAGACAAAATACTGCGGATGCTGGAAATCTGAAACAAAAACAAAAAATGTTGGACAAACTCAGCAGGTCTGACTCAGTGAAGAAGAGTCATACGAACTCGAAATGTTAACTCTGTCTTTCTCTCCACAGATGCTGTCAGACCTGCTGGGTTTGTCCAGCCTTTTTTTTTGTTTTTGTTAAAAGGTAGGCTGTTGGTTTGCACTGTGGCTGGTCAAGTGCCAAGTAGTCTGGAACTCCACGATGTACCTTGGCAAGCAATGCAATTTCCTGTAGATTTATGGCCATTTCATCAGCATTCTGGTAGGAACAGCAGTAATGGTTGATGATTACTATTCCTCTTGTGCTCTACTTCACTGGATATCATGTATGCGTCTGGTATATCAACAAAGTGATCATCAACATGTCGCACTGAATGACTTTAAGAGGTCCGGGTGAGAAGATGAGTCAGCACTCTGATGGTTTGCTTCTGGGGCCAGGGCTATAGGTTCCAGCCAAAATGCTGAGATGAAAACCTTCCTGTTGTGCTGGTCATAGAGCCCATTATTGTGAAATGAGTTTGATAGCTTCAACAAGCAGGCAGGACACAGTACAAAAACTGCACACACTTTCAGCATCACAATTATCAGTCTCACTCAGAGAGGCTGAGAGACTAGATTTATGCTAGAGTGTTCTGAGTTGCTACACAAATTTTTTGAAAGCACTTCGTCAAACACTTTGGAAGACCGAGCCCTTTTAAATTTGAATTCCGGATTCAGAAACCTAATCCTGGATATGTTGATCATTACAAATTCATTTCAAGAAAGCCTCAGAAGCATTGCCAAAATCTAAATGGGCGCTTAATGCAACGGAATCCATGCAGGGATTAGCAAATGGAAAAATGTCAAGGCAAGCCCTCCATTTCATTTATGACGGAGTGTTGAATAATTCAAGAACGCTGGCTTTAAGGCTGATGAAATGAGCCTGCATAACCAGGGGTCCCGAATTCACCAAGACTACTTTTCCACTTAGAAGGATTTTTGTTCCTTTCTGGGGCCTTCTTGCACAGGTTAGCACAGCAAATGATAGTCTGATTCTATTGCATCACAGGCCCAACATGCAGGATTGGCTATGCTCCACTGGAACAATGAGTCATAAACCAACACCTTGCATTATAAAAGCACCTTTAAAGCAGCAAAGTATCCCCAGACACTTCATAGAAGCAATTATCAAAAAAAATTAAACACAAAGCCACATAAGGACAAGTGACCAAAAACTTGCTCAAAGGAGGTAGGTTTTAAGGAGCATCATGAAGGAGGAGAGATTTAGATAGGGAATTCCAGAGCTTAGGGCTTCGATACTGGAACGATGAATATCAGGAATCTGCAAGAGGACAGAATTGGAGGAATGCAGAGATCTCATCCCACTAGTTAACTCCTAGAGCCAATTTTGCCTATGTTTACACAGTCATTTGCTCCTGTCAGACTCTGCAATACAACAGCACTAGAAGAGCTAGCCGTCTGCACCCCCTGTAACATGGGCAATGCATTGACTAAAAATCCTCCAAAAACACCATTTATACTGCCAGCTGTGACATTTCTGCACATCTTGGTGACCAAGTGTAAAAGTGCAGAGTCAATTATAGAGTAGATTGTTGCCTGATTCAGCAAGCAATAAACTTATTCAAGGGAGAGCATCTTGCTGCTTTCTTCAATAAAGCTAGTTCCCAATCTAATTGTTCCCATAACATGATCAGGGTTAAGTAGCATTGCCAATCCTGGTTGGACATGTTCCTGGAGATTTTATCACATGAACTCATGCCTCAAACCACCCCAACCCCACACCTCCAGCACTGGTCCATTGTTCAGGTGACACTGCCTTCCCCACAGCCAATCGGAAATGGAACAGGCCTTTTGTTACCCAGTCGGATTAACCATGACAGTTATTGAAAGAGCCTTTTCCCATCACCAATATGCTCATAGCCAGTAAATTAAAGTGTTCAAACAAAATTTAAAAAACACGATTTTTCGTAGTTTCCCAAGGATTTTTCTTCTGGGTTTTTGCTTGCAGCAGTGCCCTGAAGATTAATCTTCAATTTCTGGAGACTGCAGGACAATCCTGGACAGTTGGTAACCCTCGTCTCAGGGAATTAAATTCTTTCATGTGATGCGAGCGTCACTGGCTAGGCCTGTATTTATTAACCATCCCTAATTGCCCTTGATATGGGAATGGTGAGCTGCCTTCTTGAATTGTTGCAATCCATATGGTGTAGGCACACCCACAGGGAGGGAATTCCAGGATTTTGACCCAACGACAGTGAATGAACAGCAATATATTTCCAAGTCAGGATGTTGTGTGGCTTGGAGACGAACTTGCAGGTGGTGGTGTTCACATGCACCTGCTGCCCTTCTCTTTCTTGGTGGTAGAGGTCACGTATTTGGAATTTGCTGTTGAAGGAGCATTGGCGAGTTGCATCTTGTAGATGGCACACACCTCTGCCAGTGTGTGCCAGTGGTGGAGGGTGTGAATTTGTAAGTTGGTGGATGTGGTGCCTGTCAAGTGGGCTGCTTTGTCCTGGATACTGTGGAGCTTCTTGAGTGTTGGAGCCACACTCATCCAAGCAAGTGGTGAGTATTCCATCACACCCCTGACTTGTGACTTGCTTTGGGGACAGGCTTTGGGGAGTCAGGAGGTGAGTTCTGTGCTGTAGAATTCCCAGGCTCTGACGTGCTCTTGTAGCCACAGTATTTTTATGGCTATTCCAGTTCCGTTTCTAGTCAATGTTAATCCCCAGAATGTTGATGGTTGGGGATACAGAAATGGTAATGCCATTGAATGTTAAGGTGAGATGGTTAGATTTTCTCTTGTTGGAGGTCATTGTCTGGCACTTATGTGGTATGAATATTATTTGTCACTTGTCAGCCCAAACCTGGATATTGTCCGGGTCTTTCTGCATTTGGACATGGACTGTTTCAGTATCTTAGGACTCACAAAAGGTGCTGAACATTGTGCAATCATCAGTGAACATCCCCACTTCTGACCTTATGATGGAGAGAAGGTCATTGATGAAGCAGCTGAAGATGGTTAGCTCTAGGGCACTAACCTGAGACACTACCCCCTATCCTAGGACACTGTCCTACAGCCATGTCCTGGGATTGAGATGACCGACCTCCAACAACCACAACTATCTTCATTTGTGCTAGGTATGACTCCAACCAGTGGAAAGTTTACTCCCTGATTCACATTGACTCCAGTTTTGCAGGGGCTCATTGATGTCACACTTGGTCAAATGCTGCCCTGATGTCAAGGGCAGTCACTCTCACCTCACCTCGGGAGTTCAGCTCGTGTCCATGTTTGGATCAAGGCTGTAATAAGATCAGGAGCTGAGGTGCCCTGGTGAAACCCAAACTGAGCATCTATGAGCAGGTTATTGATGTGCAAGTGCTGTTTGATAACAATGTCAATGACGCCCTCCATCACTTTGCTGATGATGGAGAGTAAACTGATGGGGTAGTAATTGGCCGGTTTGGATTTGTCCTGCTTTTTATGGACAGGACACACCTGGGCAATTTTCCACATTGTCAGGGAGATACCAGAGTTGTAGCTGCACTGGAACAACTTGGCTAGGGGTGCAACTAGTTGTGGAGCCCAAGTTTTCAGTATTATTGCCAGCATATTGTCAAGGCCCATAGTCTATGCAGTATCCAGTGCCTTCAGCCGTTTCTTGATATCACATGGAGTGAATTGAATTGGCTGAAGACTGGCATCTGTGATGCTAGTGTCCCCAGGAGGAGGCTGAGATGGATCATCCACTTGGCACTTCTGGCTGAATGTAGTTGCAATGCTTCAGCCTTATCTTTTGCACTGATTGGGTTCCCTCATCATTAAGAATGGGGATATTTGTGGAACTTCTTCCTCCATTAATTGTTTAATTGCCCACCACCATTCACTACTGGATGTGACAGGACTGCAGAACTTTGATCTGATCCATTGGTTGCGGGATCACTTAGCTCCATCACATGCTGCTTCCACTGCTTAGCATGCATGTAGTCCTGGTTGTAGCTTCACCAGGTTGATGACTCACTTCTGGGTATGCCTGGTGCTACTCTTGGCATGCCCTCCTGCACTCTTCATTCAACTGGGGTTGATCCCTTGGCTTGATGGCAATAGTAGAATGGAGGATATCTGGGCCATGAGATTACAGATTGTAGTTGAGTACAATTCTGCTACTGCTGATGGCCCACAGCCTGGAGGCTCAGTTTTGAGTTGCTAGATCTGTTTGAAATCTATCCCATTTGGCACAGTGGTTGTGCCACACAACACAATGGAGGGTATCCTCAATGTGAAGCTGGGACTCTGTCTCTATAAGGACTGTGCGGTGGTGACTCCTACCAATACCGTCATGGACAGATGCATCAGCAACAGGTACATTGGTGAGGATGAGGTAAAGTAGGGTTTTCCCTCTTGTTGGTTCCCTCATCACCTGCCACAGTCTAGCAGCTATGTCCTTCAGGACTCAGACAGCTCAGTCAGTAATAGTGCTACCGAGCCACTCTTGGTGGATGCTTCAACTTAATTAAAAGAACTGACTCAAATTGCCAAAGTCCACCCCCTCCCCTAAATCACCTCTTCATTCTCGGGTTTAAGCAGAAGGCAACTTTTCAAATTTTATTTTCTTAGAACAGGAAACACACTCACTGATCATTAAACTGATTGATTGGTATCGGGGAGCCTCGATGATAGATTTTGTCCAGCGCTAGTGATTTCTGCTGAGAGCTGAAACCACGGTATGTGGGAGGACAAGATGACAAACAAGTGCAAACCCAAAGTGAATCTAAAATAATTATGCATGCACACTCCTCCTCACTGCCCACATCACCCGACATCTCTGCTTTCAGTTGCCAACAAGCAGGAGATGACACTAATTCAGAGTAACGACTGATGCAGCCAAGGACAAACACAGAGAAACCAAACAGAGTTGGAGAAAAACCAGGACTGTATGCAGTGGAAGTACAACTCCTGTCGTGGTGTAACTATGGAATATATTTTTTCATCTTCAGTCTAAGTTTATGCTGTCAGTATGTCTGTTATTTCAACCAGGACTAACCTGCAGCCAAAGATTAGTACACCTGTTGGTATTGGTAACAATAAGGTTAGTGTTGATTTAATTTGTTTCTCAATCTCTCTAGCTCTTGAGAATATGTTTTTAAAAAAAGGCTTTCTTTAAGCCACTGCCTTTCCCCTTGTAGGCTGGCATGCCAGTGAGGTATACTGAGGAAGTGCTGCACCCTTTGGACGAGAGAAGCTGGGGTGTTTGAGTGGTGCTTTTGCCAATATTTCTCATTAATTTAACACTATACAAAAAAAATGTAATTGCATGACTGTGGTATCTTGCTAAGTACAGAATGATTGCTGTGGTTTCCTGTAGAACAAACAAATTTGTCAACAGTGAGCTTTCACCTTTGATGGAGCATTTTACTACATTGAATGTACCATATAAATACAAGTTATTGTTACTTCCCGATATTTCCGTGAGATGTCATAACATGCTTTAGAAAGTCAGTCTTTTATCACCTTTTGGCTTTGAATCTCACTTTGCCTCATTTCTTGTTTCACTGTTGTGGCTTAATTCAAGAATTAAGACCCATCTCATGGAAAGTCCCAGAATGTTACATCCTAATACTTCCTCCTATCAAACATTCAGGAATGTAAACTCTCAAACATCTTGCTCCTTTGTTTGACAAATGTATTAGGTAACCATTTGATGTGGGCAATTGACATTACAACACAAACTTGCTTCCTCTTTGAATGATGAACTAATGATGGCAGGAATGGTTATCGGACAGCACATGACCATCAGTAACCTGTTACATGCCTACAGACCTGTAAATTACTATCTTTGCCTCTCTGCTGTGATGCAGTCATGTTCTAATTATTTAATGGTGTGCAGTTTGGAAGTTAATGATCCCTTATCTAACTAAACCAACACCATCCAACAAAAACAAACAAAAGAGCCCATTTTTTAAAAAGGGCACAACTAACAGGACACTACATCTGAAAACAAAATGAAATAATATTATCAGAATCCGTGGAATGATGCAACACTGGAGGCCATTCAGCCCATTGCTTTAGCAGTCTAGCCATCCCATTTTTTGTTGTACGGTGAAAAATGTGGTGTCATCAAAGGGCTCTCAGGCGCCCTAAATTGGCACAATTGGCAACACATTTATGGAAAACAGTGAGCATTCCTATTCTAGAACACTGTGAAACAGTATGCAGTTGTTAGAATTACATGTGCTGCCACCTCTATACCTCCCTTAAATTAAGACAGGTTGCATAGACATTTGTTCCACTAAGTATAGATAAAGGGTGAACTAATTGCAATGTGTAAGATGATAGAGCAGTCTAGATAGAGACAAGCTATTTCCTCTGGTTTGAGTGGGGGGTGGGTGTCCAGAACAAGGGGACGTAATCTTAAAATTAGAACTAGGCGAATTTAGGAGTGATGCCAAGGAGGCACTTCTTCGCAAGAAGGGTTGTGGACTTTTGGAAACTTGTCCCTCAAAAAAGCTGTTGAAAATGTCAAAACTGAGATTGATAGATCTTTAATTCGGCAAAGGGATTAAGGGTTATGGAACCAAGGAGGGTAGGTGGAATTAAGATACAGATTAATCATGATCGATATGGATGGCAGAACAGGTTCGAATTGCCAACTCCTGTTCCTATTTTAAACCAATCTCTTTGACTAAATTTTTGGTCCTATTATCTCCTCATGTGGAGTGGTGTCAAATGTAGTCTGGTTACACTTCTGTAAAGTGTCTTGGGACATTTGATTATATTAAAGGCTCCAAATGCAAGTTATTGTTGTACCATGGTGCCACCATGAGGGCATACTAGGCAAGGTACTAAGTTGGGCACCACATTGAAGTGGGATTGTTAGTTCTAAACACATACAATTATGACATTAACTTCTGAGCCACTTTAAACTGTGACCTGAGGGTTGGTGTGTTGCCAATGTATTCCTTTGCCTTGTAAGTGATGAATTCAGTAGGCAACTGTAACTAAAAGGGTAATGCACCAACTGAAAGCATGACTACTTTTCTTGTTGTTTAACAACAGAGCAAATGATTGCTGAGCAAATACCATAATGAATTTACCTAAAGTGCAATGGAGCCAAATGTTTGGTCAGCAAATATATTTATATCTCAGGCCCATCATGGAGTAAATGTGTTAATTATTTTAACATCTAGCAGGAACACATTAATTTCCATTTTAACATTCAGTGCCATTGATTCAAGAAAACGGAAAGCTCTATATACAAGCAATATACATCAGGTTGCATCCTGCCACATTCTGACTGACAACATTCCTATTTTTGGCCAGATGTGCTTTATGCGTGTGTGAAGTCAAATCCAGAGGAGGTCAAAAGGGTTCCTCTCATTCCTGTGAAAGGAAGTTCAGAGGGTGTGTATAGCAACAAGAAGGATGGGATGAACCTAGTGGATGACCCCAGTGACCACATTGGGAAAACATGGCTGAGGAAAGGGAGCATTTCAGAAGCACAGCAGGAGGAATCATTAGAGCAGGTGGAGAAAGGAAAATGGAATTGGAAGAAATTCCCTTCTGGTAGCTAGAGAGAAAAGTCAAAGAATGGGAGGGAAGAGTTATGGTGGAACTCAATCAATATCATCAATATCATGGATGGATATGTTCAGGACAGGACTTCAGAAGCACCGGAAGAAGCAGCAGAAATGCATTTACTTTGGAGGCGTTGTATAGTTTCTTTAAAGGGACAGTATTGTTACATCGGGAAAATCGATATTGGACTATAATGCTGCTGCTTGTAGCTACTCCAACCAGGGGATCTACTGTCATGGTTTGTCACACTTGTCTGTATCGCTCCATCCTCACACATCCACTGTAGCTCGTCTGCAACCTCTCCGTGATGTCCATCAACCAACTATGCCGAGGTCAACCCCTTTTTCAGCTACTCTCCACTTTGCCATCAGCTCAGATCAAATGGCTGAAATACTGACCTCTTTTCTGGATGTCATTTTTTAAGACTTATTTTTGTTGTTGCAATTTTGAGCACCTTTTCACTGATATTATGAGGCAGAGTTTTCCGCTTAAGAGTCCAAGGGCGTGCCTGACGGGCTCGAGCGTGGAATAGAGGGTGATAATGTCGGGAGATCAAGCCGACATCATTGTGCACTTGTGTGATATTTCGGTCGACAGGTGCACAAGAGTTGGCAGCGTGCCCACCGACAATTAAGAGGACTATTAAGGCCATTGAAGTAGCAACGTTACGGCAGGATGAGGTTCCTGTGATTCATTTAAAAAAAGATTAAAATGTTTTGAAAAAATTTTCATCTTCCGTATGTTGAGGTGACTCATTCTGATATGTGGACATTTTTTCCAGATATTAAATTCTGTTTTTATTGATTTTAAATTCGGCAGCTCTCTGCCTTCAGGGAACTTTCCTTCCATGCTCCCCCACACCCACTCTGACTTCAGCGCTCGCCCTCCTCCCACTCCCTCAACCCAGCCGCACTGAGCCTTTCAGCGAGCATTTCACGCTGGCTGGCTGTTAATTGGCCAGCCAATGTGAAATCGCGGTTGGGGGACAGTCACAGTTGGCGGTCTGTTCCCCAGCTGCTCCCAGAGCCCCTGATCACGGCCACCCACCGACCTGAAAGATCTGCCTATGGTCTGTACATGGAATTTTTAGCATATGTCTTAGCATCCACATTTCAAAGCCCTCTACTTTCTTCCACAGATCTTTATTTCTTGTCCAGGTCTCTGAGGCAGACAGGAAAGTGGATAAAGTGTGGACTATAATGCAGAAAAAGCAATAGCACACCAGCAGTCAGTTAACAAGGTGGAGTGTGATTCACTGTTGCCCATTTTATGCTGTAGAACCAAGACCGTTTTTAGCCCCACAAACCTAAGACTGGTTGTTACATAAGCTCAGAGTCTGCTATACTGACCGCCAGAACCCATTTACACTGGAACTGACTGCAGCACAAACATTTGGCATGTGCTTTTTGTTTAGCTTCAGCTGAAGCCTTACATAAAGTTAATTCACTGTTGGATGGGATACAAACTAAGTAGTCAGCTTATAAGTCTGAAGGACTATCTTCATGCTGCAAGCTCCCTTACCTGGTGACAAAACTGACTTAACAACAAAATTTTGTTTTAACCAAAATAAATTTTAAGTCATAAGTTTACTGCCTTCTGCCACACCTAAAGTTAGAACTCAACAAAATCAAAGATGTTACTATTTTTCAATTCAGAAATACCCAAAAGTAGCCCAATTCAGACCCTTGAAGCTCAAGATGTGATAATTTAAAAAGGAGCAAAAAGTGAAATTTTTCCCTCAGTGGACGACACTTTAAAAGTCCCTCATTAAGTGCAGAGCACTTTGGGATGTCCTGAGGTCATGAAGTTGCTACTTAAATGAAGTCTTTCTTTTTCTTCCAAAGTGCTTTCTGTCTGTGATAAGAACGAAAGGTGTTCATTAAGATAGTCAGGCCGCATCTGTGGAGAGAGGGATGGAGTTAACATTTCAGTTCTGAGACCTCCATAAACTTAAGAAACAGCGCCTCATCTTACAATGAGGCACTTTACAGCCTTTGGGACTCGACTGTGGGTTGAACAATTTCAGACAACCATCTCTGTCCCATTTTCTTTCCCTTTTATGTTTTGATCTTTCTCATGTTTTTACTTTGAGAGAGCAGTACACCTGCTCAAGGCACATCTTTTGTTTTTTTTGGCCCTGGAAAACTAACTCTTCTGTCAATCTCTCCTGTCTTTCATCCTATCACAGACCTTCTCTTTTGTCCTTGTCCCACCCACCCTTTGCTCATAACCTATTACATTTCTAACTTTTCTCAGTTCTGATGAAAGGTCACAGAGCTGAAATGTTAGCCCTGTTTCTCTCTTCACAGATGCTGCTTGACCCGCTGACTATTTCCAGCATTTTTGTTTTTATTTCAGGTTTCCAGCATCCACAGTATTCCATTTTTCATTTACATAAAGCCTCATCACATCACTAAGCAACTCATATACAATGCAGTGACAGTCACTATGCAGTTTACATATACAATGCAGTGACAGTCACTATGCAGTTTACATATACAATGCAGTGACAGTCACTATGCAGTTTAGCAAAAAAGCCATTTTTCAGTTAGGAGGGTTCCACAAACTGCAATGAGATAAAAGACAAGTTTTTGACTGAACAAGTGGAGCAGTAAGACAGAGACTCTGTTTAATGCCTTACTGAAAGAAAACAAAACTTTTTGATACCACAATACACTCCCAGTACTGCGCAGAAGTGTCAACTGCAATTGAGAGCTCAAGACAGTTGGCATGAGACAGAAAACCACTACTTTCTGATTCCAAGGTCAGAGTGCTACCAACTAAACAACAGTGCACATTTCCATCATACATTTAACAGAGTAAAACACGGTTCCAAGATACTTCATAGGTGAGTTATCAGATGGAATTTAACACCGAGCCACATAAAAAGATATTAGGACAGATGAATTGGTCAAAGAGATAGGTTTTGAGGTCAAAGGACAGCGAGGTCAAAGGAGAGGCGTAGGGAGGGAATTCCAAAGTTTGGAGTCTAGGCAGTTGCAGACACACATGACCACCAATGCTGCAGTGATCAAAATCGGGGATGTGTAAAATGCCAGACTTGGAGGAGCACAGAGATCTCGGAGGGTTGTAGGATTGGAGAAGGTTACGGTGGGAGGAGGAAGCCATGGAAGGATTTGAAAACAAGGGTGAGAATTTTTAAATCATGGTAACCCACACATATTCTGACTTGACAAGTATTTCCATTATTTGAAAGGATTTCTTGTCTATTTATTGTCCAACAGCCTAAGTCCCAGCACTCAAGGGTATGTATCCAATTAATTTCAAAACAAAATCCAAAGTGGTAAATTAAGTGAATTGAGAGAGTCCATTGAATTCCTTGGATGTCTTGGGTTCATTCAAATCTCTATTCTCTGCTGAAGTAATGATGTTCAAATTATTTTAGCATAATTTCTCTCGTTGGCAGAAATTCAGATCAATCCTCCTTTCCTGCAGAGTTCGAGTCAGTATTCTGAAATGCAGTGATAATGTTGGAGTCATGCTTAGCAGTGCTTACTCAGCAGACACAAACATGCATCGTCAAATAGTAGGTACTTCCAGGATTGAGAACAGGGGACTTACCCAAGTTAAATACTTTGGAGGGAGATAACATGGCTATTTTGACTTATTTTCCCCACTCCCACACAGTGCCTTTATACATTAGCAACACTATTTCCAAAAAGTAACTTAATAGGGCCTCTGGCTTGACAACTCAAGACTATCACTCACCAGCAACAATGTCACATAATGACAGCATACCATGATACAAAACACTTATGACAAAAGCATTATCCAATGATAGAACCAGTTGATTCCTGGGGTTGAAGGGAAGGGGTTGATCATCCCACTGGGTAGGGATAGATCATTGTTTGTGTGAGAATCTCATTACAACGTGCTGTATCAATGTTACAGTTAAGCAATAGGACAGATCCAAAATTGAGTAGCTTAAATGCACTAATCAACATAAGCCTGATTGAAAGAACACTGGTTTATCTTCAAAGAAGAGCAGAGATTTCTCTCAGGTTTCTGGCCAACATTTCTCCTCAGCTTGAAAACAAGGACTAATTGGTAATTTGTGTATTTGCTGTTTGTGGGATCCTGATATAAATAGCTTAGTTATTGGGATATATTTATATAGCTCTTTTAATGTAAGGTAATGTCTCAAGGCACCTCACAGGATCATTATAAAACAAAGTATGACACAGAGGTGATAATAGGTGACCAAAAGCTTGGTTAAAGAGATATGTTTTAAGGAATGTCTTAAATGAGGAAAGCGAGGTACAGAGGCAGAGTGTAGGGGGGGTATTCCAGAGTTTGGGACTTAGGCACATCAAACCACTTACCATGAAGCATGAAAACGAAGCAGTGATCCGCAGCGCTAGGGTATCATTACTTTTAGGCGGGATTCTGATTTAGAGGCATTCAATCTTAATCCCACAGATGGAAGCTTCGCACCATTGGCTCCTCAGCCAAGCACATACACCAAATGTCTGAATCTGAGGTTCCTCTCATACTGAGCAGGATTACTATTGCAACACTTTCATCAGTAGGACAAAACTAACCTGTCTCATGACTGGCCACCAATGGTGGAGCAATTAAAATCGGGGATGCTCAGAAGGCCAGAATTAGGGGAGCGCGGACAGCTCAGAGGGTTGTAGAGGCTGGAGCAGATTACAGAGATAGGGAGGGGTGAGGCCATTGAGGGATTTGAAAACAAAGACAATAATTGCACTCCAATGTAAGCAGTTGGGTGTGAAACACTTTTGAGATATTTCTGAGGGATGGATTAAGGAATATTATAGATGTAAGCCCCTTCTTTAATTCCAATACTCATATTCACACGGTGTACCCACATCTACTTCAACCTTTTAGTGCATTTGTTGGTAAAATGATGAGACAAAATGGCTGCGTATTGATCATTCTGAGTGTTTTATTTCCTTGGTTATGAATGATGGTAGATGTTTATTAATTAAATATACTTGCAAAGTTCTGTTACCTGTACTGAGTACATGTAAGGAGTTTTCTATAAAAGTGACAGTATTGCGTCCAGTTCTGGTCACCGCATTATTGGCAGGATATGAAGACATTAAACAGAGTGCAGATAAGGTTCACGAGAATGGTTCCAGGGATGAGAAGCTTCAGTTACAAAGGTAGATTGAAGCAGTTAGAACTGTTCTCCTTGGGGAAGAGAAGGCTGAAAGGGAATTTGATAGAGGTGTTCAAAATCCTGAGGGGTCTGGACTGAGTAGATAGGGAGAAACTGTACCCACTCATGAAAGGATTGAAAAAAAGAGGGCACAGATTTAAGGTAATTGGCAAAAGAAGCAATAGCAACATGAAGAAAAATATATTGAAACCCACTGCTTCTTCAGTCCTCTGCCCAAAGGCAGGTCCAAACTACAGAGCCATGACCTGCACCACGTGCTATTGGCACAATCTGAGCCACACCAGCCAGGCCAGCCAACTGACCAAAGATGCTGTGGCAACATACACTTTGAAATGCAATTATAGTCTAGAACTTTGAATGTAAGAGGCATCAGCTTCCTTTCCATCGCATGGAAATTTCTCCTGTTCTTACCATATGCCATTGGTGTGTGTTGGAAGAATTTACAAGTTGATACGCAACCTGCTTGGCCGTGTTGTGATCGGACCTTCCCTAGCCATCGAGTCCTGGAGTGGGATTTGAAGTGAAGCTTCTGGCTCAAGAGGCAGGGACACTATCTACTGTGCCACAAGTCCTCCATCATTACAACTAACAGATATGGACAAATATACATTCATCAAAAGGGTCTCTTGAGTGGATTGCAAAAATGTATTTCATAAATCTGACAGTAAAATTGCACACTAAAAATAGACTTTTAAAAAATCATATAATTTAGATTAGTAATAAATTTATAAACAGCTGGCTGAGGGTAAATCAGGATGTAATCAAACACCTTTCTTCATCCAAATCCATCTTATACGTTGTAGGTGCTGCTGGCTTGACCTTATCCCGATACTGTGAAAGCTGAAAGTCGATGATGTCGACCTATGTGTTAGAAATCTGGGCAATCATCCTGGTGATCCTGGCTACCATCGTCATAATGAGCTTTCTAATCATGCTGCCTCCAGCTGTCGTACTGGTCTGGAGGATGAAAAATGTCCAAGACATCTCGCTGGTGGGAGCAACGTGAAGTGGGATCTATGTACCTTTGGCTGATTACTGGGAATATCTTTGCACAAATGGCCAATCTCTAATCTATCATTTCAGCGTCTAGATGCAGCGTTCAGAACTGTAAAGTGCTAACCTCCTAAACCTGAAGGGGTTGAATCCTGGCAGAAGGTCTCTTATTGCAAACCTCAGGAAGACTTCTGCTGCTGGCTCAATCTCTTATTCTTATTGGAAGAGTCAAGAGATTTAAGATAAATCCTGTCTCACCTATATCTATGCTTCCAGGTAGAAAAGAGTAATAGAATGGAGGGGAAAGCCCTGAAATCATTTAAGAAGCACTTGGATGTTATAATGCAGGTCCTTACTGTATGGTTATGATCATAGGAAATAGGAGCAGAAGTAAGCCATTCAGTCCCTCGAGCCTGCTCTGCCATTCAATAAATTCATGGCTGATCTGTTTGTTTCAAATTCCACATTCCCATCTACCCCCGATAACCTTAGATTCTTAAGTAAAAACAGAAAATGCTGGAAAAACTCAGCAGGTCTGACAGCATCTGTGGAGAGAGAAACAGAATTAACGTTTCGGGTCCCTATGACCTTTCACCTTAGATTCGTGTTAGGCAAAGGAATCAATGTACCTCCGCCTTAAAAATCTTCATTGACCCCCACCTCCTTCTGAGGCAGAGTGTTCCAAGGTTGCACAACCCCCTGAGAGAAAAAGATTTCTTCTCAACCCTCTGAGAGAAAAACATTTCTTCTCACCTCTCTCCTAAAAGGGTGACCCTAATTTTAAAACCGTGCACTCTAGTTCTGGACTCACCCACAAGAAGGAAATCCTTTCCATGTCCACCTTGTTGAGACAGTTCACAATCTTATATACTTCAATCAAGTCACCCCTCACTTTTCTAAGCTCCAGCGGAAACAAGCCCAGTCTGTCCAACCTTTCCTCATAAGACAACCCGCCCATTCCAGGTATCAATCTAGTAAACCTCCCCTGAACTGCCTCCAATGCATTTACATCCTTCCTTAAATAAGGAGACCAAAACTGCTCACAGTATTCAAGATGTGGTCTCACCAATGCCCTCTGTAACTGAAGCATAACATCCTTACTTTTTTTTTATATTCTTTCATGGGATGTGAGAATTGCTGGCAAAGGCAGCATTTATTGTCCATTCCTAATTACCCTCGAGAAGATGGTGGTGAGCTCTGGCATTGAATACATGCATGGTTCTAGCTCAGAGAAGGAGCGTTTCTCTGCCATTTTGGAATCCCCCATCTCCTTAAAAAAAAGTTACAATATATACAATGGCCATTTTGAAAACGAGAGTACCTGCAAATAAATCAGCTGATCCCCATCTATAAATTGTCACTGTACATGTTTATTAAACTCAAGCATGAGGGCTTGTGGACAATAGCGAACAATTCCTTTAATGCAAATATGGTCCCACAAAGAATGTTGTAGATGTGGTCCTTTCATGCAAGATATTGTAATTTTGCATAAATCAGCTCCTTTGACCTCATGGTGTGCTCATTTTCTACCCAATGCGCAATGGTGACAATAAACGTACTCACGTGTTGATAGGACAAATATTGACATAAAGATAAATATTGAGGTACATTTTAATGATGGGAAATAGGACTGTGGCACCACCTAGTGTCAAATTAAACCATATAAACTAAGGAGGTCTTGAGCCCAATCAGGAACATTGCCATCTGAAAATCCTTCTGGCAGCAGTTGGGGTTTTGTGCATCACAGTCTTCCATGTCAAATGGGCTGTCACAGTCTTCCATGGGCAGAATGGCCTACTTCTGCTCTCACGTCTTATAGTCTTATGTCAATTCAGCTGCTTTGCAGTAGGGGAGTGGTTTGGGGAAGGCAAATGGGAAGAAGTCCACCAGGTTCATGAGGACAGCATCGAGCTCACTGTTATCCAATACATTAAACACTAACTACAGGTGGCATCTTGAGAATTCAGATGTGCATTTCTGATTAATAAACAAAAAATTAGTAAAACACCATCCTGGGGCACTATGATTCCAATACTCAAATTCACACGGTGTACCCACATCTACTTTAACCTTTTAGTGCATTTGTTGGTAAAACAATGAGACAAAATGACTGCTTATTGATCATTCTGAGTGTTTCATTTCCTTAGTTATGAATAATGGTGGATGTTTATTAAGTAAATATACTTGTCAAGTCTTGTTACCTGCACTGAGTACATGTAAGGAGCTTTCTATAAAGGTGACAGTATGGTGTCCAGTTCTGGGCACCACACTTTAGGCAGGATATGAAGGCATTAAACAAAGTGCAGATAAAGATTCATGAGAATGGTTCCAGGGATGAGGAACTTCAGTTACGCAGATAGATTGGAGAAGTTCGGACTGTTTTCCTTGGGGAAGAGAAGGCTGAGAGGAGATTTGATAGAGGTGTTCAAAATCCTGAGGGGTCTGGATAGTAGATAGGGGGAAACTGTTCCCAGCCGTGAAAGGATCAAGAGCGAGAGGGAACAGAATTAAGGTAATTGGCAAAAGAAGCAATAGCAACATGAAGAAAAACTTTTTCACACAGCAAGTGGTTAAGTTCTGGAATGCACTGCCTGAGACAGTGATGGAGGCGGGTTCAATCAAGGCATTCAAAAGGGAAATTGACTGTTAACTGAAAAGGATAAATGTGCAGGGCTACAGGGAAAAGGTGGGGGAATGGCACTAGATTAATTGCTGTTTCAAAGAGCCAGTGCAGAGACGACGGGCTGAATGACCCCCTCCTGCACTGGAACAATTCTGTGACTAAAACAATGTCACTGTAGCCAGTGATGTCTGACCACACTGATGTAGCCAGTGATGTCTGACCACACTGCTGTAGCCAATAATTGCTGTTCAAGTTCCTGTGAGGCACCGAAAGAACGGAGAGTGAAAGACTAACAGCAAATCAGGGCCTTCAGAGAAGGGGGCAGGTAACCAAGGGTGTTTGGTTCTCCGTAATTTATCCGTACTCCTCCTGACACAATATAAACCTCTCTTAAAGCCACTGATTGGACCAGAGAAGATTTGACCGGAGCAGGTCCAGAGACAACCATTCTTATAGAGGTCCTCAAGAAGGCACCAGGAGCTTCACTGATTTCAGACAGGCACTTCATGAGTTGCTTCCTGAGATCAGACTTCATCATGTCTGTTTTAAGGGCATAACTGACACAGCGTGATTCAATTTCTAACCTCTGATCTCTAATATGGGCTTATGAGCCAAATGCCAAAGGATTAATCACCTTTGACAAGGAGCTGATGACTAGGCCTCAAAAGGGGGGATAACAGAGCTGGATAATTAATTGAGATTGACTGCCAACTCCATTGTTGCTGTATCACATGACTACCAGGATTCTAGAAGGCAAACTAAACAGATCTTGGTCTTTTTTTCATTTGACAATCTCTATGTTCCTCCAGTGACAAGAGGAAGGAAATCTTTGTCCTAACCTTGCACCAAGTCTTTTCTTACAGAAATAATTTGCTATGCAAAGCAGGAATTTATGTACGCTACTGGCTGGCAAGTCAATAAATATGTTTTACTATCTGCTCCATACTCCATTGATTTCAATTTTACAGCTGTACAGGATGATCATAGTGCCTCATTTCACTGAGAGGTGGATTGGAACATAATATTGCGGTGAAGTGCTGCACTTGATTGGTGAGTTGTCAGTATTATTATACAGAGAATTGTCAATCAAAATAGAATTGTCTCCTTTTGAGTGAGCACTTCAGATATGCATGTATCATTTCAACCATGTCCAAGAGCATCCAACATAACGGTTAACCAGACAATCACTATCAGTGTAGTCATGGGATCAAATTCTCCCAACTTAGTTCCTTTTTGGATGTCCAGGCGATTCCTGCATCAGCGACTCATGTGCGATTTATGGGACTTCCACTCCAATCTTCCAGAAAGCAGCCAATTAAGAAGCAGCCTCTAGGAACACCATCAGATTAGGGTCAGGATGAGGAAGCAGGAGGGCGAATCAGTTGGTGTGATTTGAAGGGCGGTGACTGTAGCGGGAGTGCTGCTGATGTGCATGGCACATAAGAGGGCGCATCAAAATGGATGTGAGATGAGCCTGAAGCAGCCGGCAGCCATTTTGTCACGTCAAGCACTATCTGTGACAGCAGGATCAATGAGATACCCCTGCAATAGCGAGCCTCTGCTTAGAGATAACCTCAGGCTTGTGGTTTTCTCCATTTAAATTTAACATTGCGTGTTACTTTCATGTTGCACCGGCCTCTTGCTGTGCTCTCGCCCCCTGTTAGCATCATAGAAAAGTTAAAGCACAGAAGGAGGCCATAAGGCCCATCTTGTCCATGCCAGCCCAAGGACACCCAGGAGCCCTTTCTAATCCCACCTTCCTGCACCCGGCCCATAGCCCTGCAGCTTACTTCACATAAGGTGCAGATCCAGGTACTTTTTAAAAGAGTTTAGAGTTTCTGCCTCTACCACCGACTTGGGCAGCGAATTCCAGACACCCACTGTCTTTCACACAGAGTTCCACACACCGTATGGGTCCGTGTGCCATTGGAAAGGTTCCATTGCCCTGGGGAAATGACTGACAGCTGATAAGTTGAAGTTGTCTACAATGCCGGTGGGTTGCTGACCCACAAGCTGCCTCAGGGCTAAGCAGTAGGAGGCAGAACACGTTACAGAACTGTCCCGCCACCTTTTTTGCCAGCCCCTCCCCCAGGGTGGCCAAACCCTCTTCAATCAGTCTGGTGAACCCCCTTGCACCCACCCCCCTCCCCCTCCCCCTCCTCCACCTAATAGAGTCTGTTAAACCCAGCTTGGTTTCAAAATAGTAATCTCTGCATGACTTACTGCATCTCCAGTGTGTCATTTTCAACACCAGCCATTCTGTGGCCTGTATGAGTTGGCTTGCTAATTAGTGCCATATTAGGGACAGTTTGTGCTGTAGTTCTTGGGAATGCGATTTCAGTTGATCAAAATGATTCTTTCGGTGCCTTACAGCCCATTCATATAGGCTGAATTGGGATTCTTATCTCCCTTGTACCACACAACCAGAGGGAGGTATTTTTATTCATATTCAAGCCAGGAGCAACTTGAAACCAGAGCTACCCAAAGCTAGGGAGTAGAGTATGAAATGTCGTGAGGCTAGAGAGCAGATCCCAGAATGAGTGTTGTTTGTTGGAGCAGTTTGAATCAGGAAAGCAGAAGCTGAAGTGACCAGAGAACAGCATCCAGTATAACCCAATGCCAGGAACCAGGACTGCAATCATCTGTCACTGTGGAGCTGGGCTGGAGCAAAGCTAAAGTGGGCCAGCAAATGATAGAAGGATCTGAGGCTGTCAATGAGCACAGTCTAGAGCAACCCAAGGCTTGCAGTTTGCCTGGGAAAATCCTGAAGCTATGGAGAAAGGCTTGGAGCTTCCCGACACAGAGACTGTGCTCATGAATGAAAGAGTGAAATACAGAAGGTGTGGCCTAAATCACACATGTGCAAAGTGATATTAACAAGCCCTACCTGGAGTGGGCAAAAAGATGCAGAGAGAGAAACAGCATCCTGGCTTCAAACAACCCAGGATATGGGGCAACCAATTACAGGACGGTCCCATAAAATCCAGGACAGCTGGCCAGCCTGGACCTTATACATGTGCAGAGATCTGACTAAAATTGAATGGTCAAGATGAACAAACCAAAATTCAGAAAATGAACAAACCTCACAATGGTCTGGAAAGAAGATAAAACCAATCCACAGATTTGCAACTGGGTAAAATTACTTTTATTTGACCAATTACTTAAAATTGTGTTAAAACAAGCACTTTATAACAAGAACATTTGTGATTTTGTGTATTTAATTGTGGATTTTGCACTGGCTTCTGATTGATGGAATTAGCTAGCCAATCAGCACTGGGTATTCAATGATGTGCTTTGTGATTGGTGCAAATATTTGCTGAATGACCAACAGAAATATCTTCAAATAGAAAACAAAAACAGAATTACCTGGAAAAACTCAGCAGGTCTGGCAGCATCGGCGGAGAAGAAACGAGTTGCCGTTTCAAGTCCTCATGACCCTTCAAGTGAATATAAGGAGAGGTGAAAGATAAGCTGGTTTAAGGGGGGTGGGGGGAGAGAAGCAAGCAGTGATAGGAGCAGATAATCAAAAGATGTCACAGACAAAAGAACAAAGAGGTGTTGAAGGTGGTGATATTATCTAAACGAATGGCTAATTAAGAATGGATGTTTGGGCACTCAAGGTACAGCTCTACTGGGGGTGGGGTGGAAAGACTAGCAAGGCATAAAAGATTTAAAAATAATGGAAATAGGTGGGAAAAGAAAAATCTATATAAGTTATTGGAAAAAAACAAAAGGAAGGGGGAAGAAACAGAAAGGGGGTGGGGATGGAGGAGGGAGTTCAAGATCTAAAGTTGTTGAATTCAATATTCAGTCCAGAAGGCTGTAAAGTGCCTAGTCGGAAGATAGGGGCTGTTCCTCCAGTTTGCATTGAGCTTCACTGGAACAACACAGCGAGCCAAGGACAGACATGTGGGCAAGAGAGCAGGGTGGAGTGTTAAAATGGCAAGCAACAGGAAGGTTTGGCTCATTCTTGCAGACAGACCGCAGGTGTTCTGCAAAGCGGTCGCCCAGTTTACGTTTGGTCTCTCCAATGTAGAGCAGACCGCATTGGGAGCAACGAATGCAGTAGACTAAGTTGGGGGAAATGCAAGTGAAATGCTGCTTCACTTGAAAGGAGTGTTTCGGCCCTTGGACGGTGAGGAGAGAGGAAGTGAAGGGGCAGGTGTTGCATCTTTTGCGTGGGCATGGGGAGGTGCCATAGGTGGGGGTTGAGGAGTAGGGGGTGATGGAGGAGTGGACCAGGGTGTCCCAGAGGGAATGATCCCTATGGAATGCCGCCGGGGGGGGGGGGGGGGGGGGGGGGGAGTGAAGGGAAGATGTGTTTGGTGGTGGCATCATGCTGAAGTTGGCGGAAATGGCGGAGGATAATCCTTTGAATGTGGAGGCTGGTGGAGTGATAAGTGAGGACAAGGGGGACCCTATCATGTTTCTGGGAGGGAGGAGAAGGCGTGAGGGCGGATGCACGGGAGATGGGCCGGACACGGTTGAGGGCCCTGTCAACGACCGTGGGTGGAAAACCTCGGTTAAGGAAGAAGGAGGACATGTCAGAAGAACTGTTTTTGAAAGTGGCATCATCGGAACAGATGCGACGGAGGCGAAGGAACTGAGAGAATGGGATGGAGTCCTCACAGGAAGCGGGGTGTGAGGAGCTGTAGTCGAGGTAGCTGTGGGAGTCGGTGGGTTTGTAATGGATATTGGTGGACAGTCTATCACCAGAGATTGAGACAGAGAGGTCAAGGAAGGGAAGGGAAGTGTCAGAGAGGGACCACGTGAAAATGATGGAGGGGTGGAGATTGGAAGCAAAATTAATAAAGTTTTCCAAGTCCCGACGAGAGCATGAAGCGGCACCGAAGCAATCATCGATGTACCGGAGAAAGAGTTGTGGAAGGGGGCCGGAGTAGGACTGCAACAAGGAATGTTCTACATATCCCATAAAGAGACAGGCATAGCTGGGGCCCATGCGGGTACCCATAGCCACACCTTTTATTTGGAGGAAGTGAGAGGAGTTGAAGGAGAAATTGTTCAGTGTGAGAACAAGTTCAGCCAGACGGAGGAGAGCAGGGGTGGATGGTGTTTGGGGCCTGACCTTCTACCGTAAACTGGATCGGCACCAAACCCTCCTGCCGTAAAGAAGGACAGCAACACATTGGCCTGACAATCTGCCGCAAAGGACAGCAACACCTTGGACCTGACCTTCCGCCGTCAAGAGGGAACGCGACGCCACAGGGGGGGGGGGGCCGGGCCGACCTGCTGCCGTAAACCAGGGGCGGCAGCTGTCGCAAAAGTGACCGTTACAGCCATGGCGGCCGCTCTCCTCCTCAGGCCGTGGCCGCTTCTCGCTTTGCTCTCCTCGGTCTGCAGCCTGCGGGAGGCCGAGGTCTTCGAGGCGGCCTCGGCTCTGTCGGGGTTCGAGTTCGCCTCGGCGGGCGGCCCGGGCAACAACGGCAGCCGGCGGGACCGCCAGCTGCCGGTCTTGCTGTGGTGGAGCGAGCAGCTGTTCCCGCATTTCCCCGGCAGGACGGAGCGGGTGGACTGCGGCTCGGCCTCCTGCCTGGTCACCCGCAGCAAGAGGGCCCTCCGGCACCGCCGCACCGCCGCCGTCATCTTCTACGGCACCGACTTCAGGGCCTACGAGGCTCCGCTGCCCCGGCTCCCCCACCAGACCTGGGCCCTCTTCCACGAGGAGTCGCCCATGAACAACTACCTCCTGTCGCAGGGCCCCGCCATCCGCCTCTTCAACTACACGGCCACCTTCCGCCGTCACTCCGACTACCCGCTCCCCCTGCAGTGGCTGCCCGCGCCCGCCTACCTGCAGCGGCCTCCCGCGCTCCCCCTCGGCCACAAGAACCACCTCCGCAGCCTCGGCCTCGCCCCCGTCCTCTACCTGCAGTCCCACTGCCAGGTGGCCTCCGACCGGGACCGCTATGTCCGTCAGCTCATGGAGCACCTGCAGGTGAGGAGGGGGGGGGGGGGGGGGGCGGGGCGGGGCGGGGGGGGGGGGGGGGGCGGGGCGAGGGGGGGGGCGGGGCGAGGGGGGGGGCGGGGCGAGGGGGGGGGGGGGCGGGGCGAGGGGGGGGGGGGCGGGGCGAGGGTGCTAGGGGAGGTGGAAAATGGTGGAGGAGGAGCCAGGGAGGAGGGTGGTGGTGGGGGGGGAGGGTGGTGTTGGTGGGGGGGGAGGGGGAGGAGGAGGAGCCAGGGAGGAGGGTGGTGGGGGGGGGGGGGGGGAGGGTGGTGGTGGTGGTGGGGGGGGAGGGGGAGGAGGAGGAGCCAGGGAGGAGGGTGGTGGTGGAGGGGGGAGGGTGGTGTTGGTGGGGGGGAGGGGGAGGAGGAGGAGCCAGGGAGGAGGGTGGTGGGGGGGGGGAGGAGGAGGAGCCAGGGAGGAGGGGTGGTGGTGGTGGTGGTGGGGGGGGGGGGGGGGGGGGGAGGAGGAGGAGCCAGGGAGGAGGGTGGGGGGGGGGGGAGGGTGGTGTTGGTGGGGGGGGAGGGGGAGGAGGAGGAGCCAGGGAGGAGGGTGGTGGTGGGGGAGGAGGCGGAGCCAGGGAGGAGGGTGGTGGTGGGGGGGGGGGGGGGGAGGAGGAGGAGCCAGGGAGGAGGGTGGTGGTGGTGGGGGAGGAGGCGGAGCCAGGGAGGAGGGTGGTGGTGGGGGGGGGGGGGGGAGGAGGAGGAGCCAGGGAGGAGGGTGGTGGTGGTGGGGGAGGAGGAGGAGCCAGGGAGGAGGGTGGTGGTGGTGGGGGAGGAGGCGGAGCCAGGGAGGAGGGTGGTGGTGGGGGAGGAGGCGGAGCCAGGGAGGAGGGTGGTGGTGGGGGGGGGAGAGGAGGCGGAGCCAGGGAGGAGGGGGGTGGTGGGGGGGAGGGGAGGAGGAGGAGCCAGGGAGGAGGGTGGTGGGGGGGGGGGGAGGAGGAGGATCCAGGGAGGAGGGTGGTGGGGGGGAGGGGAGGAGGAGGATCCAGGGAGGAGGGTGGTGGGGGGGAGGGGAGGAGGAGGATCCAGGGAGGAGGGTGGTGGGGGGGAGGGGAGGAGGAGGATCCAGGGAGGAGGGTGGGGGGGGGGAGGGGAGGAGGAGGAGCCAGGGAGGAGGGTGGTGGGGGGGGAGGGGCGGAGGAGGAGGAGCCAGGGAGGAGGGTGGTGGTGGGGGGGGTGGGGGGAGGAGGAGGAGCCAGGGAGGAGGGTGGTGGTGGGGGGGGGGGGGGGGGAGGAGGAGGAGCCAGGGAGGAGGGTGGTGGTGGGGGGGGGGAGGAGGAGCCAGGGAGGAGGGTGGTGGTGGGGGGGGGGAGGAGGAGCCAGGGAGGAGGGTGGTGGTGGGGGAGGGGGAGGAGCCGGGGAGGAGGGTGGTGGGGGGGGGGAGGAGGAGGAGGAGCCAGGGAGGAGGGTGGTGGTGGGGGAGGAGGAGGAGGCGGGTGGTGTTGGTCGGGTGGAGGGGGAGGAGGAGGAGCCAGGGAGGAGGGTGGTGGGGGGGGGGGGGAGGAGGAGGAGCCAGGGAGGAGGGTGGTGGTGGTGGTGGGGGGGGGGGGGGGGGGGGGGGGGGGAGGAGGAGCCAGGGAGGAGGGTGGTGGTGGGGGGGGGGGAGGAGGGTGGTGGTGGGGGGGGGGAGGAGGAGCCAGGGAGTAGGGTGGTGGTGGGGGGGGGGAGGAGGAGCCAGGGAGGAGGGTGGTGGTGGGGGGGGGGAGGAGGAGCCAGGGAGGAGGGTGGTGGTGGGGGGGGGGAGGAGGAGCCAGGGAGGAGGGTGGTGGTGGGGGGGGGAGGAGGAGCCAGGGAGGAGGGTGGTGGTGGGTGGGGGGAGGAGGAGCCAGGGAGGAGGGTGGTGGTGGGGGGGGAGGAGGAGCCAGGGAGGAGGGTGGTGGGGGGGGGGGGGGAGGAGGAGGAGCCAGGGAGGAGGGTGGTGGGGGGGGGGGAGGAGGAGCCAGGGAGGAGGGTGGTGGGGGGGGGGGGGGGGAGGAGGAGCCAGGGAGGAGGGTGGTGGTGGGGGGGGAGGAGGAGCCAGGGAGGAGGGTGGTGGGGGGGGGGGGGGGGAGGAGGAGGAGGAGGAGGAGCCAGGGAGGAGGGTGGTGGGGGGGGGGGAGGAGGAGGAGCCAGGGAGGAGGGTGGTGGGGGGGGGGGTGGGAGGAGGAGCCAGGGAGGAGGGTGGTGGGGGGGGGGAGGGTGGGGGGGAGGAGGAGCCAGGGAGGAGGGTGGTGGGGGGCGGGCGGGGTGAGGGGGGGGCGGGGCGGGAGTGGAGGGGGGGCGGGGCGAGAGGGGAGGGGGCGGGGGTGAGTGTGCTAGGGGAGGTGGAAAATGGTGGAGGAGGAGCCAGGGAGGAGGGTGGTGGTGGGGGGGGAGGGTGGTGTTGGTGGGGGGGGAGGGGGAGGAGGAGGAGCCAGGGAGGAGGGTGGTGGGGGGGGGGGGGGGGGGGAGGGTGGTGGTGGTGGGGGGGGAGGGGGAGGAGGAGGAGCCAGGGAGGAGGGTGGTGGTGGGGGGGGAGGGTGGTGTTGGTGGGGGGGAGGGGGAGGAGGAGGAGCCAGGGAGGAGGGTGGTGGTGGAGGGGGGAGGGTGGTGTTGGTGGGGGGGAGGGGGAGGAGGAGGAGCCAGGGAGGAGGGTGGTGGGGGGGGGGAGGAGGAGGAGCCAGGGAGGAGGGTGGTGGTGGTGGTGGTGGGGGGGGGGGGGGGGGGAGGAGGAGGAGGAGCCAGGGAGGAGGGTGGGGGGGGGGGAGGGTGGTGTTGGTGGGGGGGGAGGGGGAGGAGGAGGAGCCAGGGAGGAGGGTGGTGGTGGGGGAGGAGGCGGAGCCAGGGAGGAGGGTGGTGGTGGGGGGGGGGGGGGGGAGGAGGAGGAGCCAGGGAGGAGGGTGGTTGTGGTGGGGGAGGAGGCGGAGCCAGGGAGGAGGGTGGTGGTGGTGGGGGAGGAGGCGGAGCCAGGGAGGAGGGTGGTGGTGGGGGGGGAGAGGAGGCGGAGCCAGGGAGGAGGGGGGTGGTGGGGGGGAGGGGAGGAGGAGGAGCCAGGGAGGAGGGTGGTGGGGGGGGGAGGAGGAGGTGCCAGGGAGGAGGGTGGTGGGGGGGGGGAGGAGGAGGATCCAGGGAGGAGGGTGGTGGGGGGGAGGGGAGGAGGAGGATCCAGGGAGGAGGGTGGTGGGGGGGGGAGGAGGAGCCAGGGAGGAGGGTGGTGGTGGGGGAGGAGGCGGAGCCAGGGAGGAGGGTGGTGGTGGGCGGGGGGGGGGGGGGGGGGGAGGAGGAGGAGCCAGGGAGGAGGGTGGTGGGGGGGGGGGGGGGGGGGAGGAGGAGGAGCCAGGAAGGAGGGTGGTGGTGGTGGGGGAGGAGGCGGAGCCAGGGAGGAGGGTGGTGGTGGGGGAGGAGGCGGAGCCAGGGAGGAGGGTGGTGGTGGGGGGGGGAGAGGAGGCGGAGCCAGGGAGGAGGGGGGTGGTGGGGGGGAGGGGAGGAGGAGGAGCCAGGGAGGAGGGTGGTGGGGGGGGGGGAGGAGGAGGAGCCAGGGAGGAGGGTGGTGGGGGGGGGGGGGGGGGGGGGGGGGGAGGAGCCAGGGAGGAGGGTGGTGGGGGGGGAGGGGGGGGGGGAGGAGGAGCCAGGGAGGAGGGTGGTGGGGGGCGGGCGGGGGGGGGGGAGGAGGAGCCAGGGAGGAGGGTGGTGGTGGGGGGAGGAGAGGAGGAGGAGCCAGGGAAGAGGGTGGTGGTGGGGGGAGGAGAGGAGGAGGAGCCAGGGAGGAGGGTGGTGGGGGTGGGGGAGGAGGAGGAGCCAGGGAGGAGGGTGGTGGTGGGGGAGGGGGAGGAGCCGGGAAGAAGGGTGGTGGGGGGGGGGGAGGAGGAGGAGGAGCCAGGGAGGAGGGTGGTGGGGGGGGGGGGGGGGAGGAGGAGGAGCCAGGGAGGAGGGTGGTGGGGTGGGGGGGGGGAGGAGGAGGAGGAGCCAGGGAGGAGGGTGGTGGGGGGGGGGTGGGAGGAGGAGCCAGGGAGGAGGGTGGTGGGGGTGGGGGAGGAGGAGGAGCCAGGGAGGAGGGTGGTTGGGGGGGGGGAGGAGGAGGAGCCAGGGAGGAGGGTGGTGGTGGGGGAGGGGAGGAGGAGGAGCCAGGGAGGAGGGTGGTGGGGGGGAGGGGAGGAGGAGGATCCAGGGAGGAGGGTGGTGGGGGGGAGGGGAGGAGGAGGAGCCAGGGAGGAGGGTGGTGGGGGGGGAGGGGCGGAGGAGGAGGAGCCAGGGAGGAGGGTGGTGGTGGGGGGGGTGGGGGGAGGAGGAGGAGCCAGGGAGGAGGGTGGTGGTGGGGGGGGGAGGAGGAGCCAGGGAGGAGGGTGGTGGTGGGGGAGGGGGAGGAGCCGGGGAGGAGGGTGGTGGGGGGGAGGAGGAGGAGGAGCCAGGGAGGAGGGTGGTGGTGGGGGAGGAGGAGGAGGCGGGTGGTGTTGGTCGGGTGGAGGGGGAGGAGGAGGAGCCAGGGAGGAGGGTGGTGGGGGGGGGGGGAGGAGGAGGAGCCAGGGAGGAGGGTGGTGGGGGGGGGGGGGGAGGAGGAGGAGCCAGGGAGGAGGGTGGTGGTGGGGGAGGGGAGGAGGAGGAGCCAGGGAGGAGGGTGGTGGTGGTGGTGGTGGGGGGGGGGGGGGGGGGGGGGAGGAGGAGGAGCCAGGGAGGAGGGTGGTGGTGGGGGGGGGGAGGAGGAGCCAGGGAGGAGGGTGGTGGTGGGGGGGGGGAGGAGGAGCCAGGAGGAGGGTGGTGGTGGGGGGGGGGAGGAGGAGCCAGGGAGGAGGGTGGTGGTGGGGGGGGGAGGAGGAGCCAGGGAGGAGGGTGGTGGTGGTGGGGGGGGAGGAGGAGCCAGGGAGGAGGGTGGTGGGGGGGGGGGGGGGGGGGGGGGGGAGGAGCCAGGGAGGAGGGTGGTGGGGGGGGGGAGGAGGAGCCAGGGAGGAGGGTGGTGGAGGGGGGGGGGGGGGGGAGGAGGAGCCAGGGAGGAGGGTGGTGGGGGGGGGGAGGAGGAGGAGCTAGGGAGGAGGGTGGTGGGGGGGGGGGAGGAGGAGCCAGGGAGGAGGGTGGTGGGGGGGGGGGGGGGGGGGCGAGGAGGAGGAGGAGCCAGGGAGGAGGGTGGTGGGGGGGGGGAGGAGGAGGAGCCAGGGAGGAGGGTGGTGGGGGGGGGGGTGGGAGGAGGAGCCAGGGAGGAGGGTGGTGGGGGGGGAGGGGGGGGGGGGAGGAGGAGCCAGGGAGGAGGGTGGTGGGGGGCGGGCGGGGGGGGGGGAGGAGGAGCCAGGGAGGAGGGTGGTGGTGGGGGGAGGAGAGGAGGAGGAGCCAGGGAGGAGGGTGGTGGGGTGGGGGGGAGGAGGAGGAGGAGCCAGGGAAGAGGGTGGTGGTGGGGGAGGGGGAGGAGCCGGGAAGAAGGGTGGTGGGGGGGGGGGAGGAGGAGGAGGAGCCAGGGAGGAGGGTGGTGGTGGGGGAGGAGGAGGAGCCGGGGAGGCGGGTGGTGTTGGTCGGGTGGAGGGGGAGGAGGAGGAGCCAGGGAGGAGGGTGGTGGGGGGGGGGGGGGGAGGAGGAGGAGCCAGGGAGGAGGGTGGTGGGGTGGGGGGGGGAGGAGGAGGAGGAGCCAGGGAGGAGGGTGGTGGGGGGGGGTGGGAGGAGGAGCCAGGGAGGAGGGTGGTGGGGGTGGGGGAGGAGGAGGAGCCAGGGAGGAGGGTGGTGGGGGGGGGGAGGAGGAGGAGCCAGGGAGGAGGGTGGTGGTGGGGGAGGGGAGGAGGAGGAGCCAGGGAGGAGGGTGGTGGTGGTGGTGGGGGGGGGGGGGGGGGGGAGGAGGAGCCAGGGAGGAGGGTGGTGGTGGGGGGGGGGGAGGAGGAGCCAGGGAGGAGGGTGGTGGGGGGGGGGGGGGGGGAGGAGGAGGAGCCAGGGAGGAGGGTGGTGGGGGGGAGGGGAGGAGGAGCCAGGGAGGAGGGTGGTGGGGGGGAGGGGAGGAGGAGGAGCCAGGGAGGAGGGTGGTGGGGGGGGGGGAGGAGGAGCCAGGGAGGAGGGTGGTGGGGGGGGGGGGGGGGGGGGAGGAGGAGCCAGGGAGGAGGGTGGTGGTGGGGGGGGAGGAGGAGGAGCCAGGGAGGAGGGTGGTGGGGGGGGGGGGGGGGGGAGGAGGAGGAGGAGCCAGGGAGGAGGGTGGTGGTGGGGGAGGGGGAGGAGCCGGGAAGAAGGGTGGTGGGGGGGGGGAGGAGGAGGAGGAGCCAGGGAGGAGGGTGGTGGTGGGGGAGGAGGAGGAGCCGGGGAGGCGGGTGGTGTTGGTCGGGTGGAGGGGGAGGAGGAGGAGCCAGGGAGGAGGGTGGTGGGGGGGGGGGGAGGAGGAGGAGCCAGGGAGGAGGGTGGTGGGGGGGGGGGGGGTAGGAGGAGGAGCCAGGGAGGAGGGTGGTGGGGTGGGGGGGGGAGGAGGAGGAGGAGCCAGGGAGGAGGGTGGTGGGGGGGGGGGGGGGGGAGGAGGAGGAGCCAGGGAGGAGGGTGGTGGGGGGGCGGGCGGGGGGGGGGGGGAGGAGGAGCCAGGGAGGAGGGTGGTGGGGGTCGGGGGGGGGGGAGGAGGAGCCAGGGAGGAGGGTGGTGGGGGTCGGGGGGGGGGGAGGAGGTGCCAGGGAGGAGGGTGGTGGGGGGGGGGGAGGCGGTGCCAGGGAGGAGGGTGGTGGTTGGGCGGGGGGGGAGGAGCCAGGGAGGAGGAGGGTGGAGAGGAGGAGGGGTGGAGAGGAGGAGGGGTGGAGCAGGGGGCGAGGGGAGGAGGGAGGAGGGGGTCTGGGGAGGAGTGGGAGGGGCAAAGGAGGATGAGGGGGGGCTGGGGCAGGAGAGGAGGAGGAGGGGCCATGGTATGCGCAGTGGGGAGGGTGGAGGACAAAGAGGAGCCTGGTTGGGGGTGTTAGAGGAAGAGGTGCCGGGGAGGGCTTGAGGTGGTGGTTCTTGTGGCTGAGGGGGAGTGCAGGAGGCTCCAATCAGAACATAGTTATAAAGTAAAAGCAAAAAACTGCAGATGCTGGAGATCCAAAATAAAAATAATACCCGGAAAAACTCAGCAGGTCTGACAGCATCTGCGGAGATGAACACAGTTAACGTTTTGAGTCCGTATGACTCTTCAACAGAACAGAACTGACGAAGAGTCATTTGGACTCAATGTTAACTGTGTTCATCTCCGCAGATGCTGTCAGACCTGCTGAGTTTTCCCAGGTATTTTAGTTTTTAATATAGTTATGTGTTTTGTTGCAAGTTTAGAAGGGTCTAAGTTGGTAGATAGCTATGATATCCAAGTAGTCTGGAGATAAGAAGAAATTAGATCACTTAATAATTGCAAAACACCTCAGACTACGCATTTTGGAAGGTATTTAATTTATTTTTAACGGAATAGTCAGGAATAAAGCACTTCTAATGGCAATGGAGAAACTGTTCAGACGGTACAGGCATCCTCAAAAAATTAAGAATGCAGTGGAGCTGATCTGTGGAAGTGAATAACCCCCCCACAGAAGTTGATAGCAGTGTTTTTTTTATGTTAGTACATGGAGCTACATTCTACCATTTGAACTAAGAGAATCTGCCCATAAATGTTGCTCTGGACGTTCCCATTACAATGGAATAAAGCAGCTTAATGAATTGTTTAGTATTTTGTTGTTTGGGACTGGAAGGGTTAATATGGGACAGGGGAAATAACATCGCCCATATTATGATGTAGAGAGTCACATGAGAGTAGTAGAATGATTCTGATAAAAGTCCTAGTCAGGACTACATATATGTGTTATAGTTATGTGTTATTAATAAACAGTTATTTTCAACCATACAAGCCTCTAGATTTCTTCATAAGACAACATATATCCATACAACAATTTGAACAAAACTTAATTTAATTTAACCTGGTGTTAACTTAGCCTGTCTTTGGATAGATTGAAGAAAAAGTCATGTGAAAGATGCAAAAATCATGTCCTGCTCACAAGGTGATGCTGCTGTTAAATTTCTGGTTCATGCAATTGAAGGAGGAGTGTGTCAGCTCTCAGAAAATGTATTACGTTTGGCCCGCTTAGACCTGCAGGGATATAAGTGGCTGGCTTGAATTCATAAGTCTCCATGCAGGCTACCTCGTGGGCTACCTTATGAGCAGTTGGCTGCCTTGAATTAGTTGTAAAAGACGGTGTTAGGCTGGCTGCCATTGCCCAGATCAACAGTCAATCACAGCTGAGTTTCTTTAATGAATAGCAAACTCAGCTGGCATTCTCCCCAAGTTGTTTCCATTGAAGTTACAGTGTCGGGACAGGCCTTTTGGTGCAATAATGTCAGGATTTACCCTCCATGTGAGCAATTAGTTCTAACCATGTTTATAGCTAGAACAAATCATTGATTTAACCATTGTTAACTTTGGCAGGCAGTTTACTCATAGGAGGTGGTACAGCACAGGTTCACTAAATTAGTTCCAGGCATGAGCGGGTTGCCCTATGCTGAGAGGCTGAGTAAATTGGATCTATATTCGCTAGAGTTTAGAAGAATGAGAAGTGATCTCATTGAACCATACAGGATGCTGAAGGGGCTTGATAGGGTAGACGCTGAGAGATTGTTTCTTCTGGTTGGGGAATCTGAAACATGGAGGCACAATCTCAGGATAAGGGTAAGGTTGCCAACTGTGATTAAATGTATTCCTGGAAGTTTCATCATATGACTTGTCCCAATCTCTAGCCATTGGTCAGCCAACAACATCCATCTTTATGTAGTGCCTTCCTAAGCCAACTGGAAAGCAAAACAACTCTTTACCCAATTAGATGATGTTTGACTGTCAACCAAACAACCTTTATTCCTATTTTTTTTTAATATATCTAATAAAGAGAAATATTCAAAGAAAATGACAGAAAAAAAATCTTTTTTAATGTCACAATGATTTTTTCCTTAGGGTTTCCGTGTCCTGGAGATTGATCTTCAATTCTTGGAGACTCCAGGCCAATTCTGGAGGGTTGGCAACCTGAGAAGGGGCCAACCATTTAGGACTGAGATGAGGAGAAACTACTTCATTGAAAGGGTTGTGAATCTTTGGAATTCTCTAACCCAGGGGATTGTAGATGCTCCAGTACTGAATATTTTTAAGGCTGGTATAGACAGATCTTTGGTCTCAGGGAATTAAAGTATATGCGGGTTGGGCAAGAAAGTGGGTTGAAGCCCAAGGTCCTCCAGGATCATGCTAAATAGTGGAGCAGGCTCAGTGGGCTGTGTGGTCTACTTGTGTATAGTGTATTTCTTATGTACTCTCTTCCCAACTGACCAGTGTTACTGCTAGGATTCTGCATTGAAGGTAGAAAAGATAGGCACCATTCTACATCAGGATGTAATGCTGATCAGAAACCGTACACCTAAGTTGCAGCATTCAGCAATCAAGTTTTGTTATTGATCAGACCCAAAAAGACTTCAGCAGCCCATGGCTGAATGCTGGATTGCATAGTCAAAAACAGCCAAATATCTGGCACCAGTAACAGGAAAAGTAAGGCTGTTAAAATCAGTCCCCAGGCTCTCAATTAAAGGCTACTTGAAGGAATATACTTGGTCAGGGGCTTTTGCAGGCAATAAATAATATCCTAAATTTTGTGACTGAAGGGAAACAACAAGGGTGTGTTCTTGTACAATCGTGTGGCAGATACAAGCGAAGAGAACTTGACTTGAGTATTGCTGCAAAAAGAGACATGCCTTTTGTCTTGCACTCATCAGGACAGTTTGCAAGATAAACCAATAGTAGAGGGAACAATAATTTATACTGCATAAGAAGAGACTTGAGTCCTTTTCTAGATTTTATTTGCTGTGGATAAATGGAAGGTTTTAATTCCCCCCTTTTACAAGAAAAGTATGAGACCTCAGTCAATTTCAAAATTCTCCCAAACGGATTCCAGCTGTAGTTTAGCTTTTAGGGATGTGGCAAACACAGTGGCATTGATAGTATCTTGCTGTTTCCTAAGAAGGAGCAAGTAAATGGGATGGAGTGGGTCTGGCCAGTACTGAATCTGTAGTAAGCAAGGCCTCAGTTAAGACAGAACTTTTGTAAATGACGTGGCTTTTGTAATTGTGGTTTTATGAATTCTGGAGTGAGGTTAATCAATTTTAAAATTTCTGTACAGCATTATTATCTTCCCTCCGTGCAATACAATTGAGGACATTCCATACAGTTTTTTTTTAAACAATAGAATTTTAAGCATGATGCAAATAGATTGAGAGGAAAAGATTATTCTAACCAACATTAAATTAAACGATTAATTTGCAGATCAGCTTTTCTTTTTAAAACTTGAAGGAAGATTGGAAAAACCTTCACTCTGCAGCTGGCCTGTGGCTGGGGGTGTTCGATGATGCTCAGTTTCTGTTTTTAAAGGTTCAATTTCCCAGCTGTACTATCCTATCATGATGACTATAAGTTTACCCAAAATGGTGAAATATAATCCAGCCTATTTGAAGAGGTGGGGGGAAGAGAAAGAGAATACATCCATTGCATTGTTTTTCAACCAGGGGTTTTCTGGAACCCAAGGGTTACCTGAGCATCCCTGAAGGGTTCCCCATAAAGTTCAGTTCATTTGAAAATTGTACCAAATACAAAAGAATTTTTTTGGGCAAAAAAACCTGAAATGAAATAATTATGATATGCTAGCGCTGTACAAACCATAATAGTATATTGCAAATATGAAGTATTTAACAGTATAGTTTAATTTTGCATTCTTTTAGTAATGTTTTACTTTGTTTGGGTTCCACAGAATTTCACAATATATCATAGAGTTCCTTAACAAAAAAAAGGTTGAAAACCCATTGATCTTTCGATTTACACAAAAAATGTGGCTTGTGCCATTACAGCAGGGGGCAGTGTAACCCTCCAAGCAGAAGGAAATCTGAGGAAGAAATCACAGCAATGGCTTCAACACTGGGTTCAGTCAATTGTAGATGACCAAAATTAAATCTATTTTGAAATATTCTTCTGCATTAACTGCAGTTATAGAAGCTATCGACAATGCAGAGAATTTTATTTTGAAATTCAAACTCCATTTATATTTAAATTATATTGTTAATTATATTGAATCCTACAAAATGCAAATACTTTATTTACCCTTCCATGATATTTATGAAAAAATACATTGGTCGTGTTTATAGATTGAACTATAATAAAGAGCTATGCATTTTTTTGTTCACTAGTTGAATTGCTACCACCCAGTTTAAACAAGCGTTCCTTTTTGACTAAGCTTTACCTAATTTTAATACTTAAGTGTGCAATGTAGCTGTAACAGCCTTTAATTTAAACCTGACAGAAAATCTGCATTTACTTAAAATCTTACTATTCCCATAATTGAATCTGCTGTCTTGGCATATTCTGAAAGGAAGATTTGCATTTATATAGCGCTTTTCCCAATCTCAGGACATCTCTCAGTGCTTGACAGCCAACAAACCACAACTGGATGAGCCAGGAGTGATAAGGTGGCTAAAGCAGTTCTCAGTCTGCATTTTGGGTTCTGTTAGCAGACAAGGTGCCATTATCAAGAGTGGACTCTAGATGGAGTGTGTATATTATAAAGTTTTTAATAAATAGAGAGGTTACCACAGAATGCAGTGGAATCTCTTTGTACTGTTTGAAGCTCATTTCCTAATTATAATAGTAACCTCAGTGATTAGGTGGTCATTTATATTTCATGATTACAGTAATTTTGTTTGTGGTCTTGAGAATGACCAAAATTAACTGTTCTAAACTAGATACTAAGTGATGTGCTTGAGCTGATTATCATGTTCACACTGCTGCGTGAAGTAAGCTTTGTAGCATGATTTGAGTTGCAACTTATCGTCAGCTTGCTTCTCCTCCTCTTTCATAGCCAAAGAAATTTTGTTTTTTTCCTGGTCTGAACGATCCACATATTATTTTTAACTCCTGACTAAGTTTCATGTATACTGCTGGTAAAGCAAATTGATGTTCCTAAGCCTCTGGCAAGCAATTGCCTCTACCTCAGCTGTAACATAAAATGGCTCTTCAGACACACATTGAACAACCCTTGACCAATTTTGTTTCCTTCCCCCTCTCGCACATAGATTGATTCTTATGGCCAGTGTCTACAGAACAAAGACCTGCCTAGTGATCGACTGGTGGACACACTAACAGCCACAACCGAAGATGCAGAGTTCATGGATTTCATAAGCAAGTACAAGTTTCACCTTGCCATGGAGAACGCAATCTGCGATGATTATATGACTGAGAAACTGTGGCGCCCCATGCACTTGGGAGCTGTGCCAATATACCGTGGATCCCCAGTGGTGCAGGACTGGATGCCCAATCCACACTCTATAATTCTGATTGACAGCTTTGAATCTCCAAAGGACTTGGCGGACTTCATCAATTATCTCGATCAGAATGACGAAGAATATCTGAAGTATCTAGAGTACAAAGAACCAGGTGGTATCACCAACACTTTGCTGCTGGAGAGTTTAGAAAAGAGGGACTGGGGCGTGAATGACATTAGCAAGCCGAATTATTTGAATGGGTTTGAGTGCTTCGTTTGTGATAAGGAGAATGAGAGACTGCGGGCAGAGGAGGCTCACCGACTGCAGCCATCTAAGTTTCAGCCCCCAGCCCCTAGGATAGCTGCTTACAATCACATGGGCTGCCCGCTGCCAGTCCCTGGGTATGGAAACTTTGATGAGATTCCTGAAGATGACAGGTACGTCACCACCATCATTTCGGGTGCACAGAACATACGAGAGCACTGGAGAAGTATTTGCACAGTTTGGCATTCCCTACAACTTGTTCTTAACTTGATCGTGCTGTTGCATTTGAAAATTCTCCCAATTTGTATGTTGTGTACATAATGGCGGTTTTTTTGCATCTGCACTCACTTAGGCAACAGCCAAGATATTGTTAAAAGCAAAAAACTGTGGAAGCTGGAAATCCAAAACATAAATAAAAATACCCGGAAAAACTCAGCAGGTCTGACAGCATCTGCGGAGAGGAACACAGTTAACGTTTCGAGTCCATATGACTCTTCAACAGAACTAAGGAAAAATAGAAAAGAGGTGAAATATAAGCTGGTTTAAGGGAGGGGGGGTGAAACAAGTAGAGCTAGATAGAGGGCCAGTGATAGGTGGAGATAGACAAAAGGACAAAGAGGTGTTGAAGGTGGTGATATTATCTAAGGAATGTGCTAATAGGTGACATTAAGGGTAGGAAGCAGGACGAGCAAAGTGCAGATAGCCCTAGTGGGGGTGGGGTGGGGGGTAAGGGATCGAAATAGGCTAAAAGGAAGAGATATAAAGATATTGTGATATTTAAGTACACTGCCACACCCTTGGTGTTGAGATAAAGCTGATAACTACAATGCACCCAGTGTACTGGTTCACATTTTTATTCATTCTATTCCAATAGAATTGTATTTACCTCCTTTATGTTTTAAAGCACATTGCTCTAGAAATTAGGTTGCATATTACCTGATTTTCGGGCATTGCAGCCAACAAAGTCCCCAAAATGGTGGGCAGGAGCACTCACATACCTCCAGCTGGAAATGTGTCAGCTGTCTTTTGTTCATTCATTCATGGAATGTGGGTGTGGCCAGCAAGGCCACTGTTTATTACCCATCCTGATTGCCCATGGGAAGCTCATGATGAGCCTCCTGCTGTAGTCTACCACAGTGGTCTTGATACAACTGAGTGAATTGCTAGGCCACTTCAGAGGGTGAATGAGAGTCAATCACATTATGTGACTCCCAGCCCACAGCATTGGCCAGACCGGGTAATGATGGCAGATTTCCTTTTTTTAAAGAGCATTAATGAGCCGGTCGAGTTTAAAACTACAATTTCATGATCAACATTAGTGATATGAGATTGATTTATTTATATTGTTGAACGTAAATTTCCCAGCTATTGCTGGTTGGAATTTGAACTTGTGTCTCCAGAATTTTAGCCAGGTCTCTGGATTACTAACCCAGTAACATAGCCACAATGCTACATTACCCTGAATCTTGGGTAAGGATAAACGCAAAGTACTGGACTAATGGATGCTTAAAGCCCTATTTCCAGAATTGGTTTGCCCTGAGGCAGTTGACGTTAGATGCACAGGGATACTTGCTCCAGGGAATGCTTACAACCAAGAAGGTGAGTAACTTACCTGAATCTGGAGCAAGAAAAAGAAGAATCCTCCCAGTCCTGCTGCCCTGGACTCGCCCTGAACGATTCCCGATAATTTTTTTCTCCTTCCTCCTTCTGACCTCTTCCCCCAATCCGGCTGCTGGTTGTCTCCGGCTTCCCCAAATCTCGTTTACCTGAGGGTCTCTATCGGCAGTCCAGTCTGCCAGGTGTCCACTGGACTGGGAGCACTCAAATTTCTAGGCCATTAATTGTTTTAGTAAATAAAATGCAAAAACTGCATTGACTGGTAACCTGAAAGAAGTGGAAAATTCTGCAAAAAGCTCAGCATCTGTGAATATCAAAAGCAGATAAGTTTAACCTTTCATGTGTTATCCTTCATTCGAAATGGAGGAGGGGGAGTTGCGGGATTGCAGGTGAACAGCCTTTGAAAAGAATCAGAACGATGGTTAAGGGAGCAGAAAACTGCACCAGAGAAGAAATAGACTGTTTTGCATGGTGCCCAGACCCAGGGGTTCTCAATCTTTTCCCTCCTGAGGCCCCCCTCCTGTGTTATAACAAATTCTACTGCCACATATATGGGGAAACCTGTGGCTGTGCTTGGGTGACGGGAATAGTTTCAACGGTGAGCCTTATTGTGCCAGCATGAGCGAGTGAGATTAAGTTACTGCTATTGATTGAATCAAATAGTCATAGGCCTGAGCGCAGAATTAAATATTTATTCGAGAGGAGCTAAGGAGAATGTGTAAAGCCCACATTGTACTTATTCTCTGGTTATTCAAGACGGATCCCTTGGAACTTTCTCACAGACCCTGGTTGAGAAGCTCTGCTCACAAAGGCCCTAGGAGCTGATTGAATGGCTGAAGTGATAATAACATGAGATCATGGGAAGAAGCATAATAAAACAGATTAAAAACACGTAATGTGCCTCTACTCTTGCGACTAACTGAGGAGTGGAGGGTAAGGCAGGGCTGACATGTGCAGACACAATGGGCTGAATGGCCTCCTGTTCTGCACTTTATGATTCTAAGTTTTTTTTCTTTCCAAATGCAGTAACCTAAACTACTTCAATAACTTGCCATTTCATCCCTAAGTACTAACTACTTTCCTCCACCTTAGCAGATCTTTGCTTGAAAGTGTGACATGCATAATTGAGTTTCTGGATTACCTGCTGCAGGTACCACATGCTGATGTATAAAAATGTGGTGATGTGATCTGTACAGGGCCAGGCCAAGCAAGTAATGGATGCTTATGGAAATAACAACAATGTGAGCTGTTAAGCCAGCTCTCAATGCCAATTTTAATTGACAGCAAATTCTGTTGGTGTTTCAAATCCTTTAAGCTTAAGTCTTGCCTACATTCTCCTTGTTTAATGGAGAAATAATGAGAGATTAGGAGAGTTTGAATCAAATGCTTGCTTTTGAAATTGAACTTGCTCAAAAGAGATGATAGAGAGTTGCTGATAAAACTGAGTTACGGATTTCTTACTCAAGAGCTGAAATCACACAAAAATGAGGCAAGTTGGTGCTGACAGTGCAAGCATTAACCTGCCTGTACTTTTTAAATTTGCGTAATGTGTTATACAGTTCAATAGGGTTGAAATTCTGGCTATGGGACTGTACAACAATTGTAGGACAACTGCACAGACACTGCAGGGAAGTTTTCAAAGTAAATTGCAGTTAGTGATGTGGATGTGAATAGACATGTTAGGATTGCAGCAATGGACTATGCTTGGTAGGCAGGATATATATGAAAATATTGGCAAGTCATTACTGTAGATATTTACAACAGCAATTTGCATTTATATAGCATCCTTAACAAATAAAACATCCCAAGGTGCTGCACAGGAGCATTATAAAACAAATAAGTAGTGTGTTCATGCTGTGACTTCTACTGCAATTATATTGAAGCTTTGACTAAGTACTGCGTTTTGATTCTGTTCAGAGCATCATTTACTCTTGGTGCTTTCCCCTCAAAATTATGGAGGAAGGAAGGAGGTGATGGAGTCAGAAGTAGTTGCTGCCTCCCTTTAGGTCAATTAAGGAGACAATCAGAGATTAGCTCATATCAAAAAAAGATTGTGGTGTGTGGGTCAATTTAGGGAGTTGCAGAGTCGCACTTAGTGAGGATAGGGTGGGGCAGGGGGACCTAATGTAAAATTTTGTTCCAATTTATTCAAACATATTTGTAAATATTTCTGCTTGTTCACAGTTAATGTTCTGTGACAATGCCCAGAATGTTTAGCGATGTTGATATGTCAGCAAGAAAATATGAAGTGCTGTAGCTACAGCAACGACAATGTTTTGACAGAAGTAAAACAAAGTACTTCAGACTTACAAAGCGATAGGTTTGGTTAAATATTTTCCACCGTTAAAATAATTACGCTTCTGATAGAAATCTTGTAATCAACATACAGTGAGCTTTAATTAGTTGCATAGAAAAATACAACGCAAACTAAATATTGCCTTTCAAGGATTTCAGCTAAACACTACACTGATGACCAATGGCTGCTTTTTGTGTTGGTGATGGCAGTTTGCCATTGGGTATATCAAATGTTAAAATCTTCTACCTGAGTGTCCTGGATAGAAGAGGGGGTAACAAACTTTTATTTCATTGTTGAATAGTTTTTAAGAATCTACAGGATTGATTCTTATAAGTTTTTTTATTGATTTATATGTGTGGGTGTCGCTGGCTAGGTCAGCATTTATTTCCCATTCCTAATTGTCCTTGAGAAGGGGTGGTGAGTGAGTTATTGGGAATATAGTGTATAACAAAGTCAAATTTATTGATTGGGACACGTTTAGATGGAGCTTTACTTATATGCATTCAAAGGAACATTGATGTAGGGGCCAGCATTTACTGCCCTTGAGAAGGTGTTGGTCAGCTGCCACATTGAACCACTAGAGTCCATATGATGTAGTTACACCATGGTGCTGTTAAATAGTGAGTTCCAGGATTTTGACCTAGCGACAATGAAGGAACGGCGATATACTTCCACGTCAGTGTGACCTGGAAGGCGATGGTGTTCCTAAGCGCCAGCTAGGCTTGTCCTTTTAGGTAGTGGAGGTCATGAGTTTGGGAGGTGGTGTCGAAGAAGGTGATCCTTGCTCACAATCAGTCAGTTGGTCCAGGACTATTTCACTGGTGACTTTGATCTGAAGTACAAAGCGTGAAAATGCAAAGGTTAAATTTTTCTCATACCTGATTAAAGCAGTACCAAACTTTGCAGAATGGCTTCAAAGATCTCAGGAACAAAACACTGCAGTTTATTACAGCGATAGCATTAATTACTTTGCATATTAAAAGCCAACTGGGAGGGTAGCTGATCAATTTTGTACATCAGTATTATGGTGGATTGCTGTTGGGGTTGTAACTCAAGTGTATTAAATTAGATACTAGCCCAAAGCTGAGTGGATACTAAAATTAAAATTGTTGTATTGATTAATAGTCAAAGATGGAGTTGGAAGGGTATGGATAGTTTTGCACTGGAGTAATCCATTGATCTGACAGTGTGGCAGGTTAGTGGGATTAATTAGGGTTACAGGGTATAGGATATCTATAAAAAGTCCTTTGGATCTAATTTACATTTTTAAAATACATAACATTGAAGGCTGAGGTACAGGAAATTACCAAAGCATAGCCTAGAAATGTTAAATTAACAGGAGGAATAAGGTGATGCCAGGTTTAAGGTTGAAAATCCTTTTGCCGTTGTTTGAATGAGAGGATCAAGAGTTCTGTGGTTTTGGTTCCTCTGGATGATAACCTGTAGTAATGGCTGGTGCAGTCAATCTGAACTTCAGCATCATGATTATGTAGGAAGACAGAAGCACATGGAAGGTTTGAGAGCATTCATCGGAAATTTCCCCCAGGGCTCAGGACTGACTAGTGTCTGCTGCCTTGTGTGTGATTTGTTTTCCCACAGGCTGTGGCAGTTTGGTACCCAGCTTTTATCTATCTTCTCCTTACCTACTAAATACTGGTAGTTTTCGTAAGGATTTTATTGGTTGTGTAATGCTATAAGATGTTCTGAGTCTGTGAAGGGTACTATATAAATGCAAGCCTTTTCTCATATGGAAGCCAGAAATATAACAGCGTAGGACTTTAATAAAAAATGTAGGTATGCACAAGTAAGGGGATTAAATGCAAAGAGATTTTTTTTTTAAGTAAGAAAATAACTGTGCATTGGCTGCCAAATGTATGAATGCTTATGGGATCAGCTTTCGTCAAGAAAGCTTTTTGTCGAAATGATTTATTTGATGATATTCCACTGCAATGTACTATTAAACCTGGCTTGTCTGTATTTATAGAGGTATGACTGTTAATTTTAGAAATTCAGCACTGGTATATTCAGACTCTTCTGGGTCACCCCATCATTTAATGCAGCCAAATTTCATTTCTGTAAAATGTCCATTAACCAAATTGCCCAACCTGTAATAAAATCAATTGGAAAGCTTCCACTTAACGTCTGCATTCCTCTGCCCAGTTTCATTCCTCACTGCAAAGTCACCCTGTTATCATGATTCACTAAAGCGTTGATGGGTTTTTTTCTCCAAAAAGAAACATCCTGATTGAGCAGACACATTAGGAGAGCAAAGTCAGGATCAACAAAAGTAAAAAAACTGTCCAAAAATATTCCCACTTTCCACTTTTGTTTTCTTTATTCTTTCATGGGAAGTGGGTGTCACTAGCAAGACCAGCATTCATTGCCCATCGCTAATTGCCCTTGAATTGAGTGGTTTGCCAGGCCATTTCAGAGGGCAGTTAACAGTCACATGCAGGCCAGACTGGGTAAGGATGGCAGATTTCCTTCCCTAAAGGACATCCGTGAACGGGATGGGTTTTTACAACAATCGATGATAGTTTCATTGTCACCAGTTTTGTTATTCAGTTATTAATTGAATTTAAATTCCACCAGCTGCCATGGTGGGATTTGAACCCATGTACCCAGAGCATTAGTCTGGGCCTCCAGTGATGTTACTACTATGTCACCATCTCTCAGCCTGTGTGTGGATTTCAGTGTAAGTCAATCGAATGATGATGTTGTTAGTCACCAGTTGCTTACTGCTTTAATGTTGTGCTGACAGTTCAGTCCCCATAGCCATGTAGAAGCATACTTCTCAAATCCTTCTGCAGCCACGCCCCTATCTCCATAGCCTCCTCCGGCCTTACCAAATCTCTGTCCTTCTCCAATTCTGGCCTCATGCACATTGGCAGCTGTGCCTTCCTCTGGGTCCCAAGTTCTGGAATTCCCTTCTTAAATCTCTCTACCTCTTGCACCTTTTAAGATGCTCCTTAAAATCTCTTTGACCGGGTTTTGGTCACCTATCCTAATATACTTATGTGGCTGAGTGTCACATTTTGTTTGATGCTCCTGTGAAGCTCCATGGCTTATTTCATTACAGAGTCAGGGGACAAGTAGCAGAATGGATAACAAGCTCGCTACAAAACAGAACAGAGAGTAGGGGTTAAGAATAGCTTCTCAGACTGGCAAAAGGTGGGAAGTGGTATTCCACAAGAAGTGATGCTGGGACTACACTTGTTCTCTATTTACATAAATGATTCGGACTGAAAATCAGAGGAACAGTTTCAACATTTTCAGAAAACACCAAATTGGGGGAATGTAGGTAATACTGAGGAATATTGCAAAAATAAAGATATGAAATGCAGAATGGTCATGAGATTGGGGAATGTGTGCGATGCATTTTAGTAAAAGAATGAGGAGGTCCCATACTCTTCAGAAAATTAAGACTCTTAATGGGGGAAAGGAACAAAAGGATGAAAGGGTTCAGATATACAAATCACTATAAGTAGCCACGTTGGATAATAAGGACACTTAAAAAAAACACTGAGCTTCATTTCCACAGGGATGTAGTTTACAGCATAGAGGCACTGGAGAAGGTGCAAGAAAAGATTTACAAGTATGATACCAGATCTGAGAAGCCATACCTATCAGGAAAGATTGAACAGGCTGGGGCTCTTCTCTATGGAAAAGAAAAGGCTGAAGACTGACCTAGTATAGATTTTTAAGATTATGAAGGGGTTTGATAGGATAGTATCATGGATGTTTCTACTTGAAGAGATCAAAACTAGAGACCAGAAATATAAGAAAGTCAATAATAAATCCAATAAGGAAATCAAGAGAAACTTCATTACCCACAGTGTGGTTTGGCTGCTAATGTAGAATTTGCTGCCACAGGGAGTATTTAAGATGTGTCGGGGAATCTCAATAAACACAGAAGGGAGAAAGGAATCGAAGGTAAAGCTGATGGAGTCAAATGAGCAGAAGTGGGGACAAGGCCTTGTGTGGAGCATAAACACCTACATAGGCCAGTTAGACTGAACAGCCAGCTCCTGTGCTGTGCAATCTATGTAACTCTTTGTTCAAGTATTTTTCTAGTCTGTGGTGCAATTAGTTTGTGCACTACTTATAAAAGCTAATGTACTTATTCCAGTTAATATTTCAATTAATTAAAAGAGCCTGATTAAATTTATTGTACTGTTGCATTTGAATTAAACCATATTGTTAGTGTTTATTAGTTTACTTTGAAGACTCTGAAAAGCATCTTTTCAAAAGAAAATAGATTTTATGAGCTACAGTGTATAACAGAGTGGATGGATGAGTCACCACATTTAAGAAAGATACATTTCAATTATTTTAATATAATTTGGAGACCAACCTTGAATTGTGCACAGTCGAGGTTTAGATTCTGCGCTATCATTACAGTCATCTTTAAAACAGCAAAGTCATTCACTGTATTCAAGAATCCAGTCTTGAAATATCTGTTAGAGTGTGGGCCGTTTGTTTTGAGTGGCAAAGTATCTCCTTTTTAAAAAAAGGAAATGGAAGTCACAACATCATCAGGATCTGCAGGTAAATGGAGAGAACAGTTTGAAACAGACAAAAGTGAGCTCGTACACTTCGGGATTAAGAATAGGAAAAGAAAATCAACAAAATCTTAGAGTAATTTACGGCACAGAGGGAAGCCATTCGGCCCATTGAGTCCATGCTGGCAGTTGGGTTGGGTGGGGGCAGCAGAAATTGAAACTTCAGTGCCTTGGGTCACGGAGCTTATTTTGAATCTCATGTGAATGTACAGTCTGTTCAAATACACTCCCGACTGGATGAAAAGATGTAGAAACAAACACCAGTGGACAGGACAGAAAGGGGCAAAATGTTGAAGACTAATGTAGATGCAGGGAAGGATACTTTTAACTTTTACATGTTAACCACAGAGGCAGAATAACTGCATGGATTTCTGGAGCCTTTTGGAGAAACACATTCTCCAATCCGTAATATAATCGGAAAATACTTCAACAGAGTTTCAGCATCAGAAGGATACAGACCACAAAGAATGCTTGTTGAATGGTGGGCAGAGGGTGGTAAAAGGGTTGCACAAGTCAGTGTATGTTCACAAAAGAAAGAACTGTGATCCATTAAAATAACCTACTGTGCAGTTATTGAATGTCCTTTTAAGCACTATATGTCACAATCTTGCTATTTCCATCAAGTGCACTTTGCCTAGACATGTTAACTGACCTATATTCTGAAACATTAGAGTTACAGTAAAGTTGAGTGACACGGCAAAGTTAAGTGTATATCCTGAGTGAATAACCATTGTGAAGTAACCATCCTGTATCTATTCAGTGGTCAGGAAAATATTTCAGTATGTGTAAAGTGAAAAAGTGAACACTGAGCATGAAAAAGGGGAATATCTACAGGGAGGGGCAGTCAATCAGTTTTGAACAGGCTTTTGAAAGGAGAAAGTTAATGATAGATTTGGGGGTAAAATTCCAGAAATCAGGCTTATAACACGAGTGAAATTCTACGAGGCTTCCTTTCCTCCACTACCTTAAATATGGTGAGAACCCGCTTTGCATCAGCAGAGCACCACATAAATTTATAGCCAGTGAATATAGTAGGCTAGATTCAAGGTAGTTGGAAGACAGAATGGTGTATTTAAGGAGAGCTGTGAGACCAGAAAAGATTGCTCAGATAGGGGCGGAGTGAGTGGTTTGAGGATGTGTGTGTCAATTCTTGAGCAGGAAGGCTGTGGGGTTTTGCAAGGATGGGAGAAGATGGAGGAGAGGACGTGAAACACAGTTTGCAAGTAATCATTCTCTTGTGAAAAAAAAATACTGAATTTCTATAGGCCACTGTCATTGCATAATTTGACTTAAATGGGTTTGATTGCAATAAGTCACTCTTGTTTCCAGTATGTGATCTTTATTGGCTTAAGGTATAGACTTGAGACCAGCCTACATTTTCATTAAATTAAATTAAATTAAAAATAGTGCATGAGATACAATTCAAAAACTCTTCCGCTTCTGCAGCAAGCTGTTAATTTTCTTTCAAAGTTTGATAGTACAGTTCTCTGCATAACCTGCAAAATAAACCAGAAATAGGTGGCATTTGAATTCTACTTATATATTATTCTTAATAGAAATTGCTAATTATGTCATGAGTTAATAAACTTGAGCTTTTCACCCTTGTTAAGGAGGCAACCTAACTGAGATATTTAAGTGGTATAAAGTGGTATAAAGAAGCCAAATCTAGATTGTCCCTTGTTGATCAAAACCACAATAGCAGTGCAAGGGGGATACATATGCAAACTGACAATGGACAAATGTAGGAGTGGTGCCAGGAAGCTCTTCCCATACAACACACAGATTCTACTCCAGGTAAGACAGTGGGGACAAACCTTGGAATTGTTTATGGTTTAATTGGATGCAGCGGAATTGGCTTTTGTCTTCTGGTACCAATTTAGGATTGTTCCGCAAAATTAGTAACCAAACTATTTCTTGTTAATCCTCCCCCTGCCTAACTCTTTGATCTTGTTTGATGCCTTCTTGCAGTTGGAAACAAATGTGGCAACAAGATTACTGGCAGAGCCTCGATCAGGCTGAAGCACTGACCACTATGATTCACCGAAATGAGACCGACCCAAGTAAACTGTGGGATTATGTTCATCAACTAATGACAAAGAGGAGCAAACACTAATGTTGGGACTGAAGACATCTGTGACTGCTGCTTGATTATTGGCTGCTGGATAAACACTACTATCACTGGTCTGGAATTTTGTGAATCCAATTATCATGAACTTTATGGACCCTTTTATACATAGATATATTTTTATTGAAAACAAGTTCTTACAACTTTTATACTTTTTAAAAGCTCTTTTCATATTTATCCTGCTAAAATTTCCCCAAAAATAGATAGTTTTCTTTTGTTTGGGAGGGACAGGGAAAGAAGCATTCAAACTGAATAAATTAGTAAGCAATTTGGAAATCCAGTGGTCTTGCACGCACTATATTTCCATTGTGTTAAAAATGGTGCTACTTAGAAGGTTTGAAACTTGTTTCACCTTTTGAGAGATGTTTGGTTTGGGTCTGAAGTTTGAAGGTGCTGTCGCCAATCTGTGCAAATTTTTCCCTCACGAAATTTGTGTGGGATAGAGGCCAGTGATGCTGCAAATATGGGCTCCTCTCTCTAATTTCTCTCCAGCTGCAATCTGTACAGTCTTTAAATTACACTGCATATTTCAGCACCACAGTTTATATCAAATTTGACTTTTTAACCTCTAACCCTTTCAATCTGGTTAACACCTTCTGTTTTAAAGGACTTCACATGAGCACTACAGCACAGTAACAGGCCATTTGTCCCAACAGATTATGCTCCACATAAGCCCCTATATGCCCTGTCAATATAACCTTCTATTTCTTTCTCCTTCATGTACTTATTTAACTTCCCCTTAAGTGCAACTATGCTATTTACCCCTTGGTTACATTTGCCTCAGGGTTCTTGCCACCCTCTGGGCAAAGAAGCTTCTCCTGAATTACCTATTGGATTTATTGGTGACTATCTTATATTCATGGCCCCTAGTTCTGAACTGCCAAAAATGGAACAATCTTCTCTACATTACATTGTCAAGCCCCTTCAAGTCACTTCTCACTCTTCTCTGTCTTAGAAAAACAAGGCCCCAACGTGTTCAGCCTTTCCTGATATTTGTACCCTCAGTTTTGGTATATTACTGATGAATCTTTTTTGGCATTTGCTCCACTGCTTCACTATCCCAGTTGCAATAAGGAAATCAGATCTGTACACAGTAGCCCAACATGGCTAACCAAAGTTTTATATAAGTTTAACATAACAACATAACTTTTGAATTCTTTTCCAGTAGCCGATCTGTACTGCCCTTTCCACATGGAGTTCAGACCAAGTGTAATCCTCGGTTGCAGTATTTAGAGTTTGAAAGGATAATTAAGCCATGACATGCAGATGTAATTTAGTCCTCATTTGAAATCGGTGCTTTCTATAATTTTATTTTTTAATACGTATTTTTGATGTCTGCATTTATAATAGAGATGGCCTGTGTAAACCTATCACACTGTTGCAAGTGTGTATTTATAGTATGAAGCAGTTTCCAATTTAAATGGGGCATAGAAATTTATAATATAGGAGAGTTTTTTTTAATATATTGCAGATTGGAAAATTGATATTCACACAATGTAATTTCAAAGCAGAAGGGTTTCCAGTCCTGAAATGCACTGCTTAATGGTGTTATCATGCCAGGGAAAAACTATCACCTGGAAGGAAGGTGTGACAAGGAGGAAGAAGAAGCTATAAAAAACATGTTCACAAAGATGTTCTTGAGGCATGCTGTCTGTATTGGTACCTTGGGAGCCGCCATTGTAGGCCTTCTTGAAGATTCATTATGTGCCAACTTGGAAATGCTTCCTCTGTCTTTTCAAGGTTACTCAATCGTTTATCATTTGGTCACTGGGGGTATAGTGCTTCAGGCTTCCTTGTACACTTCTCAGTGATTGACAGTGTCGATGTTGGAGCAAGGTTAATTGGTGCCTGAGGGAGACCTAAGATCCACTTGAAAACTGTCAGTAGTTCAATTTATCTCAGGTTTTCAGTCATTTCCCAAGGTTTATGAAATATGAATCTTGCAGTTGAGTTTTAATTTTTTATTAACCCCATAAATCAAAAAAGCTAGTTATGGCGTACTGTGATTTTTGGCTACTTTTTACAAAATACAAACAGTTTATGGTACAGGCATAACCAAGAAAAGTAGTGAGAGAATAGTAAGAAGATTAAGATGATTTAAGATGTAACTCTTCTATGGATAGAGGAAGATCTTAAGTCACTGAAGAAAGCCACAGTTTGACATGAGCATAGTGTCAAATGTATAGCACATGATTGACCTGGCCCTTGTGAAATATTTTCTGGGTTCCGGGTTCAAGTCTCACTTCAGAACTCGATGGCCACGGAAAGCGTGTTCATAATGTGGCCAAACAGGTTGATTATCGGCAGTAAATCCATCAAATGTGCCGGATGGCAGGTGGCAAGAGTGAGAGAGTTTCCTGATACTGCAGAAGGGAATGGCGAACTACTGCATTACTTTGCCAAGTGTAATCACGGACCAATCCAATGGAGGTCCATGGTCTCTTAGGGCATGGTAGCTGAAGGAGGAGGAGAGCATCACTAGAAACAATCTGTCATCAAATTAGCAGTACAGCCTCTTCCATTTAAAACATCTGTTTTTCTTTCATTTGTATATAAATTCCACAATGGGAAAAATAGTGGAGTAAGCATGTTACCCGCCTATAGGGCAGGCATCAGGTTATTGGGTTACTCATGGAGTAAACCGCTGATCCTCCTCCTTTTCCCCATATGCCTCTCAAGTGTTGGTGGATCATGACACAATTATTGATTATAACACATTGTACTACACATCAGTAAGGTTTAACTAGTTCCAGATCATACTGATTACAGAATGTGTTGCCCTGCCCAAAAAAGTTCATTGTTGAATGTCTTTTTAGTATTCACCACTATACTGCTCAAGTAAATCTTTTTATAATACAATAACTCAGCTGTTCATTATTACTGTTAATTTTACACTTTGATCCTTGTAGGACGAAATTCTTTCCTGTTTGGTTTTATTTTATACACTAGTGGCTTTAAGTTCCTGCCAATGCCCCATACAACGAGGATAGTCAATCTGATGAATGATTGACATGTTAAAACTTTGGGTGAATTATTGTGAATCGATGAGAGGGGAATTATTTCCCCTAACTGGCTGGGTGCAGTACTAACAATTATAAAATTAAAGGGGGAGGCACTGGTATAGTGGTATTGTCACTGGACTGGTAACAAATAGAAAAAAGTGAAGTGCCCTCATAGAATCGTCCTGCACAAAAGGAGGCCTTTCGGCCCATCATGTCTGTGCCAGCTAGCTGTTTTTGCAGAGGTGGATGACAATCTGGTTGCATTTTATAAATTGTGATACAGACAGTATTGAACATTTTGCACAAATATAGAAGTACAGAATTATTGCATTAAGTCAGACAGACTATGACATGTCAGACAAGTGTCCTGTTAATTTATTTTGTCTTTTTTTCCGTTCTTTTCACTTTAATTTTATGCATTACTGATGTATTAAAAGCTTCTTCTGAGGAGCTTGTTCTGGAAATGTCTTGGAATATAGGTTGACATTATTAAAAAGAGAGTCTTGTCCTCAGTGACTGAGGACTTGCTGTTATTTCTTGATCTTGTATAAGCTAAAAGGAAGAAGTTATTCTCCAAACATAGTGTATTTAAAGTCAATAAAAATATGAAAAATAAACTTTTTGCAACTCCTTGAAACACGTGCATGATCTATCAGTAGACCAGTCAGTTGTCAGAGATGATTTTTTAAAATTCCTTCATGGGATGTGAGCATCACTGGCTAAGCCAGCATTTATTCCCCATCCCTAATTGCCCTTGAGAAAGTGGTGGTGAGCTGCCCTCTTGAACCACTGCAGTCCATGTGTTGTAGGTACACCCACAATGCCGTTAGGGAGGGAGTTCCAGGATTTTAATCCAGCGACAGTGAAGGAATGGTGATATCATTCCAAGTCAGGATGGTGTGTGACATGGAGGGGAACTTGCAGCTAGTGGCGTTCCCATGTATCTGCAATTCAATGCTATTAGTTTGACTACAATGTTATGGCTAATGCTGCTATGAACTCCACCCTCTCCCCAGATTCCACAATCATCCTGAATTCCACTTCTTCTCTGCACACATTCTTCTATTTGAATCCTGCAATTTCCTGCTCTAATTCATGCTTTCAGAGCTTCCAAACCTTCCTGCTATTACCCTTGTGCACTTAAATTGCATCCACAGTGTCAGCTAGTCATTACTTCCTAACTTACATCACTCCTATACTTGGTGTCAATTTGGCTCACTGGTTGCCCTTTTGCTTCCCTGTCAGAGGGCTGTGAGTTTAAGCAGTTGTCCAAGAATTGTCTTCAACAACAACTTTCATTTATATTAGCATTTTCCAATATGCTTCAACGGTGCAGTTGGACTTCTGAGAATGGATATTGAGCCAAAGGAGACTTTAGGAGACATGACTAAAAGGTAGTTCATCAAGGGGTGGGTATTAATGACAGTCATAAGGGAGGTAGAGAGGCAGAGATTTAGGGAGAACATTCAAGAGTGTAGGGCCAAGAAAGCATAGCTACCAGCATTGTAGCAAAGGAAGAGGAAGATGCACAATAGACCAAATTGGAAGAATGCAAAGTTCACAGTAATGTAGGGCTAGATGACGTTATGGGGATGGATGAGACTATAGAGAGATTTTAAAAACAATAATGAGAATTAATTTGAGGTGTTGGCAGCAGGACCTAATCTAGATACTTCAGTGCAGTACTGAAGCAAAGCTGCATTGTCAGAAGTGGTACCTTTTGGATAAGGTGTTAAACTGCTGCCTTGTCTGTTTGTTTGGGGGATGGAAACTATCTCATGACACCATGTAGGAGAAGATAAATGGTGATAGGGTGGGAAATGTTGATGTAACTCTTTCAAGTACAAACCCGTTTCCATCTGTTTCAGATGAAGTTACATTGTTTCATGGTTTGTCATTGTGAGATTTGAACTCTTGATCTTGGGGTTCCAAGCCCAGTACCAATGTTGATGTACAAAGGGACCTGGGTGTCTTTGTTCACCAATCACTGAAAACAAGCATGCAGGTGCAGCAAGCAGTTAAGAAGGCAAATGGTATGTTGGCCTTCATTGCGAGAGGATTTGAATACAGAAGCAAGGATGTCTTACTGCAGATGTACAGGGCCTTGGTGAGCCCGCAGCTGGAGTATTGTGTGAAGTTTTGGTCTCCTTACCAAAGAAAGGATATGCTTGCCATAGAGGGAGTGTAGCAAAGGTTCACCAGACTGATTCCTGGGATGGCAGGATTGTCGTATGAGGAGAGGTTGGGCCGACTCGGCCTGTATTCACTGGAGTTTTAGAAGAATGAGAGGGGAAGAAAAGATAAAATTCTGACAGGGATGGATAGACTGCATGCAGGGAGGGTGTTTCCTCTGGCTGGTGGATCTAGAACAAGGAGTCACAGTCTCAGGGTACAGGGTAGACCATTTAGGACTGAGATGAGGAGAAATGTCTTCACTCAGAGGGTGGTGAACCTATGAAATCCTCTACCACATAAGCTGTGGAAGCCTAGACACTGAATATATTTAAGAAGGAAGTAGATGGATTTCTGGACTCTAAAGGTGTCAAGGGGTATGGGGAGAGAGCGGGAGTACAGCATTGAGATAGAGGATCAACTATGATTATATTGAATCGTAGAGTAGGCTCAAAGGGCCTCCTCCTGCTGCTATTTTCTACGTTTCTAAGAGTTCTCTTTATCCCTTAACCAACTTCACTAAAACAGATTATCTGGCCATTGTTTGTGAGACCTTGGCTCAATGCAAATTGGCTGTCATATTTGCCTACATAACAACAATGACTGCACTTCAAAAATAGTTAATTAGACCATAAGACAGGAGTAGAAATTAGGCCCATCGCCAAGCCCAATTGGCTGTAAAGTTTTTACAAATCCCTGAAGATGTAAACACTGTGACTCCTATCGATGCAAGATGGCTACCAAAAACCAATCTTGCTCAGAGAACCAAAATTTACATTTTTTCAGCCTTTTCTCGAAACATGGTGAAAGAACACACTTGAAGAAACCAAGGGCCGCATCTACAAAGCCAGAGGCTGGGCCATGAGAATCGGTAAACGGCAATTGTTATTTAGTTAGGCTGATATGGAGGTCAGAGTGTCTGATTTTCTGCTCCGTTTCAGAAAAAAAAGTGCCAGGAGCTGTCTTGCTGTTTTGGAGCGATGCTACAAGTCGTGCAGATTTAAACCCAGGTCTTCCTTTAATGCATCATAAGATAAAACTAAGAATCCTTCTCTTCCCACTACCCAAGGCCCTCTTATTCAATTCTCTCCCCTTTCTTCCTCCTCTGCCGAAGAGCTGCCACTTATCAGAATTTATCTTAAAAAAAACAGAGACAGTCAGTTTCAGTTCTCAGTGGGATTGCTGCAAGTTTGAATTTTGCTTAAAACTAACGAAACTATGTGGTAAGGATAAGTATCGCACTGAGGTTGGAGGGGATGAGTAGAGTGTTCTGATTGCCGTTGCTCGCAATGACATCACGTCGGTACAACTGCGCATCCATCACGTGGGCAGCAAATGCAGCCAGATGTAAAAGGTGTTATAAAACTGCAGGTTTTGTTCTGCAATCTTAGTCATTTCCTGTGTTATGGGCCTTGACCCTTGACCTCAGGAAATATTTGTTTTTCCTAAACTGAGCAGAAAAAACAGGTACAAACTGGGGCTCTTTTCTCAAGAAAAGAGAAGGCTGAGGGGTGAACTAATAGGCCTTAAAAATGATGAAGTGCTTTGATAGGGTGGATGGAGAGAAGATGCTTCCACTTGTGGAGAAGTCTAAAACCACAGCAGATAAAATGTAAGATAGTCACCAATAAATCCAACAAAAGATTCAGGAAAAATTTCTTTAGTCAGAGAGTGATTACAACATGGAACCTGTATGGAGTAGTTGAGGTGACTAGCATAGATGCATCCAAGGGGAAGCTAGATGAGTACGTGAGAGAGAAGGGAATTGAAGGCTATGCTGATAGGGTGAGATGAATTGAGAGGGAGGAGCTTCATGTTGAGTGTAAACACTGGCAGAGACCTGTTGGGCTGAATGGCCTGTTTTGGTGCTGGAAATTCTATGTAGGCACATTGTATTCTCATGGTCAGATTACAATGGTCTGTAGAGATTTGGGATGTGTGTCTATACTTGCACAATAACAGAAGATCCAGCTGGCCTGTTGTCAATAACTTGCATGGATTGTAGATGCTGAGGTGGTGTAACACTTGGAAGAAAATGTATGCCATATGCACTCAATGGTGTTGTACAGTGCTGAGCATAGTTCAGCAGGTCTTTTAAGGCATTTGTAGTCTTTAGGTAGTTCAACAGTAAATATTTATTAACTACTAGAAACTATATACATAGATACAGTAAAGGTCCAAGCTAGGAGCTGTCTCCATGCTTGCTTCTACACATGGCTCTGTCCAACACTATGCTGACCCCTAGCTGTGGGTCATGTGTTCTTTTACATGACCGTGTGGGCAGTACTGTACTTAGTCCCACGTTAACCCTATATTTGCCAGGCCCTTATACTATACCTCCCCCAAGTCTTCATCTAACGTATTTGAAAGTTACCCCAGTTTAGTGCATGTATTACATCATTACTACCACTCCATCTCCCCACCTCTAGTCTCGAAGATTCATAGGTTCAGGCAGTCTAGAGGCCTTAAAGCTTTTCCATATCTGTCGGAGGAGTGGTTGGCTCTGTCACTGCAGGTAAACTTTGTTGAATTGTAGCTTGTTCTGGCATCTGTCAGTACTGCACTCAGTCCCACAATAATCTTTATGTGCCAGACCTTTATAATATAACTGGAGTTACATATAACTTTATTTAGCTGTTAAGGAAGGTTTGTAAAGCAGCACTCTACCAACCGATCAAGGTAAATTAAAGTCTCTTGGTTGATTCTTCATTTGATGAGGTGCCAAGGATAGGGAGAGAGAGTATAAAATTTACACTAGATTCCTTTAAAGCAATTTGTGTTTCTGCTGCTCTAGTCCTGGTATACTTGAATTTGATTGGTTTGCTGGTTATCATTGTGCTGTAGGTTGAGCTGCAACCAACTTGGGAGACTTCAAATTGTTCTGAAAAGCACATTCAAGTATTGGTACAGTTGTTATCAAGGGGTGGGACACAGGTTCATGTCTGTGATCTGACTCATTGCTGATTTGCTCTCTGCTGCATCAACTTGGGGAAGCATCATTTAGAGGCTTGATCGCAATATGAACTGCAGAAATCCTGCAAGTAACTTACTTCATTATAGTTTCCTTACAAACAGTGTAGTCTATTCATTGTTAATGGCTGTCAACTATCCCGATTTCTAAGGAAGCCAGTTCCTGACTTTCTAAGGGAAATGCAGAATGGAGACCAAGAGGGAAAAAAGGAAAGCTCAGAGAGGAAGTCACTCTGGACACACTCCTGCATACCCAAGAGAAGGCTATAATTCCTACTGGCTGGAATTTGGCATCATTGTCTGATGCATCTCCCCAGGAAAGTGCAATCAGATATAGAGAAATGGCAATGTCCAAATTGAAAATTTGCTTTTAAAATGTGTCCTTCACCAAATTAAAATATATATTCTAACTGGTTTATTTGCAATCACAGTAAAGCTAGTGTTTAGTTACTTTGTAAATGAAATTCCTCCTATCTAAAAGCTTGTATTTTCCTGCATTTCTCCATTCCTGTTTCAAAACCACCATCATTAGAAACCTATGGAAAGGGGCCCTGATAGTAAAGACATTGCCCAGCATGAAAGTGAGTCGAATAGTTCAGAACTCTCCCAGGTCTGATCCTCCATTCATGCTAAGTTAACATGTCAGCCCGAGGCAGCAGTGACCACAGTACCTCTGACCTAAAGGAGTGGCCAGATCAGCCAGACTTCTCAATCCTAGATTGACCAGGGAAGTTATGCTGAACCTCTCACCAGGCTACGACCTAGAGTATTGTGTCCAATCCTGGTCATCGCACTTTCGGAAGGATGTGAAGGTCCTTGACAGGGTGCAGAGGAGATTTACCAGGCTTAGGGGAGATTTGAAAGAGGTGTTCTAGATTATGGCAGGATTTGATAAGATAGACAAAGAAAAGCTCTTTCCATTAGCTGATGGTACAAAGACTAGGGGTCACAAATTCAAGGCTTTGGGCAAGGGATCAAGGGGAGATGTGAGGGAGAACTTTTTTACGCAGTGATTGGTAATGACATGGAACTCGCTGCCTATGAGGGTGGTCGAAGTGGAGACGATCAATAATTTTAAAAGGAAATTGGGTGGGCACTTGAAGGAAATAAATTTGCAGGGCAGGGGAATGGAAGTAATTGGTTCTTCAGAGAACTGGCATGGACTCAACTGCCAAAAGGCCTCCTTCTGTGCTATAATGGTTTTACGACCCTAGATATTATCTAGTGACTCCTGCTAGAAGTGGGAATGGATAAGGACAGTGTTGCTCTAATGCCCTGGGTCAGTCTTCACTGTCAGGATTCCTTCATGAAGAACAGGCCACTTGGGCAATTTACAGGAAACTACATGAGTTCTGCAGAACTCTATCCCAGGATGAGATTTCAGGAATGGAGAAAATTAGCATACACTGATATATTGCTCTTTGTTCAACAGCACATTAGACCTGTTCTTACTTTTGTTTTATAATGTAATTTTTTTAGGCATTTTTTTTAGACCTCTTCCCCAAATTGCTGAGTTTCAGGCCAACAAGCTACTTAATTCCAGCCAGAACACTAATTGATCCCACTCTGCAAACAGTCAATAGAAAGAAAGCACCTTCCACAACCTAAGGACAACCCAAAGTGCTTAGAGTCATTGAAATGGTCAAAAGAATAACTACAGCTATGACACAATTTTAAAAGAAACCTGCAGATTAATGTAAGGGGAGAAATTAGATGGAGGAAGTGGAGAAAATATAGAGCGTCTGTTTGCTGATGTGATGAAAATGTCTTTCAACACTCAAATGGTTAAAATCAATCAATAGTTTTAGCTCTAACTGAAGATAAAAGTTACACTTTAAATGAATGGTCCCAGCTGCGTAATAAAATGCTTCGCCACTGACGGGAATCCATTGGAGATACACAAGGAGCTACTTTATCCTTAAATTCATTTCCTGTGTGAGGCTTAGAATTTAATGGAGAATTGAGACTGAAATCATTGGCTTTATAGCTTATTCGCAGATCCCCGTAAGGCTGATGATATACTTTTTTATTCTTTCAGGTATGTTGTGTCATGTCACCAGAGTATAGTATTCCCCTGTGAAGGGTGAATTGGCCTTTTCGGTAAAGACCACTAAGTCTCGCTACATCCATCGATCAGGAGCTAATTACTGTTGCTGCAGGAAGTGTGCTTTGGGAGGCACTTGCAAATTTTTGGCACCAAGTCTGATGAAACCATCACGAAATGACTACATTTTTTTCTCTTTTTTTTAATACTTTTGGCATTTTGAAATGCACCATCTGAAGTGGAATGGAAGTTCAAAACTCATAGGGCGGAATTTTACACCAGCAGCATTTTGCAATCCTGCTGAGGGATAAACATTGGTCAGGACACTAGGGAGAAATTCCCTGCTCTTCTTCAAAATAGTGCCACTTGACATGTGTGGACAGTAGGTTACTATGTCCAAAATCTTCTCATAGATTCTTGATCTCAACTGTGATACCAGTCTGAGAGATCAAGTGAAGGCAGGGAACTCTCCTGGTGTCCCTGCCAATAAGATCCCTCAACATGCATCACCAAAAACAGATTAACTCGTCATTCATGTCAATGTTGTTTGAAGGATTTTGCTAAGAACAAAACAGCTATGGTGTTTGTCAATGTAATGCCATAATTGTCGTTGTATATCAAAAGCCTTGTGTGCGCTGTGTTTTGATCTTTTTTTTCATTCATGGGAGGTGGGCATCACTGGCTAGGCCAGCATTTATTGCCCATCCCTAAGTGCCCAGAGATATGATAAGTCAATATTTAAATACAAGTCTCCTTCTTACTCCCTGGACCTCAGCCTATATCATCCTTGATCCAGCTGTTAGGAGGTATGTATGAGTGGGCCAAATTGATGATTCTCTCCTTGGGATCTGGATTATTCTCTAAACCAACATACCTATGATTAGGAATTCACAACAGCAATTTGTGCTCATGTAGAGCCCCTGTGTCAAAGAATTTCAGAGTCCCTTATGTTGAAAAGAACCTATTCATTTTTTAAATTCTTTAATGGGATATGGCATCACTGGCAACGTAGCATTTGTTGCCCATCCCTAATTGCCCTTGAGAAGATGTTGATGAGCCGCCTTCTTGAACTGTGGTAGTCCATCCGGTGTAGGTACACCTACAGTGTGATTAGGAAGGAAGTTTGATCCTACAACAGTGAAGGAACAGCGATAAAGTTCCAAGTCAGGATGATGTGTGGCTTGGAGAGGATCTTCCAGGTGCTGGTGTTCCGATGCATCTGCTGTCCTTGTCCTTCTATGTGGTAGAGGTCAGGGGTTTGGAACGTGCTGTCGAAGGAGCCTTGGTGAGTTACTGCAGTATATCTTGTGATGGTACACACTGCTGCCAATGATGGGGGGAATAAATGTTGATCGTGGTGGATGGGGTGCCAATTGAGTGAGCTGCTTTGTCCTGGATGGTATCCAGCTTCTTAAGTGTTGTTGGAGCTGCACTCATCCAGGCAAGTGGAGAGTATTCCATCACACTCCTGACTTGTGCCAATGTGCCAATTCTTTCAGCCCTGAATAGTAGTCCCCAGTGCAAAGCTGTGCAATGCTCTAAATCGCACTATATTAGCAACTGTGCACCATCATTCCAAATACTTACCATGAAAGTTTCTCCATTTAGCTTTAAGTAATTTGAAAATAATTGGTCTGTACAATCTACAATGGAATTGGTGTCAGTGTGCCAGTTTTGAAATTGAATTTATTTTGGATAATTAGCTGAATGAAATGTATCAATTTGTTAAAAGCCTGGATACTATTAATAATTTACTAAAGGGTGGCGTGTGGAAAAACATTTTTGGGGGGAAAAATGGAGTAAGCATAACAAAACCGTCTTTTTAAAAGCTGATGCATTAGTATCAATGCCACCTTCTCATCAATATTCAGCGATTGTCATTAATCTAACCGTGTGCGTATAGAAAGTGATGATACACATGGGGCTAAATGTTTCAGAGGAATGGCTCACTGACAATGGGTTGAAGATTATACAATTATCCCACTGTTGTACATGGGAATAAGGGACACAGCCTCAACAGGCCGAGCCTTGTTACCGTGGAAACGTGATCTGTTGTCCGTGAAATGCAAAGGCTCGAATAAAGAAGTTTTACAATGAAGTTTTCAACTTCTGTTCTGGGTAGGGTTGAGATAGGGCCAGTACACACTTCATTGTATCTGAAGACATTTAAATAATTGTTTATTTTTGCTCACACCGAGAAAAGAAGCCTTTTTTTGTTGTTCCTCCTCTCTCTTTATTGGAGAATAACTCTGAGCAATCGGAGGTCAGCTGTAATGTGCCTGTGATGAGGCACCCATTCCAGCTCCAGGGAAGTGTTCTCTACTGCAACAGGAATATGTCCACATTTTCTAGGCCAGAGCTGTTGAAGCCGGGCAGGTCAAATGAAAATTTCAGAAACTGAGATTGGTGCTATTTTTGTCAGACAAGAACATTAAGGGCTATGGTCCTGAGATGGTTTAAGACAGCAGTTAAGACACAGCTAAGCATTATTTAATAAACAAAATTGGTAGGGTAGATGCTGAGACGATGATTCCCCTGGCTGGGGAGTCTAGAACTTGGGGTCACAGTCTCAGAATAAGGGATCAGCCTTTTAGGACTGAGATGAGGACATTTTTTTCACTTAAAGGGGTTGTGAATCTACCCCAGAGAGCTGTGAATGCTCAGTCATTGTGTGTATTCAAGACAAAGATCGAAACAGTTATTGGGTATTCATTTCCAGGAAGGTATTTGTCATAGTACTTGCATTATATCTTTCTGATATTTATATTAACTAACAAATCGAGGTTTATCAAGGTTTGTCCTTGACTCTGTACAGAGCATTTCAAAATTCAATGATTTGTGTCAATTTTGCAGTGATTTGGTGGCTGGCCACTTAGAGAAGGTCACACTCTCTCCACTGGGATCTACCAGAAAATAGCTTGCTAAAATATACATAAAAATACAGTTTCAAGGGCTTTCACTATCCTTTCAAAGAGGCCTCTGAAGCTTCAAAGAGGTAGATCCCAGTGGGGAGAGTGTGACCTTCTCTAAGACTACAGTTCACACAAAAACATTTTTGTAAGTTCAGAGACTGCTCCAGATGTTAACATGAATTCCAAACATGTAACATGACCTCGGTTGGGTACTTTTAAATGTGATTGCAACCCTGAATCTTAAAGCGGTCGTTTAATTGAAGTAGCTTTCCTCATCAGCCTCTGCTGCTTCTTCACCAACTTCCAGTTCCTCATAAAAAACATTTTTGAAAATGCTTCTCTTAAAGAAAATGTATGAAATGCCTTGGATTGTGTAGACAGGATATTCGATTAGTGAGCACACTGGCGGTAAGTGTGACTTTGTGCAGTAGTGTGAAACGGGTGACAGGGGTACGGCCGCCTGGTTGACAACTCTCCCGATTTTTATGTCCGTGTATAAGTCAAAAATCGCACAGTTAAAATCTACCCCAATGTCTTTTTCCTCCCCATCAATTTCTTCTAATTGTCTCATTCTGTCACTCACATGGATGCACAAACACAAACACATGGGCCTGGATTTTACAGAATGCACATTCCCTGCTCCCTGCCACCCCCTCCCAACAGGGGTGGGGGGGGGGGCATAAAATCCAGCCCAAGTATATACACAAATTCACGCTCACACAGGCACACACACACACACACACACGTACACACACACGCACACACACGTACACACACGCACACACACGCACACACACGCACACACACGTACACACACATGCACACACACGTACACACACGTACACACACACGCACACACACGTACACACACATGCACACACACGTACACACACGTACACACACACGCACACACACGTACACACACACGCACACACACGTACACACACATGCACACACACGTACACACACGTACACACACACGCACACACACGTACACACACATGCACACACACGCACACACACGCACACACACGTACACACACATGCACACACGTACACACACATGCACACACACGCACACACACGTACACACACACGCACACACACGTACACACACATGCACACACACATGCACACACACGTACACACACACACACACACACACGCACACACACGCACACACACGTACACACACACGCACACACACATACACACACACACACACACACACACACACGCACACACACGTACACACACACGCACACACACGTACACACACACACACACACGCACACGTACACACACACGTACACACACACACACACACACACGTACACACACACGCACACACACGTACACACACACACACACACGTACACACACACGCACACACACGTACACACACACACACACACACGCACACACACGCACACACACGTACACACACGCACACACACGTACACACACACACACGCACACACACGTACACACACACGCACACACACGTACACACACACACATACACATCAGCGGGCACTTGTATTTTGACAGGACCTGCCTGCTCACAGCCCAGCGAGACACTGATGCTCCACAGAATGGGGGTTGAGCATTTGTCAGCTGTATTTGTGTTGTTGTGGCCACTCTACAAGCAAAGATAACCCCCAACATCACCAGTAACAATCAGCAAATACAGTGCATACCTCCACTTTCTTCAGCAGCAGCTTCTCCTGCCTCATTTTCTTATAAGGCGACTCTGCTTTTGCCCTTTTTACAGGAGTATATATTGAGATGAAGAAGCAACAGACACCGGAATATAGAAGCATTCAGAAAGCGAAGCAACAGAACTGAACAGCCTAAACATAGATCATACACACAGAGCAAAGACACAAAGGTCTAATAGTAGCTCTGTGTTAAATTCTAATTCTGATTATTGAAGGTGCTTTACCTACAGTACAATATACCTGGTTAAAGCATTAAATAACACAGAGCTGCAAAGAACATAGAAATTAAGTTAAATGTTGCAATGCTTTGACATTCTACAGCAATGAGCAGACATAAAACTGCAAGACAAGTTTTCACAGTACTGTGTAATTCCTGCAGGCTCTTACACCGTGAGCCAATGTTCAATCTCTTTAGTAATGCAGCAAATTTATACTGAAATTATTGCTCTGGTGCATGCAGTGATAATGGGGTGTTATTCTAAATGAAGACAGATATTACATTTTTCAACTAATTAAGATTTACCTCCCTCCAAAAGCATTAGTCTATCCAGCCATATTCTGAATGTCAATTTGTTTGCATTCCCCTTGAATCACTATAATCTTTCTCTATAGTGATCCCTTCAGAAGCCATACAAAAAAGCTATGATACAGGGAGGGGATTATCACAAAGTGGCTCGTACATATATTGCTGAGCCCAAATAATTATGTCAGAGAGTGTTCTCAGGAGTGCTCAACACACCGATCTTTCCTGTGTTATGACTGACGCAGTTGATAAAGCAGAGTTATTTAAAAATCCCAGAGGGAAACTTTAAACAACCATAATAACCTATAATTTTAAATGTTATGTTTGAGATGCGACTCTAAATTCAGGAATCAGACCATCAGTACTCGAAGTTTTACATTAAACAAAATGAAATATTTTATTAATTTACACAGGTTAAAAATATATATACACACGGCTACAAATTGCTACTATCATAATTTTCAATAAATTCCCAAACTAATCTCCATTAAGGCAACAGCAACCCATAGACTTAACCAAACACCAGGCAAAGCATCTTCACCTTACACATTCAAAATGAGGTTCCTTTCACTTATGTTCCAGTGGAGACAGTTGGAGGCTTACAGCTGCCTTTTGATCTCACAATTCCTTTGCTCTGCACAGCCAAAAACTACTGAAGTTATACCTACCAGCCCCATTGAATGTTAATTCTCATTGTATCAACAATCTTCTTGTTAGAACCTCTCTAACAATAAAACCCCTTTCATAGTACCAACTTTATTCGTAATATAAACATGTTGCTTGGTAGCTGCTAGAAAGGCGTCAGTTTTCACCCCACTTCTAGCATGCTCTATTCAAAAAATGCAAATGCACTCTATCTCCCTTACATATCAAAACTAGTAGCCATCAAAGCACCCAGGCTAGCTGGTTTTAATCCAATTAAGACACACCCACAGACCTCTATTTTAAAAGAAAAATATTTTCCAAAATATTATATACATTAATAGCTTCATGACGCCTGAGGGTTTTAAAACCGACCTCTTGACCAAGTTTTTCACCACCTGATCTAATTTCTCTTGATGGAGTTTAGTGTCAAACTTTTGTATAATAACACACCTGCAGAGCACCTTGGGACATTTTACTAAACCGAAACTTCCCAGTTACAGCAGGGAGACACAACAGCATGGTAACACTTCCACCATAACATTTACCACCTTCTTTTCTCCTGCTTAACGCATTGTGTGCTTTATTAGAGAGCCCAATCCTGATTCAAAAACTAGTTCTTCATCTTGAGCAGTCCCACAGGATCGAGGGTGATTTGCTTCCACTCAAATTCTGAGGTGGTTGATAAGCTCAGTGTGCAATCTGCAGACTCTGCCGCTTGTGGGGCAGGTGCTGTTTGAACGCTTGGCTAGATGGTTTGTTTGGAGGTTCTTGGGGTAGATGGTTTGTTTGGAGGTTCTTGGGGTAGATGGTTTGTTTGGAGGTTCTTGGGGTAGATGGTTTGTTTGCAGGCTTGTGCGCTCCCTCTGACACCTCGGCTTTGCATCTTCACATTCCCGACAAGGTCTCTTGGTGCCTTCCCGGATCTTTTCCATTTTGGTCGGTCACAAGCCAGGGTCTCCCAAGAGTCAGTGGGGACGTCTGACCTCTTCAGGGATGCTTTGGAGACATCCCTAAAGTGTTTCTACTGTCTTCCATGTAGTCTCCTGCTGCGACGAGTTCTGAATAGAGAAATTGCTTTGGGAACCTGGTGTCAGACATACAACTGACGTGTCCTGCCCAGCAGAGCTGGTTTTGAGTGATTAGCACCTCAATGCTGGGCAAGTTGGCTTGAGAGAGGATGCTGCTGCTGGGCCACCTTTCTGGTCAAAAACTGGTTACAAAGTTGTTCTCTGCTTCAAATAACTGGTACCTCAGTTGGTATGTTGTAGGGTCAATCTGCACCACTTGCACAAATCATCCAACAACAGTGCTAACATCTAGTCTCAGGTTGTGGGGACAGAGGTATTAATATGATCAGTGCAGTCACATAGTGCCTTTAAGGGCTTGTCAACACTAATTGCCCTGAATTTCATAGCAGTGGACACTGCCCAGAACTGCCAAATCGAATAGAACAATCCCAGCTCTGCACTCCTAAAGAGTTTATGATCTATCCCGAGCTAATCCAGCTCCTCCAACATTGATTACCTGCTCCTTCCGGCCCTTACAGGGTGTACAGTGGAAGGTCTTGACTTGTGTTCATACTATTGGGCTTGTCAGAAAGTATTTGCATTCCCATAGAACCCTCTCACATCCTCAGGACATCCCAAAGCTCTTCACAGCTGATGACTTAACTCTGAAGTGTAGTCCCATTCACCTGCCCCTTTACTTCCCCTCTCCTCACCATCCAAGGGCCCAAACACTCCTTTCAAGTGAAGCAGCATTTCACTTGCACTTCCCTCAATTTAGTCTACTGCATTCGCTGCTCCCAATGCGGTTTCCTCTACATTGGAGAAACCAAACGCAGACTGGGTGACCGCTTTGTGGAACACCTTTGGTCTGTCCACAAGCATGACCCAGACCTCCCTGTCGCTTGCCATTTCGACACTCCACCCTGCTCTCATGCCCACACATCTGTCCTGCTGCATTGTTCCAGTGAAGCTCAACGCAAACTGGAGGAACAGCACCTCATCTTCCGACTAGGCACTTTACAGCCTTCCGGACTGAATATTGAGTTCAACAATTTTAGATCATGAACCCTCTCCTCCATCCCCACCCCCTTTCTGATCCTTTTTTCCAATAATTTATATAGATTTTTCTTTTCCCACCTATTTCCATTATTTTTAAATGTATTTCCACCCATTGTTTTATCTCTACCTTTTAGCCTATTTTAATCCCTTCCCTTCACCCCACCCCCACTAGGGCTATCTGTACCTTGCTCGTCCTGCTTTCTACCCTTAATGTCACCTATTAGCACATTTCTTAGCTAATATCACCACCGTCAACACCTCTTTGTCCTTTTGTCTATGACATCTTTTGGCAATCTCCACCTATCACTGGTCCTCTATCCTGCTCTACTTGTCCCACCCCCACCACCACCACCCCCCCCCATTAAACCAGCTCATATTTTATCTCTCTTCTATTTTTCCTTAGTTCTGTTGAAGAGTCATACTGACTCAAAATGTTAACAGCCTTCCTCTCTGCAGATCTGTCAGACCTGCTGAGTTTTTCCAGGTATTTTTATTTTGGTTTTGTAGTCACATTCAATTGTGCTGCAGCCCTGGGGGATGGGGGTGGGGGTTGCAGCTGTTAGCTCAGTTGGCAAGATGGTCAATGTGTGGTTGAGAATAACACCAAGGGCAGAGGTTCTATTCCCGCTCTGGCTGAGGTAGACTTGGGACCTGCATCCTTGCCCAGCCCCTGAGAGTGGAAGGAGACAAATCACCACTGAAGGAAACAGCTCAGGGTGAAGCATCAGCAGACAATGAGCAAAGGACCTGCCTTCAGACAGGGCGCACATGAATGTACGGGTTGTCACAAATTAAACTGCAGGCTCCAACTACAACTGGCTTTAGGGTGAAAGGGGAAAGGTTTAGGGGGAACATTAGGGGGAACTTCTTCACTCAGAGAGTGGTGAGAGTGTGGAACGAGCTACCATCTGACGTGGTAAATGCGGGCTCACTCTTAAGTTTTAAGAATAAATTAGATAGATACATGGATGGGAGAGGTCTGGAGGTTTATGGATGGGGTGCAGGTCAATGGGACTAGGGAATAATATTTCAGCACAGGCTAGAAGGGCCGAATGGCCTGTTTTCTGTGCTGTAGTGTTCTATGGTTCTACAAGGAGGCCTCATGGGATAAGTTTCTAAAATCTCGCAAGTATGATACATATGAAAAAAATACCAATTTACTCACACCTTCAATATTTGTAACTGTATTTTTCCAAGTGTTTTTGTTGAGTACTCTGCAGCGTTGGTAATAGAATCGTTAAAGTCTGAGCCAATGTTACTTCAGGAAAAAGATTAACTCAGCAAAATTATTCAGGAACTGTAATTAGCAAATGTAAATCCATTATTAAATCAAACGTGGCCTTTACAGGGTTTAATTGTTGTGACTAATGCAGTCGATATCGAGCAGACGTTATTTCATATGCAATCGATTGACGTTGTTTTCTTATAAAGTGATAATGATGATGTCAGCAAAAATTCCTTCCCTGTTCAATGGAAAATTTACAGCCCATTGCCCTAATCAATTCTTTTGGTGCTGTTGGGTTTTAGCGTACAAGCCCTACAATTCGACAGTGGGGATTGCAGCTCACAAATGCTTGACATGATATCTTGGGCTGGGTTCCAATTGCCTGTGGCGTTTGGAGAAGGATTTCCAGAGTACTTTTCTTCCCGTGTTGCCCTTGGGCTTTTTTTCTGTTTTCTTTCCCAGGAGATTACATGGTAGGAAGTGTCCAGTCAATGAAGCTTCAGCCATCACAAGTGTGGGGCAGGCTTGATGGGCCTTTTCCTACTCCACACATGTTTTTTCCCTATGTTCACCTAAACCCACCTCCCCCCCCCTCCTAAATCTTTGTTTTATGGTTGGTTTATTCATGCACTTAAAGGACAGAGAGAGGAATTGTAGATGCATGTGTGCATAGATTGCCAAGGCTTGATGTTTATTTGTTTTTTAAATCATGAATAGAGTCAACCTCTCTTAACTCAAAGTTGCTTAATTCAAGTTATCTGTTAAAGTGGTGCAAAAATCATTCCCTGTGTGCTTTTATTTTAGGGAATTTACTTCATTCAAACTCCTGGATAATTTGAAATTTTTGAGCAAGTAAACCATTTTGAATTAGCCAGGAGATAAACGGCATTAAAATCAGAGTCAAAAAACAAAAACAGAATTACCTGGGAAAACTCAGCAGGTCTGGCAGCATCGGCGGAGAAGAAAAGAGTTGACGTTTCGAGTCCTCATGACCCTTCAGCAGAACTGATTTGAGGGGTCATGAGGACTCGAAACGTCAACTCTTTTCTTCTCCGCCGAAGCTACCAGACCCGCTGAGTTTTTCCAGGTAATTCTGTTTTTGTTATGGATTTCCTGCATCCGCAGTTTTTTGTTTTTATCTCTGTGTTTAAAATCAGAGTATCTGAAGTAAGCATGGCAAGTTGGTCTTCCATCGATCTCAAGGCCATGGATTCTTTCTGGTAAAACGTGTGAACCAAAGACACTTTCTTTCCACCAGCCTTCTGAATAAATATTATCTGTCATGTCTGTCCAGCTAGCGTGGGAATGAGAATGAATGGTTTTACTTCAGCTACCGATACCTTCTTCCCATCATATTAAAATCAATTTATTGAGACTTCTCTGTTGACCTTGGCCTTGTGCCAGGGTTTAATCTTAAGGAAAATCACCCTTTCACTAAAAAGCTGCTCATGTCCCAACTGTTGTTAATCGCCATTAGTACATCAACATGTTTTGTATTATGTGCGCATACAAGGAATGTCAGGGACCCTTTTCTGATATAGTCTGGGCCTGCTGAATAATGTATGAGTAACACATTGGCAAATGTTTTATAGGTTGAAGTTCTGTCACTGGAGGAATGCAATTTCCTCTGATGTGCTAACCATGGCTCAGTGGGAATAGCTCATAGCTTTTCTCCCCCTTAGTTCTGTTGAAGAGTCATTCGGACTCGAAACGTTAACTGTGTTCCTCTCCGCAGATGCTGTCAGACCTGCTGAGTTTTTCCAGGTATTTTTATTTCTGTTTCTGTATAGCTCAGTGGGAGGCGGTCTTGTTTCTGAATCAGGTTACCTGGTCTCCAATCCAACTGTAACCGGGGAGATTCTATCCATTTAAAAACGCTAACCTATTGATAATCACCTTTGGAAAACATTTCAGCTTCTATGTAGAATATTTTCTAACCAACCCTATTTTCATATAAATGCTTATGCACTCACACTACATGCACTGGTGACTTCCTAACGTTTCAAATGACCAGTTCAGTTAGCCCTGTGTTAAATTCCGCACTGAGAAAATTTGAACAAGGGGACTACGTACAGTAAAAGCAGTGGTTGGAAAATAGTCCCTACATCACTCCACTTGGAATGAGAGCTGAGCTCTGTTTCTGACTTTGGATGGCCTGAACTTCACCATTTCAGATTAAGGTAAAGGGTTAGCGCTTCCATCAAAATTGCAGATAAAACTCACACAAGAATGTCCAGCATTTGTTCATTAATATCGCTGGCATGAACTGATAGATTAAAACCTCCTGGAGATGGGGGAAATGAAATGTAAGTCTAATAAAGAACAGAGCAGCACTCTTCCTTCCACCTTAACACACCTAGGGTAGAATTTTCCCCCTGTTGGTGGGGTTGTGTGGGAGTGGGCGCGGGCAGGAGTGGACCCAATCGACGCCCCCGATCGGGTCTGCGCCGCCATTTTATGTGGGTGGGCTAATTAAGGCCCACCCAGCATGATGCACACCTGGAAACGCTGAGCGCTACCTGTGCGGGCGTGGGGGGTATTCCCTGAGTCGGGGCCTGTGGTCTTTCACACGTGGGCAAAAGAGCTCAGAAATCTCCCTGAGGCACGGAGGTGCCTCAGAGAAATTAGTTTAAGTTCCAAACATTTTAATAAAGAAAAAAAATATTTTAAGACACGTCCCCTCATGTGACAATGTCACGTGAGCTGGGACATGTCAATGAACTTTAACGAAAAAGTTTATTTAATTTTTAACCCCGTACAAGAAACCTCATCCCGCCCGCGGATGAGGTTCCTTGAAAAATGCAAAGGCCGCCTGGGCTCTTCACCTGCCCCTCAACCTTAAGTCTGAACGGGCAGCTTTCTCAATAGGCTTAATTAGTTAGTTAATGGACTTTACAGGCCTTTGACAGTTCGGCGGGCCTGCAGCTGAGTCGGTTGCGCGCCCGCCGAACTGAAAATCTAAATGACACGCGGTGATGTCAGGACACCCGCCTGATGTCCCCCCGCGTCACTTTATCCCTCAGCGAGCAGGGATGGGGCCCACTCGCCAAACCGAAGATTCAGCTCCTAATGTCTGGGTGCATTCATCTACAAGACGGCAGATGTTGAATATATCATTGACTATATTTATTGCTGGGATAGACAGATTTTTGGTCTCTTAGCGAATTAAGGGATATGGAGTGTGGGCAGGAAAGTGGAGCTGAAACCCAAGATCAGCCATGATCATATTGAATGGCAGAGCAGGCTCGATGGGCCGAATGGTCTATTCCTGCTCCTATTTCTTATATTCTTGTTTCACCTTTTTGGACCTACACACTTCATAACCACAGAAAGCCCTGCAGTATGAGTGGTGAGGTTATGGCAAGTGTAAATGTGGAATTACTGAACTGAGGTTCTCCCCTCCCCACACCAGACAGCTAAACTAAATGCTAGTTTCAGAGCTGTGCCAGCAATGACAACTTGCACTTAGTATCTTTAAAGTTGTAAAATATCCCAAGGTTTGTCTGATTATTGACACCAAGCCACAAATACCAAAAGCTCGGTCAAAGATATAAGCTTTAAGGGGTGTTTTAAAAGAGAGCAAGCTAGAGAGGTTGATGGAAAGGAATTCCAGAATTTAGGGCCCAGGTACAGTTGCCAATGGTATAGCAAAGAAAACAAAAACAGAATTACCTGGAAAAACTCAGCAGGTCTGGCAGCATCGGCAGAGAAGAAAAGAGTTGACGTTTCGCGTCCTCATGACCCTTCGACAGAACGAAGTAGCAAAGAAATTTGGGCCTATGCACAAGGGGCCAGAATTGGAGCTGATATCTCAGAGGGTTGTAGGGCTGGAGGTGGGGAAAAAGGGAGCAGCAAAGCCATTGAGGGATTTGAAAATTACTGTTATGGGGATCATGTGACTTTAGAGACCAATCAGCCCTAAGCACAGGGAATCTTAGGGGTGGAGCTTCTTAACTTTGGTCTTGGAACAAGCATGTAGTCTCCTCTGAAGTCTGTTAATTAGGTTAACTGTTTCTTATAAGAAACCAGATCTGCACTTTCCAAGTTTATTGCAACCGGCAATGAGGATAAATAGCGCCTTGCAGCACCTCACCTCATGACAATGAATATTCCGATATTTTGAGGGAAGTACCGAAAAGAAGTATACTCACCAGCAATGCCTCACTTTGGCACAATTGACCCATACATCTCATCCATCGAGGACTGGAGTCAATACATTGAGCGATTAGGCTTCTACCTTGTAGCTAACAAAATAATGGCAGAGGAGAAACAGAAGTCAATTTTTCTGTGTCTGTGGGAGAAAACCTATAACTTAACCTGTAGCTTGACGGCTCCGAATGCACCAAATTCCAGATCCTTCACCAAGCTAGTTGACCTCGTGAAAGGTCATTTTCAACCTAAACCCTCTGTGATCATACAAAGGTTCAAGTTTAATTCTCAAGTAAGGGCCCCGGGTGAGTCAATTGCAGCGCACATCATGAAGTTAAAACAGTTAACGGAGCACTGTGACTTCAGTGACACTTTAAACGACATGTTGTGAGATTGTTTAGTTTGTGGCACAAACGACGACACCATTCAGTGCCGTTTCCTTACAGAGATAGACCCGAAGCGCGCCATGGAGATAGCGCTGGCAATGGAGAGTGTGAGAGGGACTCGCAGGCTCTGCAGAGTGTCCAACATGGCGCCGTTCTTCAGTTCTTTAGGGCGGGAACCTGCCGCCGGCCATGACGTGAAGATCAGGGAGGCTACAGTGAAGCAAGACACGGTCCCTACAGCTAGGAAAATAAAAAGAAACGCTCACCAGTAACGCAGAAGTTAAGGTGTTACCATTGTGGGGGAAATCATACACCCAAAGCCTGTAGATTTAAAGAGGCAGAATGTCACTTGTTATGATGTGGTAGATGATGAGTGCCAGGCAGATTAAATCCATGAGGGAAACCTGATCACGTGTTCACAACTGTTTTGCAATTTGTATTTTATTTTGATGTGCGTGCCCTGAACTCAGGAGTAGTAAGACTACCATAACTTCAGAGGTTTGTAGAAAACTAAATTAAACATTTATTAACAAAGGAAAAGATTTCAAGCCCATACATAGGTATACAAATTACTATTATAATAACTCCTAAAACTCCTAGTTACACCTCTGTTAAGGCAACAGGAGAAAACAAATAGATTTAAACAGACCCAGGCAAAGCAACATGATACCCTGTACAGTAGAATTCAAAGTGAGTTTTCTTAGCTTCAATTCCTGTAGACAGCAATTTGATGTACAGAGGCTGGAGGCTTTTTACACTTGAGTTAGATCTTAGAATGCCTTCTCTCCTCTGACACACAGCCTCACCTCCTTTATACATGTTTCTCCCTTTTTAATGCAAATTCCATTGCTTCGACATGTCTTTGGAACTTTACCTTTCTCATAATATAAATCTTTTCATAGCATTCATAGCATCAATAACCTTTGGGTAAAATAAATGCACTGTTTGGCTTAGCTTCTTCTGGCTATGTGTAACATGCTACCATCTCTTTGAAATTCAAATTAACCTAATTTATCTAGAAATGCAAATTTTCTTCACACCTCACATTGTAAGACTTCAGCCATGTTTACATATTTAGCATTTCAAAGTTAGCTTCTTTTTGATGCCTCAAAGCATGCAGACCAACTGCCTCTAATTCAATTAAATCACACACACGCACATACACACTTACACAAAGAAACTATCCAAACCCCACTTTTAACCCACTTTTACAATAAATCACAATAATATTATGAAAATTATTATAGTCTCATGACAGTACTACTGCCACAAAAAAGGGTATGTTGTTAAACAGTGTAGGACTAGATCAAGGCAGCCATTTAGAGATCAAGTCAAGTTAAATGAAGTGCACAATATAAAAGAGCCAGAAGTTACTGAGGATGAGCTTATTCCTTACAAAATCTGAAGACCAGGAAAACTGAACCAATCACTGTTACATTTCAAGTAAATGAGAAACCTCTGCTCATGGAGGTGGACACAGGAGCATCAACCACAGTGGTGGGAGAAAACATCTTTAAGTATCTCAGTGGAGGTACCCAGCCATTGACTTTGGAGAAAACCACTGCTCAGTTAAAAACATACACAGGAGAAGCAATACAGGTGAAAGGCATCACTTCTGTACCTGTATCATACAGACAACAGACGGCACAGCTGCCAACAATTGTTGTATCTGGGGAGTCCTTCTGGGCTGTGATTAGTTGAAATCAAACTAATCAGGTCTGAAATTTTTTCAGGTCAGGATGAGAAGAAATCCTGGGCTGACAAGGGAATATGATGGTGTCGTTTGAAATGAGATAGACTAACTGAAAGACCTTCATTGGAAGCAAGGATCCCTCAGGTCAGAGTAGGTTCCACAGGCAAATCATGAAAAGCGGCTAAATGAATGCAGTGCCACTCCGAACCAACTGAAGAAACAATTAGAAGATAAAAACCAACAATGTTCAATGTTCCAAGAGGAAGCTAAAAGATACAAACAAGAGGCAGAAGAACTGAAGAATTAGTTGATGGAGACAAAAGAGACATTAGAAGGATAAGCCGTGGAACTTTCCAAAATGCAACTGGGTAACTCAACCCCTGAACTGAACCAAGTTAAGATTTCACCAGAGAGCAATTTAGCCAACTGTGAAATCAGAATGATGAGATAAAATCCTGTGGCAAACACAAAAAGAAAAAAACAGAAATCAAAGCTGAAAAGCCAATAGGATATGTCTCCAGAACCCCTTCTGCAGCCCAAAAGAGAATACTCGCAAATTGAAAAAGAAGGGTTTTAATTTTGTCGGCATCTGAGTACACTTAAATGAACCATCTGGGTGTGCAGATAGCAAATGCAGACCCCTCAGTTGTCTCCCTTTGCTCGACAGTATTACACATGTTCCAGTACCTCAAGAGGTAGTACTAGTATTAAATTTCCTGGACTCCTCACCAGTCTGTGCAAGACAGGTAAAGGGTTGGAGGAATCGGGATCCAATTTTAGCAAGAGTCAGTGAACAAGTCTTATAAGGACGGTCAAATGGACAGGTTTCTGAAGAATTAAAACCATTCTTTGTACATAGATCGAACTAAATTGTCAAGATGGTATCTTATTATGGGGAGCAGGAGCCATGATCCCTGTGCAGGGAAGAGAACCATCATTGGAAGAACTTCATAGTGCATCCTGGTATTTCAAAAATGAAGATGCTTGCACAAAGTTATATCTGGCGGCCAGGTATAGACAGTGATATAGAAAGAATGGTGAAATACTGCCTCCAGTGCCAGCAACAATAGAAATTGCATGTTTCAGCCCCACTGCATCCGTGGGAGTGGCCTGGTCGATCCTGGGTTAGACTACATATAGACAATGTAGGTCCATTTCTAGGTACCATGTTTCTCGTGTTTATTGACGCACATTCCAAATGGATGGATGTGTTTGAAGTGAGATCACCTACTTCATCTGCAACCATTGAAAAACTATGCCAGAGTTTCAGTGTTCATGGTTTACCTGAAGTTATTGTGTCAGATAATGGTACTGCTTTCACTAGCACTGCATTCCAAAGATTTGTGAAGCTAAATGAGATTAAGCACGTCAGAGCAGCACCCTACCATCCCTCGTCTAATGGCTTGGCAGAAAGAGCAGTACAAACCTTTAATACAGGCATGAAAAAACTATCAGAGGGAACATTAGAAACACAAATTTCAAGATTCCTGTTCAACTATCACACAACTCCTCATGCGACTACTGGTTTAACACCTTCAGAATTGTTAATGAAGCGCCGACTTTGTACAAGATTGAGCTTTTTTAAATTCATTTATGGGATGTGGGCATCACTGGCTGGGCCAGCATTTATTGCCCATCCCTAGTTGCCCTTGAGAAGGTGGTGGTGAGCTGCCTTCTTGAACCACTGCAGTCCATGTGGTGTAGGTGCACCCACAGTGCTGTTAGGGAGGGAGTTCCAGGATTTTGACCCAGCGACAGTGAAGGAACGGCGATATATTTCCAAGTCAGGATGGTGAGTGACTTGGAGGGGAACTTCCAGGTAGTGGTGTTCCCATCTATCTGCTGCCCTTGTCCTTCTAGATGGTTATGGGTTTGGAAGGTGTTGTCTAAGGAGCCTTGGTGAGTTCCTGCAGTGCATCTTGTAGATAGCACACATTGCTGCCACTGTGCATCGGTGGTGGAGGGAATGAATGTTTGTGGATGTGGAGTCAATCAAGCAGACTGTCAAGCTTCTTGAGTGTTGTGGGAGCTGCACTCCTGACTTGTGTCTTGTAGATGGTGGACAAGCTTTGGAGAGTCAGGTGGTGAGTTACTCACCACAGGATTCCTAGCCTCTGACCTGCTCTTGTAGCCATAGTATTTAAATGGCTGGTCCACTTCAGTTTCTGGTCAATGGTAACCCCAGTATTCAGAGTCTAGTGTTCCCTAATTTAGAGGGGAAGGTGGAGAGAAACCAGGGGAGTCAGAAAGCGAATCATGATGTTCACAGTAAAGGTTGAGAGTTTACTGTGGAAGAAAGAGTTTTTGTACGAAATTTTGCAACTGGACCAAGATGGGTTCCTGGTAAAATCACCTCTGAAACAGGTCCTTTATCTTATCAGGTAGAAGTGGAAAACAGGATTGTTAGGAAACACATGGATCATCTCAGCAGTTGAGAAATCCTCCAACGACCAGTTCATCCACCTGAAATCAAAGTTGAAACTTCGAGTCCTGAGGTGCTAGATCAACAAAGAATGAACATACCTGATGTCTCTGTTGAAGTAAATAATTCTGAACTGCCACTGTCTAAGGGATGTCCCCGAAGCTACAGTCCCTGTGCAAGTCGATCCAATGGAAGAACCTTCAATTGTAGAGTTGCATCACTCTACTCAAATCCAAAAACTTCCTCAAAGACTAAATTTATAATGGCATGAACTGTATATAATTGTATATGAAACAAAAACTCAGCAGGTCTGGCAGCATCTGCGGAGAGAAACACAGTTAACGTTTCGAGTCCGTATGACTCTTCAACAGAACTAAAGAAAAATAGAAAAGAAGTAAAATATAAGCTGGTTAAAGGGGGGTGGGACAGGTAGAGAGCCAGTGATAGGTGGAGATAACCAAAAGATGTCATAGACAAAAGGACAAAGAGGTGTTGAAGGTGGTGATATTATCTAAGGAAAGTGCTAATAGGTGACATTAAGGGTAGAAAGCGGGACGAGCAAGGTACAGATAGCCCTAGTGGGGGTGGGGTGGGGGGAAGGGATCGAAATAGGCTAAAAGGCAGAGATAAAACAATGGATGGAAATACATTTAAAAATAATGGAAATAGGTGGGGAAAAGAAAAATCTATATAAACATTTGGAGAAAAGGGGGCATCGGAAAGGGGGTGGGAATGGAGGAGAGAGTTCATGATCTAAAATTGTTGAACTCAATATTCAGTCCGGAAGGCTGTAAAGTGCCTAGTCGGAAGATGAGGTGCTGTTCCTCCAGTTTGCGTTGAGCTTCACTGGAACAATGCAGCAAGCCAAGGACAGACACGTGGGCATGAGAGCTGGGTGGAGTGTTGAAATGGCAAGCGACAGGGAGGTCTGGATAATGCTTGCGGACAGACCGAAGGTGTTCCGCAAAGCGGTCACCCAGTCTGCGTTTGGTCTCTCCAATGTAGAGGAAACCACATTGGGAGCAACGAATGCAGTAGACTAAACTGAAGGAAGTGCAAGTGAAATGCTGCTTCACTTGAAAGGAATGTTTGGGCCCTTGGACGGTGAGGAGAGGGGAAGTAAAGGGGCAGGTGTTGCACCTTCTGCGGTTGTATGGGAAGGTGCCGTGGGAGGGCGGTTGAGGAGTAGGGGGTGATGGAGGAGTGGACCAGGGTGTCCTGGAGGGAACAATCCCTATGGAATGCCACCAGGGGGGTGAAGGGAAGATGTGTTTGGTGATGTCATCATGCTGGAGTTGGTGGAAATGGTGGAGGATGATCCTTTGAATGTGGAGGCTGGTGGGGTGATAAGTGAGGACAAAGGGGACCCTATCACCCTATCAGGGAGGGAGAGGAAGGTGTGACGGCGGATGCGTGGGAGATGGGCCGGACACGGTTGAGGGCCCTGTCAACCACCGTGGGTGGAAAACCTCAGTTAAGGAAGAAGGAAGACATGTCAGAGGAACTGTTTTGGAAAGTGGCATCATCAGAACAGATGTGACGGAGGCGAAGAAACTGAGACAATGGGATGGAGTCCTTACAGGAAGCGGGGTGTGAGGAGCTGTAGTCGAGGTAGCTGTGGGAGTTGGTAGGCTTGTAATGGATATTGGTGGACAGTCAATCACCAGAAATTGAGACAGAGAGGTCAAGGAAGGGAAGGGAAGTGTCAGAGATGGACCATGTGAAAATGATGGAGGGGTGGAAATTGGAAGCAAAATTAATAAATTTTTCCAGGTCCAGACGAGAACATGAAGCAGCACCGAAGTAATCATCGATGTACCGGAGAAAGAGTTGTGGGAGGAGGCCGGAGCAGGACTGGAACAAGGAATGTTCCACAGACCCATAAAGAGACAGGCATAACTCGAGACCATGCATGTACCCATAGCCACACCTTTTATTTGGAGGAAGTGAGAGGAGTTTAAGGAGAAATTGTTCAGTGTGACAACAAGTTCAGCCAGACGGAGGAGAGTAGTGGTTGATGGGGATTGTTCGGGCATCTGTTCGAGGAAGAAGCTGAGAGCCCTCAGACCATCCTGGTGGGGGATGGAGGTGTAGAGGGATTGGACGTCCATGGTGAAGAGGAGGCGGTTGGGGCCAGGGAACTGGAAATTGTTGATATAATGTAGGGTGTCAGAGGAATCACGGATGTAGGTGGGAAGGGACTGGACAAGGGGAGAGAGAAGGGAGTCAAAATAGCAAGAAGTTAGGTCTGTGGGGCAGGAGCAAGCTGACACGATCGGTCTACCGGGACAGTTCTGTTTGTGGATCTTGGGTAGGAGGTAGAAGCGGGCCGTCCGAGGTTGGGAGACTATCAGGTTGGAAGCTGTGGAAGGAAGATCTCCAGAGGAGATGAGGTCAGTAACAATCCTGGAAACAATGGTTTGATGTTCAGTGGTGGGGCCATGGTCCAGGGGGAAGTAGGAGGAAGTGTCTGCGAGTTGACGCTCAGCCTCTGCAAGGTAGAGGTCAGTGCGCCAGACAACAACAGCACCACCCTTGTCAGCGGGTTCCCATGCAACCGCAGAAGGTGCAACACCTGCCCCTTTACTTCCCCTCTCCTCACCGTCCAAGGGCCCAAACACTCCTTTCAAGTGAAGCAGCATTTCACTTGCACTTCCCTCAGTTTACTCTACTGCATTCACTGCTCCCAATGTGGTTTTCTCTACATTGGAGAGATCAAACGCAGACTGGGTGACCGCTTTGCGGAACACCTTCTGTCTGTCCGCAAGCATTACCCAGACCTCCCTGTCACTTGCCATTTCAACACTCCACCCTGCTCTCATGCCCACATGCCCGTCCTTGACCTGCTGCATTGTTCCAGTGAAGCTCAACGCAAACTGGAGGAACAGCACCTCATCTTCCGATTAGGCACTTTACAGCCTTCCGGACTGAATATTGAGTTCAACAATTTTAGATCATGAACTCTCTCCTCCATCCCCACCCCCTTTCCCATCCCCCCTTTTTTCCAGATAATTATATAGACTTTTCTTTTCCCACCTATTTCCATTATTTTTAAATGTATTTCCATCCATTGTTTTATCTCTGCCTTTTAGCCTATTTCGATCCCTTCCCCCCACCCCACCCCCACTAGGGCTATCTGTACCTTGCTCGTCCTGCTTTCTACCCTTAATGTCACCTATTAGCACATTCCTTAGATAATATCACCACCTTCAACATCTCTTTGTCCTTTTGTCTGTGACATCTTTTGGTTATCTCCACCTATCACTGGCCCTCTATCCAGCTCTACCGGTCGCACACCCCCCCTTAAACCAGCTTATATTTCACCTCTTTTCTATTTTTCTTTAGTTCTGATGAAGAATCATACGGACTTGAAATGTTAACTGTGTTCCTATCTGCAGATGCTGTCAGACCTGCTGAGTTTTTCCAGGTATTTTTGATTTTGTTTTGGATTTCCAGTATCTGCTGTTTTTTGCTTGTATAATTGTATATGATATGGGTTAAGATATTTTGTCAATAAGAGGGTAAAGGGAGAGGAATGTAACGATTGTAAGTTAAACCATTCCTTACTGTTATGGGGATCATGTGACTATACAGACCAATCAGCTCTAAGTGTAGGGAATCTTAGGGGCAGAGCTATTTTAGCCTTGGTCTTGGAACAAGCATGGAGTCTCCTCTGAAGTCTGTTAATCAAATTTACAGTTTCCTACAAGAAACCTGTCCTGCACTTCCCAAGTTTATTACAAGGAGCCAATGTAGATCAGCAAGCACGGGGGGTGGGGATGGTGCTGGGTGAACAAGATTTGTTGCAAGTTAGCACACAGGCAGCACACAGTCAAGTTATTGAAAACACTCACAATATCTAATGATAACAACGGCCATCATGTTAGACTTTACATGGGAACCAAATATTTGCACAATTACTCATTAAGATTAGTGTAATGCCTAAAATCTGTATCATTATTTATAACTTGCTTATGCAACATAATGTTAGGTCTTGCAACAAAAATCTTGCAAGATGGAACCTGTATGAGACTGATTTGGGTGTATCTGTGCAATGACATCTGCACGATCCATCATCATCGCTTCCATATGTGTTCACCAGTAATGAATTAATAACTCAAAGAATACGCTTACACACAAAGAGAAACAGACTCCAAATAATATCCAACCAGAACCATTATCTAAGGGAAGAAGATCGATACTGATTGTGTGGAAGATGTTACCTCTTGTGGGTCGAAGTTTTGTTTGAATGCGTTACGTTTGACACAATTACAACAGGGTTTTCCCACTAACCCCAGTGAACACTTTTGGCTGTCAGGCTTGCATTTCAAACAGCACCAAGCTCAAATTTCTGAAACTGCTCTGCTTTTGTTATAGTTCTCCTGTGCATGGCTCCAATTTAGGAAGTTATTATGTGTTGGATTCTGGTCACTAGTTTAGCTGGACTAATGGATCCGGGTAGTACACTTGTTTTGGGATGATCGAGTTGGTACCATAGACATAGCAGATCAGTAGGCGGTTCTTATGTAGAACACATTCTATTTATTTACAAAGGAACTCAGCAGCTATATTTATGTGCTTACAACTAAAACCCTGTCTACATTACAGACTCTTACTCTAGACGACTAACTACATACTACAGACTACTAAGGTAACCAGCGCTACTCTTTCATTAGATAATAAGATCATGTGTTCTTCTATTATAATATTCTTCTTAAAGGTGTATTACACATCGGGGTAGGATTTTGCCCTTGGCGGGGGTGCTCGGTGGGGGCGATCAGGAAGCTGACTGCCGCCCACGATCGGCACCGTGCCATGATTTTACGCGGGTGGGCCAATGAAGGCCTGCCCAGCGTATAGCGCTAGCGGCAGCGCTCAGTGCTACCTGTGCGGGCAGGGGGGTGGGGGGAGGAGGGTGAGTGCGAAAGAGCGCTTCAATCTTCCTGAGGCACGGAGCTGTCTCAGGGAGATAAAGCGCTGTTTAAAAAAAATAATGAAGAGAATAAAAATGCCATAAAACAGGTCCCCTCATGTGAATCTGTCACATGAGCAGGGACATGTTTTTAATTCAAGTGTGAAGTTTTTATTTTATTTTTATTTGCTGTAGGAAACCTTATCCCGCCCGCGAGGTTTCCTAAAAGGTGTAAAGGCCACTTGGCGTTTTTGCCTGCCCGACAACTGTAAGGTTGGACGGACAGTGTAAATTGTTAATGGCCTTAATAAGCCTTTTAATTGTCTGCGGGCACGCAGCCAACTCCAGCGCGCGCCCACCGAACGAAATATCGTGGGACTACACGATGATGTTGGGAAGCTCACCCAACGTCATCATGTGTCATTTTACGCTCTGATAGGCCAGGCGTGCGCCAACTTGCTGAGCTCAATATTCTGCCCCAGATTACCACTTCCCTCCCCCTTTACTCAGAAATATATTTTACAGTTACAATTACATTTCTTCTCAAAATATCAAATTATTTACACAGATAAGTAATTTACAAATTCAGTCTTTCTGGGGGTTTCTGATGCGTGTAGAATGTCTCAGCTCCACAGTTTGTCAGGAACCTCCTTTTCTGGTGTTGTCCGAACACCAGGTTCTTCAGTGCGTACCTGCAAATCTATTCCCTCAACTCTCGCAGGTACGGCCAATCCTTCAGACACATCTGTACTCAGTTGAGTTCTTTCAACAGGAGATGTTGATGCAGTCGTGAACACTGGAGGAATCATTTCCTGATACTTTGCTTCTCTCCTCCTTATATGATCTATATGTCTCCGCATGATTTGGTTTTCCACTTTCATGTGGTAAGAAAGAGGTCCAGTAGCTGCACTTATTTCACCACATGGGCCTTTCACCAAAATTTTTCACATTTACCGTCTCTCCTACAGTAAACTTTCTCTCACAACTATGCCAGTCATGTACAATTTTCTGACTTCCCTGACTCCTTTCCACCTTACCCCCTAAATCTGGCGTCATTAAGCTCAATCTCGGTGTTTCATCAACAATTCTGCAGGTTTGACTGCTGTTGTCCTGTGAGGGGTGGTTTTATGATGGAAAACAAAATGTGCTAATTTGGTCACTATGGAGTCTCCAGTTAATTTCTTCATACCAGCTTTGAATGTTTGAACTGCTTGCTCAGCCAGTCCATTCGAGAAAGGGTGGTATGGTGAAGTTTTTACATGAGTAACACTGTTGGGGCTGATAAACCGTCGAAACTCAGCACTTGTAAATGCCGTGCTGATATGACCACTCCTGAGTCAGTTGATGCTGAAGCTTTGATGTAGCTTGTCAATTGTAGCAGAAGATATCAGTGACTTTACCTCATATATGTCCATCCATTTTGAGTGAGCATCAACAATAAGGAGAAACATTGTTCCCATAAAAAGTTCCACATATGCAATCGCACCCAGTGTCTTCCTGGCCAGTCCCGTGTGGGGTGTAACAGAGCTGTTGGAGGTAACTTTTGCACTTGCTGACATTGCACACATCTTTTCACTAAGCTCTCTCTTTCTCCATCCATTCCAGGCCATCATAGGTAGCTGCAAGCTATGGTCTTCATTCGGGAAATACCTGAATGTGTACTATGTAGTTCAGTTAACTTTGGCTTTTGTCCTCCTTTTGGAGGAACAATCACTCGTGCGCCCCACAATAAGATACCACCCTGGCTGGTTATCTCATATCTTCTGTGAAATACAGTTTCATTTCGTCAGAATCCTGTTCTTGTGACCAACCGTGAAGAACTTGTTCACGTACTTTGGATAAGACCGGGTCTCGACTTGTCCAATCTCTAATCTGTCTAGCACATACCGGCGATGAATCTAAGAAGTTCAATAATAAAACAAGTTCTTGAGGAACTGGAACATCCTCATCATTTTCTTTCAAAAGCAAATGACTAAGTGCATCAGCATTTGTGATCTGATTTCCAGGCCTGTAGATGAAAGTATACTCATACGCTGCCAGGATCAACGTCCTTCTCTGTATTCTTGCTGAGGCTATGGATGGTCTAGCCTTGTCCTCACTGAACAATCTATGTGGGCTTGTGGTGCGAAACAATGGTAAAATGACTGCTGTGTACGTACTGGTGAAATTTCTTGACACCAAAGATGATTGGCAAGCCTTCTATTTCTATCTGTGGGTATCCTTTTTCCACTGTATTGAGTGTTCTTGATACACATCCAATAGGTCATTCTGAGCCATTGTCCATTCGATGGGAGAGTGCTGCTCCCACTCCCTAAGGAAGTATTTCCTGTGTTTTTCTTTTGAGTGGGTAATACAGAGTTTCCAGTTCTTTTTTTTATTAGTTCATGAGATGTGGGCATCACTGGCCAGGCCAGTATTTATTACCCTGGCATTTAAGAGTCAATCACATTGCTGTGGGGTCTGGAGTCACATGCAGGCCAGCAGATTTACTTCCCTTTTAGGGAACCAGATGGGTTTTTATGATGATCAGCAATTGTTTTACATTCATCATTAAATTTCTAATTCCAGATTTTTATTGGACGCAATCTGCCGTGGTGGGATTTGAACCCCGGTTCCCAGAGCATTACCAGTGGTCCAGTGACAATACCACTATGCCACCACCTCCTCCTAATTTATTGTCGACAAATTAGGCAAAAAGCGTCCATAGTAATTGATCATCCCCAAGAATGATTTTAGCTCAGAGGTGTTCCTTGGTGCTGGTGCCTCTCTAATGGCTCTCGTGTTTTCTTCAACCAGGTAGAGGCCCTGTGCATCTACCCTGTGACCTAAGTGGACTACCTCTTTCCATTGGAATGTGCAGTTTTCTTTTTTTTAATCGCACTCCCGCTTGTGAAAAACGCTTCAAAACTTCTTCCAAGTTTGCCAAATGCTCTTTTTCAGTGAGTCCTGTCATGAGGATGTCAAATTATAACGTGAGGCAATCCCTGCAGTAAATTTTCCATTGTCCTCTGGAATTTGGTGCATACAGAGGATGCGCCAAAAGACAAATAGGCGTATTGGTACAGCCTTTTGTATGTATTGATTGTGACAAACCTCTGGGAAGCCTTCTCTAACATTAATTGCTGATAAACATGGCTGATATGAAGCTTCATGTAGGCGATTCCACCCACCAGCTTCGCAGACAGGTCTTCAGTTCTTGGTACAGGGTGCCTGTCTAAATTAGCCACTTTATTAACAGTCAATTTGTAGTCTCCACAAATTCGAACACTTTGGTCTGGCTTAGGTACAGGGACTATTGATGCTGCCCATTCCGAGAACTGCACAGGTTGTATCTCTCCCAGTTTCTCTAATCTATCCAATTCGGTGTCTACCTTTTCTCGCATTGCATACCGGTCTTGCCTTCATAAATCAGGGGGTAGAGTCTGGATCAACATGAATTTTTGCTTGTAACTCTTGGATCTTCCCGAGTTCATCTTTGAAAACTGAGGCGTATTTTTGAAGTTGCTCAGGTAACCCAGTGGCTCTCAGTTGGAAAATCTCAGTCCAATCCAATTTGATTTCCTTCAGCTAGTTTTGTCCAAGGAAGGTTGATCCTTCACCTGCTACCACTATCAAGGGTAATTTCGATGACTGCCTTCTGTACTGCATGGTAACCCTGCTTATGCCTTTGATTTTGATGTTTTCTCCTCTGTAAGTTTTCAATTTGGCATCTGCTTCTTCCAAATTTAATTTACGTTCTCCATGGTTCAGGTATTTATAAGTATGTTCACCTATCACCGTAGTGGAAGCGCTTGTATCCATTTCCATTATTCACCCTCACTGTTACATAGATTGATTCTGTTCTTTCTACCTTTAAATTATACAATGAATAAATATCTGAATATGTTATTTCAGGCTCTTCTGTGTTATGGATCTCATGGGGTTTTTTCTTTTGATTGAAAGTCTGCCTGATTCTATCGTTGCAATGTCTCATGAGGTGTCCGTTTCGATGATAGTAAAAACATTTGATTTTTTTAGCCTTCAATTAATTAAAAGGTTGTCTGCTCCACCTCTGTTATCTTTATTCTGTGTTTTTGCTGCAAAGTCAATTATTTTTATTTGTCTGAAATCTGTGGCTGCTTCCCGCTTCTCATCAGAGCTGTGCATTTTCACGCACTTTTTGGCTGGAACTCTCCATCCAATGTGGAGACGGCATCATTTTCCGCTCCCTGTGTGGCTTTAGAGTCCCTCACTGCACCTTCCATGGCCAGTGCTATTTCCTGCGCCTTCTGAAAATCCAAGTTTGTTTCAGACAGTAATCTCTTCTGAATCGCATCTTCATTTACACTGCACACCAAATGATCTCTAAGCATATCATTGATAGATGTACCAAACTTGCAATATTCTGTTAACTGTTTCAGACTTGCCACACAACAAGTGACTGTCTCCCCGGGCTCTATTTCTTGAGTTGAGTTTGAACTGTTGCATCATCACTGAGGGCTTGGGCTGGTAATAATTCTTCACAAGGTTCACTAAATCATCAAAACTTTTCAAATCCAGGGCACTGGGTGCCATTAAACTTCGGATCAATCCACACACGGATAAGAGGATTGCACGCTTCTTCTTAGCTTGGAAAAAGAACGCGATGTGTTCAACATAATGCACAGTGATGGAGGGAGTGGATGTTGAAGCTGGTGGATCAATCAAGTGGGCTGCTTTGTCCTGGATGGTGTTGAGCTTCTTGTATGTTTTTGGAGTTGCACTCATCCAGGTTAAGTGGGGAGTATTCCATGACACTCCTGACTTGTGCCTTGTAGATGGTGGACAGGCTTTGGGGATTCAGGAGGAGAGTTACTTGCCTCAGAATTCCCAGCCTCTGACCTGCTCTTGTAGCAACAGTATTCATACGGCTGGTCCAGTTCAGTTTCTGGTCAACCCCCCCAGAATGTTGATAGTGGGGGATTCAGCGATGGTAATGCATTGAATGTCAAGAAGTGGTTGGATTCTTTTTTGTTGGAGATGGTCTTTGCCTGGCACGTTTATAAGTGGCGCGAATTTAACTTGCCACTTATCAGCCCAGGTGGTTGTCTGAGTAAACCAGTTCCTTCACGCGGTTTATCTTCTTAAAATTCGGATTCTGATTGATATTTCCTCTTCAACACCAAGCCATTCATTCATGATAAAACTTCCTGAATCTATACCAGATGTACCTTGTTCAACAGTAATGCAACACAGAGTAAACTAATGCAGATATTACATACGTACACAGTGAATATGATCATTGCTTCATTACATGTTCTTTCATTTAAAAAAAGGTACTATTGCTGATTAAGAGTTTGGATGAATGTGACTTGGGAAATTGCAGACTGTATCGACCTTCCTATGAGAGTTTTGCTCAACTAGTAGAAAATAAGTTCATAACAAGACTCTGAAATGCTTACAGACAGAAACAGTAATTTGTTCCTCCTTCTCAAAAATGATTTGTCATCACAGAGAAGCCCTATGTGCTTGTCCGTGAAAGCATTGGTGGAATAAATAATTGGATCTCTGTCTCAAAGAGTCGACACGGACACAATGACGATTAGTTGAATGACTTCCGCTTAGCTTGGACAGATACAAACATAGCCCAGATCCATCATCTTCATCTCTTGTGCCCCCAAGTGAAGAAAAATCAGGAGGAGAAACTTTGGGTTCAATTCAATGATTGGATATGTAAAGAATAATGATGTGAAGGATTGTGATGGTGGCTGCTTCCAAATCTGATGAAAATGTCTGCTGCATACCTAGTACAGAAGTGCAATCTGAAGCAGTACCAGGGGACAACTGGAGGTGAGACATCAACATTCATGGGAAATGGAAGAGGCATAAGCCCCAGAGTTTTCTGGAATTGCATGCTCAACTGCATTGTTCAGTGGTTTTCAGAATGAGACTATTGATCCTGAGCCAGATTCATCGGTAGGATTGATTGGCACTGGCAACAACACATCAGTTCAGTTGATGAACTGCGGGATGTAAATCTGTCCTGATGCCTAATATGTCAGAGGATAAAGCTGACACCTGTCAAACTTGTCCCTGGATGTGAATCCAAAGCTTACCATTAAATGAAGCTGTCTCCAGCTGCATTGAAAGTCACCCAACAGCTTCAGGAGAGGAAAGGAAGGTTAAAAAACTCTGTCCTATCAAGTCAGCCAAAGAGAGTTGAGCAAAGACCCTTAAATATATATAGAATCATAGAAACCCATAAAACAGAAGGAGGCCATTCAGCCCATAGTGCCTGTGCTGGCTTTTAGAAAGAGGACTTGTCTTTAGATCTGTATCCACACTTTTTGTCCATAACCCTGCAAGCAAAATACCTGAGAAGTTCACCTTTAGAATGGCAACTGGAATTCTTGCACCTGCACTTCTCTTCGAATCATAGAATGATACAGCACAGGAGGTCCATTCAGCCCATTGATCAGCTCTTTGAAAGAAGTAATCAATTAATCCCACTTCTTGCTCTGTCCCTGTAGGCCTGAAAAAATTTCCTTTTCAGAAATATCTCCAATTCTCTTTTGAACGTTAAGCCATAAATGCCAGCTGTGGTTTGATGGGTAACACTCTTGCCTCTGAGTCAGTGGGCTGTGGGTTCAAGTCCCACTTTACAGACTTGGGCACAAAAATTCAGGCTAATGCTCTGAGGGAGTGCTGCATTGTTGGAAGTGCCATCTTTTGGATGAAATGTTAACCTTACAAAGATCCCTTGATGCTATTTCGAAGAGGAGGGGTGCTCTCCCCTCCAGTGTCCTGGCCAATATTTATCCCTCAATCAACACCACAAAAGCAGATGCAGTTCCAAAGAAGGGTCATTTTGGGCTCAAAACATTAACTCTGTTTCTCTCTCCACAGATGCTGCCGGACCTGCTGAGGTTTTCCGACACTTTCTGTTTTTATTTCAGATATCCAGCATCTGCAGTATTTTGCTTTTATTACACAAAAGCAGATTATCTAGCTATTTTCACTATGACGTTTGTGGGAGCTTGCTGCGTGTAAATTGGCTGCTAAATTTCCTACAGTGTAACAGTAACTACACTTCAAAAAGTACTTCACTAACGGTGAAGCACTATGGGGTGTCCTGAGCTCCTGAAAGGTGTTATTCATATTTCTATTGAATCTGCTTGTATTGAATCTTGGTGGCAGTGCATTCCAGATGATAACAACTCATCGACTATAAATAACAAACTCTCTTCACCTTCCCCCTGGTTCTTCTGCCAATTATCTTAAACCCATGCCCTCCAATTTTATTAAATCCATGCCCTCTGATTACTGATCCTAGTGGACATGGCTCACCTTGAAATCTGGGAATAAAGCAATGGAGTCTTCATCTATGATTTCAATCTGCAACCGCTGACAACTAGGCAAAAACTAATTTATTATTTTAAGAAATACAGCCTTACTTGGTTGTTAACGATTATTTGGTTTACATAATTCAATATAAGCACAGATCCCAAATAACAATGACAGAATCTAATCAGATATTTCATTCATGACTCCCAGAATGTGATTCAGATACAGCGAACAGTCCGGAGTGTATTTTAAATCTACAACATATTGAAACAAGAGATCACATTATAAACAGTAAATATAAAGCCCCAAGTCTTTAATTCTTTCCCAGGATTTGGGTGTGGTTGGCATTTATTGCTCATCCCTTGTTGCTCTGGGTACTCTTCACTAACTTGCTTGTGCAACTTCAGAAAGCAGTTAAGAATCAAGTACATTAATGTGAGACTGGAGTCACATGTATTGAATAGTGTTACATAGTGCTTGTGAGGTCTTGTGTGCAGTGAGTAGTGTCCCTACCTCTGAGTTATGAAGCTCTAGGTTCAAATCCCAACCCAAGACTTGAGGCCTAAGGAAGGTGTGTTTATAATTCCAGCATACATGAATGGCAGGTGGTAAGAGCAGGAGAGATTCCTGGTCAGCTGTGTAATGGAGAGGAGGCTGGGGTCTCTCTTGTAGCTTCTGACTATGTGTGCATGTTGCTATGGAAACTTGGATTCCTTGAGTGATCTGTAACACAGCTTTGAGTGCAGAAACAGGACATTTGGCCCAACAGGGTCATGTCAGTATTTATGCTCCACATGAGCTTTTTCCTACCCTACTTCATCCAACCCCATCAGCATATCCCCTCTCTTTCTTTCTCATTCCAGATTCCCCTATGCTGGTCCCATCTCCGGCTCCATGTAGTAGTGAGTTCCACATTCTCACTGTTCTGTGGGTAAAAAAGTTTCACCTGAATTCCTTGTTGGATTTATTAATGACTCATATTTGGCCCCTAGTTTTGGTCTTCCCTGTAAACAAATAAAATCTTCTCTAGATCCACCCTCTCACAATCTTAAAAACCTCTGTCATATCACTCTCCTGTCTTTTTTCTAGAGAGAGGAGCTGGATGGGGATAACCTTTCAGTTTGATATATCCCAGACCAGGTGAAGACAGTGTGTTTCCTTCTCTAAAGTACATTAGAGAACCAGTTGGGGTTCTTATGCCAATCCAACAGTTTCAGGGACACTTTTATTGAACTTCACTACCTTTTTAGAAAACGGGATTCAAATTTTAAAGCAGCCCTGATGGGATTAATACACACATTCTCACATGGTGACCATGACAACTATCATTGATGTTGTAAAAACCATCTAGTTCACTAATGTCCTTCAGGGAGGAAAACCTGCTGTCCTTACTCAGTCTGGCCTACATGTGACTCCAGACCCACAACAATGTGGTTGACCCTTAACTGCCCTCTGAAATGGCCTAGCAAGCCACTCAGTTCAAGGGGTAATTAGGGATGGGCAACAAATGCTGGCTTTGCCAGCGATGCCCACATCCCATGAACGAATATGAAAAATATTATTATTACATGCATCACATAGACACATTACTAGTCAAAGCCTCTGGAAAACTACTCCAGCAGACTTGATGACTAAGAAAGATGTGTTCATAACATGGTCAAACAGGCAGGCGGTAAGAGCAGGAGAGGTTTCTGGTTGGCTTTGTGATGCTGGAGCCTCGACCAACACCATCTATTGCTTCATACTACAACATAGATGGGAAAAAAGAGCATGTTGCCAGAGCAACTCAGACTCCCTGAGTAAACTGGAACTCCCCACCACTGTGCAGACAAATGTCACCAGATGATTGATCTTATGGTGGTGCTGACTGCCTGACTAGATCCTTAGCATCATCAGTGATTCAATGGCTAGCACCCCCACCTCACAGTTTGAAGGTTGTAGCTTCAAGTCACACTCCAGACATTTGAACACATACTCCAAGCTGGCACCCCAGTGCTAAATTGTTGAAGGCTCCACTTGCTTCTCTCAGATGGATGTAAACATCCAGTGGCAACATTAGCAAAAGTTATCCCAGGCGTCCTGTCCAATGTTTAACACTGAACAGATACTGCAGTCATTGTCACGTGACTAGTTCTTATGTTCTTACGCAAAGTGAAGGTTAATACTCTTCATTGGTGTACTGCAGCAGCAAGTAAAACTTGGCTCTCAATACTTATGACTAACCCTTCCCACAATAAATAGTTTTCAAGGCATTGATTCTTTAATACCTTATATCAGGCCAATTGCCAAACATTGAGGTAATATTAGATCCTGCCTGACATGCTCATCAGTTATCCAGATTGCTGTCTGAGTCACACACTGAATGTATTCAGCTGAGTTTTTCTAAAGATCAGTCCACTGTTAGTAAAGTCATTTTTAAGTCAGATAATGGTATGGTAGAGCATATCCTGCATACCTGCCTGTATAAAGGTTAGGAAAACCTTTAACAGCAATGGGTCTATAATGAAACATAGGAGCATGGAAACAAGAGGAGGCCATTCAGCCCTTTGAGCTTGCTCCACCTTTCAGTTAGATCTTGACTGATCAACTCCATCTACCTGCCTTGGTGCTGTTACCTTTAATACCCTTGACCAACAAAAACCTATCAATCTCAGTTTTGACATTTTATGTTACATAAGATCATAAGAATATCAGAAGTAAGAACAGGATTAGGCCATTCAGCCTCTCAAGCCTGCAACACCTTTCAATAAGATCATGGCTGATCTGATTGTGTCCTTAACTCCACACTCATGCCCACTTCCCCTCAGCCCCCATCCTCAATAGCTTTTTGGGAGAGAGAGTTCTAGATTTCTACAACACTTTATCTGGAAAAGTATTTCCTGACAACACCCCTGAATGGCCCAGCTCCAATTTTAAGGTTATACCCTATTGTTGTGGAGCCTGCCGTCGGAGGAAATAGCTTCTCTTCCTATTCACCTTATCAAATTCTTTAATCATCTTATGTACCTCAATTAGATTACCCCTTAATCTTCTACAAGCCTAGTCTATGAAACTTCTTCTGATAATGTGAGTTTTGGAAACACGTCTGCAAGCATGAGCACACGCTAATTAGGAGGGAAGAAGGAGAAAGCAGTAATGTGCGGGGAGCTGAAAACCAAATTAAATGAAAGGGTTCTGAAAGCAGTGTCATGATTATTGCTCTTCAGGCAGCCCTAAATGATCAGGATTTATTGAACTCAGTTTCGCAACTTGCCATAGTGGGATGATGAACTCTCATGAAAACAGTGTTGCTAATCCAATGCCATCGATTACTGGGGTACCCTGCCTATGAAAGCACAGGCTGAAAAAAACTCATTGAGGCATAACACAAGTGCGAAACCAGACCTTGCTGTCTAGTTAGCATTACAAGAAAACAACTTGTATTTATATAGTGCCTTTAATGCAGTAAAACATCTTCGGTCGCTTCACAGGCACCAAACAAACTTTGACACCGAGGAGATAGAGGGGCAGGTGACGAAATACATGGTCTAAAGAAGAAGAGTCATACGGACTGGAAACGTTAACTCGGCTTCTCTCTCCACAGGTGCTGCTAGACCTGCTGGGTTTTTCCAGTACTTCCTGATTCTATTTCGGATTTCCAGCATCCGCAGTACTTTGTTTTTACTTGTTCTAAGGGGTAGGTTTTAAAGGACGGCTTAAAGAGAGATAGAGAGTCGGAGGGGTATGCCAGAGAATTCCAGGGGTTAGGGTCCAAGCAACTGTAGGCGCGTCTGTGGAGTCATTAAAATATTGGACACACAAAGAGGTCAGAATTCAAGGAGCACCGATATCCCAGTGGGGTTGCGGGGATTTGGGAGATTACAGAGATAGGGAGGGTTGAGGCCATGGAGCGATTTGAAAACAGGAATGAGAATTTTAAAATCGAGGCCTTAATTGCTTCACTGGGAGACTGTGTAGATCAGCGAGAACAGGACTGATGGGTGAATGGGACTCTTGACAAAATGGGCAATCACAGCCATACCCAACAGTTTTACTGACAGTCAGGAACCATCCAAGAGTCTATTTTTTTCTGATTGGGATGGGAAGGCAGTGCCTCAAGAGGCTGGGCATATCGGATGACATGGCAAGAGTGTGGAGATGGGGGCAGTTGGAGACAGGCATCCTGGTCATGAACCCATGAACCCATGTTGGCAACCCTACCCTACATAGCTCGGTCCCATTTACAGTTTCCTCATTACGTATCTTGTCCACTCAATGCATTCCCCTGTTTACAGGGGCAGATACCTTATACTAAGTAAAATGTGTCCTTGAATGTAAAAGGTACTTTCTGTACATCTTTTATATATAATAGTATTTTGATGCCCTCTGTTAACAGGGACACAGTTTAAAAATTAGGGGTCTCCCAACTAAGACAGAGTTGAGGAGATTTCTCTTTCTCTCAGAGGGTTGTTAGTCTATGAAATTCTCCTCCCGCAAGAGAGCAGTGGAGTTGGGTCATTGAATATATTCAAAGCTGAGTTAGATTTTTGATCAACAAGGGAGTCAAGGATTACGGTGAGAAAACAGGAAAGTGAAGTTGAGACCACAATCAGATCAGTCATGATTTTATCAAGTGGCTGAGCAGGCTTGAAGGGCTGAATGGCCTATTCCTGCACCAATTTTTGTGTACTTGTGTTCTTGTGGAGCTCAAAATTCTTCCAACTGTGTTTTGAAGCAACAACATGCATTGACATAGTGCTTTCAAAATGGGAGAGTGTCCCAACATTTTCATTTTCATCCGCAAGTATGAATTAGTGTAGCAAGGCACTTCTCATGCAAGGCACACATCAGCCCAGACATGCCGCTGAATTATGATGGACAAAATGAGCTTGTCACTTACCTGCCGAAGTTATAATTGAGTACGAACTTGCTCACCAGAAGCCAAGTAGCAGTTCATTTTTTATTCACACTGTCATGGATTAGTAGATCTCCAGATCTTACTCTAAGTGAAAGCATTAATAATTAACAGGAGTTTGAACATGTCAGAATACAAATTGAATTAAGGCTTCATGCTGACGTATATGTCTGGTATCTTCCACATTCATCCCAGTTGGTATAATTAGCTAATGCTAGTCAGATAAAATCTGAACTTCACACTCAATAACAAGCTGTCACAGCTTTAGGGATGACTTTTGTGAGGAGCAGATTTAAAAAAACTCAATGATTCTCTAGCCTGAAGTGACAAGTTATGAATTGATTCTTACTGCTGAATTTTTCTCTTTTTTTTGCTTGTCTAGATGAGGGATATCACTGTTGGAGAGTGGAACTCTCTCCCATCCTGTGCAGCCTGTATCTACATCAGGCAAGATACGTCTATATTTCATTTAAGGCAATAACAACAACATCATGTACTGAGATGTTTCATAGAGGTGTGAGTTAACTGGGGGACCCAAAGAATTACATAGAGTGAACTGCAGAGAAACAGGCCATTCAGCCCAACTGGTACAAACTGGTGTTTATACTCCACACAACTCTCCTTCCACCCTTCTTCATCTCAGCCCATCAGCATATCCTTCTATTCCTTTCTTCCTCATGTGTTAATCTGACTGGATTGCTTCACAGAGAGCCAGAAAGGACTCAAGAGGGCCAATAGCCTCCTTTTTTGCCATGATGACTCTTATCTAGATTCCCCATAAATGCATTTTTTTTTTCTCTCCCTTGTCTCCTACTCAGCGTCCTTACCCCATCCCACTCCCTCCGGTTCCTTATTCATCTCTCTCCATTTCCTATGCCCAGTCTTCACTTTCAATCCTCACTCCCTTTTCTTTCATTTTCTTTCCCCTCTCGGTTTTGCTAGCTATTTCCCTACCATGACCATTGTTGACACTGGGTCAAAGAGATGGGTTTAGTGGGGGGCCTTAAAGGAGGAAAACGCATGGCAGATGTTTTGGGGAGTGAATTTCAGACAGTGGGAACCAGAGCACAACTGGGGGAAAGGGAGGGGCGGGGGGGGGGGGGGGGGGGGGGGGGGGGGGGGGGGGGGGGGGGGTGGGGGGGTGACACACAAGAGGTCAGAGTCAGAGGAACAGAGAGTTTGGTGATGTTGTCAGAGTGGAGAGGGTCACAGAGATTTGGAGGGGGTTCAGAAGGAGCACTGGGAGAGTTAGCTACACAAATGGTGACTTCTGTTCTCCCAGATGTGACATTCCAGCATGAACCAGGCTCATTTTCATCAGCTGTCACGTAAGGTGAACAAATCAGATGGCCTCTTCATGGTTTAGTCTTGGGTTTGGCTAAATCAGCCAGGATACATAGAATTTCCAGGATGACTGTCTCTAACTGCTTGCCTGTGTTGCAAGCTTTGATGCATTTCCAGCCACCTTGTTTGCCAGAGGTAATCTGAAACTTGCAACCCTCATAGATTGGGCAGGAGTCTCCCAGGTTGGATGGTCAGTCTCCTGGGTGCTGATGACCCAGAAGATAAGTTCCACCCTGTATTGGTCTGACGAGCTATCAGCTCCCATGCCTCACCATCCAAGGCCTCACCATCCAAGCTTTCTCCGATTAAGCAATTCCTATTCCTTGTTGTGCTTGCTGCCCTTGAGTCCATCAAAGAGATGGTTTGCTGCATTTCCTGTGGAGTTATGGCAGCAAAACAGGGCACTTGTTATACCTGCAGCAACTTGCATTGCTTGCTTGATTTCATTGGTGCAGGATTAAGCCATTTAGCCATTCAGGCTTGTTCTGCCATGCAAATAGATCATGGCTAACCTGCAACCTAACTCTATATACCTGTCTTTGCCCCTATCCCTTAATAACTTTGGATAATCGAAATTCATCAACCTCAGGTTTAAAATTAGAATTGATTCCGCATCAACTGTCATTTGTGAAAGAGAGTTCCAAACTTCCATCACTTCTGCATGGAAAAGTTTTAATTCCTTCCCTCTTCTAGTCAGCCTGTGGCTGGCAAGTTCCAAAACAATTCTTCCCCATTAAAAATATCTTGTTAGTGGGGAACAGTTTTGGAAATGTACAGGATTTTTTAAAAAACAAACATCCTCGCTCTCACTGTTTCTCAATGTGCAGGAGGTGTTTGGTGCTTTTGCAACTTATTGCAGAGTAAAGTTCCAGTTTATTTATTAGGGAATGTGAGAAAGAACGTTTTTAATGTGATAGAGATCTAGAGCTTATTGCCCATAAGACTTGTGGAATCGGAGACAATCAACAATTTCAAAAGGAAGTTGGATAGGCACTTGAGGGAAATAAACTTTCAGGGAATAGGGCTGGGAAATGGGACTGACTGGATTTCTCCACAGAGGGTTTTCATGGACTCAATGATGGAAAGAATGGCCTCCTTCTGTGCATAACATCTCAGAACTGCACCAAATGTTATGTGGCCAAACACCTAGGAATTGCTTCAACGACAGTTTGTATCCCCATCCACAACCAATGGACCTGGCACAGGGACTATTCCTTCCTTCAACCTGATCTGTCAGTTAGAAATTCATTTGTTGGGTAATTACTTTAAAGTAAAGTAATTACTTTAGGACCTCGTTTTGGCTACACAATCTGATTTTTTTTTGTCAGCACTGGCTTCTTTGGGGGAGGTTTTATGACTTTCCTAAGCCAATCTGTGCAAAATTACATCTCACAATCCAGTCACACACGGCACTGTATTCAGTGGAGCAAGTGGTTATTACAGCATTTTCCCTTTCCATTTTATCAATTATATAAATGTGGTAACTATGGTTTGATCTAATGTGTAGTATATCTTTAAGAAGGATGTTATAAAGGAAGATCACATGATCTTGTGTAACCAATAGTGGAATGGCATGGGCTAACTCTGTAGTTAATTGGAAACCAGGGTCTGCAAGTGAGCAACAGAAGTGTGTAGATAGAGTTTGGTGTAGAAGCACCTGAGTACCTTGTAAATAAACAGAATGTGTGTTCCACGTAAGAAGTGTCTGCAGAACTACTCGATCTAAAGCACCAACTCGGTCGCCCCACAACAAGTGTGCAAGGGGGACTCACAAGTCACAACAGTAAGATATTGGGTGGAGGGGGGTGGAGGGGGGGGGAATCTTACATTTCCTTACATCACAGCACATTAATTAGACACTATGTTTTTGCAGAAATAAACTGCAATTGCTAGATTGTCACCCCTGAGCTCAAAAGGCTTGCATTTACATAATACCTTTCACAACCTGTGGACTTCGCAAAGCACTTTATGGAGCACTTTTGACGTGTAGTCACTTGTGATGCTGGGATTAAATTAAATAATAAGGCATTAAAGAATCAAGGGAACAAAATAGAAAGCAAACTTTGCATTAGTTAAGAAGAGATTTCAATAGGATGTGTAATTGTAGTTGGTCTCACTAAACAGCATTGTTTACATCCCACACAAAACACCAGCAAACATGTCCTGTCCTGGATCTGAGCTTGTTACAGCTGGGTCTTTGCAACGGTGATATTTGCGACAGGTGTTCCTGCTTTGCGGCAGCGGGTCAGCGTCCGCCCCGCCGGCGCAGCCCCTTTCCGGCAGCGGGGCGGGCGCAGGCGCAGGCGCAGTTGGAGCTGGAGCTGGAGCTGGGCGGCGATGGCGGCGGCCGGAGGGAATGTCCAGGCCCGGGTGGCCTGGCTGGTCAGCAGGCAGCACGGGCGGCCGGTGCTGAAGCCCAACAAGCCGCTGGTGCTGGCCGACAGGGTGGCGAACAGGAAGAGCCGGCTGGGAGGTGGGGGAAGCAGCAACAGGCCATTCGGCCCAGCAGCTCCATGCTAGCCCCGCTTTATCTGCACCCAAATCTCTTTTAGAGCATCCCCAGCCTCATCCTTTCTCCCTGAGGACCCAGCCCGGGCTCAGTGGGTGGCACTCTCTCTCCTCCTTGAGTCAGAGTCTTTTTGAGTCCTCATTTTTTTAAAAAAAAAAACCCCAGGTCGACACTCCGGGTGCGGTACCGAGGGAGTGCCGCACTGTCGGAGGTACCGTCTTTGTCTTGAGATGTTAAATTATGCCCCGTCTGCCGTCACAGGTGGACGTAAAAGATCCCACAGCCACAGGGAGTAGTTGAGGTGAATTGTGCAGATCCATTTGGGCAAGAATCCGAGGGAGAAGGGAATAGAGCGTTATGATGGTAGATTTGATGAGGCTTGTGTGGATGATGAATGCAGGCATGGACTGTTATGGGCCGAATGACCTGTTTCGGTGGCCCTTTTCCTATGTAATACTATTTCGAGAAGAGGATGAGACTTCTCCCTAGTGCTCTGGGGCTAATATTTATAACCCAACTGACATCAGTTTAAAAAAAACAGAACAGATTATCTGGTCATTTTATTACCATTTATGGGACATTACAGCAGCGTTTGTTTGGCTGTAAAGCACTTTGAGATGTCCTGAGGTCTCTATTTAAATTCAAGCTCTTTTTCTTATCTCTGGCAGTCTTCCATTGTTACTATAATCAAAATTTCGAACTTGATGCTACCTTCTGATGTACCATGTTTTTACTGTCTGTTCTCAAGCTGAGACTGGCTTATGGCTGTGAGCCCATCATCTACATTTCACCCTGTAAAATGGGCAGAATCTCAGCTGTTTATATGTTATAAAGTTTTCCTAGCTACTAACCTTGCCAATGTTTTAATGATTCACAGAGGCAACATGTATCACGGAGATGTCGGTGATGATGGCTTGCTGGAAACAAAATGAGTTCAGTGAGAGACCCTGCACCAAAGAGATCCAGGCATTCTATACGTGCACAGCCAAAGCAGAGGTAAACAATTTTTTCATTCATTCGTGGGACGTGGGCGTTGTTGACAAGGTCAGCATTTGTTACCATTCCAAATTGCCCTTTTTTGAGAGTAGTTATGGATCAACCACATTGCCGTGGGTCTGGGTACAAGTATAGCCCAGACCAGGTAAAGGATGGCAGGTTTCCTTCCATAAGGAGCATTAGTGAACCAAATGGGTTTTTATAACAATTGAAGACTGTTTCAAGGTCACCATTACTGAGACTAGCTTTCCAATCCAGATTTTGTTTTAATTAATTGAATTTAAGTTCCACTAGCTGCTGTGGTGTGATTTGAGCTGTGACCCCAGAGCATTCGCCTGCGCCTTTAGATTATAAATATATAATAACAATATTGCAGAGTGAAATGTGTAATTATGGGTATAGAAGTGTAGAGAATGATGGTGCAACAGTGCAGTATAACATCAGAAAATTTAACACTGAAAATTCTAACCACATGATGCCCAGTAACATTACCACTACACCCTTATCATGCTGGAACTGTAGATAATGTTGGTATATTTATGGGAAAGACAAAATGTATTGGGAAAACAATGGCTATAATTGCCAATTTCACAAGAATGCTGATGGGAAAGGTGGTTGTGGGGGAGGTGGAGAAAGACTTAATCAATCTAGATTTCCTTCAGTCTCCACATGTCTTATCTTTGTGGAGGGAAAGGGTGAGCTGCCACATGAAACAGGAGAGAAATGTAATAGGAGCATTAAATGTGAAAGAACCAATAGGGAGAGGGAGGAACACCTATCGCATGCCAAACTTTTTCTTGTGCCCTGCGTGGGATTTTGAGAAGCCTATCTGCCTCAGATTTGGGAACATGCTCCAACTCTTAGTTAGACAGGAGCTTTAGAATGAGTTAGAGTAACTGACAGTAACTCTTGTGAAGAAGGCAGGTTCAACTGAGGCATCACAAACAATGAATGCATTTAACATACAACAAAGCACAATGTGCATTCTATTTAGTCAAGTCCACGAGTTATGTAAATATGCTATCTCACTGAAATCTGTCTGGCAATTTCACTATATTTTTAGCTTTAAAAGATCTTTTTAAAGAAATGGAGAATCTTGGATGAGATTGTGGAATGACATGACAGTTACTGCACAGTAATTTTGCACTTTGTCCAGCCTGTGACATTCGATTCCGTGTAATGGATTAGAATGCAGCTTCAATTGAAGACGCTTCAGTTTATTTTTTTTGGAGATTTTGGGTGGCCTTCTCATGGATTTCATTTAAACATTTGTTGGGATTTCTTCTCTTTGTTAGAGTTTCAGTGTTTGAAGAACGCTGGCAGTAATGGGTTGTTTAGGGTTACTTGTGACTTTTGATTGCCATCAATTCCAATACATTACTGCTGAGGCCTCACTCACCAAATCCATTGCTTTCTGTGGCACTGCTTTCACAAGCAAAAGTTGAAGCTTCATCTCAGGCATTCCAGTTGTACAGATCAAAGCTACCAGTGTTGTTATCTCAAATGGCTAGCGGTGAGAAGGGCCATCCCCGGCAGGTCCTTCCTGTATGCTCGCGGTCTCATCTCTGCGTGTTTCTCTCGACACAGCTGAGGTGGGAAGAAACCATTGCCCAACTCCTTCTGGGACGTGCCTTTATGAAGCAGGTTTGGAAAGAGATGCAGGAGTTTTTGTCGAGGTTCATCCTGAGCAGTTCTGTAACACAGGACTCTGCTCTCCGGGCTGTTCCTAGGGATGCACTCCGAGGCAAACATCAGTTACTCCTGGAGGATCATCAACTCAGTGAAAGACGTTATTTGCTCTGCCTGAAACTTCTTGTTCCTCCAGTGCAAAGAACTATGTTGATGACGGAGTCTGCAGAGTGGCACAATCCAATGTCCAGGACCATGTGCTGAGGGATGCACTAAAGCTTGGGGCAGCTGCAAAGGCTCAGTGGGGAAAGGCCACCATCTAAGGCCTTTCCACCATAGTATACTGAGGGGCTGGAAATTGTGTAAAGGCCTTTGGGCTTTATGGTAAATATAAGCTATAATTGTAAGTGTAATGACACATACTGTTGAAGGGGACTGATCTTGTTTCTATTTTATTTGAGGTCAACTTTGAACTGTCATATAATGTACTTCTATAAATTTAACAAATGAAGTCTATTTTTGGGAAACGAAATGTAGTCATCCTGATGTCTGAATAGGAATTTCTATCTCGCAGGCTGAGCGGAAAGCAAGAGCAAATTTGGACAAGGTGGGACAAACCGGTACTTTGACTCCCAAGCAAGCCACAAAGTTGCTCCAGAGATATCCTAACAAAAAGCAAGTGACATAAAATCCTCTTCTGAAGCATGTATAAGAACTACTTAGATTCAAAAGGCTGCTGTCTACCTCTTCAGCCTATCTGAAGGACTTGTTTCTGGTGGATACAACTTCTGTGAAAATTGTATGAATATAATGTCCAACAATAACAGTAGAAATCTGATAGACAATGCCCTTGGCTATGATACACAAATGTTCAAGAAAATGGGTCTTACTGAATAAAAATTATGGTAATTTATTGTATTTTGTGAAATACATGTCAAAATGTTTCATATCTGGAAGTTGTTGAATGCACAAGAGGATTAATTTTTAATTTATCTTTGCTGTTATTGTGCCTTTTGTGGGTTGTGTTGCATTTTATTCTCTCTCCTTGGGTCTACTACGCCACACATAATTCCCATTTGTGAAGATCCCATCCCATGTCTCTTATCTGTGCCTTTCTTTAACTAGATGTGAGGAGGTGCACTAGTGCAGTTTGGGCTGATTCTGCTTCCTTCCCTATAGTGCACCATCCCTTTATCCACAGCTTTCCCAGTGGTGGCAGTGTCTGAGGTCCGGAATTCCATTGTGGGATTTTCCAACTCAAACCCATCTTGCACCTCTCCAGCTGATGCTGTTTTCAATGGATCAGCCAGCAGTGTTTCCAACCAATTTCATCTAGCAAAGTCAAAATCACTCACTTTTGGGAAGGTCTATCAGTTTGTATATGAAAGAACAAGTTTGGGGAGTTGCACTTTTTCAATTGTTTGCAAATAGTCAACTATTGCTAAGACAGCAGTGAAATAAGCCTTCCTGAGGTGTTATTCAATATTGTCACAGAATTGTATAAAATCATACCAAACCCTCTGTAATCACAGAAGAAAGCATCTTGTATTACTGTGCTCCATTTGACTCGGTCTAATAAATGAATTCCAGTACTTACTGTACTTACAACCAATAAGCCAGCAGTGATTTTGTTACATAGTGCGGAAGTATTTTGTGGATGTTTTCAATAACATTACATTGTAACGCCAGTTTCTCCTCACTGATGTATTAGAATCTTAATTAATTTTTGTCTTCTTGAACATGGTAAATTGTTCGACTATCTGTCAAATATCAACGAGGGAGATTGTTGTATCCACAGCTTTTCCCTGCCCTCCCTATTAAACATAAATGATCTGTGTTTATCACATAATTCTAATTTCAAGTAGATGGTCTCGTAAGTGGGAGATGGCGAGTTGTTGGACTTGGTGTCAATGTTAACACAGGTGTGATTTGTTGAGACCCTACTCAGTAAGAATGAAAGTCCCTCTAGTCTTTCTTCAGCAATCAAGCTCCAGTGCATTGATAAAATGTCAGAATAGTTCTCTGTTGTAGCTGTTAAGTTGTTCAGAGCATAATAGTAAGGCTTCCTTCTGCTCAGGACCGTGTTGATTTACATCAGCCCTCTTGCTCCCCTGGAAGAGATGAGAAAGCACAGGCATTTCACCATCACCTTCTCAAGGGCAATTAGGGATGGACAATAAATGTTGGCCTTGACAGCAATGCTGACATCCTATGAATGGACACAAAAGCCTTTAAATGGTTGGAAAACTATATTTACATTAAAAGACTTTGTTCTGATATTCAACAGTATAAACTGGAAATACTGAGCAGCATCTGTGGAGGGAGAAACAGTTAAGGCTTCAGATCACTGACCTTACATCAGAATTTTATGGACTATATGAAAGTTGTAGGGATCTGCCCATTTGATGAACTTTTAAAAGTTAAACATCATTCACCAAACACAAGCCCAACCTTCTAACTCATCTAGATCTTGTGCTTGTTGAACATCATAAATGCAGTTCTTGTGCATATCTTGGTATTGTCTGCAACCTCACAGATGATTCTCCCAACACCTGCATCCAAATTATTAATGTAAATTGTAAATAGCAAAAGTGCCAACATTGCCCTCCCATGTGACACTACTGATAATCAGTCTCCAAGCAGATCCGAATCCATTGATGACTAATTTTCAATCTACTCTGGGAGATTACCTATTGAGCTACAACACTGGCATCTACCCAGCAATATGAAAAACTGCCCAGGTATGTCCTGTGCACAAAAAGCAGGACAAATCTAACCCTGCCAATTACTGCCCCACCAGTCTACACTCGTTCATGAATAAAGTGAGGGAAAGTGACATCGATAGTGCTATCAAGCAGCACTTAATATGCAATAACCTGCTCACTGATGCTCAATTTGGGTTCCACCAGGGCCACTCAGCTCCTGACCTCGTTATAGCCTTAGTCCTAACATGGACAAAAAAGCTGAACTCAAGAGGTAGGGTGAGATTGACTACCCTTGACATAAAGGCAGCATTTGACCAAATGTAACAGCAAGGAGCACTAGCAAAATTGGAGTCAATGGGAATCAGGGAAAACTCTCCACTGGTTGGAGTCATACCTAGCACAAAGCAAGATGGTTGTGGCTGTTGGAGGTCAATCATCTCAGTGCCAAGGCATCATTGCAGGAGTTCCTCAGGGTAGTGTCTTAGGCCCAGCCATCTTCAACTATTTCATTAATGATCTTCCCTCCATAAGGTCAGAAGTAGGGATGTTCAATGATGATTGCACAATGTTTAGCACCATTTGTGACTCCTCAGATACTAAAGCAGTCCATGTCCAAATGCAGCAAGACCTGGACAACATCCAGGCTTGGGCTGACGAGTGGCAAGTAACATTCGCGCCACACAAGTGCCAAGCATTGACCATTTCCAACAAGAGGGAATCCAATCATCTTCTCCTGACATTCAAGGGCATTACCATCACTGAATTCCCCCACTACCAACATCCTGGGGGTTACCATCAACCAGAAACTGAACTGGACTAGCCATGTGAATACTATGCCTACAAAAGCAGGTCAGAAGCTGGGAATTTTGCAGAGAGCAACTGACCACTTGACTCCTCAAAGCCTGTCTACTATGGGACAGGGGTTCAAGTTCCACCATGGCAGCAGCTGGTGGAATTTAAAATCAATAAAATAAAACATGGAATTGAAAGCTACTCTCAGTAATGGTCACCATGAAACTATTATTGATTGCTGTGAAAGCCTATCTGGTTCACTAATGCCCTTTAGGGAAAGAAATCTGCCATCCTTACCTAATCTGGCCTACATGTGACTCTAGATTCACAGTAATGTGTTTGACTCTTAATTGCCTTTTGAAATACACTGGCAATCCACTCAGTTCAAGGGTAACAAATTCTGGCCATATCCCCTGAAAGAATTAGAAAGAAGTACTCAACCTATCTCCACTTGGAGAGGCAAGGTTTGATCAGGGATAGTCTTTGTCAGAGACAGTTCATGCCTAACAAATGTGATTGAATGTTTTGAGGAGTTGACCAGGTGTGTAGATGAGGGGAGTGCAGTTGATGTAGTTTATATGGATTTCAGCAAAGCCTTTGACAAGGTCCCACATGGGAGACTTATAAAGAAGGCAAATGCACATGGGATACAGAGTAATTTGATAAGGTGGATTAGTCATAGGAGACAGAGGGTGACGACAGAAGGATGCTTTAGTGACTGGAAGCCAGTGTCCAGTGGTGTACCACAGGGATCTGTGCTCGGTCCCCTATTATTTGTCATTTATATAAATGACAGATGACTATGTGCGGGTAGGATTAGTAAGTTTGTGGATGACACAAAGATTGGCCAGGTGGTTAACAGTGAGGTCGAGTGTCTTGGGCTACAGGAAGATGTGGACGGGATGGTCAAATGGGCAGATAAGTGGCAGATGGAATTTAACCCTGAAAAGTGTGAGGTGATACACTTTGGAAGGAGTAATTTGACAAGGAAGTATTGAATGAACGGCAAGGCACTAGGAAGTTCTGAGGAACAAAGGGACATTGGCATGTGTGTCCATAGATCTCTGAAGGCAGAGGGGCATGTTAGTGGGGTGGTGAAAAAGGCATTTGGGACACTTGCCTTTATCAATCGAGACATAGATTACAAAAGTAGGGAGATCATGTTGGAATTGTATAGAACCTTGGTGAGGCCACAGCTGGAGTACTGTGTGCAGTTGTGGTTGCCACATTATAGGAAGGATGTGATTGCACTGGAGGGGGTGCAGAGGAGATTCACCAGGATGTTGCCTGGGATGAAACATTTAAGTTATGAAGAGAGGTTGGTTAGACTTGGATTGTTTTCATTGGAGCAGAGAAGATTGAGGGGCGACCTGATCGAGGCGTACAAGATTATGAGGGGCATGGACAGGGTGGATGGGGAGCAGCTGTTCCCCTTAGTTGAAGGGTCAGTCACGAGGGGACATAAGTTCAAGGTGAGGGGCAGGAGGTTTAGGGGGGATGTGAGGAAAACCTTTTTACCCAGAGGGTGGTGACGGTCTGGAATGCGCTGCCTGGGAGGGTGGTGGCGGTGGGTTGCCTCACATCCTTTAAAAAGTACCTGAATGAGCACTTGGCACATCATAACATTCAAGGCTATGGGCCAAGTGCTGGTAAATGGGATTAAGTAGGTAGGTCAGGAGGTGCAGACTCGATGCAATCTGTGATTCTGTGAATATACATTTGAGCGTCTCTATCCTTGGCTCTTGCATGCAATGCAGGTGTTTTATGGACTTGCATGCATGGAGTATAATCCCTGTAGGGAGAGACAGCATTATAAATCAAACTGATTCAAAGAAAGAGGTGTTATCAACTTATTGCACGATGTAGGTCTTCCTTTTTAAAATTAATTCTCGGGATATGGGAGTCACTGGCAAGGCCAGTAACTATTGCCCGTCATTAGTTACCTTTCAGAAGATGGCGGGTCTTCTTGAACCTCTGCAATCTGATGAAGGAGCTGCTGCATTCCGGTTACATAGTGAGTTCCAAGGTTTTGGCTCAGCATTGACAAGGAAAAAGAAAAAAAGCTTGCGCTTCTATCGCTCTTTTCATGACCACTGGATGTCTCAAAGCACTTTATGCTAATTAATTATATTTTGAAGTGTAGTCACTGTTATAATGTGAGAAATGTGGCAATTATTTTACACTTGGCAAGGTCCCACAAATGGCAATGCGATAATGATCAGATAACCTGTTTTATTGTGATGTTGATTGAGGGATAAATATTGGCCAGGACACTAGGAAAAACTCCCCTGCTCTTCTTCAAAGTAGTGCCACAGGATCTTCTACATTCACTTCAGCAGGCAGCTGGGGCCTCAATTTAATGCCTCATCCAAAAGAGGACACATCCAACAGTGCAGCACTCCCTCAGTACTGCACTGGAGAGTCAGCCTTAATTTTTGTGCTCAAGCCCTGGAGTGGGACTTGAACCTAGAACCTTGTAATTCAAGAGGTAAGTGTGGCACCAACTGAAGAGAAATAGATGTCCAACTCTTAGATTTAGAGAGTGTTGAAATATTACACTCTTATACATTGCTTAAAATATTTTAGAAATATCTCAATTGTTTACTCAATTTTTCACTGCCCTGTTAATGTTTATCTGTGTCAGACATGACTCAGTGGGTAGCACTCTCGCCTCTGTGTCGAATGGCTGAGAGTTTATATTTGGATTAGCTGGGGTAAGTGATTTAGAATAATTTATATGAACAAAGCTATATTTGGTGGTGAATTATTCAGGACTTTATCCCATCCAGTTTCTTGTGCAGGGTGACTTTAGCAATGAAATTAGGGTACGTAATTAGTAAGAATACACTGTGGAGGAAATCTGCTGTACTTAGACCATAAGATCATAAGACATAGGAGCAGAAATTAGGCCCTTCGGCCCATCGAGTCTGCTCTGCCATTCAATCATGGCTGATAAGGTTCTCAACCCCATTCTCCTGCCTTCTCCCCGTAACCTTTGATCCCCTTACCAATCAAGAACCTATCTATCTCAGTCTTAAATACACTCAATGACCTGGCCTCCACAGCCTTCTGTGGCAATGAATTCCATAGAGTCACTCTCTCTGGCTAAAGAAGTTTCTCCTCATCTCTGTTCTAAAATGTCTTCCCTTTACTCTGAGGCTGTGCCCTCGGGTCCTAGTCTCTCCTACTAATGGAAACATCTTCCCCACGTCCACTCTATCCAGGCCTTTCAGTATTCTGTAGGTTTCAATCAGATCCTCCCATCCTTCTAAACTCCATCGAGTATAGACCCAGAGTCCTCAAACGTTCCTCATATGTTAAGCCTTTCATTCCTGGGATCGTTCTCGTGAACCTCCTCGGGACCCTGTCTAGGACCAGAACATCCTTCCTGAGATACGGGGCCCAAAATTGCCCACAATATTCTAAATGTGGTCTCACCAGAGCCTTATAAAGCCTCAGCAGCACATCCCTGCTTTTATTTTCTAGTCCTCTCGAAATAAATGCCAAAATTGCATTTGCCTTCCTAACTACCAACTCAACCTGCAAGTTAACCTTAAGAGAATCCTGGACTAGGACTCCCAAGTCCCTTTGCACTCCAGATTTCTGATTTCTCACCCCATTTAGAAAATAGTCTATGCCTCTATTCTTCCTACCAAAGTGCATAACCTCACACTTGCCCACGTTGTATTCCATCTGCCACTTCTTTGCCCATTCTCCTAACCTGTCCAAATCCTTCTGCAGCCTCCCCGCCTCCTCAATAATACCTGTCCCTCCACCTATCTTTGTATCATCTGCAAACTTAGCCAGAATGCCCTCAGTTCCTTCATCTAGATCATTAATATATAAAGTGAAAAGTTGTGGTCCCAACACTGACCCCTGCGGAACTCCACCAGTAACCGGCCACCATCCTGAGAAGGACCCCCTTATCCTCACTCTCTGCCTCCTGCCAGACAGCCAATCTTCTATCCATGCTAGTACCTTGCCTCTAACACCATAGGCCCTTATATTACTGAGCAGCCTCCTGTGCGGCACCTTGTCAAAGGCCTTCTGGAAGTCCAAGTAGATAACATCCATTGGCTCTCCTTTGTCCAACCTACTTGTTACCTCCTCAAAGAATTCCAACAGATTTGTCAGGCATGACCTCCCCTTGATGAAACCATGCTGACTTTGCCCTATTTTACCATACATTTCCAAGTATTCTGAAATCTCATCCTTAATAATGGACTCTAAAATCTTACCAACGACCAAGGTCAGGCTAATCGGCCTGTAATTTCCCGTCTTTTGCCTCACTCCCTTCTTAAACAGGGGGGTTACATTAGTGATTGGTCCCAGATCAGTTCAGGTGGAGACCGTCCCAATGGTACAGATCCCTCCTGTTCCAATACTGATGCCAGTGCCCCACTAAATGGAACCCCTCTTTCCCACACCACTCCTTTAGCCATGAGCTTACTTCCCTTATTCTCACGTCCCTATGCCAATTTGCACGTGGCTCAGGTAGTAATCCGGAGATTATAACCCTTGAGGACCTGTTCTTTAATTTAGTTCCTAGTTCCTGATAATCCCCGAACAGCAAGTACCTCGTACTTGTTGGACAAGGTCAAGAGCTGGGGCTCCTCTGTTCCTGAACAGAGGATCCCTCTACCTGCCTCACTTGCAGTCACACCCTGCTCATCCTGACCACTGACCGAACCTGAGGTACTTAATCTACCGGGTGTGACCACCTCCTGAAACAAAGCATCCAGGTAACTCTCCCCCTCCCGGATGTGCCGCAGTGTCCGGAGCTCGGACTCCAGCTCATCAATTCTGAGTTCCTCCAGAAACCAACACTTGCTGCAGATGTGGTCACTGCAGCTCACAATGGGATCTGCCAGCTCCCACATAATACAGCTACAGCACATCACCTGCCCAGCCATCTCGACTTAGATAATTAATTTATTAATTAGCTCTGTATTTTTTTTTCAAATTTGGTGCAGATTTCCTACGAACCAATCAGGTCACAGCTTTCCTGTGACATCACTTTTTCAGTTTTGGCTTCAGTTATACTGTGACCCGAGGTCACTGCTCCGGTGCTCCTCCCTCTGAGTCTGCTCCCTGGAGACAAGGCCACGAATCCCCGAGGTAAGCTAGATTTATACTCACCACTCCAGTGCTCCTCCCTCTGAGTCTGCTCCCAGGATTTACTCACCAATCAACTGCTTTTTCTTTAAAATCCACTTTCAGAAGAGTGTCCCTAGCAGGTCTGGTGCACTCCTGAAGGCACCGCCTCTTCCTCTCTTTTTTTTCAGGTTTGAGGAGATGGGGGGGTTGGAAACACTACAGCAATGGAATGTTTGGGGCTATTCCGTCCTTTGACAGTGGATCCTCCTCGATTCCCTCCTGAGTCGCGGTGTCTGCAGTGACTTCTCCCAGAATGCTTCTCAGTCACTTCTCACCAGCGCCCTCTGTTGGATGCTCTTCCTCCTGTTGAGTGCAAGAGTCCTTCTCCTCGATTCCCTCCTGAGTCGCAGTGGCTGTCGTGACCTCCCAGAATGCTTCAGTCACTTCTCATCAGCGCCCTTAGCTGGTCTGGCCTACTTGTGACTCCAGACCCCAAAGCAATGACACTTAAATGCCTTGTGAACAAGGGCAATTAGGGATGGGCAATAAATGCTGGCCCAGCCAGTGATGCCCACATGCCATGAACAAATATAAAAAAGGCTGATTAGTGAGAATCTATGCTATATAAAGGAGGAGAGGGGAAACATTGGGTCTAGCTTACCCCTGTTCAACAGGATGGATTTCCTGTGACCATCTGAACCCTTGGTGTGGCTCTTAATTTTATTTAATTATTATTTTAAAAATTGGTCCCATAGTTTGGACTGAAGCCTCAACCCTAAGTGTTTATCTTCCTTGGGCCTGGTGATGAACTGAACCATTCTTATGACAAATTCGGAAGTGTAGACTGGGGAAACCGCTTTCTACCCTGCATCAATCTTTGCTCTACTGTGCAGTCTCTTATTTTTTGACTTATGTTTGTTAACAGCTGGGAAGAGAAGGTCGGGGGCGCCTGAATACAAATCTTTAAAGTTTTATAAGATTTTCATCGAGTAGATACACAGAAAGAGATTACTCCCACTTATGAGAAAGATCAGAACCAGAGGGCAGCAATACCAAACAGTCGCCAAGATTTCGATAAGAACAAAATACTGCAGATGCTGGAAATCTGAAATAAAAACAGAGACTTCTGGAAAATCTCAGCGGGTCTGGCAGTGTCTGTGGAGAGAGAAACAGTTAATGTTTTGAGTCGAACATGACTCTTCTTCAGACCAGGAGGGTGGGGATATGCTGTTGGGAGGGGCAGGAGAATGAAAGGGAAAGTCTGAGATAGGGCAGAAGGCGGGAAGGGTTAAGTTACAGCGTCATGGTACAAAAGGCAAAGGGTGTGGTAATGGTTACAGTGAAGAAACAAAGCATTTGTCCAGAGTGAGTGTAAAGGTCAGAATAATGGACAGCTCTGTCCCAAAGCAAAAATGTGAAAAGCAAGAAATCAAATAGGGATTTCAGAAGAAACTCTTTTACCCAGAGAGTGGGGAAAGTGGTGGAATTGCTCGTACATGTTGAGGCCAATAGTATGGATGCATTTAAGGGGAGGTTAGATAAACAACAGGAGGGAGAAGGGAATAGTTAGTTGGTCATGCTGATTTTCGAGGAAGAATGAACAGCATGAAGTGGCTGGGCTGAATGGCCTGCTCCTGTGCTGTGCACTCCATTTAATATTTGGGCTGCTGGAAAGGTGTAAGGGCGCAGCTCCCTGATATCCACTTAAACCCGAGCCTGTGTGCAAAGGGCTCAGATTCAGGTGAGGCAATGGCGGGGGTGGGGGAATCTAAACCCTTTTGCCAATAATTCGGCTGTGCCGAAAGCGAGAAGCGAATTGTGCTAATGGGCTGAGATTATCTGCAGTCTGATGGGTTTTGTTTTGTACTCGGTCGGGTCCCACCCATTCACTGAGCTCCCACACACACTCTCTCTCTCTCTCTCTCTCTGCAGGTCTGGCTGTGCACAGTCATTTACTGGAGACTTGACTGTGAGCACACGTCTGTTGCCTCGGGCCAGGTCTCTCCTCTCAAAGTGTGGCAATCCCTTTAGAAATCACCAGAAAGCTGTCCTGGAAATTGCTTCATTCTTGATTACAGAAATCTCAGTGGGGGTCGCCGCAGCTCGGGAATCCGGATTAGGATGTGACTTCAGAATGGTATTGGTTTCTGTTCTTTCCACGCTCCTGTGTTACTGCTTTGTGGACGCCGAGGTAAGATTGCAGTTTAATCCATTACTTTAGAAATCACATCGCAAATTGGAGCGCACCCTTTCATTTGCACTCTCCTGAAGTTATAACGATAAGAAAACAGGAACAAATTGTATTCTATCTGCATGCTCCTGTGTCTGATAACCCTTGCTCTTTGCTCTAATGCCTAATGCCCCCAGTTTATTTAGTGTAGCTAGAATCTTAGACCTGATCCTGCATGCTGGGGTCTGGAGCGGAGATGCTGCAGGTTCTAAAGCGCCGGTCCTACAGACAGGGCAGACACTTGCACTAGATTAATTCATGTTTTAATAACGTTGTCTTCATTTCCAGATTGCAGAGACCCATCAAGCAAAAGACAACCACCTCTCAGGTAACACGTTTGATGCGTTAAACATTGTCAGATGCTCAGACACCGTTTGTACGTTGATTAGAAACTCTTGCATTTATATAGCCCCCTTCACAACCTCGGGATGTCCCAAAAGCGCTTTACAGCCAATGGAGTACTGTTGAACTGTTGAAGTGTAGTCACTGTTGTAATGCAGGAATAGCTTAATACAAAACATAACAGAAAATATAAACATATTACAGATATTTATTTATCGCACCTCATCAGATCTCAAAGCCTTTCCCTCTGCATGAAATAGAGACAAGTCACATTGTAAATTTTACCCACACCGAGGTTTGTTTTCATTAATTTGCTATAAAATAATTTATTATTGAAAATAACACTGTTAAAAGCAAAGAAGGATGAATGCCTAGTTAAGTTTTTAGTTTGGAAATGCAAGTTGCCAGCCTGATTTACCCGTTCCTGTCATTATCGTAAAACTGGTTGGAAGGATAAATGGGTTTTTTGTGCAATTCAACATGTTCCTACATTACTTGGATCTTTCCATCAGGAAGGAGTGAAGCTGGGTTGGTGCAAGGGCGGTTACTTGCTGGGAGCAATGTTTTTATTTCTCCAATTGGAAGATCAAACAAGTTCAATGACGAAATGGTTCTAATAGGTTCAAATAATATAATTCTGGGTGAGATTTCACAGATAGGCAGAACAAGCTCCAGGGATTGAATGGTCCATTTGTGTTTCTGTATTCCACAGATAGCCCCTTATACACAAACACACACCCACACCTATACACAAACACAAATACATGCGTACACTAACACACAAATACATATGCAAACATACACAAACACACAAATACATATGCAAACATACACACATACATACACAAACACATAAATACACAAACACAGACATACACACAGACACCTACACACATCAACCCATTCCCAACATGTACTGTAGTGGAGTTGGGTCTGGGTGGGGATTCTTTTCAATTCAAGAAATTGTCATTTAAGCTGGACTTTTTGAGTCTGTCAAAGGTTTTAAAAAGAAAATATAGACTTGCATTTATATGTTACCTGCATCATCTTCTGATGTCCCAAACCCTTTACAGCCAATGAATTAGTTTTTGAAGCATAGTTACTACTGTAATGTAGAAAACACATGGGTCAGGTTGTGCACAGCAAGCTCCCAGAATCAGCATTCTGGTAATGACAGATAATCTTTTATTTTGTTGATTGAAGAATGAATATTGGCTAGGGCATGGGAATAACTCCCCTGCTCTTCTTTAAATAGCACCATGAGATCCTTTACATCCACTGGAGAGGTTTACAATCTCATCCAAAAGGCAGCACCTCTAACAGTGCGGCACTTCCTCACTGGGTGTCAGCCTTGGTTTTTGCACTAAGTCTTTGGAGTGGAGCTTGAAGCAGCAGCTCCTGAGTTAGCACTGAGAATGCTAACCACTAAGTCACAATGAACAACACATGCTGGGTATTGTGCATTGCAACAAAGAGGTCTGGTGGAGGTGAATGGTGCTATTTGTAACTGCAGGAATGGAGCTTTGTGCCTAGAGGAGGAAGCAAAGCTGTTCACCTCATGTGCTTCCCATTAGCAAAGTTTACACCCTGTCCTATTCAGTAGGGATTCAGTTTGAGAAAAAACATGGGGGCAATCCAATCCCCCAGATTCAAATGCATCTTAATATCAAAGCAGAGGATCTCATTTTTGAATAGTACCCATTGTGAAATTATGTTTATGTTGTCTATGATGCTCACACTAGCAACTTGAATGCCTAAAGTGAGCTCAATCAAGATCCCGGTCTGACCTGTACAGCTACCAGGGCATCAGAATTTTGTTAATTTAGTTTAATTGTTTTAACTTGAAAAGAGTTACCAGGGCATCAGTAGGAGTTCTCCCATTTTCTGGGATTAAGGCACTTGCCATATATTAAGGAACTTTGTTTATAAGAGTCTAAATACACCATTTTTCTGGTATTGCAGTTTGGCTAAAAGATGTGGGTTCAAACCCCTCTATAGACGTGACCACACAATCTAGCCAGATACTGTGGGACAGTACTGAGAGAGTGCTGCATGGCTGGATTGCCATCTTTCAGAGATGTTAAACCAAGGCTCTGTCTGCCCTCTCAAGTGGACATAAAAGATCTGTAGCATCATTCAAAGAGGACAGGAAAACCCCACAGTGTTTTGGACCAATGTTTCTCTCACAACCAACTCCACTAAAAATTGATTGCCTGGTCATCCATTCATTTGCTAAGTGTATTCCTTTGCTGTTCAAAAATTGGCTGCCGTACTTATCTACATAAAAACCATTTCAAAAGGCAATCTTTCCATTGTAAAGCACTTTGGAACATTCTGAGGATGTGAGTAAACAACGTAAGTGGAAATTTTTCTTTTAAAATATTTTATACCTTGTTTAATGTGGCTCTGCAATGTCCCTAATGGAGTAATTTAATCTACTCTGTAAGATACGTGTGTGCACCGAACATCTGTTCCAAAACACTGCTTCAGTCTCACCTGGATATTGTCATAGCTCTGAGTACTGCACTTTAACAAGGTTGTGAAGGCATTAGATAGGGTGCAGAAAAGATTCATGAGGATAGTTCTAGGGATGAGGAACTTCAGTTATGTAGGTGGATTGGAGAAGTTGGGACTGTTCTTCTTGGGGAAGAGAAGGTTGAGATTAGATTTGCTGGAGGTATTCAAAAGCATGAGGGGTGTGGACAGAGTAGATAGGGAAAAGCTGTTCCCATTGGTGGAAGGATCAAGAACAAGAGGGCACAGATTTAAGGTAATTGGCAAAAGAAGCAATGGTGACATGAAGGAAAACTTATTCACACAGCGAGTGGTTAGGATCTGGAATGCACAGCCTGAGAGTGGGATGGAGGCAGGTTCATTCAAGGCGTTAAAGGAGAATTGAATCATTATCTGAAAAGGAAAAATTTGCATGTCTAAAGGGAAAAGGCAACGGAATGGCACAAGGTGAATTGCTCCTTCAGCATGGAGACAACAGGCTGAATGGTCTCCTTCTGTGTGCTATAACATTCTATAATTCTATGATATGCTGTGGAAAGTGTTATCCTTTTGGATCCAACATATTTCAGCTTTGAAAGACGATTCATATTTCTGGTAACTTTTAAAATCTGCCTGTGTTGTGAGACTCCTTTTTTTATATATACGAGAATTCTGCTGGTATTTTTCTGAGTAGCTTGTTTGGTAAGGATACAGACGGTCCAATATGCTGAACCAAGGAATTGTAAGAGGCTGGCTAATGTTCATGGTTCCCCACATTTTGAGTTCTCTGTTCTTCCTATACAATGGGGGCTGCAAAAGACCTTATTTGCTGTAAGGTAGACTGTTTGTTTTACTCCTGTCCCTGCCCCCAACCCATTGTGTTAATGGTTGCTCATTTGGTAGCATTCCTGTCCCTATGTCAGATCGCTGTGGGTTCAAATCCCACTCCAGAGACTAAAGCGTAAAAATCTAGATTAATACAGCACTGAGGGAGTGCTGCACTGTCTGAAGTGATGTCTCTCCGATGTGATGTCAAATGGAGGCCCCATCTCCTTGCTTGGGTGGATGTATAAGATCCCATGGCACTATTTTGAAGAAGAGCAGGGGAGTTCTCCCTGGCGTCCTAGTCAATATTTGTCCTTAATCGACATCGCTAAAAGATTATCTGCTCATTATCATATTACGGCTTGTGGGAGCTTGCTGTGTGCAAATTGGCTGCTGTGTTTCTTACATTATAACAGTAACTATACTTCAAAAGTACTTAATTGGCTGGAAAGGGCTTTGGGATGTCCTGAGGTTGTGAAAGGCACTTTATAAATGCAAGTCTTTCAGTAATTAGTTGACACAGTGATGCCAATAGATATTATGTACAACCAGAGAACAGGGATGATTAAAGTTTAGAAACTTTGCACAAGGAATTGGAAGGGTTTAGCAGAAAGTAATATGTTCTCAAATACCTCTTAGTGGTTGGAATACAAGCAGCATTGGTAGGTTCCTGGGAGCAAATTACTTGCCAGCCCTCTTTAACGGTGTAAAATGGGTGAAGAACAAACCTAATTCCTTGATACATCCTTTGTTTCCACAGCTGTTGGCTGGTGCTTGGGCAGTTTCACCAAGCTGGGTTATTATACCAGGTCAGTGACATTCACTGTGACTGGAGAAGAGTGTCTGAAGTGGACAGAATTCCCAGACTATGTCCAGCAATATCCCAACAAGGGCCTTGGTGACCACAATTTCTGCCGCAATCCCGATGGTGAAACTATTCCATGGTGTTTCTACAGGAAGAAAACGGGGTCAATAAGCTGGTCAGAATGCGACTGCAACCACGGTAAACAGTTTGGTTATCTTTACACTCATCGCAGCCATTAAAATGGGTGGACGGATCCCAGGATTATGTGTTGGACTCCACATTGCGGATCTAGGCAAGAAGGAAAATAACATTGACAGGAGGGCTGAGCCTTGCTTTCTCCCTTGAAGAAGGAATTAAAATCCCATGGGCCGGTTCTTGGAGTAAGGCCCAGTCACCTTCACTGCCAAGTGGATGATGTGTGGCTTGGGAAAGGTTGGAAGGAATGTAAAATTCAAGGGATAACCAATCAAACATTGAGCACCCTGGAAAAGGATCTGCCAGGATGCTTAGCAACTGGTGTGAGGGTTGCTTTTAGCAATGGAAGGGTGTGCTCCACAGAATACTTCCACAGCAGCAATTTTTCACCTCATGATAGAGGAAAAATTGGCAAAGCCAAGGCCTATTACACGCATCCCAAGAATTGGGGCGATGGAGGTGCCAGTGTGGGCTGTTGTCATCTAAGCTAGTCAAGCTCAAACTCTGTTGTGGGGTGGCTGAGCTGCACTATTTATGATAGAGTTGATTAGCAGACACTTCTTGGGTGGAAACTTCAAACACTACAAGCGCCAAATCCTCCTCTCTCCACTGGGGAAGGGGCAACTGTCAATAATTGGGGATGGAGGACAGAGAGGTACAGGATGAAGTTTGCTTTGCTATGCCAAACAAGGAAAGATACCTAGATTATCAAAAAAAGTAACTTTTTCAGATATCTTGTAATTAAGGAGTGAAAAGGTTCAATGTGAGGATACACTGTAGAAACAAATTAATTGGAAAGGTGGGGGAACCTGTAGATAGAAAGAGTAGGAACATTTGGCGAAAATATGTGACATATACTAAAGAAGTGTGTTGGAATACTCCCCACTTGCCTGGATGAGTGCAGCTCCCACAACACTCAAGAAGCTTGACATCGTCCAGGACAAACAGCCCACTTGATTGGCACTCCATCCACAAACATTCACTCCATCCACCACTGATGCACAGTAGTAGCAGTATGTGCCATCTACAAGATGCACTGCAGAAATGCACCAAGGCTCCTTCGAGAGCATCTTCCAAACCCACGACCACTGCCATCTAGAAGGACAAGGGCAACAGAAAGATGGGAACACCACCACCTGAAAGTTCCCCTCCAAGCCACTTACCATCCTGACTTGAAAGTATTTCGCTGTTCCCTCACTGTCAGTGGGTCAAATCCTGGAACTCCCTTCCTAACAGCATTGTGAGTGCACCTACACCACATGGACTGCAGTGGTTCAAAAAGGCAACTCACCACCACCTTCTCAAGGGCAACTAAGTATGGGCAATAAATGCTGGCCCAGCCAGCGAAGCCCACATCCCTTGAATGAATAAAAAAAACACGTACATGTTTTGAACATTCCCCCACCTCCCTGCCAATTTTCACTCTTTGTCACCTTGAGGGTCTTTACGCTGAACATTGTCTGCTCTCTTGCTGTCACATCCTTCCTTCAGAAGTATGTCCAGACAGTGTATTTCTTGCTGGATATTTCTGGAAACCAATCGAATGAAGACCCTTCCCCCATTTACCCCTTCCTCATCATGGGATGGCAATTGTAGCACCTCGTGCTGCCACTCGAGCTGAGAGCTGCTGCCCCAGCATCGAACAGGGATTAACCTGCACGTCCTAAACTGTATGGCTCACCTACTCGCTTCCTTAATAAGCCAAGCGAGTGGAGATTCCGAGGTCACTCGCCTCAAAGAATCCTCTCTCGATCTGAGCGAACTTGCTGAATATCAACAAGTCTTTCAAGAAAGGATCTAGGAGCCAAAAGTGAGATTTATGGAATAATAGAATTTTCAAGTTGAATTTGACCTTCCCAGTCAGCCTGGCTGAATAATGCTGCCGTCCACTCGAGTCTGTGTTGCCAACTCATGTGCATTCTTAAATTTGATATCAGGTTTACTATTCAATTGATTCTACAAATGTCTATCAGCCTAAATCTCGGAAACAGCAAGTGGTGCATTGGCTGCGGCTATGCTGTGGCAGCAGCGATGCATCGGCGATGAGGTCACCTCTAAAAAGGTCATTAAACGGAGCTGCATTGGTGCTAATGGAGTTACACCGCACTCTTTGGGCTGGCAGGTGGAAAACTGCGATGTGGTCCAGGAGGGCAGGATTATCGAGACACCAGTAATGCGAGGGCAAAATCAGCATGCAATTAGTGGTGGGTTAAGATGCTTTAGGAGAATTTTAGTGGTTGCTTATGTATTTCCAACATTTTCAATAACTGGTTTGAGGTATTTTTGGTCTGTGTAATGTGTACCAATTTATTTTGATTAAGGAGTTGTTACTTCTCAAAGGACAAAAGGCTGTTCATAGTTTTCCTGGATTTTTAAGGTGCTATTCGATTGAGTGGAGGAGCCAGCCAACATGAGGGAAGGGTGGAGCTACTTTACAATGGACAATGGGGCACTGTCTGTGACAAGAATTGGGATGATAGAGATGCCAGTGTGGTCTGTCGCCAGCTAGGCTTGAGGTATGAATGTTGGAACAATACATCCAGCAATTATCCTGAACATAGTAATTACAGGTGTTGCCAAGGTTATATTAAACCTCTGGAGCAACGTACAGCTCTTGGTATCATACTGTTCAATGTTTAGTCACTTTATAGACAGTGTTTTTACTGTACCACAGCAGGAATTGTTTGCATCAGTTTTGAACCATTTCATTGCTGGTTGGGTGAGGGGCTGCTAGATTTGTCTCATTGATCCTTTCACTGTTTTTAAATGACAAAGTTTGCCGAAGCTGGGTGTATAAAGTGGCTGAGCCAATTGAACCTGTGCTGTGTTAGCCAGAGAACAAGTACACTCGTGCCATGCCTAGATAGTGTGCCAACTGAAAGCTGAGGAAGGAACCTGTTTGTACATTACTAAAGCAGAGCAGCTGGGGAGGTGATGAAGTAGTGGAAATGTCACTGGGCTAGTGATCCAGAGGCCCTGGGGATTCAAATAATACCATGACAACTGATGGAATAAAAAAACTGGAATTCATAGCTGGTCTCAGTAATGGTGACCATGAAACTATCATCAATTGTTGTAAAAACCCAACTGGTTCACTAATGTCCTTCAGGGAAGGAAATCTGCTGTCCTTACCTGGTCTGACCTAGATGTAACTCCGCAGTGTGGTTGACTCTTAGCTGCCCCCCTGAAATGGTCTAGCAAGCCACCCAGTTCAAGGGCAGTTAGGGATGGGCAACAATTGTTGGCCTTGCCAGTGACACCCCACATCCCATGAAGGAATAAAAAAATTACAGAGGTCCCCAAGCAGGCAATCTTTTGGGCCAGAGATGTATCCCAACATGAGCAGAGTCCAGAAAGGGAGAACTGTTCAAACTTTTAATATCCAGACCAAACTTACTTGCATCAGAGGAAAGATAAGGAGAATTTACTTAACGTAGTGAGTTGTTACATTCTGGAATGTATTGCCTGAAAGTTTGGCGGAAGCATATTAAATAGCAACTTCCAAAAGGGATTTGGTTGTACACATGAAACAGAAAACTTGGCAGGGCTATGGGGAAAGAGCAGGGCTGCAAGTCTAATTGGATAGCCCCAAAGAGCTAGCAAAGGCACGATGGGCTGAGTGGCCACTTTTCATGCTGTAAAATTCTATGTTTCACAAATTCAAATGTAATTTATTGTATGTTGTTCTCTCTGTACCATCGGTATTTCCTGGTCTGAAGGTAGCCAACCAAACTTAACGTGTAAGTTTCATTCTATCTCCCTTTTGCAAGCTTATTGAAATTTCAATGAAAATTGGCACCTCGAATCCCAAACACAAGCCCTACCACATACACACTCTTATAATGGATTTGACTATTGTTCCTTTAGTAGACTTCAGGGAAAAAGACAAAGGCTGAAATCAAGCTTGACTTTTGGGGGTGAAGGTCATCTTGAGGACAGAGCAACTTTAGACAATCGACTGCCACACCCCAGTATAAAACCAGCAGCTGACTCACTATTGCCCAAGATGAACATCACGCCCGCCATTTGAGTTAAAATCAAATCAGTATCACAATGGGGTCAGTATTCCTAGTGTTCCCTCTCTAGGCCCACTTTGAGATACGAAGCTGAACACTTTGGGGTGTTGAAGTCTGCAGTTACTCTCAGTACTGACCTTAGCTCCTGTATATCTCTGTAATATGGGACTGGTTCCCCTCTGGCTTCTCCTTTAATTCAGGCAGAAGATTTTATGATACATGCTCATGGCTGGAAGTTTCCACAGCAGAGCTGTTACATTGTGAACACTATGACACCCTCAAAAGCAATTTTGTTCTAATCTATATTTACAAAATTTGTCTGTAACATGGAATGAATAGTAAATCAAACGTTGGACGCAGCAATCTCAAGGATATGGGATTTTTTTTTATATATATTACTTATATTACACTTTACATACACTATATATATTTATACTTTATATGTTCCATACTGGAATCAGGACCTTTCCTCATAGAAATGGTTAGAACAAAACTAAATAACACAGCCAAGCAATGATGTTGTGAATGTATCTTATGTATCAGCTGTGGCTCAGTTGGTTGCACTCTTGCCTATGGTTCATACGGTTGTAAATTCCAAACCTACACCAGGCCTGAAGCCCAAAACTTTAGGTTGACTATCCAATGTGACACACCATTGAAGTGTTATACTTCTGTTACAGGAGGTCACAAGGGCAATTGCTGTTATTGTTCATTTTAAATTTGAGGTTGCTTAACAAAAATCTATGAAGTGTAATAGGGATATGATGAGGATGATGGCGGCACAGTGGTAATGTTACTGCTCTAGTAGTTCACAGACCCAGGCTAATGCTCTGGGAACATGGGTTCAAATCCCATCATGGCAGCTGGTTGACTTTAAAATAAATAAAATCTGGAATCTAAAGGTAATCTCAGTAATGGTGACCATGATAACTATCATCAGTTGTAAAAACCCATCTGGGTCACTAATGCCCTTTAAGGAAGGAAATCTGCCACCCTGCCTGGCCTGGAGTACTTGTGACTCCAGATCCACAACACAGAAACTCATCAAGGCTCCTTAGGCAGCACCTTCCAAACCCACTGCCACTACCACCTACAAGGCAAGGGCATCAGACACATAGGAACTAGCACCTGCAAGTTCCCCTCCAAGCCACACACCATCCTGACTTGGAAATATATCGCCGTTCCTTCACTGTTGCTGGGTCAAAATCCTGGAACTCCCTCCCTAACAGCACTGTGGGTGTACCTACACCACATGGACTGCAGCCGTTCAAGAAGGCAGCTCACCACCACCTTCTCAAGGGCAATTAGGGATGGGTAATAAATGCTGGCCCAGCCAGCAACACCCTGTAGATGACTTTTTAAAAATGTAGTTGACTCTTAACTGCCCTCTGAGATGGCCTAGGAAACCACTCAGTTCAAGGGTATTTAGGGGTGGGTAACTTGTCAGCGACGCCCACATCCCATGAAAGAATTAAAAATAAAGTGAAGATGGGTAAAAAATGGAGGTCTATTGCAGATCATCCATGATCTCATGAACTGGAAGAACAGGCTTAAGGGGGCCAAATAGTCATTTCCTATCCCTGTGGTACTGGAGATAGAAGTTGAGTACTGTTCCAGGAGCTATCTGTTGCTCTCTGTGTTGGCATAATAGCATTAACATACAGTGGGGAAAGGGAACACAAGATGCTGGAGTGACCCATAGGGGTGATATGGCCTGTCTCAGGTCATTTTAGCCCTGTGATTCCTTTCAGGATTGAAATAACCTGAGCAAATGTAATCCAGTGAAAAGAGAAACAGAGTAATTATTTATCAAATCTACAAAAGGAGCTAAATTTCTGTTGCTATTTTTAGTTCATTGATTAACATCCCTGTTAAATTTCTACATTGTTTTACTACAGTCATTAGCCTATTTATTTTTAGAAAGTTAACGGCTACATCAAAATAGCACACATTTATTAGTTAGCAGGCTAAAAATAATTCAGAGGAAATTAATCTCCAAAACATGCAGTGTGAACAATTCTACTCATGAAATAACTAGTTGTCACTTCCTTTCCATTTCCCTCATATCCTCTTTCACCTTACCACTCTTTCCATTCTCTCCATTAACCCCTTTTCCCACTGCGACCTCTTAATCCTTCCTTTCCTCCCCATCCTAACTTTCTCTTCTGTCGCTTGCATTCAAAGTGAAATAGGCGTTGGCAAGAAGAATTCATTCTTTGGCGCGGGATCAGGCCCCATACATATGGATGTGGTTCACTGTCGTGGTGATGAGACAGCCTTGCTAGAATGTGGAAACAGCACGTTAGCAAATGGAGTTTGCAGACATGGCAATGATGCAGGAGTTGTGTGTGGACTTCCAGAAGGTAAAGATCAGAAGTAAACTCCTCAGAAAATTTAACTGGAATCATTGGATTTGCGAAGAAAAACAGTTGATGTTTATTATTATTGTATAATGTAACATAAAACCATAAGACATAGGAGCAGAAATTAGGCCATTCGGCCCATCGAGTCTGCTTCGCCATTCAATCATGGCTGATAAGTTTCTCAACCCCATTCTCCCGCCTTCTCCCCGTAACCTTTGATCCCCTTACCAGTCAAGAACTTATCTATCTCAGTCTTAAATACACTCAATGACCTGGCCTCCACAGCCTTCTGTGGCAATGAATTCCATAGATTCACCACTCTCTGGCTAAAGAAGTTTCTCCTCATCTCTGTTCTAAAATGTCTTCCCTTTACTCTGAGGCTGTGCCCTCGGGTCCTAGTCTCTCCTACCAATGGAAACATCTTCCCCACGTCCACTCTATCCAGGCCTTTCAGTATTCTGTAAGTTTCAATCAGATCCCCCCTCATCCTTCTAAACTCCATCGAGTATAGACCCAGAGTCCTCAAACATTCCTCATATGTTAAGCCTTTCATTCCTGGGATCGTTCTCATGAACCTCCACTGGACCCTCTCCAGGGCCAGCACATGTTAGACAAAGAACTGGAAATCATCTTAATGTAACTGGGTTCCCTTAATATCCTAACACCTACCAAATCCCCTTCCCCCAAATAAGTGCAATTTTTCATTAGGAGATTGAGTAGAAATGTCTCTTAGAACACAAGCAGCAGATAAGTTATTTTATATCCTGTCTCTGTGACAGACACACTGTCCCAGAGTCTAGCAATGATATTCTACAACCTGGAAAAAAGTGAGAGCTGGCAAAGATGGGGCAGCCTATTCCTCAGTGTGGAAAATGATTAGGCTCTGCAACCTCCTAGTGCTGGCATCTCTGAGATAAGAGACTCATCAGGTGGATAATTGGACATTCAAAACTCACCTCTCTGTGCCATAGGCTCTCCTACTCAGTGTCCTAAAGTTATCACCATTGTGTTTTAGTGTGAAAAAGAGAATTGTCATTGATTGAGGAATAGATTGTTATTAAAATATCACTTTACATGGCCTTGTCTTGTTTTTCTCAAGTGCAGGTTCAGTAATGCCCATTCGTCTGGTTGGAGGGGAGGAGGACTATGAAGGGCGAGTTGAGGTCTTTCATGGTGGAGAGTGGGGGACTGTGTGTGATGACCAGTGGGATGATCTGGACGCGGAGGTTGTCTGCAGACAATTGGGCTTAAGGTACAATAACCACACAAGGGGAAGTATTTTCTACCTCTTCAAAGGTTCAGATTTAGCAAGTAGAAATTCAGTATTGCTGAAAAAGAGACATTTTTTGTCAAAGCTTATCGTCGTGCACTCCTCGGGACAATTCGCAAGAATACCAAAAGTAAAGGGAACAACGGTTTATACTAAACAAAAACAGAATTACCTGGAAAAACTCAGCAGGTCTGGCAGCATCAGCGGAGAAGAAAAGAGTTGACGTTTCGAGTCCTCATGACCCTTCGACAGAACTTGAGTTCGAGTGCAAGAAAGAGTTGAAATATAAGCTGGTTTAAGGTGTGTGTGTGGGGGGGGCGGAGAGATAGAGAGAGAGAGAGGTGGAGTGGGGGGTGTGGTTGTCGGGACAAACAAGCAGTGATAGAAGCAGATCATCAAAAGATGTCACCAGCAATAGAACAAAAGAAGACATAGGTGTTAAAGTTGGTGATATTATCTAAACGAAGGTGCTAATTAAGAATGGATGGTAGGGCACTCAAGGTATAGCTCTAGTGGGGGTGAGGAGAGCATAAAAGATTTTAAAATATTTAAAAATAATGGAAATAGGTGGGAAAAGAAAAATCTATATAATTTATTGGAAAAAAACAAAAGGAAGGGGGAAGAAACAGAAAGAGAGTGGGGATGGGGGAGGGAGCTCAAGACCTAAAGTTGTTGAATTCAATATTCAGTCCGGAAGGCTGTAAAGTGCCTAGTCGGAAGATGAGGTGTTGTTCCTCCAGTTTGCGTTGGGCTTCACTGGAACAATGCAGCAAGCCAAGGACAGACATGTGGGCAAGAGAGCAGGGTGGAGTGTTAAAATGGCAAGCGACAGGGAGGTTTGGGTCATTCTTGCGGACAGACCGCAGGTGTTCTGCAAAGTGGTCGCCCAGTTTACATTTGGTCTTTCCAATGTAGAGGAGACCACACTGGGAGCAACGAATGCAGTAGACTAAGTTGGGGGAAATGCAAGTGAAATGCTGCTTCACTTGAAAGGAGTGTTTGGGCCCTTGGACGGTGAGGAGAGAGGAAGTGAAGGGGCAGGTGTTGCGTCTTTTGCGTGGGCATGGGGTGGTGCCATAGGAGGGGGTTGAGGAGTAGGGGGTGATGGAGGAGTGGACTAGGGTGTCCCGGAGGGAGCGATCCCTACGGAATGCCGATAGGGGGGGTGAAGGGAAGATGTGTTTGGTGGTGGCATCATGCTGGAGTTGGCGGAAATGGCGGAGGATGATCCTTTGAATGCGGAGGCTGGTGGGGTGATAAGTGAGGACAAGGGGGACCCTATCATGTTTCTGGGAGGGAGGAGAAGGCGTGAGGGCGGATGCACGGGAGATGGGCCGGTCACGGTTGAGGGCCCTGTCGACGACCGTGGGTGGAAAACCTCGGTTAAGGAAGAAGGAGAACATGTCAGAGGAACTGTTTTTGAAGGTAGCATCATCGGAACAGATGCAACGGAGGTGAAGGAACTGAGAGAATGGGATGGAGTCCTTACAGGAAGCGGGGTGTGAGGAGCTGTATTCGAGGTAGCTGTGGGAGTCGGTGGGTTTGTAATGGATATTGGTGGACAGTCTATCACCAGAAATTGAGACAGAGAGGTCAAGGAAGGGAAGGGAAGTGTCAGAGATGTGAAAATGATGGAGGGGTGGAGATTGGAAGCAAAATTAATAAATTTTTCCAAGTCCCGACGAGAGCATGAAGCAGCACCGAAGTAATCATCGATGTACCGGAGAAAGAGTTGTGGAAGGGGGCCGGAGTAGGACTGGAACAAGGAATGTTCCACATACCCCATAAAGAGACAGGCATAGCTGGGGCCCATGCGGGTACCCATAGCCATACCTTTTATTTGGAGGAAGTGAGAGGAGTTGAAGGAGAAATTGTTCAGCGTGAGAACAAGTTCAGCCAGACGGAGGAGAGTAGTGGTGGATGGGGATTGTTTGAGCCTCTGTTCGAGGAAGAAGCTAAGGGCCCTCAGACCATCCTGGTGGGGGATGGAGGTGTAGAGGGATTGGACGTCCATGGTGAAGAGGAAGCGGTTGGGGCCAGGGAACTGGAAATTGTTGATGTGACGTAAGGTGTCAGAGGAATCACGGATGTAGGTGGGAAGGGACTGGACAAGGGGAGAGAGAAGGGAGTCAAGATAACGAGAAATGAGTTCTGTGGGGCAGGAGCAAGCTGATCGGTCTACCGGGGCAGTTCTGTTTGTGGATTTTGGGTAGGAGATAGAAGCGGGCCGTCCGAGGTTGGGCGACTATCAGGTTGGAAGCTGTGGGAGGAAGATCCCCAGAGGAGATGAGGTCAGTGACAGTCCTGGAAACAATGGCTTGATGTTCAGTGGTGGGGTCATGGTCCAGGGAGAGGTAGGAGGAAGTGTCTGCGAGTTGACACTCAGCCTCCGCGAGGTAGATGTCAGTGCGCCAGACAACAACAGCACCACCCTTGTCAGCGGGTTTGATGACAATGTCAGGGTTGGACCTGAGAGAATGGAGTGCAGTAAATTCAGAGAGAGACAGGTTAGAATGGGTGAGAGGAGCAGAGAAATTGAAACGACTAATGTCGCGCCGACAGTTCTCAATGAAAAGATCAAGAGAAGGTAAGAATCCAGAGGGAGGGGTCCAGATGGAGGGAGAATATTGGAGGTGGGTGAAAGGATCCGTTGAATGGGGAGAGGACTCCTGCCCAAAGAAGTGAGCCCGGAGACGAAGACGGCGGAAGAAGAGTTCAGCATCATGCCGAGCCCAAAATTCATTGAGGTGAGGGCGTAAGGGTATGAAACTAAGTCCTTTGCTGAGCACTGAACGTTCAGCATCGGAGAGGGGAAGGTCAGGGGGTATAGTGAATACACGGCTGGGGTTGGGATTGGAAGAAGGGGTGGGGACGGAGGGACAGGCAGGGGTGGAGGGTCCTAGATGGGTGTTGGTGTCGATGAGTTGTTGGAGCTTGCGTTCCTTAGCACTTGAGAGAAAGAGAAAAAGTTTCTTGTTGAGGCGTCGGATGAGCCGAAGGATAAAATGAAACTGGGGGCATGCGCAGCTTTGAAAAAGGGTACGGCGGTGCTGCTGGAGGGAGAGGGCGAGTGTGTTCATATGGCGGCGCATGGCACTGAGTGTGGATTTCAGAATGTGACGGGAACAGCAGTCCGAGAAACGTTTTATGTCCCGGAGATACCTGTAATCCTGGGTGGGTTCGAAACATGAGGGGTGGAATTTCAGTTGAAATCCACGTGGGGTAAGTCGGAGACGGAGACAGTCACTGAGAAATGAAATATAGCTGTGAAAGCGGGTTTTAGTAAACACCTTGTCAAACACCAGGAGGGAAATGGAAAGCAATGAAGATGAGCAAGGCAAAAGAGAGGTACAGAAATCTTGTTGCAGAGAAGAACAGAACTTCTTCAAGGAGGTAGGCATTTCTTGAAGAGCAGTGGCAGTCAATTAAACACAGAGATAAAAACAAAAAAACTGCAGATGCTGGAAATCCAAAACAAAAACAGAATTACCTGGAAAAACTCAGCAGGTCTGGCAGCATCGGCGGAGAAGAAAAGACTTGACGTTTCAAGTCCTCATGACCCTTCGACAGAACTTAAGTTCAAGTCCAAGAAAGAGTTGAAATATAAGCTGGTTTAAGGTGTGTGGGGGGGGGTGGAGAGAGAGAGAGAGAGAAGTGGAGGGGGTTGGTGTGGTTGTAGGGACAAACAAGCAGTGATAGAAGCAGATTATCAAAAGATGTCACCAACAACAGTTTATACTAGATGAGAAGAGAGTGCTGATTGGTTGGCAAGTGGACTCCGATTGGCAGAGGCATTGCCATGGAGAATGCACCAGTTGATGGTGACTGACAGTTAACTGTGAAGTATTGCTTGAAATTTAAACTAGGCAGCTTGCCTCTGACTGGCCAAGGCATTGCCCTGAGGAATCAACTAGTGAATGGCTGTCATTTATTTTGTTCAGGTAAAACAGGCACAATGTGTGTACATGTTATTTCTGTCTGCAGTGAAGTTCTGTACCACCAAACGACTGTTAGTAGAAATTCCTTCATGTGTGTTATATTGGAGTTTGCATTGAAATTGTAGTTTTTTTTTAACAATTTCTTCCTTTACTCCCATCATTTGACTTTCTCCTTGTTCTGTTCTAAATCTTCTAGAACTAAATACCATTCTTAGAAAAATGCAGCTATGTGATATTTCGTATCCAGTGAGCCCGAATTAACTAACTGACAGGATTGCTTAAAGAATGTTTAAACACAGCTGGTCAGCCAGCATCTGAAAAGAGAAGATGTGCTGAGCGTAAAGCCTTTGTTGGAATGATCGATGTCTGAGATGTCCTCTCTGGCTAAGACACTACATCTGAAATTTGAACTCACTTTTTTGTCTACAGGTGCTGATGGGTATTTCCAACATTTTAATTTTATATATATTTTTTGTAATTATCTCAGTTTTCTGCAGACAGGTTAATATTCGGACTGGCCAGACTGTCTATCTCAGAGACTCTGCAGTATGTTAGGAGTAAGAATTGACCCGATCCAGCCCTTTAAAGAGGTGAGCTGTGATATAGGGAGTAGGGAATCTCAATAATTAGATTAATTTATTAGGAATCATTGCAATTCATCCTCTCAACGTAACAGCGTATCCCCTTATAGCTCACAACACAAAGCTTGTTATAAGAGCCAACCTGGGCAGGCTGGATATACAAATCAAGAGCAGGTCAGAGGGTGGGAATTCTGTGGTGAGTAACTCACCTCCTGATTCCCCAAAGCCTGTCCACCATCTACAAGGCACAAGTCAGGAGTGTGATGGAATACTCCCCATCTGCCTGGATGAGTGCAGCTCCAGCAACACTCAAGAAGCTTGACACCATCCAGGACAAAGCAGCCCGCTTGATTGGCACCACATTCACCAACTTCAACATTCACTCCTCCACCACTGACACTCAGTGGCAACTGTGTGTACCATCTAAAAGACGCACTGCAGCAACTCAACAAGCCTCCTTAGACAGCACCTTCCAAATCCGCAACTTCTACCACCAAGAAGGACAAGGGCAGCAGACACATGGGAACACCACCACCTGCAAGTTCCCCTCCAAGCCACTCACCATCCTGACTTGGAAATATATCGCCATTCCTTCACTGTCGCTGGGTCAAAATCCTGGAACTCCTTTCCTAACAGCACTGTGGGTGTACCTACACCACGTGGACTGCAGTGGTTCAAGAAGGTAGCTCACCACCATCTTCTCAAGGGCAATTCAATGGGCAATAAATGTTGGCCCAGTCCAGAAGAAATGGAATGAAATATCTTACAACAGTTCAGCATAACCATTTCCATCAATTTTATTCAGTCACAGTGTGGAAGTGTTTCAAAAACTGCCAATAGGAACAAGTGTCAACCATTCAGCTCCTGGAGCCTCCCATTCAATTAGATCATGGCTGATCTGTATCTTAAACTCCACTTACCCATCTTGGTTCTGTACCCCCTAATAGCTTTAATTTACAAATACCTTATCAATTTCACTTTTGACATATTCAGTTGACATATCTTCAACAGAATTTGTCACATATTTGTCACAAATTTACTTTTTAAACATCAAATATTTAATATGTGAAGTGTGTGATATAATGCAGAGGCGACTACAGAAAGTGGTTGTTGTGATCTTAATGGAATGTTTATGGTACTGGTGTATGAAACCAACAACTATTTATTTCCTCAATTCATTCATCCATTTTAAAAAAAAGGCTTTAAAAGCTTCTAAAGATTTGCAGTGAAATTAATGACTCATAGTTGGTAGATAATATTTCTATAATGTCCATTGCGGAGTTACTAAAAATTAACATCTCAAGTGATGAAATAATTGAAAAGCCAGACTGTCAGCAGCACCGACAGCTCCCATTTCACAATTAAAACACAAGGTAAAAGCCTTGATTTAACTTGTGGGCAGACTCAGCAGGAGGGAACCCCTTTCCTGCCCACAGACAAGTCCTTGAAACAAGGCCCTGCCTATATAAACACCTATAAGGTGTATATTTCTGACTTGTTAATTGTATATCAATTATGTTTAACTATATGGAGGTGGAGGGCATTGCTTGGGCTTTTAATTGAGCACATATATGAGAGACCTATTGAAACTGTAGTGTGGTCGAGTTCAGAAGTGTGTGCCTGTAGAGTTTCATTCTGTAAATAAATATAAGAATGAGTAATATTGGCTCCGGTATCATCCTTCATCATTGGCTATCTGGATTATCGGTCGTGGCAGGAGACTCCAGGAGAACAGTGGAAGTGCTTTAGGGATGTCCTCAAAGCATCCATGAAGAGGTCAAACATTCCTGTCAACTTATGGGAGACCCTGGCTTGTGACCAATCAAAAAGGAGAAGATTCATTTGGGAAGGCACCGAGTATATCGAGTGACTTTGTTGGGAGCATGCGGAAGCGAAGTCAGAGGGAGTACACAAGCCTCCACACAGCCCACCTATCCTGCACGTGGCAGAGTCTGCAGATCACAACTGGACTGATCAGCCACCTCAGAACCCACCGAATCGGAGTGGAAACAAGTCATCCTCGATCCTGAGGGACTTTCTAAAAAGAAGTAGATCTAGATTATAACACTGTCCCCTGCACAAAATTGGCAGGCATGGCTTCATGGCTGACAGTCAGGACCTGAATGCTGGTGGGGCCCAAAAGCAACTACTTGAATCATGCAGTGAGAGGGGATATGGGCTATTCCCACATGGAGGAGGTTGGGAAGAACCCTTGGAGCAGAGGAACCCCAAAGCTTTTTTGACAGCATCTGGGGATAGGGATACAGATGATGTTTCGAGTCTGTATGACCCTTCAGCAGCACTAAAAAATATATAGAAATGAGATGAAATATAAGCTGGTAGAGTGGGGGGGTAGAGCTCGATAGGGGGCCAGTGATAGGTGGAGGCCAAGAAGAGACTGCCAAAGATGTCAAAGACTAAAGAACAAAGGGGTGTTGACAGTGGTGATATTATCTAAAGGATGTGCTAATGGAGGCATTAAGGGTAGCAAGCAGGACAAGCTAGTGGCAGATGGTCCAAATGGGGATGGGGTGGGGGGGAAGGGATCGAAATGGGCTAAAAGGTGGAGATGAAACAATAGATCAAAATAAATTTAAAAATAGGTGGGAAAAGAAAAATATATTTGTAAAAAAATTATAAATTGTTGGAAAAAGGGGGATCGGAAAGAGGGTGGGGATGGAGGAGAGAGTTCATGATCTGAAATTGTTGAACTCAATATTCAGTCCGGAAGGCTGTAAAGTGCCTAGTCGGAAGATGAGGTGCTGTTCCTCCAGTTTGCATTGAGCTTCACTGGAACATTGCAGCAGGCCAAGGACAGACATGTGGGCATGAGAGCAGGATGGAGTGTTAAAATGGCAAGTGACAGGGAGGTCTGGGACATGCTTGCGGACAGACCGAAGGTGTTCCGCAAAGTGGTCACCCAGTCTACGTTTGGTCTCTCCAATGTAGAGGAAACCGCGTTGGGAGCAGCGTTGGGGACAGCGAATGCTGTCAGACCAGCTGAGTTTTTCCAGGTATTTTTGTTTTTGTTCTAGATTTCCAACATCTGCAGTATTTTGCTTTTACCCAAAGCTTTTTTGTTGGTCCTTTCCCGTCATGAGCCACAAGAACATAAGAATTTAAGAGATAGGAGGAGTAGGCCTTATGGCCCCTTGATCTTGCTCTGTGATTCAGTAAGATCATGCCTGGTCCAATCTTTGTCTCAACTCCAGTTTCCCACTTGTTCCCCATAACTCTTGACTCCCTTTTGTCCATCTCAACTTTGAATATGTTCAAAAGCCCAGCCTCCAAAATTCTCTGGGATTCAGAATTCCAAAGATTCATGAACCCCTGAGAGAAGAAATTCCTCCTCAGGGAGACCCTTTATTCAGAAACTATGCTCGTAGTTCTAGATTCCCCCACTAGGGGACACTTTATCCACCCTGTCAAAACCCCTCAGAATCTTATAGTTTTCAATGAGATCACCTCTCATTCTTCCAAACTCCAATGAGTATGGACCCAGCCTGCTCAAATTTTCCTCATAAGACAACCCCTTCATCCCAGAAATTAACCTAGTAAACTGCTTCCAATGCAAGTATATCCCTCCTGAAGTAAGACCAAAACTGGACGCAGTGCTCCAGATGTGCTTTCACTAACAAGGAATATTCCAAACAATGTCCAATCATGACTCTCATGGGCTTTTCCTGACCCAAGCTTTTGGTGGAAACTCGGGGACTGTACACACGTGGTACATCTCAAAGTGAAATTGTCCAGTATCCAAACAACGTTATTGGACCCCAACATCTCAATAACACCTCCACCTTCCCAAAAACCTTGGGAATTAAAATGGTGGGGGAGTGGGAAGACTGCGCGGATGAAGTGGATTCCACCTGGCCACCACAGCATTGTCCATGCCAGGTGAGCAGGGCTCACATCAGGACTAAAACACCTGAACAAGCTTTGATGGTTTCTTAAATCATCCAGACCTGAACCAGCTAAGTATTGTTTAATAACTGACGCTGTAATGCTTCGCAAATCCTTTTTGTATTTGGAATGAGATTGTTGCTGAGTATAAAATACCCATGATCATATAAATTATGAAAGAGCTATTAAGAGAGGTACAAATGGAATATTATAAAGTTTCTGCCATTATGCCCAGGTGACTCTTTCTTTCTTTGTATTTGGCTCTTCCCTCTATAGTGGGACTGCCAAGTCTTGGATGTGGTCCCACTTTGGACACGGGTCAGGTCCAATACTATTGGATGAAGTTGAGTGCACGGGCAATGAGCTGTACTTGGACGAGTGTCAGAAAAGCAACTGGCGACAGCACAACTGTGAGCATGCAGAAGATGCTGGTGTCTCCTGTGACCCATTTGCAGGTAAAAGATTTGAGTGTTTCCTGCACTATTTTGGAGTTGAATTATTTGGGATGGAGGAGTGCTGGGGAGAGAAGTTACACATTGAAATTGGTCAGCAAGATTAACCATAGAATTTAGCATTAACCCTTTCATTGTCACAGCCCTGTATTTGATTTTATTCAATCCCAGGATGTGGGTGTCACAGACCATTTAATGCCCATCCCTACTTGTCCTTGAGAAGGTGGTGGTGAACCACCTTCTTGAACCACTTCAGTCCATGTGGGGTGGATATTCCCTCAGATCCAAGTACATCCTGGATAGTTTTAATCTTTGTGCAGAATTGAGTGCACCAACTAGATTTGCCAACCCTCCAGGGTTTAAAGACTAATTTCCAGGACACTGCTGCAAGCAAACTGGAGAAAAATCAGAGACAATGAAAAAATGGTGTTCTTTAAAAAAAAATTTCCTCCAACACTTTGCATATGAGCTAGAAAGAAAATGTTACACAGTTATAAAGTTACTCAGTCAGGAAGCATCCAATTGGGTAATGGAGAGTCTATCTACTTTCTGATTGGCCATGGGAAGGCGGAGCACTGCATTGATGAGCATGTTGGGTAACCAGTAGCGTGTGGGGGGGCGGGGCCATGTGAAGCTGGTCATGTTGGGTAACCAGTGGTGAGAGTGTGGGGGCAGGGTGGTTGGAAGTCATGTGATGGCACCTCCAGGAATATGTTCAGCCAGAATTGGCAAACCCAGCTAAACCCAGCAGATAGCTTCAAGGGTAAAGCAAGATAGGATTTATATGATCAAACATCACAAAAATGTCTATATCATAGTTTGGAACAATATAATATGTTATAAAGGGGCCAGTCTACATGCCACTCATCCACATTATGTGGTAAGCACTTATTGCCCTTTGAAAGAGGCTAACAAGACACAGAACTGTACAAACTATCGCTTCGAAGACAATCTGTGTGAATGCAAGTATCACCGTCAATAGGTTTGAAACAAAGAACACCTCAGATGGAGGCAAATACATAAGGGACAGTCGGGATTATGCTGGTTACTGCAATTAAAGTGAAGAGATGAGGAACGGATGAGCTTTGATGGGCTGAACAGTCTTTCCTCCTTAGATTTCTCTGCCAAATTGCTTCTGGTGCCACTTACCCTGCACAGGACAGGATCTGATGACAACTGGCAAATCCAGGGTCGTGTTGTTTAGTTCGCAGATTTGAGAATGTACTGTTTTATTTTCATTCAAAACCAGTGATGCCAGAAAGAAATACCTGTTCATAGGGCAGACCCTTTAACATTACTAATCTGCGTGATCACAAATTAATTTTCTACCCCAGTGCTCCTTATGTCAGACGTGAGGTGTGATCGGAATATGAAGCATTTGTTACCCCGTGCAGCCCCGTACCTGAGGCAACTCCAGAATCCAGAAAGTGGTCCCCAGCTCCAGTAAACAAGCTACATTTCCCTTTAATGGGACTTCAGCTAATGTGGAAGTTACATTTTGTGAGCTGTACACAAGCATGTTTTGATAATTAACATTAACAGCTGCCATTTCATAGAATCCGGTGCATTTGAGGAGGATTCCGGCATCAAAAATCAAATGACCCCCGGGTCACGTGCAAAGCGTAGGTGGGATTTTAACTCATTCAAAATCTTCCACTTCCACGGAGTTAAAATTGGGCCTTATTATAATCCTCATGGTGACTGCTTTAATATGCTCCTTACAAATCACCACTGTCACCAAGCGTTTGGGCATCGTATGTATCTTTCCTAATGTCTCCTGTGACTCTGTTTTAAATTTTATGTGATGACACTCATGTGAGGGGCCTTGGGAAGCTCTACTACATAAACGTCGCTATATAAATGCAAGTACATGCTGTGGCTGTTAAATAGATCTTCGACCAGCCTCGTGCTGTTAAAATTAGAATCCATAATTGCTTTTATATTGCAGCCTGTGTTTCAGGAGTGTGGCCTGAGTGCCAACCCATCTTCTACAGATGCTGAATAGTGATGGTTATGGTAGTGGAATAGCAACACTTGAAGTCATGGATTCAGAATCAATACATTGGCCAATAGTGGCCAATCAGCAGGAAAGAATGACTGCTGCATTGGTGTAAAAATGAACCTCGTTCACTAGTGTCCTAAGGAGAACTCACACCTCTAGCCTACATGTGACTCTAGTCCCACAGTACACAACGGACCCCTCAGACTCCATCAAGTCACTCTGTGTGGTCAATTTTGACTTTAGGTGATCTGCCCATTTTGGTACCCTCGCTATTTTGAGGCCATGGTCTCAGGTGAATTTGGCAAGCGAGCTGCGGGTCACCAAACCAGTGTTTCTGACACAGCTCGCTGGGGAGAGGCCTTAGCTCTGGCACAGCCACCTTTAGGATAAGTTGTGGTTGGAGGGTGGCTGGGAAGGGGGAGGGGGTGGTCCGATCATGGAGTGGGGGGGGGATCCTGGGGCATCAGTGGCCCAGATTATTTTTTTGGGCCCTGGAGTGATGCTTACCTTGAGTGGGTCTCCTTAGTCCCTCCACCCGTGGAACTGATCCGATGAGTACTCTCAGAATCCAATCAGTTCCAACCAAAAGTGGCAATCGAGATCCTATTTGCATCATAGCCCGCTTTCCATATCGAAAGGGGCTTGTCAACTGAAATGAGGTTGGCTGTTTGGATATCTGGCTGTAGGTGCAGTAAGCAATTAGGAAGGCAAATGGAGCAATTAAGGCCATAAACGCTCAAGAGACCAGAATTAAAGGAGCGCAGATATCTCAGAGAGTTTTGGGGCTGGAGGAGATTACAGAGATAGGGAGGGGTGAGGGATTTGAAAACAAGAATGGGAATTTTAAAATCTAAAGCAAAATATTGTAGATGCTGGAGACCTGAAATAAAAATATGAAATGCTGGAAATATTCAGCAGGTCAGGCAGCATCTGTGGAGAAGGAGACAGAGTTAATATTCCAGGCTGATGGTCTTTCATCAAAGCCTCCACGTACTGTGTGACTCCTTTAGTCCTTCCCCTGCCCAAGGACCTCGGGTCTCGTCCAGCCACACCAACATTCCTCCCTCAGTCAATGCTGACACAAACAAACCATGTTAGCTGGTCATTCAACTCATGAATCTTTGTAGACATTCCTGACCCAGCTGCTGCTTTTGCCTCTGTAGCAATGAACCTTCACTTCAAAAGTAATTAGTATGTGAAGTGTTTTAAGGTATTTCCACATGACGAGTTGCTATGTAAATGCAAGTATTCTTCCGCTTCTCCACTGGCGCTCTTGACTTTTGCCCTTTCTGTATAAAATAAATGATGTAAATGTGTGTCCAATGGATGATTATTACAGATGGTGTCATAAGACTGGTTGGAGGCAGAGATTCCAGTGAAGGAAGATTGGAAATCTATCGCAACGGAGCATGGGGTACAGTGTGTGATGACAGGTGGACTGACCTGAATGCTCAGGTTGTTTGCAGGCAGCTTGGATTCAGGTAACTTCAAATGCTTTCGACATCCCTTTTTTCATAGATTGAGGCAGGATAGAAGGAGGCCATTCAGCCCATTGTGCACTTGCCAGCTCTTCAAAAGAGCCATCCAATTAGCCCCATACCCCTGCTCTTCCTTGAGCAGTGGTTTAGTTGGTCGCACTCTTGCCTCTGAGTCAGAAGATTGAGCGTTCAAGTCCCACTCCAGGACGTCAGCACAAGAACATAGGTTGCCACTCCAGTGCTGTACTGAGGGAGAGCTGCACTGTCAGAAATGCAAACTTTCGGGTGAGGTGTTAAACCAAGTTTCTGGCTGCTCTCTCTGGTGGATGTAAAAGATCTAGTGGTGCTATTTTGAAGACAAGCAGGAGGGTTATCCCTAGCGTCCTGGCCAATAATTATCTGGCAAAGTAGCATCATTCAAAACAGATTAGTTGATCACTGTCACATTGGTGTTTGGGCGAGATGGTTGTGTGCAAATGGGCTGTTGTATTTCCTACATTACAATAGTAACTACACTCCAAGAGTACTTTATTAGCTGCATAGTTCTTTGGGATGTCCTGAGGTTGTGAAAGGTGCTATATAAATGAAAGTCTTTTCTTTTATAAAGGATAATACAAGCATACAATGACGGACAGGAAAAGACCTTTTGGTTTCTGTCACTGCACAATCGTGATACCCTGTGAATCACAATATATACACTCCCTGCCTCACTCAAATACCATGTATAAAGCAAGTGTCCTTGGAAGGGAGGAAATGGGACAAACAAAGTGTGTGGAGGGGAAATAAATCTTGTAAAATAAATTCTATTTAGGGATTTTACGTGTAGATATTTTTAGAAGTCACGATTTTAACAACAGCTTCAACTGCACACACTGATTCTAAAGCACATGGATAGCATGGAACCATTCAGAGCTTTCAAGAAATTACTTGTTTTATAACATGTGTGGTGGCAGTGTCTTTAAGGGAATTACAGTTCAGTTCTCTTAATTCAAATATAAAAGCCAAAAACTGCAGATGCTGGAAATCCAAAACAATAACAAAAATACCTGGAAAAACTTAGCAGGTCTGACAGCATCTGCGGAGAGGAAGACAGTTAACTTTTCGAGTCCGTATGACTCTTCAACAGAACTAAGGAAAAATAGAAAAGAGGTGAAATATAAGCTGGTTTAAGGTGGGGGAGGTGGGACAGGTAGAGCTGGATAGAGGGCCAGTGATAGGTGGAGATAACCAAAAGATGTCATAGACAAAAGGACAAAGAGGTGTTGAAGGTGGTGATATTATCTAAGGAATGTGATAATAAAGGTACAGTTGGCCTATTGGGGGTGGGGTGGGGGGAAGGGATCGAAAAAGGCTAAAGGATAGAGATAAAACAATGGATGGAAATACATTTAAAAGTAATGGAAATAGGTGGGAAAAGAAAAATCTGTATAAATAATTGCAAAAAAGGGGGATCGGAAAGGGGGTGGGAATGGAGGAGAGAGTTCATGATCTAAAATTGTTGAACTCAATATTCAGTCCGGAAGGCTGTAAAGTGCCTAGTCGGAAGATGAGGTGCTGTTCCTCCAGTTTGTGTTGAGCTTCACTGGAACAATGCAGCAGGCCAAGGACGGACATGTGGGCAAGAGAGCAAGGTGGAGTGTTGAAATGGCAAGCGACAGGGAGGTCTGGGTAATGCTTGTGGACAGACTCAAGGTGTTCTGCAAAGCGGTCACCCAGTCTGCGTTTGGTCTCTCCAATGAAGTGGAAACCGCATTGGGAGCCGCAATGCAGTAGACTAAATTGAGGGAAGTGCAAGTGAAATGCTGCTTCACTTGAAAGGAGTGTTTGGGCCCTTGGACGGTGAGGAGAGGGGAAGTGAAGGGGCAGGTGTTGCACCTTCTGCGGTTGCATGGGAAGGTGCTGTGGGAGGGGGTTGAGGTGTAGGGAGTGATGGAGGAGTGGACCAAGGTGTCCCGGAGGGAACGATCCCTGCGGAATGCCGCCGGGAGGGTGAAGGGAAGATGTTTTTGGTGGTGGCATCATGCTGGAGTTGGCGGAAATGGCGGAGGATGATCCTTTGAATGCGGAGGCTGGTGGGGTGCTAAGTGAGGACAAGGGGGACCCTATCATGTTTCTGGGAGGGAGGAGAAGGCGTGTGGGCGGATGCACGGGAGATGGGCTGGACACGGTTGAGGGCCCTGTCAATGACCGTGGGTGGAAAACCTTGGTTAAGGAAGAAGGAAGACATGTCAGAGGAACTGTTTTGGAAAGTGGCATCATCAGAATAGATGCGACGGAGGCGAAGGAACTGAGAGAATGGGATGGAGTCCTTACAGGAAGCGGGGTGTGAGGAGCTGTAGTCGAGGTAGCTGTGGGAGTCGGTGGGCTTGTAGTGAATATTGGTGGACAGTCAATCACCAGAAATTGAGACAGAGAGATCAAGGAAGGGAAGGGAAGTGTCAGAGAGGGACCATGTGAAAATGATGGAGGGGTGGAGATTGGAAGCAAAATTAATAAATTTAATTCAAAGTTGCTCAATTCAAATTAATGTAAATTGAAGTCATGTGAAAAAAAATTAAATTGCTTAATTTGTTGTACTGGATAATTTGGATTTTTTTCTTCCCAGCACAGAATGGATTTTAAGTAGTGGGGTTTGAATATAGTAAAACCCCGCTACCTTTTTTGAGATTGTACTTGCTGCATCAGTGTTTGTGTTTATCATTGACCAGTGGCCCTGGGATTGTAGCACCTGAGGCCAAATTCGGACAGGGACTTGGCTTCATACTCCTGGATGAGGTGGTCTGCACGGGGACTGAACTAGAGCTTCTGGGATGTGCTCGGAGCAACTGGGGCCAACACGACTGCTCACATCACGAGGATGTGGGCGTGATATGTGCACAGGCAGAGACCAATAAAATAAGCAAGTCTAATTTAGGTAAGCATGCAGTTTCCCAGTGAACGCTTTTACAGGGAAGCTGGATTAGTGCATGAGGAAAGAATAGAAGGAGGGGGACATCTTGCACTCATCAGGACAAATGCAAGAATGCCAAATTTCAAATGACCACAACAATTTATACTGCAGGGAAAAGGGTGCTGATTGGTTAGCAAGTTGACTCTGATTGGCCGAGGTGTTGCCATGGTGACAACAATGGGAAACTATAGGCCCCCCAACCTCCCGGGTAGTCCAAAGAAAGGTCCTAGGCTTGAACCTATTCCTGTTGTTTGCAGAGAACGGGTCCCTGTGTGTGGACGTGTGTCAAAGGTGGATAGGGGCAGGAGGAAGCACATGTGGACACCCAGCATTGATTGGCCACATGGGCTGAATGGCCTGTTTCTTTGCTGTAAATTCTAAGTAATTCTACTGCTGGAAAAGTTTTAATCGAGGACGGGCAGATAAGTATTGCCAGGAATGCCGTTATGTGTACCTTACTGTGTTACAAGACACTACTGTAAGGTTGCTGCCCTTGACAAACATGTTAATCATACAGTCAGATACAGTGTTTAAGAGGAAACAAGGTACGGTCTTATCACGATTCTCAGAAGTGTCTCCAAAGTATTTCACAGAACAATACAGCACAGAAGGAAGCCATTTGGCCCATCATGTCTGTGGGAGAGTGATTGATTTGGTCCCACCTCTCTCACTTTCTCCGCAGTCGCAGAATTATTTTCCCTTCCAGTATTTATCTAATTCCTTTTGAAAGTTACTGTTGAATCTACTTCCACCGCCCTTTCAGGCAGCACATTTCAAACCATAACAACCCGCCGTATAAAACAAAAAAATTCTCCTCCTGGCACATTTGGTTCTTCTGCCTTCAACCTGTGTCCCTCTGGTGACTGACCCTTCTGCCACTGGAAACATTTTCTCCTTGTTTACTCTGTCGAAATCCCGCATGATCTTGGACAGAAGGTGCGAGGAACTAGACTAGGACATACTTGGGGAGGGAAAAGGTGGTCGTTTGGCACGTGCGGTATTAAGAACTTTAAATCTGGAGCTTCCCTGAACTGACGGGTGTGGTTTCTCCTGAATTTCACAGCAGAGATTGTTCTGTGACTGGTTATGTTGCATTTACAGGGCCAGTTATCCGGCTTGTGGATGGAGAGAATAGTAAAGAGGGGCGAGTAGAGGTATACCTCCACGGAGAATGGGGGAGTGTCTGCGATGACGGATGGACAGACAAGGACGCGAGGGTCGTCTGCAGGCAGTTGGGCTACAGGTGAGTCAAGGAGTTATGACCACCTTAAAGCAGTCGATCAGCTCTCCGAATGCTTCAGTCCAAACCGCATAACTAACACGCCCAATGGCAAAATTCAGAAACCTAAGATACACATTGACAATGCATTTACATCACGCTTCACTACCAGTGATTCAGGAATTACTCAAATGGGCATCTCACGACCTGAGTTGAGTTTTTTTTCACTGCTTCCAAATTATTGGAAATGCATGTTGATAACAGCACAACTGGGAATTCCATGAATCCTCCATCTCCTTCGCCAATTCACTTTAAGGATGGAGGGATGTTGGAGGAGATGAGGTGAATTAGAATTAAATTAGATGCAGGAAGGAAAAGAAAGATTGAATTAAGAGAGATAGAACAAAACAGAGAGAAAGGAAAAGTAAGAAAAAAACTTTTCAATTATATTTTTAATAACCTCGAGTAACAATTTACTATCTGTAGGATTGAAACTCCACAATTTCAGTCATTCCCTTTTTGGCCTTCAAGGCTGAATCTCATATTTGGACCATAAATCAGATAATTAACAGGGTACTTATGACATGAAATAAGCGCCTGAAATGTTTCTGTTGAGATCCATATGTATTTGTACCACAAATCCAATAATTGCTTGAAACTAGCAAACTGAAGTTTTCAGGAGGTGAATGACAGACTGGCACTAATTGCCCAGAAATTTATGGTGATTCTTGGCTCAAGCCATGACACGTCCTTGTCACAAGTTGCTGGATCTTTTATACACTAATAATGCCACGTGCGTTAAGTTGTCATTATTTTCCCAGCAATTTTGGGGAATTTTATAACGGATAGACCCAAAGAAATGTATTTCAGTTGCATCCGATACATCATTGGGCAATCTTTGCAAAATTCTGTGTCCGATTCTCTCTTCATTCCTGGGTTTTTAAAATTCATTCATGGGATGTGGGCATCGCTGGCAATGCCAACATTTATTGCCCATCCTGAATTGCCCCTGAGAAAGTGGTGGTGAGCTGCCTTCTTGAATGGCTGCAGTCTGCCTGGTGTAGGTGCACTCATAGAGTGCTCTTAGGAAGGGAAATGTTTTGCATCTCTTTTGATATCTGTGTTCCCTTGTTCTCCACCACTCACTGGACAGATGTTTCTTGGGGAATTTCCTCAGGGCTTCCCCTGATTTTGCCACCACAACATCAGCCAATGGAAACCCTATTTGCACCTTGTGTCTAGGTTTTCTGCTGAAGTTGGAACAGCCGAATGCAAGACCACACCACTCGCTAAGTGACATCTTTCTTCTGCTTCGTCCCATCTGTTCATCATGTTAAACATCTCTTTTGTATCATCCTTTATTCTCCTCGTTTCTAATAAAAAAAGCCCCATTCTTTCTTTCTTTGTTTAAACTGATAATCACTGTGAGTGAGGTGTCTATATAAGATGTTGTGCGTCATCCATTCAGTTCCTCAAAGCACCATTCAAATTAGATCATGGCTGATCTGTGTCTTAACTCCATCTACTTGCCATGTTTCCGTAACCCTTAATACCCTCGTCTGATGAAAATCTGTCAGTCTCAGTTTTGAAATTTTCAATCGACCCTCAGCCCCAGCACTAACCCCCTCGCCCAACCACCCCCCCCACCCCCAAACCCCTGCCCCCAGCTTGAACAGCCTGTTGGGTTGAGAGAATTCTACAGTTCCATCATCCTTTGTGTGGAGAAGAGTTTCCTGACATCGCCCCAGAATGGACTAGCTCTTTATTTTAAGGTTATGCCCCTTTTGTACTGGACTCCCCAAATTCCTCCAATCACTATGTGCTAGCAAAGTCGGAAACACTGAGGAGAAGATTTCCTGCATCAGTAACTTCCTTGTATGTTTGTGGTATTGGTGTAGATAATGGCCAAAAGCAATTCCTCATCTCACATCTCAAACCCCACAGAGAAAACACCAAAGTGGGAATCTGACTGACAGTGAAAGACTCTTTTCCTTGCAGTGGCCAATCCAAAGCCAGAACAATGGCCTATTTTGGGGAGGGTCATGGACCTATCCACCTGGACAATGTGAGATGTACTGGCCATGAGAATTCACTGGATGAGTGTGGTACATCCAGCCTTGGAATCCATAACTGCTGGCACAGCGAGGATGCGGGTGTCATCTGTGATTACAAGGAAGATCCACTGGAGGAGCTTAGCAGCAGCGGTAAGTACTGATGGGCGCTGACGGGCGAGTGGGATAAGCTCCCAAATGGACATTCTTGTCCGAAATTTTTGCTGGAAGTTACTGTCGACTTTATTCCATTATAGCGGTGAACGCTGATAGTCTCACTGTTACTTCTATCACAATATCAAGGCCTTGGTGCGCTAGTTATTGCCATCAGAATAAATGATCAAATAGGGTTTATTTATGTTATGTTATTACCTGTATTATACATAGAATTGGATAGTGTCCCTACCTCTGAGCTGGAGGCTCCAGGTTTGAGCCCCACGCCAGGTCTTGCTGCATTTGGCCATGGACTGCTTCAGTATCTGAGGAGTATGAATGGTGCTGAACATTGTGCAATCATCAGCAAACATTCCCACTTCTGACCCTATGATGGAAGGAAAGTCATTGATGAAGCAGTTGAAGATGGTTGTGGGCTGTGGACACTACCCTGAGGAACTCCTGCAGTGAACTGAGATGATTGACTTCCAACCACATTCATAATGTGGCCAAACTGGTAGATTATAAATCTATAAACCCTTCCAGGATGCCTGTGGCAGGCAGTACAAGTGGGTGAGCCTCCTGGTGAGCCTTGCTTGTTGCAAAGTGGTGCCCTCAAGCTATAGCCTCTGGTGACAAGCAAGCAATCTGCTCCAGGAATAAATAGCTGTGGAAACAGACATAGGCTCCATGTGCCGCTAGGTACAGGAGAGAATCAAGGAAGTAATCTGAAGAAGAAGTTAAGGCCATTTTAATTAACTCTTTTAAAAAGGAACCAGGTGAGTATCTAATAATGAAGCTGGAGGTTATAGGGAGATGAATTTACACATAGGACAGCATCTTCCCGATGTTGGGCAGGCTGGGCAGGAGCGGGTCCAGAGCCGATGGAGCTGCCTCAGGGAGATTAAGTTGATAATAAAACTTCTGAACAAATGAACGGAAAAATTATTGAAACATGTCCCCTCATGTGACAGTGTCACAACTGGGACATGTTTCTACATTTAGCAAATTTTATTTAATTATGTTATTAAACCTTCAGGAAACTTTTTCCTGCCCGTGGATGAGGTTTCCTGAAAAACGCAAAGGCCGCTTGGGCTCTTCTTCTGCCCACCAACCTTAAGGTTGGACGGGCAGCGCTGTTAATGAGCTAAATTACTTTCCTAATGGCCTTACTAGGCCTTTGACAGTTTGGCAGATGCGCAGCCGCCTCCAGCACATGCCCACCGAACGCAATATTGGAATGATGCGCGATGTCATTGGAACGCACACCCAACGCCATCTCACATAGTTTTGCGCATCAGCGTGTTAAGCCCGCCCCCACATGCCGATGGCAATATTCTGGCCGTAGTATTTAAGGAGAGGGTTTGGTGGCCTGAATGACCATTTTTGTCCCTTGTTTTCAATGATATTTTGTTTAATATTATTGATAAGCACGTTATTGATAAGCAGTACATTTATCCCATAGTTATAAGCAAATCCTGATAAGCTACGTTACACTGAGCTATCCCTTCAAGAGAATTGTTTAAAGCTACCAAGTTTCAGATTCCACGATGAACCTTTATTTAAGATGTATCCTTTAGCATTTTTGATAATGATATTTCAGGAGGCCCATGGTTGACTTTGGTGGAGGTTTGACACTGAAGAATATTAGCTTAGATTTTAATTGATTTTATTTGGGATGTTTAGGTTCCTTGCCTTCAGTGTGTGGCCTGCGTTTAATGAATCGTCGTAAAAAGCGAATTATTGGTGGGAATAAATCAATCAGGTAGGAACTGAAAACGGTATTTTAATCAACATTTTGCTGTCCATCTGGACATTGATGGAGTTAATCTGATAGTCAGCTGAGTTTAAAGGTATACATGTTTCTAAGTTTGACTTTACTTTTGAAAGGGATAATTAATAATTACAAGGATCATTTCATCTTCCAACTGGAACACCAAAAAGTAAAAGTAGTTGATGCTGGGTCAGCTGATGGTATTTACAAGCTTTCCTCTGTTCTTCCTGTCAAGATAATAAAATTATTGCTCCTTTTTTTCATCTGTTCATCCTCATTTTCCCTTGGGATCATCTCCACACATTCCTGCCTCGCCAAATATTCACCCAACTGCAAACTGCTTTGCTGTTGACCAGAGATGCCACAGAGCATTCCTAACTCCAATTCCCAATAGACTAAGTTCCTAATTTCAATCTGGTAGTCAGAGGAGATAGGAAATAGAGCATAGACCTTTCCCTGTAGAGAAGGATCTTCATAGGTTACCTGGAGACCTGAATGTACAGCAGGATACTGGTATGTTTGCCAGTCTCTTTTTAATAAAATTCAACCACCATGCCTTACAACTTACTAGTCTTAGCACCTTGCTCAGTAGTGACATAGGGAGAGAGGCTTAGCCTGTCTTTGTTTGATGCACAAGTTGGGCCTCTCCAGAATGCCAGTCTCTCAAGATTAATGTAATTCATAAGTGAACACATCCAGTGTTATTTGGAGGTCTTTTTTTTGTATCTCATGGGTACAGGCGGATAACCACAGTGTGGGTCATGTGTCTTTTCATGTACACAATTGTATCTGTGGAAGATAAGTGTGAAAAAACATGAGTTTTCTGGCACACCCAGCTACATATGTAATGAACATGTTTGCACTGGGCAATGGCATATATCAAATACGGAAATATACCAGGGCATACTTAAATTTACCCTATTAAATGGATATTGGCTTAAATGGACAGAACTTCTAATTGTGACATTTTCTTTACATCTCATTGCCTACTACTGTGATCTTCAATCTCTTCAGCCACATAGATTCTGCTGTACATTTTATTCAGTAAGGAAGTTAAAATCTGTCTTTTGTGCTACTTAAACTTTAAAAAAATGTACATTGCCCCTGGATACAACTGGAACCTGTTTGTTTAATTGCACTTCTGTATTGACCAAGTGCAACAGTTTCAGTGCAATACCAGATGTTGACTATCACCAGCTGATGTTACATTCAGTACCAGCAGCTGGTCTAAACAGGTATGCTCTAGCTTCATCAACACACTGTGTAATGATTCGAATAGCTAACTTTCTAGGGTAGAACTGCTCGGCTTTAATCTGCTTTTTAAAAATTTAACATTACAGGATTTAAAATTTTTAAAAATGTATTTATTTTACAATAGCCATTTTCCCTCATTATTTACACCTTATGTCCCGCATGATGTCTGTCCGCTGCTTCCACCCTTTAATAGTTTCTTCATGATCCATTTTGTCCTTAATCACCAGCAAGTCGATAATCCAGGAGTCGTTGACGTGGGCAGTTTTCGTTAACGTTTCCCGTATTTTATCCAGTCCCTGTTTCACTGTGATATCCAGGTAGAATTTCTGTATGGTGTTGAGCACCTCCCGGTACCAGGCCTGGTAAAGCTCCCTCACCTGAGCCTTGGCTTCACCCTGGTTCCGGGACCTTGATTGAACCCATCACACAGACATCCCCCAGCCTCCATCTTCACAATTTTCGACACCTGTATGCTATCGCCACAGTGCACAAGGATACTGGCCAAGTGCTGAAAAATGGGATTAGAGTAGACAGGTGCTTGATGGCTGGCATGGACATGATGGGCTGAAGGGTCTGTTTCTGTACTGTATAACTCTGTGACTCTATTAATTTTCTCCTTAACCTTCTCTGCTCTAAGGAGAACAACCCCAGCTTCTCCAGTATCTCTACATACTGAACCCGCTCATCCCTGATACTACTCTGGTGTATCCCTGCACCCTCTCCAAGGACTTGACATACTTCTTAAAGCGAGGTGCCCAGAATTGGACAACTGAGGCCTAACCAGTGTTTTATGAAAGTTTAGCTTAGCTTCCATGATCTTGTACTCTATGCCTCTATTTATAAAACCAAGGTTCTCGTTATAATGGGAAAAACGTGCCTGCACATATAGGCCCAACATATGCAACTTTGCTCATGTACTAAAAATGTGTAGGTTACTCTTTATCTGTTCTGGTTGACTCTGGACTACATAGAGGGGTTTGTAAGTGTTTTCCTGTCAAGACGTTTCTGACCTGTGATTCCAGAGGTGGATGGCCATGGCAAGCCTCACTGAGGCTGAAGATGTTTTACCGAGAGAGCCGTTTATTGTGTGGAGCCACATTAATCAACAACTGCTGGGTGCTGACTGCAGCTCACTGCTTCAAAAGGTTTGTGAGGGAGACAATAATTCTTTGCTTTCATTGAAACAGTAGTTTTGGCCCTGTTTTCTCATTCCATTTAAATTTATTAGTGTGGCTGATATTTAATTTTTGTTTTGCATGTGAGTGGTATTTCCCCCCCAACCTCAGCATTGTGTCTGCTCCAGACTTCAAAGTGCAGGAGTAACCATGTAGAACTTAATGCATGTTTGTTTGTGCTGAGAGTGAAGAGTTTGTTTGTGCCAGTTGTGGCTCAGTAGCTCACACTCTTGTCTTTGAGTCAGAAGGTTGTGGGTTCAAGTCACACCGTGGTGACTTGAATATGACACTCCAGTACTGGAGGTGCTGCCTTTCAGGTGAGATATTAATGTCTGTCCTCTTGGGTGGGTGTAAATGATCCTACATCACCATGTTGGAGATGAGGAGTGGTCTTTTCTCTGGTGTTCTGACTTATGTTTTTCCCTCAATCAGCATCACAAAAACAAATTATCTGGTCATAATCACGTTGCTGTTTGTGGGAACTTGCTGTGTGCAAATTGGTTGCTGCATTCTCCACATTACAACACTGACTACATTATAAGAAGAAAGTACATCATTGGCTGTAAAGCAATTTAAACATCTGGAGGTCATGAAAGACTATAAATCAAGACTTTCTTTCTAATTATATGGATATGAAACTTGCTGGCATTTACTGAGTGTGCTGATGTTTGGTCCTTACTGGTCCCTTGCACGGTGACCTTGGAATTATTGTTGTGCATTTCGTGCACAAAAACCTAACACTGCTCTATGCAGTTCCTTTCTCTGTTATTTTGACGGCGACATTATCCTGTTTATTTGAACTGGGTTAACTCTTCTGATAACACAGTAGACAAAGGAATTGAGCACAGAAGTGTTGATATTCTAATATTCTCACAGACCAGCTGTGCCTCAGTTCCATAAGTCAATGTATATGCTTTTGTGTGAAGGTATCTGATGACACCTGGCATCCATGAGCGGTAACCTGCCAGCGCTGATGCCAGTTACTTCTCTGGTTCATACCATGAATATATTATTTTAATACTGTGTGAGGCCCTGATCATCCTACACAAAACAACTCAAAAGAACTATCACATCTTGTGGCTAATGTGAGCATAATGCAAAAGTTCAAGATTTATTAACTCTTAGTGCATTTGGCTGAGCATTGGAATTGATATAGCACTCAATATGCTACAATCGCATCTATAAGACTACAATTATCACCATTGTATGGATTGGGGTAGACGATGGCGTAGTGGTAATGTCACTAGACTAGTAATCCAGAGGCCTAGACTAATCCTCCGGGGACATGGGTTCAAACAGCAACTGGTGGAATTTGAATTCAATTAATAAAATCTGGAATTGAGAGTTTGCCTCTCCTCAATTGTCATAAAAACACATTTGTCTGGTTCACTAATATCCTTTGGGGAAGGAAATCTGCCATTCTTATCTGGCCTACATGTGACTCCAGACCCACAGCAATGTGACTGGCTCCTTAACTGCCCTCTGAAATGGCTGAGCAAGTCACTCAGCTCAAGCACAGTTGGGGATGGGCAACAAATGCTGGCCTTGTCAGCGATGGCCACGTCCCATGAAAGAATAACTGAAAAAACATTCCCTCAGCAGAATCTTCCAAACCCATGACCTCTACACTGAAATGAATAAGGGCAGAAGGCACATGGGAACATCATCACCTGCAAGTTCCCTTCCAAGTCACACACAATCCTGACTTGGAACTATATCGCCATTCCTTCATTGAGTTTAATCTGGAACTCCCTTTCTAACAGCACAGTGGATGGACCTACACTGCAAGGACTGCAGAGGTTCAGGAAGTTGGTTCATCACCACCTTCTCAAGGGCACTCGGGGTTGGCAGTAAATGCTGGTCAACCAAACAACATCCACATCCCATGAACCAGTAAATAAAAAGTAAGGCTGGATCAAGTACAAGCAAATAGAATCTAAACCATCAGAACCCAAGTAATACATTTGGCTCAAGAGCAAAAACTGTGAATGCTGGGAATCTGCCAGAAATTCAGGTCAATGTTCTGATGAAAGGACATTGAGCTGAAACATTAACTCTGTTTCTCTCCTCAGGGTGCTGCCAGACCTGCTGAGCATTTCCGGCATTTTCTATTTTACCTATAATAAATTGGATTATTCGGTATTACGAAATCTCAGCATTAGCAGGATTGAACTTAATATTATATAATAGCAAATTGCATTATGCCCTTGGCAAAGTTCAAAGTGCCACTACTGATAATAATATGAAAGCAATTGTTATAAAAAGAATGAAGGAGGGACTTGCATTTAAACAGCACCTTCCACAACCTCAGGATGCCTCACAGCCAATGAAGTACTTTGAAATTGTTTCACTGTTGTGATAAGGCCAAGATCACCTGGTGTACTGTGTTATGCTGATTTTGGAGTCTATCTTTATGGTCATCTTCTTGCATAATTAGTGTCAATTCTTATTCTTATTTTCTTTCTGCCTTTTTCTCCAAAACCACCCTCCTTCTTAAAGAATTTCCATTTCAGGAGAACAGCACTGAACTGTACAAAAACAACAACTTGCATTTATATAGCACCTTTATTGTAATAAAACGTCCCAAGTAGCTTCACAGGAACATTGTCAAACATCAAAAGAGGTAGGTTTTGAGCGGCATCTTAAAGAAGGAGAGGCAGCAAACTCCAGGAAGGCAATTGCAGAGTTTAACATCGAGGTCGCCAATGGTGGAGCGATGGAAATTGGTGGACAGCAAGAGGCCAATATCGGAGGAGAGCAGAAATCATGAACGGTTGTAGGGCTGGTGGGGGTTAATAGAGAGACGGAGGAGTTGAGGCCAGGGAGAGATTTGAAAACAAGAAGGAGAATTTTAAAATTGAGGCGTTTCAAGAATGGGAGAAAATCCTTGATATGGCAATAGAAGTTGCTACAATTGTCCTTGTTACCCTTGACTTGGGTACAACATGGTGTAAGTTACTGTAAGTGTTAGACAGTCTTCCATGGTAGCTGGGAGTTTACAGTGCAATCAGTCGTACTTCCTAATGTTGTTTCCTGTGCCTGATTGCAGGCTGATCTCTTCCTTAGCCCATGTTCCTGTGGTGATGGACATCAACATTTGTCAAACTCTCAGCATCATGCACCAGAATGGGGTGGATGGGGTAATTGGGGTGCTGACGAGAGCTCTCATTTACATAGGGAACCAAAGGGCAAAGAAACTGAAAGAACAGCTACTCGTGGAAAGAAAGACTTGCATTTATATAGCGCCTTTCATGACCCCAGGATGGCCCAAAGTAATTTGCAGCCAATGAAGTAATTTTGAAGTGTAGTCACTGTTACAATAAGGAGACATGGCTGCCTATTTGTGCACAGCAAGCTCCCACAGACTATAACAAAAATAAAAATACCTGGAAAAACTCTGCAGATCTGACAGCACCTGCCGTGAGGAACACAGTTAACGTTTCGAGTCCGTGTGACTCTTCAGCAGAAGGTTGCCAACTGTCCAGGATTTCCCTGGAGTCTCCAGGAATTAAAGATTAACCTCCAGGACACTGTTGCAAGCAACACTCAGGTGGAAAAGTGATAGGAGCATTAAAAGAAATGGGTATTTTTCCATTTTTTAAAAAAGTTTTCATTTTTATATAAGTGCAGGGCACGGGAAAACACTGTTCGCTAATCAAAAAAGATCCAGTCGAATATTTGAGGAGTCTGTTCAGTTTGTATTTGGGGTGGGAAAGTGGGATGACACAAGGATAGATGCATGGGGATGGGGGAGCTTGGAGGAGAGAGACCTTGTGTTCAAATCTCCAGGAAAACCTTCAAGCAGAGTTGGCAACCCTACCACAGACAGCAATGTGACAATGACATGCTGTTGGCTGAATGATAACTATTGGTGAAGACAGCAGGAGAACTCTCCTGCTTTGCTTATAAATAGTGTCATGGGATCTTTCACATCCACCTGAGAGGGCTGGTGGGGCCTCAGTTTAACATTTCATCTAAAAGGAAGTGTTTACAATAGTGCAGCACCGCACTGGAGCATTAGCTTAGGTGTTATGCCCACTTTGCTGGGATAGGACTTGAACCGGTAACTTTCTGACTCAGAGATAAGACTTGCTGCCAACTGAGACACTCAGTGCAGCAGCTGAGATGCTGCTTCTCAAGGATGCCTTTCCTGAATGGAACATGTAAAGTGGAAATGTTGCTGGGGGGAGGGAGGAGGATCTCCTCGTGAACCTGCTCCTGGGCCTGGCCAAGTTGGCCATTAACAGGTGCAGGCAGCGGCCGATCGAGAGGGTCGTCTGACCCGACTGTCTGCCCCTATTCCGCGGCTACGTACATGACTGGGTGTCCCTGGAGAAGGAGCACGCGGTGTCTGCCAGCACCATCGAGGCCTTGGTGCTTGGTGGGCACTGTGGGGACTGGGGTGCTTTATAGACCCCTTTAATCACAGTTTAATATAATGTTGGTAAGTTTCCTTTGCATTTTGCCTTTTGGTTTTGCAGTTTCCCTTTAAGGAGCTGCTTTCTACTTTGCCCCTGATTTTGATAATTTAGTTTAATTGTTTTGAATCAAAAGAGTTTTCTTTATAATGGAAACAGGGAGAGACCTTACATGTGAAAACCTTCATTTCAAAAAGAGGGTTTGTGTTTACTGAGCTGTTGACCTTTTCAGGTTTGGTAACGACACACGGCATTACTTTATTCGGGTTGGAGATTATCACACGGCCGTCGAGGATGAATATGAGCGAGAAATCCCCGTTGAAAAGATTGTCACTCACAAGAACTACCAGCCGGACAGCAGTGATAATGATATAGCGCTGGTCAGACTGAAGGGCAAAGAAGGACATTGTGTGACCTTTAATCAGTATGCAACTCCAGTCTGTTTACCAGGCAGAAAGGAAAAGGTCAGAATTAACAGGCAAACCTGCTATATCACTGGGTGGGGAGATACAGGTAAGCGGTTTGACAGGTTTTTGATATACAAGGTTTCGGCGGTAGGAACGTTGTGTTAAGGCCACAATCAGATCAGCCATGATCATATTGACAGGTGGAGCAGGCTCGAAGGGCTGAATGGCCTACTTGGCTCCTATTTCTTATGTTCTTATGTTTCCAACTCCAACAATTATTACATTGGACTTACAGCACAAGCTGGTCCATGCCAATGTTTATGCCCCACGCAAACCTCCTCCGAGCTTTCACTGAACTCCATCAGCATATCCTTCTATTCCTTTGTCCCTCAAGTCTTTGTCTAGCTTCTCTGCAAGTGTTTCTATGCTATTCACCTCAACCACTTGCTCTGGTAACGAGTTCCACATTTGAACCACTCACTGCGTAAAGAACCTTCTCCTGAATTCTTTATTGCATTTATTAGTGAGGACCATGGTCTAGAGTTTCCACTTTGGACGCAATCAGGAAACTAAATTTGTGCTGATTTTCCAAAGTTCAAGTTCAATTGCAAACTCAAACTCAATTGCAAAATCACAAATTGAAAATCTCCTGTGAGATCCAAGAGCAATCGAGCAGGGAATTCGAATGCAATAGTTTATTTCTTTTCCCTTGTATCAATAAACATTCCTTGAGGTATTTAAGAGTGGTAACTTGACATAGCTTTAATCAGCACAGCTGGAAATGGGTTTGTCACAGTAAAGAAGCATTTTTAATGTGGGTTTCTCATCTGCCACCTGTGAATAACCTGGTTTGATCATCAGAACCATTTATTAGTTTCAGTGGTGTACAGTAGTCTGTTTCTTAGCAAATTTAATATTATAAAGCTTTTAAAATGTGCCTGTAAGTGTCTTTGCACCTTAAAAACAAACAGCTTAATTTGAAGTGATGCCTCAGTTGTACTTGTACTCAGAGCCTTGGCTAGATCCCATCTGGACTTCATAACAAAGATATATTGGCTTTGGGCAGGTACAGTGGGTCCGGAGTGATAAGCAGGACATAAAGGGTTAAGTTATGAGGATGGTTTGTATTCCCTTGAGTTTCGAAGGTTGAGAGGTGACCTAATCGAGGTGTTTAAAATGATAAGGGGGTTCAACAGCATATTTACTGACAAAATGATCCCCTCTGGTGGGAAATCCAGAACCTTAAAATCAAAGCCAGGCTCTTTAGGATTGAAATCAGGAAGCACTTCTTCACACAAAGGGTAGTGGAAATCCAGAATTCTCTCCACCGAATGGCTGTGGATGTTGAGTTAATTAAACCTTCCAAGACTGAGAATTATAGAATTTTGTAAGGCATGGGTAGCAAGCTGCAAGGAACAAAGGCAGGCATGAATAAGTGGAGCTGAATGGCCTCCTCCTGTCCATTGTGTGGTGTAATTGTAAAGTCCTTTACAAACACGTTAGTTATAGGATCACAGCATTATTATTGCAGAAGGAGGCCATTCGGCCAATTGAGTCCGCACTGGCTCTCTGAATGAGCAATTTCCATAGCACCATCCTCCTGCCTTCTCCCATATCCCTGCCTACTCTTCCTCTTCAGCTAACAGTCTAATTCCCTTTCGAATGCTTCGATTGAACCTGCCTCCACCACACTCTCAGGCAGAGCATTCCAGACCTTAACCACTCGCTGCATGAAAAAGTTTTTTCTCATATCACTCCTGTTTCTTTTGCCAATTATTTTAAATGGGTACCCACTCATTCTTGATCCTTTCATGAGTGGGAATGGTTTGTCCCTATCTACTTTGTCCAGGACGCTCATTATTTTGAACACCTCTATCAAATCTCCTCTCAGCCTTCTCTTCAAGGAAAACAGTCCTAATTTCTCTGATCTATCTCCAGTACTGAAATTCCCCTTCCCTGGAACCATTCTCGTGAATCTTTTCTGCACTCTCTCCAATGCCTTCACATCCTTCCAAAAGTGCAGCGCCCAGAACTGGATGCAGTACTTTAGCTGAGACTGAACTAGTGTCTTATACAAGTTTAACATAACCTCCTTGCTCTTGTACCCTATTCCCCTATCAATAAAGCCTAGGGTACTGTATGCTTTATTAACTGCTCTCTCAACCTGTCCTGCCACCTTCAATTACTTATGCACATATACACCCACCCAGCACCCTCTGCTCCTGCACCCCCTTTAGAGTTGTGCCCTTTATCTTATACTATCTCCCCATTTTCTTTCTGCCAAAATAAATCACCTCACACTTCTCCACATTGAACTTCATCTCCCACCTATCTGCCCAATCCGCCACCTTGTCTATGTCCTTTTGAAGTTCTATACTGTCCTCCTCACAGTTTACAATCCTTCCAGGTTTTGTATCATCTGCAAACTTTGAAATTGTGCTCTGTACACCAAGCTCATTAATATATATGCAGAGAGGATGCCACCTCTCCACATCCCTTCCACCTGCTTTGGTCCTGATAATTTGCATTTCTTCACTTAACCATGACTTTGCCACTGAGAATTACTTCCCAGAGTCATCAAATAGTACAACACAGAAGGAGGCCATTCAGCCCATAAGTCTGCCTTGAATCTTTCGAATACCAAATCTGTTAATCCCACGCCCCTGCTCTTTCCCCACAAATCTGCATTTTTTTCTCCTTTAGATATTTATCCAGTTCCCTTCTGAGGGTTATTATTGAATCCATATCTACCATGGTGCCACTCATTGCATAAAAAAGCTTTTCCTTGCTTTGCCTCTGCTTCTGTTGCCAATCACCTTGAATCTTTGACTCTGGTTATTGGCCTTTAATCTATTGTCACCAGTTTCTCTTTATTTACTCTATCTAAACTCTTCATGATTTGAAACGCCTCTACCAAATCTCCTCTTAGCCTTCTCTGCTCTAAGGAGAACAATCTCCAGTTTATTCACATAGCTATAATTCCTCAATCCTGGAATCATTCCAGTAAATCTCTTCTGCATGCCCTCCAAAGCATTCATATCCTTTCTAAAGTGTGATGCCCAGAATTAGACACGATAATCTAGCTGGGGTTGAACTAGTGTATAAGATAATGTAATTGTTTGAAGAAAGATACTCCTTAAGACATATTGAAATAGAACCTTCAAGCAACAAAATTTGTGTACAGACATATACCCTGCTTCAATTGCATTATTGTATACACTGTCTTCACACATGCATCACACTGCTTAAACTAAATACTCCTGTGGACCAATGGCCTACATCGAATTGTGTAGCACAGAAAGAGGCCATCATGTCTGAGCTGGCTCTTTGAAAGAGCTATCAAGATCTGTTAGTCCCACTCTCCTGCTCTTTCTTCACAGCCTTGCGAATTTTTCTTTTTTGAGTATTTACCCAGTTCCCTTCTGAATGTGCTTCCACCGCCCTTTCAAGAAGTGCATTCCAGATTATAGCAACTCACTGTGTTAAAACAAGGGGAGGCGCATTGAGAAGACATTAACGTAGTCAACTTTACCAGTTGCAAACGCTAACTTGACATATTGAAACAAAATGGCCGACACTGGCCACCTAGAGGCAAGTAATGCAATGACTTATTGTTGTTCCAACCCGCTTTTTAGGAAGATCCTACTCAAGAACTCTACTGCAAGGTGCTGTACCTTTACTGCCAAAGAAGATCTGTGAAAGCCGCTACAGGAACAAGTTTACTGCCCGCATGATTTGCGCAGGCAATCTGTCTGAGCACAAGCGGGTTGATAGTTGCCAGGGTGACAGTGGTGGACCTCTAACATGCCAGCGCACAGGAGGACGCTGGGTCATTTTAGGAATCACCTCATGGGGCTACGGATGTGGAAGAAAGGACTCTCCTGGCGTTTACACAAAAGTGTCTAAATTTGTCTCTTGGATCAAGAAAGTGACTGAAACCAAAGTGAAAATGCAAGAAAACTTGGTGAGCAAGCAAGCTGAAAAGACTTCCAGTGGTGGGTGAGAGGGGAGAAAGACTGGTTCAAACAATAAGCTGCTGAATTACTTCTTACTCAAATGCACCAAAGATCTTGGAGTAATAATTGGGATACAGTAATAATTGGAGTAATAATTGGGATACAGTATAATCTCTCCCTATTAGACTTTTAAAATAATCAACAAACATGGTGTCAGAATAAACCACAACAATAAAAAACAGTTGATGTTAGGGATTACCTGGGTGAGGGTTAGGCTGATGTTTGACAATTCTGCTGACGGTTATTTAAGTAACACATAGCATTATTTTCCTTCACTTTCTTTTGACTATTTAAAAGCACAGAGAGAGATTTCTTCCATTTGCTACTTTAGCAAAAGCTTGTATGCTCTTTGTATTCCCAACTTCAGTATCAGTAGCTAAGAACAGAATTCTCCTCTTTTCACTTGCTTTTGGTGAACCGGAACAGGGTCAGTTTACTTCTTGGCCGTGAACCCATCCAAATTGAGCTCCGCAGAATGAGTGAACATTGCTGTTCTTCAGCTAGATGGCATACCATATTGTGGCATGCTAAGGTGGGATTGAGGCGTGGGGGTTGGGAGCGGGCAGCGATATAAGCCAGCCTGCACTGCAACACATGACTTCTGTACAGCCTGGGTACACAGATCATTGCAATGTCACCAACAGGTCAGAGACAATAATCAAAAAAGGCAAATGGAATTTTTTATTCTTTCTTGTGGGATCTGGGCATCACTGGCAAGACCAGCATTTGTTGCCCATCCCTAATTGCCCTTCAACTGAGTGGCTTGCTAGGCCATTTCAGAGGGCAGCTAAGGGTCAACCATATTGTGGGTCTGGAGTCACATGGAGGCCAGACCGGGTAAGGGCGGCAGATTTCCTTCCCGAAAGGCCATTAATGAACCAGATGGGTTTTTATGACAATTGATGATAGTTTCATGGTCACCATTACTGAGACGAGCTTTCAATTCCAGATCTATGAATTGAATTTAAATTCCTGGAATTTGAACCCATGTCCCCAGCGCATTAGCCTGAGCCTCTGGATTACTAGCCCAGTGACACTACCAAGACACGATCATCTCCTCTTAAATGCTGGCCTTCATATCTAGAGGACTAGAATACAATGAAGTAGAAATCATACCTCAGCTATACATAGCCCTGGACATAGCACACCTGGAGTTACTGTGAGCACATCTGGCCACCATACCTTAGGAAGGATATATTGGCCTTGGATGGACTGCAGTGTAGATTTACTAGAATGATACCTGGAGTCCAAGGGTTAAATTACAAGGAGCGGTTACACTAATGAGTGTTGTATTCCCTGGAATTCATAAAGTTAAGGGGCAAATTAATTGAAGTTTTCAAAATGTTAAGGAGAACAGAGTAGATAGAGAGAAGCTATTTCCAGTGGCTGGGGTGTCTAGGACCTGAGGGTAGAGTCTAAAGAATATGATGACACCCTTCAGGAGTGTTCTACAGGACAGTTCAACACACAAAGGCTGGTAGTAGTTTGGGACTCTATTGCAAATGGAATTGATGCTCAATCAATTGTTAATTTTAAATATGAAATTGATAGATATTTGTTAAGCAAAGGTATTTATGGATAAAACTCACCGAGGTTCCTCCGACAGCACATTCCAAACCTGTGACCACTGCCACCTAGAAGGACAAGGGCAGCAGATAGATGGGAACACCACCACCTGGAAGTTCCTCTCCAAACCAGTCACCATCCTGACTTGGAAATATATCGGCCGTTCCTTCACTGTCGCTGGGTCAAAATCCTGGAACTCCCTCCCTAACAGCACGGTGGGTGTACCTACACCACATGGACTGCAGCATTTTGAGATGGCAGCTCACCACCACCTTCTCAAGGGTAATTAGGGATGGGCAATAAATGTTGGCCTCGCCAGCGATGCCCACATTCCATGAACAAGTAAAAAATAATGGGGAAAAGGTGGGTATATGGAGTTAGATTGCAAATGAGCTATGATCTCAGTGAATGGTGGAACAGGCTAATGGGGCTAAATGGGCACTCCCTGTTCCTTTGTTCACATATCCCTGTCCATTTATACAGTACTGGGCTAAACCCAATGCCCTGGACAGGGTAAAGCAGGAAAGCACCAAATGTGGCTCAAGTTCTTTTCAACATAATATCGCGGATATGAAGTTGGCTTTTGGCTGATTGTCAGGGCACCACCGATGGGACCACTGCTGTGAAGGGTGAGAAACCACGAATACTACCTTTTACGAAACGGGAAAGGCAGTGAGGAGAGAAGGATCGAGCCAGCACACGTCAGCCACAGCTGAAGGCAGCTGAAGGAACTGACAGACCTCAGTCACTTTGAGCCCTTGTACCTGTGCGGACTCCAAACCTTATGATATATCCGCAGCTTGTTCCTCATTGCACATGCTCGTAGATTTATGCTGCTTCATGTGGCCATTTTATATCAAAGTATTAATATTTAAATCGAAGCAAAATGTGTAAACCATACTCGTTTCGTGAGCACTGTCCCATTCCATGTAGCAGGTCTGTTTTTCTAATTTAAGGATTATTTCTCTAACCCTGTGAATTTTCTAGTAGCCAACTGCTGTTGTTTGCAGTAGTCAGCAAGAAATGTCCTAGTTTCCACCAAAAGCTACACCAATGATGCTGGTGAGCAGTTTCGTAGATTAACCAAGGAAAGCGTTGTAATGAGCTTTTGAAACACTGCATCTTCCAAGCAACAACTGAATGAATATGAAGTGTTCATTTAATATTGATAGATTCCATTGTGTCCAACTGCAGTGCTGTTTGCTGATTAGAATCTCTGGTTGTGATGCAATTCAGCAGAGACACCAGCAGGTGGTGATCTGTTACATTTTACAGAATCCTCTTCACCAGGCCCAATGACTTTGTTCATGGAAGAATGACGAGATATTACACTGAGGGTAATAACCGGATTGCTACTGATCTCAAACTAATACTTTGCATTAGGCATGTTGCTTAACAAAAAAAATCTGCCTCATAAATTTCATGTGCATTGTCACCATATGAACGCAATTTATAAAATTACTGTCACCGCATTCAGATTATCATTGTTAACATTGAGAATAAGGACTTGCGTGCATACAGCACTGTTCACACCCTAGGGTGCCCCCAAATCAATTTGGTAATTCTGAAGTGTTGTCGCTGTCATAATGGACACGCAGCAGCTCGCTTGTACACAGCACGATCCCACAATCAAACGATTACATAAAAGACCAGCTAATCTGATTCTGTCTTGAGTGATAAATGTTAGAGTTATCAGGTGAATTCGTTGCTCTTTTTTCAAAAAGTGACCCTGTGTACATTCATTTTCACTTGAGAGGACAGATAGGGCCTCAGTTTAACATCTTATCTGAAAACAGCGCTTTCTTCACTGCAGCACTCCTTCAGTACTACACTGGAGCGTCAGCCTGGATTTTGTGATTAAATCTCTGAGGCAGGTTTAAACCCACAAACCTTCCTGACTCAAAGGTGAGAGCCACAGCAACCTGGAACTTAAATAACTCCGGCCTGGTTAAACATAACCGACGTTTTCAAAAATAATCATCCAAATGCTTCTTTTCTGTGGGGGAAGAGATTTCTCTAAAAATAGTTTGGGCTTGTAATCACCCTGTAGGATTACACATGTTAAAACACTCGAATGTGTCTGTATAAAATTCATCATTGTTTAAAAATAATGAGATGTTAACCTGTTTAACATAAATTAAAGGTTTCCATCTTTATCATGCAAAGTAGAGGTCCAGCCAAGGTTCATTTGGTGGCCTGGCCTCTTGATTCAGAGTTTGAGACTTACACCAGAAATTGAGCACAACAAGCTAGGCTGACACTCCAGTGCAGTATTGAGGGAGCGCTGCACCATCCTTTAAACAAGAGAGTAAACTGAGGTGCTATCAGCCCTCTGGGTGCTTATAGAAGACCTGATGGCACAATCTCAAAGAAGAGCGGGGGACTTATCCCTGGTGTCCTGACCAATATTTATCCCTCAATCAACAGATGATCTGATCATAACGTCATTGTTGTTCGTGGGAGCTTGCTGTGTGTAAATTGGCTGCCCTGGTTCTAAAATTGCAACAGTGACCGCACGTCAAAAGTACTTCAGTGGCTGCAAAGCACTTTGAGATATCCGTCGGCTGTGAAAAGTGCTATATAAATGCAAGTCTGTTTCTTCCTGTTGTGTGACTGACCTGCCCACATTTGAACAAAGGTAACAATGGACAATTTAGAGATATCTTTACATAAGATCTCCTTTGTCAAGATTACCATGTGGTGAAACCCTAAGTGCAGCAGTACACCTGCTTGAGAAACATAAGGGCCACTAGAGCCAGGCACAAGGTGATTGGAAACTATCTTTTGATTACCAGTATTGATTGAAACATTTCTGGGAAACATGCCTCCTCGCAATTTCATTGGCAGGACATGAATTAAACTTAAAGATGGGAATCTCTCTTGCTTTTCAAACACAAACTCATACAAGCCCCCAAGAAATCCTGCTCACAGAGCCAAAAGCAGCTGCTATATGTTACCTTGCTGATATAAGCTGCTTTTAAATTGTGTGCCTATTGCCTTGTAATCTTTAATTTTTCACACAGCCTCTTTTTGGAATACTGCCTACTCATAATTCAAAGTCATTTTTGTATTAAAAACTATGAATTATCCAACAATTTAAGTTATGTAAATAAAACAGCAAAATGGGAATTTGGCACTTTAATAAAAAAACGTGAGTTCTCATTTAATTTGAACTCATTAATGAGGATATACAGCGCAGAAACAGACTATTCAGCCCAAGTAGTCCACGTCAGTGTTTATGCTCCATTGAGCCTCCTCCCATCCTTCCTCATTTAACCCTATCAGTATACCCCTCTATTCCCTTCTCCCTCAGCTGCTTGTCCAACTTCCTTAAATGCATCCAAACCATTCGCTTCAGCCGCTCCCTGTGTCAGCGAGTTTCACATTCTCGCTATTCTAGCAGTTCCGCCTGAGTTCCCTGTGGGATTTCTTAAATGATGATCTTATACTGATGGCCTCTAGTTCTGCTCTTCCCAGTGGAAACATGGGCTGGGATTTTCTGGTCCTGCCAGTGACAGGAAAATTTGGCCAACCAGCAAAAAGTCCATCGACGCTTGACAGGAATTTCCTCCCGACCATTCTCTCTGTGTCTACTCCGGCCATTCTCTCTGTGTCTACTCCGGCCATTCTCTCTGTGTCTACTCTGGCAAAACCTTTCTTAATTTGGAAGACCTCATTAGGTCACTCCTCAGCCTTTTCAAGAGAAAAGAGGACCAGCCTGTTTATCCTCTCATTATAGGTTATATCCCTGAATTTCCACTATCATCCTTTCTGCACCACGCTCCAGTGCCTCTACATCCTTTTTATAAGATGGTGATCAGATCTGTACACAGTACTCCAGGAGTGGACTTTGAATTAAGAGGAGTGGTTTTGAAATACTGGGATAATTTAAGTGAAGCCAGATGTGATTGGCAAAACTCTTAATTCTTGTCCTTTTCAGAGTGTTTGCTCTGTGGAAAGGCACGGAATAACTCTGGTGTATCTCAGCTAAGGCCTGGATGTCTCAGTGAATCCTTTCTTCCAAGGCCCACAATTGAAAAACATTTAAGATCTGAATCACCCTCCAGAAAAGAATATCTACATTTATGATAATAATAAACAGGTTTGCATATTGCTGAAGAGAGAGACATGTTGCTGAAGCTTTTCATCTTGCACTGATCAGGACAAATGCAAGAATGCCAAATTTCAAACAATCTCAACAATTTATACTACAGGAGAAAAGTGTTATAATTTGTTGGGATCATTTGAAGTTTGGCATTCTTGTGTTTCAAACACAGAAACTTTACAGTACAGAAGGAGGCCATTCGGCCCATCGAATCTGCACTGGCTCTCTGAATGAGCATTCTACCTAGTCCCACTCCCCTGCCTTATCCCTGTAACCCTGCGCATTCTCTCTTTTCAGGTAGCAATCCAATTCCCTTTCTAATATCTCGATAGAACCTGCCTCCAACACCCTTTCAGGAAGTTCATTCCAGACTCCAACCATCCTCTGGGTGAAAAAAATGTCCTCACATCACATTCGCTCCTTTTGCCAATTATTTTAAATATTGCTGTCTTGTTCTTGATGCTCCTTTGAGTGGGAACAATTTCTCACTATTTACCCTGTCCATACTCCTTAGGATCTTGAATATCTCTATCAAGTCTCCTCTCAGCCTTCTTTTCTCCAAGGAAAAGAGTCCCAACCTCTCCAATCTATCCTGGTAGTTACAGTTCTTCATCCCTGGAATCATCCTTATGAATCTCCTCTGTACTCTCTCCAATGCCTTCACATCCTTCCTCAAGCATGGTGCCCAGAACTGGATGCAATATTCCAGATGAGGCCTAACTAGTGTCTTATATAAGTTCAACATGACCTCCTTACTCTTGTACTCAATGCCCCTATTAATAAAGCCTAAGATACTATTTGCTTTATTAACTGCTCTCTCAACATGCCCTGCCCATCTTCAATGACCTATGTACATATACACTGAGATCCTTTGTTCCTGCACCTCCTTTAGAGTTTCTCCCTTTATTTTATACTGTCTCACCATATTCTTCCTGCCAAAATGGAACACCTCACACTTCTCTGCATTGGACTTTGTCTGCCACTCGTCTGCCCAATCCGCCAACATGCCTATGCTTTCAAAGTTCAAGACTATCCCCATCACAGTTGACAACATTTCCCATCTTCACTTCATCTGAAAATTTTGAAATCATCCCCTGCACACCACAGTCCAGGTCACTGTAAATCAGGAAGAGGAGGTTCTTTGTTTTTGTCCTGAATAGTGCAAGATAAAAAGCTTCTGCAATTTTCAAGCTCTGTACTGCCAAGTGACTGTAAGTTGATTTGTTTTATGCCGACAATGTTTCTACAACTTAGATTGCTCACGAGATGGCTTCTCTGCACTTGTGTCTTGTAGATTCCAGCTTGAGTTCCACTATATGTTTAGAAACTTTACTGGTGACCACTATTATGTAACATAGATGTCAGAAAAATAAGGATGACTGTGGGCGTGTTCGAATCAAATGTAAAAATATCTTAACCGTTAAATTATACTTGATGTTCTAGGAATATATTTAACACAGATGGCTTCCTTCCGTGCCATTTTGACTCTATGTTGCTTGCAGAATGTTGTTGAATATACTCTCAATCTGAACTATTTGTGTCACTATTGATGTCTCTGTAACATGCTCATTTTCCCTTACTCTTTTCCAGTTATTTATCACTTCCTAGTCCTCACACTTCTCTCACCTACACCATGTTGTCTCTCTCCTCTCCTCTCACCCTTGGCTAATCTTGAATTGTCCTCTAATGTGCTCCCCTCCTCAGCCCTCTTCTCAAATCAACAGAGCAAGAATAGAGAGAAGGGGCATTTAAAAACAAGGTAACAACAGGAGAGGGAGGAAATTTTACAGAACTACAGAAAAGCATGAGAAAAAGTAAGAAAAGGAAAACAAAAGAAAAGTCTTGCATTTATATAGCCCCTTTCACTATCTCAGGACATCCCAATAGTCACTGAAGTACTTTTGAGATGTAGTCACTGTTGTGTCGTAGGAACTGTGGCAGTCAGTTTGCACACAGCAAGCTTGCATTTATGGCAAGTGATAATGGTCAGATAATCTGCATGTTAGTGGAGGCCTAACAGCTGACTACAGCCTCCCCTCTTGGCCACAGTTGATGGGAAGACCAAGGGAAAAGGGAGAAAAATAAAGGAGATAGCACCAAATATCTGATTTCACCTTATTCTGCATGGATTGTGGAATCTGTGCTAACATGCGCAAAGTTGCACACACTAGTTATAACTGACAAACCACGGCAGAATGTTTTGAGTGAAATACTCTTGAGTTGACCCATGGTAGATGTCCAGTACTGCCTACACGCCTGTACAAATTTAAGAAATATTGAGGCAGCCTGGATAAATTGGCCCGAGACTTGTTAAAAGTCCAAATTTTATGTTGAGGAAGCTAATCTGCCCTTGGCAGAGTCTGTGAAATAATATCAGCGCAGCAAAGGAATGAGCAGAACCAAAGCAACAGAAATGGATTGTGTGGGCAGTAATGGGAACTCTTAAATGTCACACCTCAACTAAAGGCAAGAGTGAGATTAATACAGGGAGAGGGATAAGGAGGTTAAATTGCAAATGCAGTCAAGATTAATGGAGGTGTTGCAGAAGCTCACACATGCATGACACTGACAAAGGGGCTCTGATTGAGCTGACTAAGACGTAGACAAGGACACAGCTGCAGACGCTCCTGAAGTTATCTGAAGATTCTGTGGTGACACCTTGTATTTCCCTCTGCTGGATTTCCTTGGTGAAGGGGAAGGAGACACAGGAATCAGGAAAGTGCCCGGCTGGGAGTGTTAAGCAGTCCACCTATCCAGGAACCAGGAAAATGGCAGCCAATGCCTCTGGTGTCGTCCAGAATCTCAGAATGATACAGCACAGAAGGTGGCCATTCAGCCCATTATGTCCAATTAATCCCATTCCCCTGCCATAACCCTGCAAATGTTTCCCTTTTACGGAGTTATCCAATTCCCTTTCGCAAGTCATTTTTTATTCATTGGCTGCATTGCAAAGGGTAGAAACCGGGACCAGTAAGAAGGTAATGCAGTATTTGTGTTTAATTAGTGTAACCTACCAACAAATGGCTTAATTTACGGCTGTCAGTAAATTAATCCAGTGAGAAATAGGACAACACATTTACTTAAAGAGCAGCAGGATAACTCTTGTCATATTTAGGGGTAATTTATTTACTCCTTTTGTGCTTCTGGAGCAGATCCATGTCTGCTAACTCATTCAGACCCCGGGGGGTGGGGAAGGATGGGGGGGCGGGATTGGGGGGGTGGGGGGGAAGGGATGGGGCAGAGGGATATAGAGGGGTGGGGGGGAGTGAGTGGGGGGTACTGGGTGGGGATTGGGGAGGGGGTCGGTGGGTGGTGGGTGGAGGGGTGAGGGGCTGGCAGAGCTCACATTGGAAAGTGGCACCAGTGCAGCTCTCGATTTCCTATCTGTGGACAGGTATTAACTCCGCAGTGTTTTCCAATATCCCACCCAGCGAGCAGGGCTCCACACTGGGATCACAGAAGGTTTAACCATTTAGTTACTGGCTTAAATGATTTTAAATCAAACCCGCACTTAGGCAAAATGCCCAGAAATTACGCTAACCACCCCCAAAAATCCCAAAGCTCAAAATTATTAAGCATTTTACACTCTCATGGGGCTAAATTTGATAGCCTCTATTGCAGGGATTGCAGTATAACTGAGGCAGGTGCTGCCCCCTCATGTTAGGGAGGTTGTGAAGCATGTAGCAGACAAAATGAACCTTGACCCTGTCCTGCTAATGATTGTAGGACTGCGCCAGAATAGACCAGGCAGTAGGAGCGTTGGTTCAGGCTGCCAATGGTTTGCTCTTATCACATCTGGTGTGTCAGCATGGCTTTCATTGAATGCATGTTGCACTCTGTGCACTGGATTCATCAGCTACGTGGTTAGTGAATAGCCCTTGTCGTCTATGAGCTGCCCTTTGGTTTCTCATGTTGGTTCAAATGCAGCTGGTACAGTGGGACTGCCACAGAATGAAGGCAACGTATCTGTTGCCCAGATAACTGGGCATCGACCTATGTGATTATGCTGCCTATGGTCACACACCGGTTGAGGAAGTAGATTCGCTTTAAGATCCGGCGTAGGCCAGAGTTAACATGTGGCGTTCGCAAAGTGGTGTACGTGCAATCGTTGGTGCCCTGCAACATTGGGAAGCCTGCAATCCTAGTGAAGCCACGTGCCCGCTCTGTCAGAGAATGGAATGTAGTTCATTGTCTTCATTGTTGGCGGCTGTTCCTCGATTCGAGGATGACCCCTACTCAGGATCGTGAGTTCCTGCGCTGTGATTGAACAGGCCAGTTCTTGACCCACAGTCTTTGGGCACATGGGGCAGGACATCCCAGGAGGTAGATGGATCCAGAATGCAGGATTTTCTCCCTTTTCTTTCCTTCTCTGTTGTCGCTCCACTTCATCATCATGACTCAAAGGGTGATGCCGCTTGATGGACAAGTTCTGAACCATTGGTAGCGAGCTCCTCCCAGTCATTAACATCAATGCTGTGGTGCTTCAAGGAGACCTTCAGCAAAGACAGCACTTGCCACAATACCTATATTTCACCCTTACTATTTGGAAAATCTTAAATCATGTGAGGCCAGGAATAGCTTGTAAAACTTGATAGACTTAATAATAGCTGGAAAGCACACAATGTACTTGTGACAATCTTCTGTCTCCTATTTTGCCAGATGCGTTAAACTCCTTATTTGCAAGGAATTAGACAACAGAGAATGACAAGAGTGGGCAAATGCATGGCAGATGCAGCATAATGTGGATAAGTGTAAGGTTATCCACTTTAGTAGCAAAAACAGGAAGGCAGATTATTATCTGAATGGCTATATATTGAGAGAGGGGAATGTGCAATGAGACCTGGGTGTCCTTGTACACCAGTCGCTGAAGGTAAGCATGCAGGTGCAGCAGGCGGTAAAGAAGGCAAATGGTATGTTGGCCTTCATAGCCAGAGGATTCGAGTACAGGAACAGGGATGTCTTGCTGCAATTATACTGGGCCTTGGTGAGACCACACCTGGAATATTGTGTGCAGTTTTGGTCTCCTTATCTGAGGAAGGATGTACTTGCTATAGAGGGAGTGCAGTGAAGGTTTACCTGACTGATTCCTGGGATAGCGGGACTGACATATGAGGAGAGATTGAGTCGATTAGGATTATATTTGCTGGAGTTCAGAAGAATGAGGGGGGATCTCATAGAAACCTATAAAATTCTAACAGGACTAGACAGGGTAGATGCAGGAAGGATGTTCCCGATGGTGGGGGAGTCCAGAAGCAGGGGTCACAGTCTGAGGATACGGGGTAGACCATTTAGGACTGAGATGAGGAGAAATTTCTTCACCCAGAGAGTGGTGAGCCTGTGGAATTCACTACCACAGAAAGTAGTTGAGGCCAAAACATTGTAAGTTTTCAAGAAGGAGTTAGATATAGCTCTTGGGACGAAAGGGATCAAAGGGTATGGGGAGAAAGTGGGAGCAGACTATTGAGTTGGATGATCAGCCATGATCATGGTGAATGGTGGAGCAGGTTCGAAGGGCTGAATGGTCTACTCCTGCTCCTAGTTTCTATGTTTCTATGACACTGCATATGGTCCTCCAGGAATCTCCCACACCCGGTCAAATGTTGCCTTGATGTCAGGGGCAGCCACTCTCACCTGACCTCGGGAGTTCCGCTCTTTTGTCCAAGATTTTGGTCCACCTGACCTAATATATACTTATGTGGCTGTGTGTCAGATTTTGTCTGATAACCTTGTGTGAAGCACCTTGGGGTATTTTAACATGTTAAAAGGCATTTTGTAAATACAAGTTATTGTTGTGGTGGAAGAATAGTAACAGATAAAGTCAGATTTATTTTTATAATAAACAGAAATAATGATTACTGTTTAAAATCACAGCTAATTTGATTTGCCAGTATCTTCATCGTAACTAACAATGATGCCAAGAAGCAGAGCACACATTAAGTGACTACTGTGACAAGGCCACAAAAGACTGAAGCATATGACACAGGTTTTTAATGATCAGTTGATGTCTGTAAACCGTTAATTGCTAGTGGCAGATGGATATTAATACTGGACTGGCACTGGCATATATACTTCATTAGCGACAAAGTCACAAAACAGACTGCTGGGGATCTCAACCATCACAGATCATAAAATCACAATGTGCAGTTTAAAGAAATATCTAAATTGTGCAGACGACAGTAATGATTGAACTTGAGAATGAATCTGGTATTAAGCAATTTTCATCGAAGTAAAGCAGTCTTCAAATACACTGGGCAGAATTTCCTGCCTGACAATCCCCACCAGAGAAGTGGGCCCTGCCGCCATTTTAAGTAGGCGGGCCAATTAAGGCCTGTCCAGCGTGATGCCTGCCGGGAAGGGCTATGTGCTCCCTGTGCGGGTGGGGGGGATTCCCCAAAAGCGAGAGTGTGCTCTTTCACACATGCACACGGAAGAGCCCACATCTCCCTGAGGCTAAGTGCAGCCTTATAAACTAAAAAAAAACCTTAACATGTCCCCCTCATGTGACAATGTCACAGGAGATGGGACATGTTAATAAATTTCACAAAAACTTTATTACACTTTTTTAAACCCTGAATGAAGCCTCATCCCACCAGTGGATGAGGTTTCATGTTTTCTCTATTCCCCGCCGGGGCTCCTGGCCGACCCAACAACATTAAGGTTGGACGGGCAGGTCCTTTAATTGTTTTAATGATCCTGTCAATGGTCTCAATTGGCCATTGACAGGTCGACCGGCCCGCAGCTGATTTTGCTGTGGACCCGCCTTCTTGGGCACAGTGACATCGGGGATTCCACCTGACATCATCCCGCATCATATTACACCTAGGCGAGCAGACCCCTGGGCAAGATTCAGCCCAGTGTGTCAGGTTAGGTCAAAATCATTTGCTACAAACCTGTAGATAAAGGCAAAATACTGCGGATGCTGGAAATCTGAAACAAAAAGAAAAAATACTGGGAAAACTCAGCAGGTTTGACAGAATCTATGGACTCTCCACAGATGCTGTGAGACCTACTGAGTTTTTCCAGCAGTTTTTGTTTTTGCTACAAGCCTGTGCTTGTCAATATTGAGCCGCACTTTACATTGTACACAAACGCATTGCCAGTTATGCAGATTCAAGTTCTGCAATACAATTATATATACACATATGTAAACTCATCATGCTTGTTTGTTCTGAAAAATAAACCTCAGATTATAGATGTGAAAGCTGAGAGGCCTTTTAATGTTAGAATAAAGTAAGGCTGGTGTACAGTTTATTTTAAACTAAGCCTCCTTTATTGTGCCTCATTCGGAATTGATATGGTGATTGGAGGCCAGTTTGTCCAGTACCCAGACATTTCGGATACCCTGAGCGTCAGCTGTGGCTGAATTGGCAGCTCTCTTCCTGTTGAGTCAGAAACTTCTGAGTTCAAGTGCTACTCCAGGACTTGAGCACAAAAATCAGTGCTGACACTCCAGTAGTGTGCTCCTGTTTAGAGGTGCCATGAGATTTTAGACTGAGGCCTTCACTGCCCTCTGGGCTAGATGCAAAAAAAAAAGGACCCATGGCACAATTTTGAAGAAGAGCCAACATTTATCCCTCAATCAACATCACTAAAACAGATTATCTCGTCATTACCACACTGCTGTTTATGGAAGCTTGCTGTGCACAAGCTGTGCACAAGCTGACTGCCCAGTTTCTACAACAGTGGCTACACTTCAAAACTACTTCATTGGCCTTGGAGACATTTGGTGATTGTGAAAGACGCTATATAAATGGAAGGTCTTTCTTTAGTGATCAGAATAACAGTCGTACTGTGCAAAACACAAATGACGATGTCTGCGTTAAGAGCCTAAGAAAAAGGAGCAGGAATAGATTGAATGAGATTATGGCTGATCCCGATCTTAATTCCTTCTACCTGTCTTGATTCCATAAACCCTTAATACCTTTGGCCTAACAAAAATTTATCAATCCCAGTTTTGAAATTTTCAATTGACCTTCAGCCTCAACGTTGCTGGGGGTGAGAGTTCCAGATTTCCACTACCTTTAGTGTAGAGAAGGGCTTCCTCACATCATCCCTAATGTATTTTTTAATTCATTGATAGGATGTGGGCATCGCTGGCTGGGCCAGCATTTATTTCCCATCCCTAATTGCCCTTGAGAAAGTGGTAGTGAGCTACCTTCTTGAAACACTGCAGTTTGTGAGGTTAACCTGACTCATATAGTGACAGAAAGGAGAACCGTAGGGTGAATAATTGTATCAAAGGTCTAAGGCAAGCCTCACAAAGTCTCTTGTGACAGGCAAGTTGGAGTATGCCAAACAGGAAAAGTAGGTCACATGCTAATATACCAACCAATCAAATCCACCATGTTGGACATCATCCAATTTGATACATAATCATGCCTGTTTCAGTTGGCCCTTCTTTGTATATAGTTGAGCAATGCAACTTGAATTAAATAAATTGTTTGGCTTCATACATAACATCCTACAAATTACACCCAGGCATGCTGCTTTTTGTAGAGACTGCGTGCTGGCTACAGGGCTAGAAATCAGGAGAGGGGTAGGGGGAGGTAATATGAGGAATCAAGAGACAGAGAGTCAAACTAGCCTTGGGGAAGGGTCCAAGGGTTGAGTTTTGCCATAAGGGAGGGTGGGGTGGTGGGGGGGCAGGGGTGGTTGTGGACCCAGCAGGTGTGGCCCTTGCCACACCAGAAAAATTGCTGTGCTGCAGTTAGTGATGTCAAGTGGCTCCTTAACTGGGTTGATGGCGTTCCTGACAATGCTGGGCAGGAAACTGTCATCTCTGTAAAACCACATCAGGAAAAATCATGCGGACGCAGTAACACTGGCTCACCAACATCTGGTGAGAATTTGCCCACCTGCCTCCAAGGTCAGCTCCTGCCCTGTGGGAAAATTCACCCCTAAGTGTTCATAATCCAAGACAATTATACCACCATCTGTTCACACTTCCCCACTGTAGTGCTGCTAGTTGAAACGCATAAGATACTGAGAGGGCTCGTCAGGATTATCTGCTGAAGGGATATTTCCCCTCATGGAGGGAATCTAGGACTAAGGGGCACAGTTTCCGATTTGAGATGGAGATGAAGGAGCATTTCTTCTCTCAGAGGATCATTCGGCTTTGAATTCTCCACCCCAGAGAGCAGGGGAGGCTGGGTCATTGAACATTCAAGGCTGAGATTTCTGACTGACAAGGGAGTCAAGGGTTTTGGGGACCAGGCAGGAAAGTGGAGTTAAGACAATATCAGATCAGCCATGATCTTATTGACTGGCGGAGCAGGCTTGAGGGGCCGAATGGCCTACTCCTCCATTTTCTTATGATCTTGACAATCAAACCGCTTCAGAAGTACTCATAAATAACTTTTCCGACATCCATCACCATGTTGATGAGGTAGGGAAGAGAGGTCCACGATTATCTTACAAATGGGATGATACCAAGACCACAGAGCTCACTAACATTCCTTCCATTTAGATCAAAGGAGCAAAATTTGGGTAGGCTGCCTCCACTCAGGCAATGCACTGAAACTAAAACCTACCCCTCCACTCCCTCATCCTTCCCCTACCTTTGAACATCATATGTAAATTTATGTCAAAATCCTGGAACTCCCTCCCTAACAGCACTGTGGGTGTACCTACACCACATGGACTGCAGAGGTTCAAGAAGGCAGCTCACCACCACTTTCTTGAGGGCAATTAGGGATGGGCAATAAATGCTGGCCTAGCCAGTGATGCCCACATCCCATGAATGAATAAAAAAATAGAATTCCCACATTTGTAGGGAATTTCAGGGTGATACACTCCTACAGACAGGAAAACCACCAACTGCCGCTGAAAGCAAGGCCGCTAATGGTGGATGTGCAAGAGAATCAGAGAGATCATGGAGGGTTTTGGAGGTTACAGGGGTAGCGAGGAGCAAGGACATGAAGGGATAAAACTAGGATGAGTATTTTAAAATTGAGGCGTTTCTTACCACATCAAAATTGGTGTTTGGTGGATATATGGGAGGCAATACTGGGATTTGGAGAGGATAGAATGCATCACTGGACCTCTCATTTCTGACCTTATAAAGAATTCCTTATAGACTGAGTTCCTTCATTAAATGGTGAACGACTCAGTAATTTTACAACAATGTTTATTTCACGCATTTTACATTTAGGAACATAGGAATAGGAACATAGGAACAGGAAAAGGCCATTCAGCCCATCAAACCTACTCCACCATTCAATACAATCATGGCTGATTGAAACGTCAATGCCTTTTACCCACACTATCCCCATAACTCTTTATGTTATTCTTAATCAGAAATCTATCAAACTCTACCTTAAACAAACACAATGACTGAGCTTCCACAGACCACCCCCTGAATAAAGCAATTTCTCTTCATCTTGGTGTTAAGTGTCTTCCCCCTTATTTTGAAATTGTGTCCCCTGGTTCTAGGCTCCCCAACCAGGGGAAACATCTTACCTGCATCTACCCTGTCTATTCCTTATAGTATTTTGTCAGTTTCAATGTGATCACCTCTCATTCTTTGAAACTCTAGAGAATACAGGCCCAGTTTCCTCAACCTCTCTTCATAAGACAGTCCTGTCATTCCTGGAACAAGTCTGGTGAACATTCATTGCACTCCCTCTATGGCAATAATATCCTTCCTAAAGTAAGGGGACCAAAACTACACACAGTACTCCAGGTGTGGTCTAATCAAGCTTCTATACAGTTGAAGCAAGATTTCACTACTCCTGTACTCAAATCCTCTTGGGATAAAGGCAAACATTCCATTAGCTTCCTAATTGCCTGCTGCATCTGCATGTCAGCTTTCAGTGACTTATGGACAAGGGCACCCAGGTCCCTTTGTACATCTACACTTTCTAATCTCTTACCATTTAGGAAATACTCTGCACCTCTGTTCCATCTACCAAGTGAATAGCCTCACATTTTTCCACATTATATCCCATCTGCCATGTTCTTGCCCACTTGCTAAGTCTGTCCAAATCCTCCTGTAGCTGCTTTACATCTTCCTCACAACACATTCCCGTCTAGCTTTGTATCATCCATGAACTTGGAAATATTACATTTGGTTCCCACATCCAAATCATTGATGTATATTGTGAACAGCTGGGGCCTCCAAGTACTGATCCTTGTGGTTCCCCACTAGTCACATCCTGCCAATGCGAGAATGACCGGTTTATTCCTACTCTCCTTTTTGCAAACCCAACCCTTTTAAAGTTAATCCAAATGTGTATTCCTTCAATCTAGACAATCTGCAGAAACTGTCCATGTCATTATACGGGAACGAGCTGTTGGATAGGACCTGCCTATTTGTTGGGGGCCATATTTTTTAAAGCAGAGTGCTTAAGATTGGACTTTAATTATTCAATTACCACATGCCACATTGCACACAGCCGCACTTCATAAGAAATTGATTGCTTTGGAAAGTCGTCAACTGTCCAATTAGATAACTCGCCAAATGGCTTCCATGAAAGGATCCCGAGACGTCTTGCACAATAAAGTGTTGTTTCAGCCAGCAACACCTGCGTCAGACCAACATCTGTGTACTCCAAAGTCTGACGGGAATTTGCTCAGGTAAGCTTTGAAGACAAGAATTAAGTAAGATCGTCCATGGTTCACAGGAAGTAGAAATAATATGAACATGGATTAATCGACTCATTCACCTGTCATGGATGTGTGCTTAATAAAACCCAGGAGATTACAGTTTAATTGTCACTGACTTTGAGGGGAACCTGTGATGACACAGGTGTTCTCTCCAACTTTCATCGAGATTAAGGGGGCTTATTTCCTATCAAATGCACCATAAAGTAATTTTTGCAATGAACTGATATTTAATTCACCAAACTACCTCAAAGTATTAAATGTTTAATGTTGCCTCTTGCTTTGCAACAAGTTAAGCCACCTAAATTGGAAATCATACCGCAAGATAAGGAAAACTCATGGTGAAAGAGACAAATGGAAGCCCCATCGGAGGGAGAGGAGAAGGTCTCCTTCAAGGTCGGCATTCCGGGAAGAGAAGTGACCATGAATCAAACACGAAAATAAAAGCAAAATACTGCGGATGCTGGAAATCTGAAATAAAAGCAAAAAGTGTTGAAAACACTCAGCAGGTCAGACAGCGTCTGTGGAGAGAGAATGTTTCGAGTTGAATATGACTTTTCTTCAGAGTTTTTATAGTCCCTCTAAGATAATTTTTCAATTCGTTTACAGGATGTGGGGAAGGTAAGGTTAGCATTTATTGCCCTTGAGAAGCTGGTGATAAGCCACCATTTTGACTACCCAACAGCTTGGTAGGACCTTTCAGAGGGCAATTAAAAGTCAACGACTTTGTTATAATCACGTGTAGGCCATACCAGGTAAGGATGGCAGCTTTCCTTCTCTACAGGACATCTAAAAAATATCAGCCAACATCTTATTGACTGGGTGGAGGAGGCTCAAGAGGCTCAATGGCCTACCCCAGCTCTTAACTCGTATGCGTATAATGTTCGTACGTTACTGAACTAGATGGTTCTTTTTTATAACAATGGATGATAGTTTCATGGTCACCATTACTGAGACTATCTTTCAATTCCAAAATTTTTTAAAATTAAAATCCCAGTAGCTGTCGTGATGGGATTTGAACCCCTATCCCCAAAGCATTAGCCTGGGCCTCTGGATTACTAACAAAGTGACATTGCCACTATGGTGCCATATAAACTAACTGGGCAAAGATAGCAGATTTCCTTCCCTGAAGGAGCATTGCTGAGCTCCTACAACAATCCAGTGGTTATATTGGGCTGGATTTTATGGCTACGAGTTGAGAAGCCTGCCTCCCTGTGGTAAAGTGAGGTACCCTGTCCCTTTAAGAGAATGCAAATGTACCGATCATGTGACAGCAGTGACGAATCATTGTACAGTGTAGGCAACTGGGAACTGTAAGTCTAGTTCTGGAGGTTTCTGAGTGAGCACATATGACCTGGTGCTCTGCCCTATGTCTCAATAAATCATCACTGTTTATTCTTACATGAGTCTCTCCCTGCTATTGATTGCAAGCAGCAGCTGAAGAGAACATAGGAAGGCACGCAGTTAGAGTTCGGTTGGCAAACAAACTCATTTACCCAAGACATAAAAGCGGTGATGAGGATAACAACATTGCAAGACTCCTGAGTGTGAGCCCTGGTGAGCAAAGCATTGGAAGGAGTGTCTCTACTTACTTTGCAAAATAGGTGACAGCCGGCAATCAGAGCAGAAAGCAGTGCCGCAGTTTAAAATTTTTTATAAACCTGCTGAATCGCGATAGAGGGAATCCTGCCAAAACTCGAAAAGAACGCAAAACCCAGCGAAGAGAAACCGACAACTGCAAAGACAGAATTTTAAAAAAGGTAACTGTGCTTAAAGTGGCAATACATTTAAAAGGGTAAATACACGAAAGATGGCTATGGACAGAAAATAATGAGACCCCAGAGAGAGCGCAACTCTGCGGTAAGCCAAACACCGAAATTCGTCATTACCTGGAAAGCCTATCGGAAGTGCAGCCGTTCACAATGCCGCAGTTCGGGCGTGTCAATCCATTTGACCCCACTGCAGATGACTGGTCTCAGTGTGTCGAATGCATAGCGTACTTTTTTAACCATTAACGACAATCACAGGGGGGGAGAAGAAGAGGGCAATTCTTTTGTCCTCATATGGGAGTAAAACATGTGCGCTGATCCGCAGCCTCACGTCACCCAGCGCTGAAGACTTTCGATGAGTTAATAAAAATTGTACAGAGCCACCTGAGACCAAAGCCCTCAGTTACTATGCAGCGCTTCAAGTTCAATTCAAGGAACAGGTTTCCAGGGGAGACAATAGCTGACTATGTGGCTGTTTTAAAGGCATTAACTGAGCATTGCAAATTCAGAGCTTTCATTAGTGATATGTTGAGAGACCGGCTGATACGCAGGATTGGAGATGATATTATTCAAAGGCCTTTGGTAGCCAAAACTAATCTAGACATCAATAAAGCATTAGAATTAGCCACAGCTATGGAGGGCGCTGTTAGAAATTCCAAAGTTATAAAAGATACACAAAATGGCGCCGTCCATCTGGTCAAGCGGGAACAATCTGGCAACAAAAGGCGCAAAAACTTCGGACTCCACGGAAAGACGGGAAAGGCTGTCTAGCTCCAGACCGTTGAAAAACAACGAGACTGCAGTGAAAACCCACAAAATGATTGAGAGAAATACATCCAGGCCTCCAGTGAGCCAACGACAACTCAAACAGGTCGAGATGCTTCTTCTGCCAGCGCTATGGCCCCATAATGTGGCACTGCAGAGAAAGGCTAAAACAGCAGAAGGAAAATCGTGAAATACGCCTCATGGAAGAGCCAGAAGGAATAGAGTCAGACATCCATCCATTATAGAACGTCAAGGTGGGTAGAACCGAGCCAATCCAAGTAGCCATTACAGTTAATGGACACCCCACTAAGATGGAAGTTGATATGGGAGTGTCGATGTCCGCAATTGGAGAGCAAACATTTAGATACCTGAGTAAAGGAACCCATCCTTTGAAGTTAGAAGTTTTGGACACAAAGCTGAGGGTGAAGAAATAAGACTGAAAGGGGTATGTCAAGTCAAGGTGGAGTATGAGGAACGGTCTGCAAAATTACCCCTATTTGTAATGTCAGGCAGGGGACCGAGTCTCCTCGGGAGGAACTAGCTGGAAGAGATAAATCTTGAGGGCCCACTAAACTCCCAATTCAAAACCAGGCATTTTTCTGCAAGAGAAAACGAGTATGCAAAGTTCCAATGGGAGAAGCCTGTAGAGGTGTTACACAGGGACAAAGATCAAGCTGAAGTCAGCATCCTTCGAAAGGAAATGGAAAATCTATTAAAGGACAAAATTCAATCAGCTCCAAAGTTGTGCCATGAAAAGGATATGAAGAAGAAAAAGAAGAATTAAGTCTGTCTCTGGCCGAATTAAGGAACAAATTAGTGGAGAAGGGGCAAGGATATATGATTCGCTTGGAAACTATTAATGAGAATTGGAAAGAATTGACAGAGCTGAAGCAGCAGCTGTGTAAAAGCCCTGAAGTTGTAAAGCCAGAAGGCCCTGAATTCTCAGAAGAGCTGTCGGAAAATCCGACTACTGAGCACATTCACATTCAGCTTGCGCCTGAGTCTAGTCCAGCCAACAGCGAAATTAAAGAGAAGACAGAGATACGGGTCAGTGCTCCCAAGAAAGGGACACGCAGGAAGAAAGAGAGATTATTGACAGTCCTCGGAAAGTTAAACAAAAATAATTTGTTTCCCCCTTTTCCTCTTTTTCCTCACACATCATGTAGCTCATCACTGTGCTTGTTGCCCTTTATCTGTTTCAGCTTGATGGGGAAGAGCAGCAGGAGTGAATCCGACTATAGCCAGAAGATGATGAAATCATCCACTGAGGGACATAGTGGGCAATTGCCTCTGAAAAGGAGTCTCGGAAACACCAGACAAAGTTGTTGGGCTCCGACGCTCAACCGGTCAAAGAAGGTCTCCTGAGAGACTTGACCTATAAATAGTTATTGTGTAAATAGTTAATGTGTTTTAAGCTTGTTAGCTGTACTTTTAAGTAAAGGGTGAAGGATGTGGTAAAGTGAAGTACCCTGTCCTTTTAAGAGAATGCAAGTGTACTGATCATGTGACAGCACTGACGAATCACTGTACATTGTGAGCAACTGGGAACTGTAAGTCTAGTTCTGGAGGTTTCTGAGTGATCATGTATGATCTGGTCCCCTGCCCTATGTCTCAATAAACCACCATTGTTTATTCTTACATCGGACTCTCCCCACTATTGATTACAAGCGGTAACTGAAGAGAACATAGGAAGACGTGCAGTTAGAGTGTGGTTGGCCAACGAACTCTTTTACCCAAGACATAAAATCCCCTCACTCCCCCCCACCCAGAGCAAATTTAAAATAGGGTGCGATGACGGAAGGTCAGCAATACAACGTCATCAGAGCAGTCTCCAAAATTACAGAAGGCAAGTGGGAACAGAAATCGGCAGCCCGCCCGCCATTTTGAAATGGCCAAGTAACAAGCTGTTGCGCTTGTTAAGCACCCAGTCGTCTGCAGTTTCTCGTTGTCTGCTGCATGTTTTGGGCACCAGGCATTTGAAAAGTCTGAGAGTTTTACGGCAGCTGTGATAAGGCTGCACAGGGCGGAAGGAAGGGCCAGTCACTGGGACCATGGCTGAATATACCAGCAGATTCTGGTGGTGGAGGTAGCAGCATCTGTATGGATTTTTTTAAACTTTATTTCTTTATTTTTTCATTGAAGTTCAATAAAGTTAAGAGAGATTCAGAGGGTCGGGGACCCTTAAACTTGTAACTGTGAACGACTACTGGCATTATCCCTCTGCCACATGATGTTACGGCCTACAATCCCAATTGGTCATGGAGCCCCCCTTTTGCATCTCTAATTAGTCTCCTTCCTGGCTAGTGAATGGCCACTAATTGACTGTCAGACGCTTGATTGGGTGAGTTGTGTTGGCAGGGGTGGCAACAAGCAGACCACTCATGTTCTGCTCTGCCTCCCTTACCCTGCCAAGAAATGTAACATCCAGCCCATGGACACCATTGCTGATAACTCAGCTTTACAATTCCAAAAGTGACTTGATTAAATTTAAATTCACCAACTGCCATGGTGGGATTTGAATGCATTTCCCTGGATACTTAGTCCAAGCTTCTGGATCACTAGTACAATAACATATCCACCAAGCAACCAGGCCACCTCTGTAGTAAAATGTCCCAAGGCACTACAGAGGCTAAGTTAGCTAGAAATGGTCAAAAACAGCCACCTATTCCATTTCTCTGGCCTCAGAACAACATTGGCAGAAATCAAGGAGCAGAAAGCCTGAGTATTTTAGCCCCAGGTAATGTTTATTCCTTGGAACAAGACAGCATGAAAGAAAGCAGAGAGATTTTCTCCAAAAACCAGTGAGCTACAAATTAGAACTGATTGGCCTTCTGTTTCATAAGAATATTTCATTCTAAAAATTGTAATGATATAAAGCCGACGTCTTGCATATTCACTAACTCCAAGAATCCGGATTTTAAAGAATTTTACTTTTCTAATTTAGACCTAAAAGCCTGGAATTACAAAGATATCTCTACAGCACAAAAACAAGCCATTTGGCACACCAGTCCATGCCATTAGTTATGCTCCACATGAGCCTCCTCCCACCCCTCTTCATCTCATCCCATCATTATAGCCTTCTATAAGCGGAGCAATGAAGATTAGCGCTACGCAAGAGGCCAGAATTGGAGGCAGAGACCTCAGAGGGTTGTGGGGCTGAAGGAAGTTCCAGATATAGAGGGTAGCAAGCCCATGGAGGGACTTGAAAACATGGATGAGAATTTTAAAATCGAGATGGTTGCCGGATCAGGAGAGAATGTAGGTCAGTGAGCACAGGGTTGGTGGGTGAAGACGACTTGGTGCGAGGTTGGGATTGAAGCAGCAGAGAGCAAAGAGGTGTTATGTTGTGTAGTGCACAACATACTATCATTGCTACTGATTTTTCAGAGCACTTTTACTCATGCCTTCTGCACCTCTTCAATTCCAAGTCGATACTGTTAACTGCAATTCAAAGCAATGTGATTAAAGTGTAATGCATACAGAAAGTGAATATTATATAATATATTTTAATACAGAAATAAAATTAAAAGTTCTTAAGCATATTTCTATGTTAAAAATCATGTTTATAATTCACACATCCTCTCAGTTTCACACTTGCTCTTTGTCATTCTTATTACTCACTGTGAGTAATGCCAGTTTAAAAATATCTAAATGTTTCATCCAAATGAATCCAAGTCCCTCTCTGCTTTCAGAATGATCCAGCTGCAATGCCAGAGGGAGAAGTGCTAGGCCAAGTTTTTTTTCCATTCATTCATGGGAAGGGAGTGCCACTGGCAATGGCAGCCTTTATTCCCCATCCCTAATTGCCCTCAGGAAGGTGCTGGTAAGAAGGAGTTCCAAGCTTTTCACCCAGACACAGCGAAGGAACAGCGATATTGTTACAATTCAGGATGCTGTGTGACTTGGAGGCGAATTTGCAGGTGGTGGTGTTCCCATGGGTGTGCTGCCCTTGTTTTTCCAGGTGGTAGAGGTCACGGGTTCGGAAGGTGCTGCCGAAGGAACCTTGGCAAGTTGCTGTTGTGCATCTTGTAGGTGCAGATCGCGCCTTCTCATGATAACCATTTCGACTTGATGTCAATGTCCAGACCTTGGGTGTCACCATGAGACCTTGTGGTGATGTCTGCCCTGGACGAAAGGGGTTGTGACTCAGAGTTCATTCAGGACACAAAAGCTCAAGTAGACATTGTCTGTTATCATTGACCTTGGCCACCCTGATGACAACCGAGGCACGTCAGCCATGAACCCACTACCTCCCCGAACACGTGCATTGAAGTCACCCAGGATGATTTGTCTCACAGCATTTCGAATGTTCCTCAGAAAGTCACCTGCGGAGTTGTAGAAATGCTCTTTGTCCAGGAGGCAGGCATACAGAGTTGGAGCAAGGGCACACATGATGTTGACTGTGCCTCCATCAGACAATAGCTGAAGGAAGATGAGGCGCTCCGAGTTTCCCACTGGCGACTCAATAGACTGTGTCAGCCAGTTGGTCACTGCAAAGCTTACACCATACTCATGGTGGTCTTCAAGACCAGTAGAAGTTGTAATTAGCCTAGTGGGTAGAGCCTATGTCCGCTAATCTGTTGTCTTTACAGTGGCAATGTCGACACCAAGCTTGGTCAATCAGGGTCAATCAAGGTCCAGATCACCACAGATATAGATGTGATCCTTGTGCTTCAGATGTGCCATTATCTGGCCCCTCTCACGGCAGCCAGCCCCCCACTTCTTGTGCCCACTGGTGAAACCCAGCCTAGCCACTATTCCCTTGGTGGAGCCTCCATCTTGGCAAACTAAATTAAATTAAATTCAACCCCCTCACCAGACCATCGCCTCAGCAATTTAACCCTTTCTGTACAACCTACACCTCAATACGAAACCACCTCAGTGAGCCCCATTTGAGCTCTACATCACCCCCCCAAAAGCTCCCCATCACAACATTAACTCCCCCCCACAGCAAGCCCTCACCATAGCTCTAGTAACTGAAGGTATAGCCTCTCCTGCTGTCTATCAGGGGTCACGTGATGTTCTGGGAGGCTCCGTCCAATGATACCTAAGCTCGGGTAATCCAGGGGCGGGGCTTCCTTATGAGAGCACTGATGGCGCATGTAGCACCCAGAAAGCTCTCTGTAATAAAGTTTATCTGTTTCTTGTTGAAACTTGTCCACTCCGTTGAGTCATTACAATAGCACTAAGTCCTCCCAATAAATTCCCTCACCACAGTACTAAATCTCCCAAGAATCTCTCAAAAACCCTCTCACTGCTGCTCCAAATCCTGCCAAAATAGACCCACAGCACAGCACTAAAACCCACCAAATAAACCCCTCACCACAGTGAACGATCCCCTAGCCCCCCCTTAAAAAAATCCTCGCCACAGCAATAAATCTGCCAAAAGTCACTCCTGAACACAGCAAAATCCTCCCCCTAAAAAGGAATGAATGATCGCTCATTGTGACACTAGATGTCCCCAGTCAGCCTCTCACTCAGCGCTAAAAACCAGGCTAGAGAACATGCGGCACATGAAGCCTCACGATGCCTTGGGGGGAGACCCAGCTGATCCTGCAGCACCAGGAGAGTAACTACCTGCATTACAGAAGTGCTGGAGGGAAAGCTATCTCCCCCGCCTCCCCCCACCCACACCACCACCCCCCCAATTCCCACAGCTGCTCCACTCCTCGACTCTAAAGAACAGCTCCCAGGGCCAATCCAACTCCCCCTCTCCCCCTCGGATTCCATCCAGCCCCGGGCTCAGACTTCACTCTGCACCAGGGCACCCAGCTCCACCTCCCCTCAGCCCAGGAAAAACCCCGCTTAAAAGCGGCCTTCCCTCCCGCTCACTGACTCTCGCCTGCTTACCTCTCATCCTTCATATAGGGTTGCCAACTGCGATTAAATGTATTCCTGGAGGTTTCATCACATGACTTGCCCCCACGTTCCGGCCATTAGTCGGTCAGCACATCCATTCTTGTGATGTAAGGCCTTCCTACACCAACTCGAAAACAAAAAGACTCATTACCCAATTGGATGATGCTTGACTGTCAGCCAAACAACAGCCGTTATTTACCATTTTCAATATTTTTACATCTAGTAAAGAGAAATGTTCAAGGAAAATGATAGAAAATCCCAAGCCTTTTTCACGTCCCCGTGATGTTTCTCCAGGGTCGCTCACAGCAGTGACCTGGAGATTGATCTTCAATTCCTGGAGACTCCAGGCCAATCCTGGAGGGTTGGCAACCCTAGAACCTAGTGAGACTACAGTCAACATGAGGAAAAACCTCCACCCTCAATGCTGGCTCCCCGCACCCCAAGATCAGTCACAGGGACTCGAAACGTCAACTCTGTTCCTCTCTCCACAGATGTTGCCAGACCTGCCGAGTCTTTCCAGGGTTTTCTGTTTTTATTTCAGATTTCCAGCGTCCGCAGTATTTTGCTTTGATCCATTTGCTAAATGATGTGCACCGCAAGGCAGTCAGGATTGTGCAGTAGCTGGCTGGGGGGTCGGAGGGGTGGGGGGTGGTGGGGGTTGGGGGTTGTAGTTCAAGCACAGCTTCTCGGGGTGAAAAACCCGGCTAGAAGATCATTTGTGCCCAACTGCAAGAGGGTCAGGTCGCAGAGTGAAACATGGATGGTACATAAATATAAATATGAATGACGTTTTACATTGGTGGGGGTGGGGGGTGGAGGAGTGGGGTTGGGTGGGTGGGTGGGTGGGGGGGGGGAAGAGAGAGAGAGAGAGAGAGAGAGAGAAAGAGAGGGGGAATT